>NW_026947484.1:197328814-197957147 GCF_034190915.1 Cavia porcellus | reverse complement strand
TACATAGTGAGTTCAAGGCATGTCTGAACTACAAAGACCCTTTCTCAAAAAAACAAAACAAAACAAAAAAAAACCATGGAATTTGTTAGTTTATGGATAAAAGTATCACCTAAGGCCAAAATATTCTTGGATGCCGAATGATTTTGTTTCTCCAAAAGCAACTGTGTAAAGTTACAGTGATGTGGAGATACTTTTATAGTATCTTTTCTTACAAAGTGGCCTGAAGTCACTTGTGTTTGAAATAACAAATTCCAAGGAAACAATGGTTGAGAAGCTCCACATTACTAAAAGCAGATTCTATTGCAAAACAGCTGACTATTCAGGTTTAAGTTTTGAGCCATCTCTTACAGCATAATTCCCACTTCTTGTAAAACAGCCTTATTGATCTTGCTCTCAAAAGTCCTTATGTGGAGATGAAAGAGCCATAAATTAAAAAACAAGACAAAAAAAAAAACCCCATAGGATCCCTCCTGCCCCACTCATTCGTTCTGTTGAGACAGGATCTCTCTAAGTAGAGGCCAGCCTTAAACTCACTGTGTAGCCCAAGGTGTCCCTGAGTTCTCAATCCTCCTGCCTCAGTCTCCTCTGTGTGTGTGTGTGTATGTTTGTGTGCGTGTGCATGTGCAGCTGGGCGTGCACATGCATGTTTCAACTTCTAGAGACTATTCATGGCACAATTATGAGGATGACATGTGCGGGAGCCCATAATCATTCATGATGTAGAATATGCTAAAGTGGATTAGATATTGTATCAGAAGTGGACATACTTTCTTCTTGGATCACTGACCAATAAAGGTCACTGATTGCTAAGTGAGTCTTGAAGTAAAGTTTTAGATTACTAAAGAGGATTCAATTCCTCAAGAAATAAATTCTGTTCAACCACAAGCTCACTTTAAGGAGAAAGTGAAAGAAGGGAGATATAAAAGGCCAGGAAAAAGAAATAGAGACAAGTAAGGACAGCCATAAAGAAAGATTTATAGAAAACAGAAGACTCATGGGTGCAGAGACTATAAACCTTTTGGGCAACACACCCATCTTGTGGCCACTTCAGATACTGCCACAAGAAATTTAATCCTTATACATTTGCAGTAAAAGGCAGCAGAATGGAGTAGAAAACATTGAGAACATGGAATCAGAAGGCTTGACTTCTTCTAGGGCTCCTGTCAGTGCTACTGGTACCACTTGGATAAGTCATTTGACTTCCAAAAGCCTCAGTTTCCACACTTTTTAAGGTCTTCCCACAGCATGTACCTCAAGGAAGAAATAATAGGCTTGTAAGAATGATACAAATACAGGAAATCACAACATCTTAACTTTAAAATACAGCAATGACAAAAGCAACTTTGTCTCTGAGATGTTTCTAGGCAAGTGAGGAAAAATATTCCCAATACCCACCTTAACTAGGAAATACTGTATAACTCAGTAAAGCAAGCTATAAAAGTAATGAAATAGAGTATAGATGAGTTGTAGAATCAAAGTTTTCTTTGTAAATCCTACATAAAAAGTTAAAAAAAAAACAAAGCTAGCTTCCAAACCATTTACACATCCCAAATCCCCCTTTCCATCTCTACAGGGGACTCTAAAGTCACCGGTCAGCGCGTGCTTTACCTGACTGGTTGGGGCTCCTCCACGTGCAGACCACAGGATGGTCCTTGACGCACGTGCCAACGAGTCCTTTTAACTTTAGACTGGAAAATCATCACTGTGAGTTATCACTGTACCAGGAACTGGCTCAACTGTTTTATCACCTTTAGTATTTCCTGGTATTAAGTACACTAGTAAGACAACTAATCACTAAAATGCACACATATATCACTTTTTATAAGCAGAAATATCTCATTCTTCAGTGTCCTGGTGAACCTGCAAGGTTCCCACCCTGTGAATGAATTTCAAAAAAGTTACTATCTCGTCTAAAATAGAATATACAAATAGGAGAATAATTCAAAGTATACCATATACATGCAAAGTTCTCCAAGGCTAAAAGAAACTATGTATCTAAGTACAAACTGTATTTGCTATGCAGGCACGCTGAAAACAGCCTCGCCAGTCTTCACTCATCGAAAGCATAGGTAAAGGGGAATAGAAGACATTCGACTATGGAAAGAAAGGCTATATACACTGTATTATTAAAGTATCCCTACCTAAGACACTTAATCCAAAAGGTGAAACCCTTGGCTGTAGCTATTTTTAAGCCTTGCCCAAATCCACACTCAATAGAAACTCGGTAGCACCTCTGTCCCTCCCTTCTACTACAGTAGTCATTACACACCAGGCCTTGTTTTTGGTGCTAAGGCTTCAGTGGTAAACAAGAGCTTAAGTCTCTTCTGCTGAAAAGCCTGCCCTACAGTGCGGGGAAGGGAACACAGCATGGGAGACAGAGCATAAATGGTGAAGGGGCTGCTGCGCAGTTACTGAGTGAGGGATGGCAGAACCATGCAGATAGCTGGAGGAGTATTACAAGGGAGACCAGTCCGTACACAGGCCTGAGGGGGTAGGCAAGCTCAGTCTGTCTTAGAACAGGGCAGGGGGAAATGGAATAGCAAAGGGGAAATGAAATACGAAATGAAATCAGAGAGGCTGTCAAGCCCAGACCTTGTGGACCAAGTATAGGGTGCTCTTGAGTTCTACTGTGACATGAGAAGCCAACAGGGAGTTTTAAAACAAGGGAGCAATAGACTAGACATGCCAGGGAGGAGGTCACTGTGGAAACAGAAAACGATGGTGTGGTGAGATTAGGACATCAGTGATGAAGACGGTGATCTGAGTCAGCACACACTCCGACCACAGTCGGACTGGAGTGTGCAGATGAGGTGAATGAAAGCTGAGCCAAGCCCAGATCCAGGAAGGTTTTGGTCTAAGCAATCAGGTACCACTCCTCAGATGGGGACAATGTGAAAGAAGCAGGTTTGGAGGGGAAGCAATAAAGAACAAAAGGCGGCGGCATCCTCACGTGTGGAACAGGGTTGAGGTGGTAAGTGACTCTGCTTGAGAAAGCAGAAGAAATGAATACCCATTAATTCTCGAGCCCTTACTCATTTCTAAGCACCATGTTAAGCATTATGCACGATTCTGTAGTTAACTCTCACACATAAAACACTGATAGTGATACCCTAGCTCACGACCTTGATTCTTTCCGCGATTCTGATCCCAAACCAAGTTGGATGAGAATTGGAATCAAATTCAATGGTTAAGCTCAACGTTGATCTTACAGTGAAACAGGATTTGGTTCTCATCCAGTTTTGTGACCAGAATCGTGCAGAGAACCAAGTTCGTGAGCTAAGGCACCACCGTAATCAGTAACTGCCATATGGTGAACAATTACTAAATGCTAGCTAAAGTACCTGTGAAGTGCGCAATATTTTAATCTGCACAGAAACTTTAATGATTATTTTAATTTCCAGAAGTTCCATTTCCCTGTTTTTAATTTCCCCAGTCTTTTATTTTATGATTTTTATTATTGCCCAGGCCAACAGAGTTTTTGTGTTTTTTTAACAGACCAGAAAGCCATTCCAAGGACCTAACTTTATGGAGAGATCTCAGTTTCAGCTGCCTAAAGGCCCAAAGTCATATCCACTATGCATGTGTGAACATTAATACCCTATTAACTATATAAGCCCATATTCCCTTGGAATGCTGCTGTTATGAATTTACACATATTAGCTCTGAGTTTCCTTCAGGCACCTGTGCATTTCTCTTTTTCACTGTAAATGCAGCCATAGATTTGAACATATTGCATGGGTTAGATTTTACTTATCTTTAGGTATTAAGAAAGATTCTCTGAGTTAAGAACTCAGTCTGACACTTAACTAGAACCAGAAGTCCAGTACTATTTTATAGATGAGGAAATGGAGCCTAAATGGGACTGAAGTAACTAAATCCACATCTCTGAATCCAAGTCTGTGTTCTAGTTTACAGTCAGTGAAATCTACTCTCACGCTTACCCTAGCTCTACTCGAGTCACATAAAGTGAACAGAGTCTCTTATATAATGTACATGAGTCTGAATACAACTATTTATTCTGTTCCATTGCCTCCACTCTGAAATTATTTTTCCTTTTTCTTTAAACATATAACTATACTAAAACATGAGTCAAGGAGATAATGTATCTTTTTACCTTAAAAGAATTACAGAAGTCGTAAGTCATATGAAGTGATAAAACTGAGTGGGTTTCCTCACCTATCAGTTTCATTTTAGGAAATTTCTTACCGTAACAACACATACTGAAAGTTAAAACAAACAAACAAACAAACAAATGGCAAGTGCAAGGCCCTGAGTTTGATTCCCAATACCAAAAAACAAACAAAAAACCAAAACAAAACTCAGCAGAAATCATGAAAGCGGAGTTTTGCAAACTTACTTGCATATTTCTGAGAGACCAGAACCTCTTTATGTTTTGGTTTGTTTTCAAAACTGGGACTATAAACACTAATACCTTTTTCAGACTTGAATGGAGAAGGGAGAATGAGACTCAATGCACAGAATGTAATACATGGTCATCCCTCAGCATTCCTGGGGGCATGGTTCCAGGATAGCCTTCAGCTACCAAAATCTGAGCCTGTTCAAATACCTTATATAAAATGAACTAGAATTTGCATATAACCTATGCACATCTCTCATATACTTTAAATCATCTCTACATTACTCATAGCCCTAATACATTGTAAATGTTTTGTAAAAAGTTGTTATACTGTGTTGTACAGAGAACAAGCAAAAAATCTATATATGTTCAGTATAGATGTAATTTATTTTCAATCTTCAGTTTGTTGAATTCATACATGCAGAACCCACAGATATAAAGGAATGACTATATATCAAAATATTTTGGAAAGATAACGGTAAGAGTTACATAGTACAAAGTGAAATATTACCACCATTATTAACAGGCTGTGTATTCCTAATCCAAAATCTGAAATACTTCAAAATTGGAAGCTTTTAAACACCAACACAGCAGCACAAGTGGAAAATTCCACATCTGATCTCATGTGATACTTCAGGTCAAACACAAGTGCACTAAAAATATTGTAGGAAATTACCTTCAAGCTACTGTAGAAAGTATATATAAAATAGAAATGAATTCTAAGTTTAGATTTGGATACCATCCCCAAGATATTTTATTATGTATATGAGACCATTCCAAGATTTAAAAAACCATGGTATCTCAAATACTTCTAACACCAAGCATTTGGGATAAGGGATACTGAAGCTATTTTATCATTTACATATTACAAACGTTAACAGTTTCCTAAGGAAAAGTGAGACATTAGTTGAACAAAAGAATTAACTGGGCCAGGAAGAACGAATGAAAAAAATTATTGTACCTTCATGTTGCAAGCTAATTCCATTAATTTTTTTGCATTTTCTTCTGAGCGGTATCTCTTAGGAAGTTGAACCCTGAAGAATTTCAAGGCACCTTCAAAGTCTGTCAACAGCAGGTCATCCTTGGAAGTCTTAAAGAAAGTAAGAAAATACAACCATACAGAGAAAAGTGTTCTATGAAGGTTGTACAAAGAGTATTTCATAATCCCAGCACTTTAAATTCTCAAAATATATTTCTTAGTCTCTCTCAGAAGCCACCCACATACAATGACTATTGGAAAACACTAAAGCATAGTGACTACTTAGAATGAGAGCAAGACTAACACCCTGCAAGAGCAACACAGGGAATGCCAGATAACTCAGCTTATGAACAAATGTGTACCTTTAATAATCCAAGGGCGACGTTAAAAATAACACTTATCCCCTGAAAGAGAAAAGAAAAATAACCTATGGACTATAGGTTGTTTGTTCTCAGAATGTCCTACAATTTTAGAGAAAGGTGAACAAATACAGAAATAGGTATTTTGGAACTATCTTTTTTTTTTTTGGTCTTTTTCCTTCTTATCGGTACCAGGGATCGAACTCACGACTGCCTGCTTGCAAGGCAGGCGCTTATGCCACAGAGCTAAACCTCCAGCCCCAGTATTTTGGAACTATCTTAGAAAATAAAAATTGCAGGGCCAACACTGAAAAGCCATTTAACACGTTCCTGCCAGCTTGAACCACCTGTGGTATAGGTAGGGCTGTTCCAAACAGATCTAATCATTTTTATTGGTCTTTTTACTAATAAAATTAATAAAAAGTCACTAAATGGGATAACTAGGCATATATTATCAGTGGTTCAAGCCACCAACTGGCAAGACATACAAATTTATGGCCCTATTGTGAATGTGTCAAAGTAGACCCAATCTCCAATTTTTCTCAGAGATGAGCTTTTCTAGCCCCATTCTCATGTTCCACAGGAAAGAATGTTTTTCCATAGTCCATGACTTCACATCTTTAAAGTTATCGGAGCCCTAATATTGTGATCGATCAGGAAATAACTCGTAATGGAATTTTCCTGTATATTTCGCTATCTCAGTCCTACTACAGCAATTCTATGAAGTCTAAATCCCAGAACAGAGTCTGCTTAGGGCTCCCTCCAATCTGCCATTTCTTACCAATCTGGGATCATGATCACAAAAAACAGATCAGGGAGGCATTAACATCTGTGATCAAATAAACTGTTTTAAGTTTCTGGACCCCAGTTTCTATAACTAATATCCTCCTAACAGTTCCCTGAGATAATTAGTAGGCAAGTTTGTGTAAATTACTTACCATGTCACCTGGCCCATAGTAACTACTTAACAGATGGTTATTTATAATAGTGAAAAATTACACACAATTTAAAGGTTTGAGATTAGAAAATGGTTACATAAATTATGGTACACCCAAATAACAAGATACTTGTCAGCAAGTAAAAATAATGGTATATTGGAAGTGTTTATGTCCTAAAATGTATTTTAGAGTATTTCTGGTGAGATGGTAGACACAAATGCCCTATGGACTTTTATATACCAAATATGACACAATTAAAAAGGATAGCACAGAAGTGTATGTATCATTGTTTTTGCTTCTAGTTCTAAAGTTTCTATAATAAACAGTATTCTTATAATTAGTTCTTTTCTTATATATACCCCTCAAAAATCCAAAACCACATTATACTTATGGCAAAGGCTATATTTACTCTGCTGTTTTTTCTTTAGTAATAAGCTACAGTTTTTGCAAAATCTTAGCCAATCCCTGGAAATCCTGGAACTTCAATGTAGGTCTCTTTTATTTTTATTTTTTGAGACAAGGTTTTACTTTGTAGTGTAGACTGGTCTTTAATTTTCAGTGATCCTCCTGAGTGCTGGGGTAATGCCCCGCTGACAGTGCCTCTTACAAAGAGAGGATACACCTACCCCCAATCCCAATCCTCCCGCTGTGAATACGGATATGGGAGCTATAGCTCTACTCCACTAAAGAATAAGACCATATTCTGAATAAGGTAGGCTACTGCCAACTTTCTATCTTCTTTTACAAGAGAAAGAAACCTTTATTTTATATTTATTCACTGTTATCTTGGGCTTTTTCATTATATGCAGTCAAACCTAATACCAGCTAATACAAATGTCTAATGTACTTTTTGAGAGAGTACCTTTAACAAATGTGCTCACTAGCATAAGCCCAAGAAGAGTCACTTCAGTCTGGATTTTCCAGCACTAAAATCCACTAACTGAGAAAGATGAACTGTTTTGACAGAGATGTCACACAAGTATGCTGCAGACAAAAGCCAAAGTGCTGTGGCTTCTGATACGTACCTCACTTAAAAGCAGGTCGATGATATGAAAAACCATATAGAGAGGGAATTTTGCAGTGAAAAGCGTAAGAAACCACTGGGAGGCATACATGTGTGCTTCAAGGCTGATATCCAGGAAGTGGTTGTACAGGTCAGGAATGTATTCCTGAAATAGAAAACTAATTAGTTCTGGGCACATATGTAACTATCAGATTCTCTCTCAAGAGACTCATAAATCTACTAGGAATAGGCCAAAAATAGTCACATAGTTGTGTTTTTCTAAAAATCTCCCCAGTGCTCAGAAGAATACTTATCATTTGGCATTAAGCTAGCACTCAGCTCTCTTTTCCGGACCACAAACTAGCTCTACAGAGGAATCCCCAAAATGGTGACAAGTATTTGGAAAGATAGTTTTTCTTTCCAAGTTATGAAATATCTGGGAAAGTCTGTTTCATTTTTGTTATGAGATTTCTAACCAATCATCTTTAGAGCCTTGGTGAGCACTTTTTGACTGAATTTGCTGTGGAAAATGTCCCTACAAAGCCATCTTTTCTTTTGGGTGTTTAAGAGACTGAAAATATAGCTCATACTTTTCAGATTCACACTGTATTAATCTTGGCATTTTCAATCAGATTATGAGAAATGGAAAAAATAAAACCAGTCTTTATGTACGGACACTACCAGATCCTCAATCTAGCTCTCCTTAGTCCTTTTTGTCCAACGTAAGCTGGTTTCTCTTTTTACCTGCATGAGGCGCTCCAATTGATAAAACTTGCAATGCAAATCTTCAAAGTTTTGCTTGAAAAGTTCCCTGAGACCGTAATCAAACATGATCTTGACCAGAACACTGAATGCCTGTTCTTCAGGCATCTGTAACAGATAGGCAGTGAGGGCCGGGGTAAGTGGGATCACAAAACATACAGGTAAGTTTTCTAAGCGCATCAAATTCACTCTTCAATTGTTTTACCAGGAAAACTAGTGGTGTATAGAAACTCAGATCTAGTTTTGTTTTATAAGATTCATTCACTCAGCAAAGAAATGTTTAATGATGCCTACTGGGTCAGCAACATTCCAATCCTCAGCTGGGATACAGTAACTGGAATATAAATTAGGTAGAAGACTGGTGATAGGACTTTACAGAACAGTAAAGTCCACTGGAAAGAGGCAAGAACAGACTTTGCAGGGACAAGAGGATTTGAGTCGTAACAGGCAGATACACACAGTAAGTTTCTTCTTTCCTAAATCACAAGACCTCTGCTTAATCATTTTACCGTTCTTACTTGGTATCTCATTCTACTAAAATTGTTTTCTTCTCTATTACTTTTAAAAAACACAGCTTGTAGTTAGCTGTGAGGCCACCTTGAGATACATAAGAAATTCAATGCTGGCCTGGACTACAAAGAGAGATGCTATCGAAAACAAAACAAAATACCCCAGCAAATTTGTTATAGAAGAACCTCGTGCATTCTAATGCTTTCAGTAATATTCAAAGTACAACAGCAATGCTTGCAATAATGCTAAAAGTGCTACAAAAACCCTACTTCACTTCTATTTAAAAATACTGTCCATTTAAAACAATAAGTTCATCTTCCATAGATTTATAGAAAAATATTTTCCCCCAAACCTAAAAAGATGTCCAGTTTCCAAAATAGAAGAAAAGCACTGATAATGTTATTTCTGGGTTGGTGTGACTGCAGCAAGTCTTCAAAAGAAAAAAAAAAAATCAAGAAAGTAGGCGGTATTCTGTAGAACAAGATGAGGGAAGTGAGCTGAGCACGAAATCACTGAGCGTAAGACAGGGCCAAGAAGCAAATCAGATTAACCAATAAGTGAAAAACACGAACAGATTGTTGATGCAAAGATAGCCTATTTGGGGCAAAAGACAGATTCTCCTGAGGTCTTTGTCATGCAAGGCAACTTCACCTTCCCACACAGAAGGAAGAAGTGGCCCAAGTGTCTCTCTTAGGAGAAGACAGCCCCTCTGCCCTCATGCTGAGCCACGCGTCTTAATACTGCTGCAGCAGCGTGAAGTTTAAAACAAGACACAGAATTGTCTTTCTCAAGAGGTTGTGACACTTAAATGGTGATACATGTAGGACTGAGATTGAGAAAAAAAGACGACCACACAGGTTTCTGAGACTGAGAAAACTTGACTAAAACAAACATTTATGATCTTCTTAGTAGTATCATGGCTTTAGCTTGTTTTTACATGATTAAAATACCGCCCAACTGGGTTCATATTTAGGAAGATTTTTACCTGTATTGCAGCCTACCTAAGAATACTTAAAACCTTGCAAAGGTTTCTCTCTGTAGAATTCCCAATTTGGCCTTCATGACCTCTAGCTGGCCCGTTTCCCAGCTCCTTCCCTTCCTTCCTCCTCACAGGATGGTCCAGTCACACTGTCCTCTTCTTTTAAGTCCTTCCACATATATACAGAAGTGCTTTTGCACTCCAGGGACCCCACACAGCACGTCATCCCCTTTGCTAGTTAACGGTCTGCTCTTCACTCTCATGCTTTTATAATTTCCATAACAAAAGAAAAGGAAAAATGGTTAAATGACACCAAATGTAACAGCTCAATCATCAGTGGATCATGGTTAGGAAACAGGCCAATAGAAAGACTCTACAAAGTAGACAATGAATGGGCCTCAGTGTGAACTATGTGTCAGACATCAGTGAATCAATGAAGACTTTCTTGCAGATAATCACAATAGTATGGTCATACTGCAGAATACATCTGCCCTGACAAGAAACATGCATGAGTACTTAGGAGTAACATATCTTGATATTTGTAATTTCCTTTCAAAATATAATTTCAAAAAGTTAAAAAAAATAACAAGTGTGGGCAAAAAGGAGAAAAAGATGCAGGAGAGGCAAAGGGAGAAACTAGTATGAAACACAATAATTAAGGAAACAGGAAAGGGTCCTATACATGGGTGTGCGCCTTAATGTTTTTTGACTTTTCCATGCTTTAAAAGCAAATAAAAGCGGGCTATGATGGCACACGCCTGTGATACCAGCTCTCAAGAAGTGGAGGCAGGAGAATGCTGCAAGTTCAAGGCCAGCCTAGTTACACAGTGAGACTCTGTCTTGAAACAACAACAACAAATCAAACAAAATTAAAAAATAAAAACAAAAAAGTGGGAGGGTAAAGGTTTTTGCTGAATGAATGCATGAATAAAATGGCACTAAAGAAAGCCAACTTCTCTGCTTTCCTCTCACCCTTATACATAGATCCCCAAACAAGGGATAACGGCAGTGGCTATTTCAGAGCTGAAAACATTCCCTAGGGTCCAGTCAACATCAAAGTCTACCCAGTCTTTCCAGCAATAAAAAAGAAGCTATCCTTGTAGTACTTTCGAATATTACCATTTATTCTCATATTTTTTTTTCATGATGACATTAAGGAAAAATTTCCAGACATAGGAGTTAAAGCTCATGTCTAAGAGACTGGCCAAACCCAATATAAAACCATGCCTAAACCTAAGACTGCCATCCAGTCCTCTTATATAATACAGGCCATGTAAAAGTAATAACAGATTTCATTACTCACGTGGAGAAGTAGCACAGCAGCAAGAAATGACTGTCCTTGGCAGTAGCCAATTTCTTCATCATACACAGAATAAGCCTGGAAATGGGGTAAAAAAGCCACAAGAAGGTTTAAATGAAGGCAGCCGCAGGGATAACGGGCATCCTCTAGAAACCTGAACACAGGAGATTAGAGGATGCTACCCACACTCACTTGGGCAGTGTGATGGCTCATAAATTATGCCAACAGCACTCTCCAACTGAAATTTTTCTTTACAGTATTTCATTCATTTATTTATTATGCATTTAAGACACAGTCTTGCTATGTAGTGCAGATTGGCCTTGAATTTGCTTATGTAGCCCAGGTTGACCTCGAACTCACGGCCACACTCCTGTCTCAGTCTCCTGAGTGCTGTGTTTACAATAAATGCAGTTGTCACCATGCTATTTCATGGGCCGAAGAGTATAAATGATTAAGCAAAACCACTTAAGGCCTTAAATAACGGTGTAACAGCTCCTTGTCCTTGTTTATGCTGTGCCCTTGGGATGTCCTTCTCCTTGTTTCTCTGCCTAAAATACGTATGCTTCCTTTAAGCCTCCACATATTCTAGTTTTCTCAGAAGTAATGTCTTAGATACTTCCGTGGTGTCTGCTACACATAATGCCTGGTTATCACAGTATCACAGTATTTACCATACTGCATTTTCAATGGATGCAGAGCTGCTTTTCTGGATTCTGAGCTTCCTGAAGACTGGAGTGATGTTCTGTTCAACACAGTCAGAACCTTATATACAGCAATGCTCACATTATTCATTTTTCTTTCTGGGAAAAAGTCTTTTGGCAAAGGCACCAAAATACAATTCTTTCCATAATGCCAGTAATAACTTTCCTGATAAGAGGGATTACTCTAAAGCCATTTGTGGGTTCCTCTGGAATTCCTGTTTTTATTTTTCTTGGCAGCAGATGATTGCTACCCATCTTCTATGAACATTATCTTGAATAGAAAATCAACATCCAACATTCCTTGTGGTTTATTCTCTGGTTCCTCAGCTATCTTTCAGAGCTCTGCTTTTACTAGCATTGATAGTTCTCATGTAAACTGTGGTAGAGGGGGGAATTCCTGTAGACTCAAGACACTGTTCCCTGCTTGACAAATTTATTCCTGGTTAAACTTCTTTTATTCTTCACTGACCTCTCTATTGCCAGAGTTCCTGTGTCTGAAGAAAGCACTTTAGGGAATGGCTATTTGAATGTTTCTCTCTTAATAAAATGTGGCGCTAGTCCTTACAAATGATAATCAAATTAATATATAAATGAATTTTATTCATGGGTAGAATTCAATATAATCTTATTAGATTTATCTCATCACAGCTTACCTGATGAAAGGACTAAAAAATGAGAAATATACATACTTTTCCAAAGACAAGTTGTACAAAAAGGACTTTAGTTTACCTGGTTATAAAAACAAAGCTTTTTTGTTTGTCTTTTTGAGACAGGGTCTTGCTATGCAGTTCAGGCTGGCCTTTAACTACATGGTCCAGGCAATCCTCCTGCCTGAGCCTGCTGAATGCTGGGATTACAGGCAGGCATCACCATGCTCAGCTTAAAAAGGGGCTTTAGGGTTAAGAGTTGGACTGGATCTTGTGAATGTTACTTATTTTCTTAATTTGTAAGATGAGCATAACCATATGATTAATTTAGAGTTGATATATTACCCTCATCCAATACTCTTATGTAAAGACCTCAGCACATAGTTTAAGCAGTTACGTAGCAGGACGAAAATGTACGGCATTTCGAGAATGGAGGGGACCCATTTTTCAGGCTGATGTAAGAGACTGAAGAATGACACAGGTATAAAAATACATGATACATTTGGGGAGCATATGCAGTATACAAGGTTCATGGGTTTATAATAAAACACGGGGAGGACAGGGCATTTCATTAACTGATATTTAATGAGCAGTATATGTATAGTGGTATGCTAAGTACTATAGATGCTAGCACATATAAAAACATTATTCCTCTTAAGAACCTCACAGAAAAAAAAGAACCTCACAGTTCAGTGAGGTATGTTAAATAAATAGAACAGAATAAAGTGAGAAAGTCAACATGGCTGAAACCTACAATTACATACTTGGGTCAGCAGCAGCAAGGGATAAGCCAGGATATATTACAATGTATCTTCAATATAAAGTGAAGGAATCCAGGACCAGAAAATGAACTAAGAGGTATCCCTTTCATTCTGCTGAGTCATGAGGCACACTGAAGATGTTTTGCGTGTTTTAGTGTACACTGATGAGAGCAATGGATTTCACTGTGACACTTTCACTTACATATACCTCATACTTTGATCACACCCCAGCACCCATGGCCTCCCCACCCCCTTCCCTTTCCTCTTAAGTAAAAGTTTCCCTATTTTCATGTTGTTTACATTAAAATGCACAGAAATGATCTAATTCTAGTATAAACATGAAACAAGTTTTTTCCTAGGCTAGAATCCAAAGACAGGGAAGCTCAAGGAAGCTGTTGCGAAAGTGCCAGGAACTTAATATAGAGGCCTGTGCCAGGGCAGTGAATAGAGGAAAATACAGACATAAGAGACACATCAATCACAACGAACGAACTGAAAACAAAAATAATTATATCCGCACCAAGACAATGGTATGGGGGAGAAGGAGGTCTATTTCTAATCAAAAGAGATACAGCTTTGTGTGAGCTTTCTAATCCCGGCTACCTGGGAGGCTGAGGCAGGAGAATCAAAAGTTCAAGGCCAGCCTGGACAGCTTAGTGAGACCTTGTTTAGGGGTAAAGCCTAGTGCCAGGGCGCTTGCTTAGCGCTCTGGGTTTAAGCCTCAGTACGGACACACACACATACATGAGAAACAAAAACAAAACAAAGAAAGGAAAGTTGGGAGACCAGAATATAAAAGTACAATGAGGGAGCAAGTGTTTCTGGAAATCTGAGGTGGGGACAAATGGCTGGTATGGCCACTTAACTAGAAAATACAACTAGGGCTTAAGTTACATCTCTGCATGTCTTATGTAGAAATTAATATTAACCCAAGAAACATTTTATAAAACTCAACTGATCTATAGTTTAAGGCATCTGATTTACATTTGTCTTAAAACTAGCTGTCACTTTGCTTAATTGTAAAATATAAATTCCTTAAGGGCATGTTTCATGGGCTACCTAAATTACTACGTAATAATTCTAAATAAATACTTAATTAAACATGGGAGAAAAGATTAAAAGCTATTGCCTGGAGATTTAGCTCAGCAGCTCAAACAGTCACCTCATAAGAGTGAAGTCATGAGTTCAATCCCCGGTACAAAAAAAAAAGGATTAAAAGCTACTTCCTAACAGATCAAGGTTGAAAAATTGGTCCCAACTTCTTTAAGCTCAACACTGGTAACATATAAGTCTCTGTGTTTTTATTTTTTGCAGTAATTTTTTTGCAATAATGAGATATGAAACAGGGTCACTACACTGGCTTATATCCTCAGCTTTTATTTTTATTTTGATATAGAGTCTAAGTAAGTGACTAAATTGTCCAAACTGGTCTTGAATTTGGAATCCCAGCTCAACTTTCTATACTTGAAAATAGATTACTGAAATTGAATAGGTGGATGCCTATAATTCCAGCCCTCAGGCAGGAGGATTGCTTTGAGTTCAAGGCCAGCCTGGGCTAAACAGTGAGTTCAAGGCCAACCTACAATACAAAGTGAGACCCAGGCTCTAAAAACAAACACAAACAAACAGGTAATCATTTTTTTTACAGTCTTCAGGTACAGATTTTTGGAGAGAAATCAGTGTATTCACCATTACAATTCGCGGTGCTATCTATCTAGATGGGCTCTGGTGCTTAGTACTTACGAGGTGGATTCTGATAAGGAGTCTCTAGTGTTACAGGTCTCCGAGGTTCCTAGCGTAAGACCAACATTTGAAGTTTAATTAATTGTGGAGGTAGGGGATTTTAAACTGAAAATCCCAGTTAAAAGGGGAATGGGATCTCTACCATTTTATTTCTAATTATTTTATGTTCTTTAATAAATTTTAAATTGTACTATCTTGATTTTCCAGTCTTTTCTCTCCTTTATTGCATTCTTGAACATCAAACACAAATTATACTTTGTAGTTATCTTTCATATAACTTCAAAGAATCACAACCATTATTCAAAACTGGATTTTTTTCAACATGAAATACCTTGCATATTTTATATAAGGAATCTTGCCCATCTCCTCCTGTGTCCTTGAAGTAGTCATGGGCTGGGAATGTCCGGTTAATATCCCGGGTAATAGCACTGTCCTGGGGAGACTCCTGTAGAAACAGAGGAAGATAGGGTTTAGTCTGGTTGATAATATAAATACTTGTTTGGGTTTATATAAGATCTCCTAATTTATGTTCTTTAAAATATTGTAAGAATATATATACATACATATGCCCAAAGTTACTGCCCCTTTCAAGTCTAATCATTCAAGCAAATGGAAAGCGAGTAGGAGAAGATAAAGAAAGCAACCTATTTTACTATGAACATCCTGCTACATGCCCCATCTCTAATGCAAACAGTGTGCAGCTGGTGACTTTACCACTTTACTAACCAGAAGAGAGAAAAATGTACTATTGAAAACACTCGACCTAATCTCCAAAGGAGGATATAAAGTACTCCCATTAGCAAAACTGGGCATGAAAAGTATTGCTGTAATTGATTCTTTGTTATGAGGCCCATGTACCAATTCCCAAATGGAAAAGAGAAATTGCTTAATTGAGGTCTGTCCTAAGGCAAGTGGCCTAAGAATGTACACAGTAACAATTCAATATGAAACAGGGCCACCAATGCCAAGATACAAACTATAAGAAAATATCCTTCATTTTTGACAATAAAGAAAACTTTTTTTCTTCTGTAATGAGTTAACTAAATGAAGCAAATGTCAACGTCAGCAATGCTTCAAGAAACATACCAAGCACCACACTATTTCTAATTCTACTCCCTTGTTAAATTTTATTTGCTTATATGCTAAAGAACTGGAGCACACAGAAATAAGAGTGCTTGCCTAGCAAGTGCTAGGCAGACGGGGGAAAAAAGATCTGGAGTACAAAAAAAACATGATCTACTTTTAACAAACCACTGTCTCCCAGGTAAGACTGTATCACAGGCAGGTATATCATCCAATAGCCCTGACAGTCCTGTTTTAAGAAGAAAAATAGAAATGATACATATTTTTCATGTTCCCAGGACTATGAATATTTTTATACTTGTAGAATCTGAACTGATGAGCTTTTGAGCCTATGTTCTCTCTTAACTGGAAAACTGCTTATACCTGCCAATGGCAATGATACCCAATTACTTTTCCAAAAGCTTCAATGGTGCAGTCTTGGTAACAGTAATGACAGCTTTAGGCTGTGGTGACAAAAGAAAAGAAACTACCTAGGTGAGACCCAAGACTACAGCAGCTTCGTACAGATGGAGGCTTCCAGATGACAGCACACACAGAGGGAGCTGAGTAAGAGATGGAGACTGGGGAGTAGGGGGAAGCAGTGTGTGTAAGTGTGAATATGCACACAAGCTTGGCACTCAAGCAGCATCTGGGACTGTAAGTGGACAGAATTTGTGGGGCAGACAACCGGAGAGAAAGAACCTAAACAGAGAGTTTCTGAGTTATGAATCTTTTTTTTTTTTAAAGTGGATACTTTAAGGTTTTAAAAAGCTCAATATTCAAAAGTCATTATTAGCATAAGTCATACCAGCATCCATGTTCAAGTTCAAGGCCAGCCTGAACTACACAGCAAGACCTGGTACTCAAAAACAAAACAAAATAACAATGAATCCAAACAACCAGAAAAGCAAACAACAGAATACTACCACCAACAAAAAGCCACTATCACTGTTAAAAACATGAAAAAGGCAAGCCATACATCAGGAAACTTATCTATAAAATATACTTGATAATGAAGATTTCCACAACCTAGAACTCATAAAACCAGTAAGCAGACAAACAATTGAATTTGGGAAAGTATGGTACTCTGGGAGAGAGGGGAGATTTAGCAGGTATTTCACAAAAGAAGAGATATATATGATAAATAACCACTTGAAAACATGTCAACATTATTCTCATCAGAGAAATGCAAATGAAAAGCATAACAGATTCCACTACATGCCTACTAAATGCTAAACATTAAAAAGAATCAAAGCACCAAGTGTTGGTAAAGGATGTGGAGTAAGTGGAACTCATATAAATTGGTGATAGGAATACAAAGTGATACAAGTACATTGGAAACCAGTTGGTAACTGCACAATAATGTTAAACATACACTTATCATACAATCCAGTGATTCTATGATAGGTGTTTACAAAGGGAAATGAAAATATATGGTGTGATCAAACTACACAATGAATGTCTTTATTTTAAAAATTTCAGTACAGTAAAAAGCATGCTACACTGAGCTCCCTCAAAATACTCCACTTGCTTTGAACATATTCCATCATTTTCAGCACTTTCTGAGGGAGTTCTGGAAGTCTTTAAGTGGGTTATCTTTATGAGGTATGATAAACAATACATTAAAGGCTGTTGCCCAGTGCCAATCAACAGAAAGGCAGATCCTAAAAACACTATCATGTATCTTCATCCATACATAGTAATAATAGTATCCATAATAATAGTATCCATATTAAACGAATCTGGCACCATGAGACTTCTGGCTCTTCAAAGTCAAAATGGAAAGTATATTTTTAAAATCCACACAGGACATCAAGGCAGCCACAATGGCACAACTAAAGATATTTGTAAAAAAGCTATTCTAAAACTGCTTCAGACGTGGCAAGAATGATGAGATAGGTCTACTCTAAATGGTGAGGAGTGCTTTGAAGGAGATTAATGGCAGTGTGTCTCTTAAAAAATTAAAACATTTGGCTGGGGATTTAGCTCAGCGGCATAAACACCTGCCTTGCAAGCAGGTGGTTGTGAGTTCAATCCCCCGTACTGATAAAAAAAAAAAAAATTAAAACATTCAAATTTTTTTTATCACAAATTGTAAACACATGGATAGAAGAGTTTCAACATTCATAGAATCTTTATTTCTAGTGGTCAAAACTGGGAATAAGCCAAATGCTCTTCAATGAATACAGGATAAACCAACTGTGGTACATCCATACACAAAGGAAACAAAAGGAAAGTATCTGAATAAACCCAACAACATGGATGAGTCTTAAAAACATTATACTAAAAGAAAAAAGACAGAGAAGACTGTATATTCTGTAATTCAGTGCATACAAAATTCTAAAAAAGGCAAATCGTAAGTTACAGAAAGTAAATCAATTTTTGGTAGGAAAAAGAAAGGAGTGATTATTTAAGAGATGTGAGGGAATTATCTGAATTGGTGAAAATATTGTCTTTCACCTTTGAAGAGGTCAATTACATTATAGTATACACTGTTAAAACTCATTCACTTAAAATTCATGTAGTTTATTTATGTTAATTATATCCAAAGAAAGGTGATTTTTAAAATGGAAAAACACACCAGTAATCCCAGCAGTCTTGAAGGCTGTGGCAGACGACCGGAAGTTTGAGCATGCCCTATGATACCTGGTGACTTAGTTTGTGTTGCTATAAACACGGGAATCCATGTATCACTATAAGATAATGTCTTTAACTCTTTTGGAAACATGCCTAGAAGGATAAGTATCTGGCTCAAATGAGATTTTCAGTTTTAGTTTTCTGAGGAATCGCCATTCTGATTTTCACTCTCCCCAGCAATACAGTAGGATATCTTTCTCCCTGCAGCACTGCCAGCATTTGTTATTGTTTGATTTTTTTTTTTTTTTTTTTTGGATGCTAGCCCTTCTGGAGTGAGATGGAATCTCAATATGTTTTAATTTATTTTTCTCTCATGGTTAGTAAAGTTGAACATTTTTCATGTATTTACTGACCATTACAAATGTCTATTTCAGCTGCCCAAATTTTGACTGGGTCTTTTTCTGGGAAAGTCTACCTTTTTGAGTTCTTATTCTTGATATTAGTCTTGAGTCTGAGGAATAGCTGGCAAAATTTTTCCCCGTTCTATAGTTGTCTTTACATTCTGCTAGTTTTCTCTTTTGCTATGCACAAGTTTTAAAATTTGATATTTTATAATCATATTTTATGACCATAAATCATAAATCAATTACCTCATCTTTCAACAAATTAAATATTTTGATTTTAACAATTAGCACACAGTTACATAGGTCTACATTCAAAATTCTGCATGTAGTCAATTTTCTCATGGTGTGAATTTTTAAATCCTTTAAGAATGAAAACAAATTGAGGAGATCTATGTTAAACACTTGCTTAAAATATCTAGTTTTTGGAAATATGCGAAAAAAAACTTGGAATAAATCCATTTGACTTGCCAGGGCCTGGCAAAAATACTTCAGAAATTCTAACAATGATGAATTCAGTAAATTCCTATCACAATGACATCACTAAATCTGAAAAGGTTATGAAAACAAATCACAACAGCATTAAGGATGATACTTTGCTAAAAGAGCCTTTGTAAAATGTGGGAAGCCGCCTATGATGGCGCCCATTTCCTGCTTCCGGGTTCTTCCCGGCCTGAACAAGCCCGCCAAATTGTCATGTCTGCCCAGTTACCCGTGACGCTAGCCTATCAGCTTGTTAGACGCACTTCTCTGTGATTGGATACTGCTTCCCCTTATAAGAGGCTGTTCCTGCCCCCAACGGGCGGAAGAGGAACCAACGTTGAGGGTGGCGGACCTTGTTAGGTCCGGTTCGCTGTACGCAATAAACTTTGAGAGCTGATCCTGCTCGAGTCTGGCCTCCTGTCTCCCGCGGCTCCGGTCATCTGGTGGCCCGTACGGGGAAAAAAGGTAAAAGACTCAGTGACGTGCCTCTTCGGCCGGGAGGTGCGATTGCTGTTGCCTGCGGTACGACGGAGGACCTGGCCCAATAACAACGGAAGGCCCCGAGCGCCTCTTCTCTTCACCCTGATCAGCTACGTGAGATACAGCGGTTCCCGGGACAGGTGAGTACTGGATCGCCTGGGTTGGGTGGACGCACCTAACAGATTTTGAGCGCCACACGGGTGGACGCCGGTCTTTTTTTTCCCTTGCATTTGTTTCGCTTTCGCTTCGCCATTGTGGGCAACGCTGCTCGCAAACCCCTCGCTGACTCCCTAAGAGTCCTGCTGCGGACCCGAGGCATCTACATAAACCGGGTCACCCTTTCGAGATTTCTGGATCGTGTTAATGAAATTGCCCCCTGGTTTTGGCCCACGGGCTCTCTAACCCTCCCGTCATGGGAGAAGTTAGGAGGGGATCTTAGATGCGCCCGAGAAGAGGGACGCTTGGATCCCATGGTTTTACCCCTGTGGGAACTGATTAGGGCTTGTCTGACGGACGAACGAACCCCCGGGCTTTGCTCAGCCCGACAGGCTCTTGACAAAGCTTGATCCGAGTGCTCGGAGGAGCCCGAAGTCACACCTGACTTTGGGCCTCCAGAGAAACACAAGGGCTCCGAAGCTCGCGACCCATGGTCGCCCCCTTCAGGGCGCCAGGCCCTACTGCACCGCCGTGGCCGGAAGAGGAGTTGCTCCCTGGGCTGCCACCTCCACCCGTGGCCGCCAGAGGGCGCCCACAACCTATGGCACTGCCCTGGTTAGAGGGAGAGCTACTTCCTGGATTACCTCCTGCGCCCCCTTCTGGGGGAGGAGGAGGACGTTCCTTCCGTATGTGGTAAATGCTCTCCAAGTTCTGGAGACGGCGGGTCCCATTAAACCCTCTTCAACGGTAGCCTCCATATTCCTAGGTATTCAACATCAGCTATGGAATAGAACCTCAAAAGTGTTCATCTCACATATCAGAGCCCATACTAATTTACCTGGGCCCTTGGCGGAGGGCAATGCCTTGGCAGACTCGGCCACGCGCCCGATATGGGTCTTCACCTTTCCCAACCCTCTGGAAGCAGCCCAAAAATTCCACTCTCAGTTCCATGTTAATGCCCGCACCCTCATGGCGCGCTTCAACATCACGAGAGCACAAGCACGAGAGATTGTACGGTATTGCCCAGCTTGTGTGATCTCTTCACCCCAACAATCTATTGGCATTAACCCAAGAGGACTTCGCCCAAATCATATTTGGCAAATGGATGTTACACACATCCCAGAATTCGGAAAACTTAAATATGTTCATGTTTCGGTAGATACCGCCTCCCAGGTTATGTTTGCCTCGGCAGAACCCGGAGAAAGGGCCACCCACGCTATTAATCATTGCCTGGCAGCCTGGGCTGCTTGGGGAAAGCCCAATATACTAAAAACAGACAATGGTCCTGCCTATACCAGCAAAATTTTTATGACATTTTGTCAACAAATGGAAGTCACTCTTAAACATGGCATTCCTTACAACCCCCAAGGACAAGGCATCATTGAGCGATCCCATCGGACACTCAAGGATGTCTTACAAAAACAAAAGGAGGGAATAGGCCATGGCCTAATGCCCAAAGGAAGAATATCATTGGCACTCTTTACCATAAATTTTTTAAATCTTAATCACAATAATCATTCCCCTGCCATGGAGCACAATAACCCGTCCCTGGCCGACAAAGGGCTGGTGAGATGGAAAGATGTCCTTACAGGACAATGGATGGGCCCGGATCCAGTGATTAGCTGGACCCGAGGTGCGGTTTGTGTCTTCCCACAGGAACCAGGCTGCGAACCGCTGTGGGTCCCGGAAAGATTGACGCGAGCAGTAAACTCCCCACCAGTTCCTGATAAAGCACAGGAGGATAAGCCCGCGGACACAAGTCAACTCGACCCTTCTGGGACCGACGCTCAGCGCCCGAGACCATCTACAAACTAAAATGTCTGGTTTGGAGCTTTTTCTATTCTGTGGGTTCCTATTAATCACCCCTGTTCGCACAAATTTGACCAACACTGTTAAAAATATGACAGCTTGGCTGCAAGACACCTACCTACCTAAGTTTCACAATTTGTCCCTCATAGTCGGTCAGGAACTTGACAATATGGACGGTATCCAACTAGGTCCAGTCAGGTTCGATTTATCAACTTTAGGCAGTGTTATAGCCAGTTTGTGGGAACGCGTCACCTCCTGGTTCTCCTGGCCCAACCTGACTACTTGGATCCTGATTGCCGTGAAATGCTTGTTAGATCGCCTCATACAAACTCAGCAGCAGGTTAAGATCACAGCTATGGCAGCCATGCAAATGGCAGCAGGTGGCCCATCAGGCCAGCAGGCCGCCGCATATCTCCTTCACATTGCAGAACATCAGCTATAAGAGCTGAGTGGGCAAGCCAATGACGGGTAAGACGGGAAAAGCCCTCCCGGTCAACCTAAGACAGGCTCCACTCAGATATACATGGCCTATAAGGCCAGGGGTCCCTCCCGGAGTCAAATTATTGGCATTGAGATGCGAGACCAAGGGTACTGCAGTGCCATCCGCCCCAAAGGTTGGGGGGAAGGCAGGAATGAATGTCTATATGCATCCAGGTTCGGTTCACAAAAGCCTGGCCCTGCGAAAAAATGAACCACTCACCTTGAGCATGGTCCTGGCGCAAGGATATGCACAAAACAGGGTGATGCACAGCAGGGTATAGACCTCTACATTCTCTCATGCCTCGGCCTACAAGGTAGGCCCACTCCTAGGTGTCTAACAGCAACAAGGTCATAGACACCTTGGAGGGACCCACAGACCATCCTATTTTAATAAATAAAAAAGGGGGAGATGTGGGAAGCCGCCTATGATGGCGCCCATTTCCTGCTTCCGGGTTCTTCCCGGCCTGAACAAGCCCGCCAAATTGTCATGTCTGCCCAGTTACCCGTGACGCTAGCCTATCAGCTTGTTAGACGCGCTTCTCTGTGATTGGATACTGCTTCCCCTTATAAGAGGCTGTTCCTGCCCCCAACGGGCGGAAGAGGAACCAACGTTGAGGGTGGCGGACCTTGTTAGGTCCGGTTCGCTGTACGCAATAAACTTTGAGAGCTGATCCTGCTCGAGTCTGGCCTCCTGTCTCCCGCGGCTCCGGTCAGTAAAACATCCAAACAAGTGCTTCTATGATTAAGTCATACGCACAATAATACGTATTCCTTTTATTTCAAAGGAGTAAAATACAGGTGTAACTGATGCAGAAAGCTTGCTGGTATAATATACAGTGGATAATACTGTTCATAAGTAGTTAGTAAAAGAGTTTAACAAAGACCAGAGTATTACAAATATACCTAAGGCAACTGTGCAGACATGGAACCTTAAATGAACAAGCCATAAATGGCAAAAATACTGTCAAATGATAAGTCCTAAAAGTTACAGCAAAAGTGTTTTTATTGGTATCGGGGATCGAACTCACGACTGCCTGCTTGCAAGGCAAGTGCTTATGCCGCTGAGCTAAATCCCCAGCTCAAAAGTGTTTTTAATAATCTGGTTTTGCTTTGGCTGCTTGATGTATCCAAAGAAAAACAGATTTACTCTCCATAAAGAAAACTAAAATGCTGTAGGATTTTTTTTTCTCTCCAGTATAGAATTGTTGTCTCACAAACTTTTTCTTTTTCTTTTTTTTCTTTCATTCTTGTTTTGTTTTTTGAGGCAGGTCTCACTATACAGTTCAGGCTGGTCTTTTTCTTTGTTTGTCTGTTTTTGGTACCAGCGATTTACCTCACAATCTCATGCTTGCCAGGCAGTCCCTTAAGCCGCTGAGCTAAATCCCTGGCCCCAGGCTCGTCTTGAACTCGCAATAATCCACCTGCTTCAGTCTCCTGAGTGCTGGGATTATAAGCGTTGCGCCATCACGCCCAGTTTACAAACTTTTTCTACAAAAGGTTGGGCAGCAAAAATTCTTGGCTTTGCAGGGCCAACCATTGATTTATTCACCTCTTCCTTTGTAGAGCAGCAAGAGATAATCTGTAAATAAATGAGTTCTATGGTGTTTTAATAAAACTTTATTTATAAAAACAAAAGGCATGCTGGATTTGGCTGCTAGGCAGCGGTTTGCAACTGCTATTCTAAATACATATTTACCCTGGGCAACTCAACCAGAGAAAAGATTTTGATTATGGTTTTAAAAGCAGTTACATGCCACTGATGATTAATCTTATATACAGAGTCTGCCAAAAAATAATATATACATCAGGAAAAGAAAAACTTGTATATTTTAATACTAAATCTGAGACACCATGAGTTTACCACAAATTATAGTTAGCCTCTATAATTACAACAGGTGCTCAAAGTGGCGGCCACTAGCTTCCAGGCATTTGTTAGTACAGCAAGTTGCTTAAGTGCAGATACATTTGGGGGGTGGAGGGCGGTGAACTCTGTATTTGCCACAGAAACTATCACAAATAACTTGCTGTAACTTGAAATGTGTATGTCCCCTTTGAACACCTGCTCTTTTCATGTAATCAATGCTCAAAATGTTTGCTATGTTTTACAAAGTCAATTCTTACAAGTTTCTCTTTCTCTCTCTCTCCTTCCCCCACACAGTCTTCTATATATAAAATGTTGCAAAGGTTTAATTGAAACCTTATAATATATTGGCATATTGTCCTTCAACATTTAAGCAACAAAACAAACATGCTATACAGCTAAGAAATTATAAACACACACATTGGGGCCAGAGGGTTAGCTCAGTGGCACAAATGCCTGCCTGGCAAGTGCAAGGTCATGGGTTTGATCCCTGGTACCAAAAATAAAAATAAAAAATAAACATACACATTAGACTGGCTAAAATTAAAAGAAATGCCAAAGGTCGGTGAAGACATGAAGTAGGACACTAATTGATAACGCACATATAAAATAATACGACCGTTTTGGCAAATTAGCAGTTTCTTGTCAGTTTAAACACACATCTATCTACTCAGACCCAACTATTCCATTCCTAACAATTTTAGTTCTAAAAGCCCAAAACTAAGTATCCTAAAAGTTCACTGATAGAGATAAATTGGATTACATAATAGAATGTTACCCAGCACTGAAATGAACTTCCAACACAAGCAACATTGAATTTCAAAAGCATTATGTTCAGCAAAAGCTTATAGTAACAGAAATCAGAAAGTAGTTACCAGGGGTTGGTGATGGGAAATAAACTGGAAAGGGGCATGAAGGAACTTTCTGATGTTTTATTTTTTTCTTTTTGTTAGTGGTTACACAGACGTTTAAACTGCCAAAACTGATCAAAGTGAACACTTATCACTTGCATGTTTTATTGCATGTAAACTGTACCATATTTACAAAACTACTTACCTTTTCCCCCATCTGCCACTACCAACTTTTTTTAGGACTTCCCTATTTTCCCCAGGTGACAGAATATTTTAGCACCTTATCTGCCATTTGGGCCCAGAGCAGGTTTTGATTTCAGTTCCCACAATCATTCATCTAGAGTCTTTCAACAGAGTATGGAGTCTGTCTCTTCTACCCTGTGTAAGGCATCGTCCATCGGACCTGTTTTTCCTTACCAAGAATCACATAATAGCCTAAATTCCTGCCTTAGTTCAGGTTACAAAATACTGTAAATGCACAGTTTAAACACTAGAAGGCTTTCATAATTCCAAAGGCTGGGAAGATCAAGGTGATGGTGTGTACTAAAGCTTTTTGAGTCTTTCAAATGTCACTTTTCTGCTTTGGGGATGGTACTGTGCAATGTATATAGCATTGTTGTCCCTTGATTGTTGTGTTTAGAAATTTTATTTTTTCTCTTTGAAATAAAACGGATTTGAAAAAAAATTAAAAAATAAATGTCACCTTTGGCTGTGTCCTCAATGGTAAAAGAAACAAGACAGCTCTGCAGTCTCTTTTCTAAGGGACTTTTTAAAGAACCTCCCTCTTAAAAACTTCACCCTCATGACTTAATAACCTCCTCTAAAGGTCTCTTTTCCGAACACTGTCACATTGGAAATCAGGATTTAACATATAAATACTGGCAGAAGGGTGCAAAAATAATTTCGATCCTACCACAGATTTTCCTCTAATTTTGCTTCTACCAGCATGACTGTGTCAGAGCCTCCTGAAATACAGCCCAATCAGATCATTTTGCCGTCACAAACTTCTATTGGCTCCACCTTACTATGTATACTAGAGGAAGTCCATGTTTCTTCCATTCTGAGTTTCACAAGTGAAGAGAATACTAATCTGATTCCAGAATGTAGTTGAGCATAGTACTACATAGTAGTACTTACTACTTACTACATAGTAATTAGGGCTACTGCCTGAGAAGGAGCTGAGAATTCAGCTGAAGGGTAGAGAGCTTAGCAACACCAGGCTCTGGGTTCAATCTCCAGTACTGCTGAAACAACAACGAAAGAGGGTACCAAGGGCTTTTCTCCCATTCCAAACAGGGTCTCTCTATGCTGCCCAGGCTGGTCTTGAACTTCTGGGCTTAAGCAACCTTCCTCCACCAGCCTTCCAAATAGTTGGGCCTACAGTTGTCCAACTACCTAGGATGTTTTGCTGTCTTTCAAATTGATATACAATATACTTACCCCTGAAGATCTGGAGGCTTACAGGTAAATGATCAGAGCATTAGGAGAGGAAGGCCTTTAATGCAAGGTCATTATATTCCAAGTCCAGTATGTTATGAGAGGCTCCTGGCTAAAAAAACCTCATTTTCTACTTTTCCTTTGGCGTTATCTCTTTGAAAACTTCGACAAAAAAGGGGCAACCAGAATGGAAGAATTTTGGTACTGATGGAAATAATTTCTTTAAAAATTCGACTTCTCAAGTGTATTCACTAAACAAATACTGAGAAATAACACTTCATACTAAAACCCCAAATCCCTTTAACTTTCTCTTCTCATACATCTACAAAATAAAGACCATTTACTGTTCTATAAACGTTAACTCCAATTAATGTTAGGTTTTTTACATTTTAAAAGAAAAACCTTTTTGCTTTATTAGTATACTAACAAAACTTTTTTCTTTTCATTTTAATAAAAAAAGTTTTATTTATTATACAATGTTAAGGGGAAACAAGAAAAAAGGTAACTGAATCATTCAGAAATAATTGTAGCTAATGTTTGGTAAGCATATTACTAACTTTTTACCTGAGTATTTTTATAAAAAGTATTTATACTGTTTTGAAAAATTAATTTATTTTGTACTGGGAATTGAACTCAGGGTCTTACACTTGCCAGGCAGGCTCTGTGCTGCTGAGCTATATCCCTAGCTCTGAAAATTCTTCTTTTTGATTTTGTTTTTTGTCTTTTCAAGAAGGTCATGCAATGCAGTTCAGGACGGCCTTGAGCTCACTTTGTAGCCCAGATTAGTCTCAAACTTGCAACATTCCTCCAGCCTCAGCCTCCTGCATGCATGCACCACCATATCCAGCTTCAAAAATTCATTTTTATTAACTCCAAACAGTATTTTATCTTTTCATGTTGGTGATTATTCTGTCATACCATTTTTATTGCACAGTAATCTGTCACATGGTTATATTACAGTTTATTATGCCACATGTCTGACTCTAGGTTATTTAGATTGTCCTACCTAATTTTGCTAAAACAGAACTATAAATAAGAGCAATCATTTTTACCCAGAGCCTTGGGCATGCTAGGCAAGCACTTTATTACTGAACTGTATATCCCTAGCCCAGGGCAGTGATACTTACTAGAGAAGAAACTGTTTCCACAGTTACTCCATTCCTCCAAGCATACAGTATGACCCGTTTTTGATTTTGTGTTACACTATCAACTGTCCTTCAAAAACGTACAATCTATAAACTATACAGGTCCCTCGTGCAGCAATTATACTGCTCTGCTTTGGCATAATCATTTATGTACTTGCCCTATCCTCTTTGTTTACATACAATCTATGGCAGTACCTAAATGTACAGAAAACTGCATATAAAGCTATTAGTCCCTGTTTCATTCTAATGCCAATGCAAGGTTGCTGAACTGACATAAAACATCGTATGTATACTTGGTTCACTATGGCAGCTAGGCCTAGAAGCAGTAACCTTCAGTAACAACAAGCACAGTTTACATTTTTATCTTGGTTTCTAACAACATTTACTAATGAGAATAAGGATCAGTTGGAGAAATGGTTGATTCTCATACTGGAGCATAAAGTATGTAAGATAAACCTGTAAGATTTTATAGTGTCATAAAATAAAGCATCCCCACATAATAAAAAAACAAAACCGATATTGATGAAGGAATGTCAAAAGCATACAGGATCCAATAAAGAATCCCTGCTATGCATGCTGATGCATATCTGTAATTCCAGCACTTGGAGGCTGAGGCAGGACTGCTGTGAGTCAAGGCCAGCCTGGGTTACACAGTGAGCCCAAGATCAGTCTAAACAACACAGTAAAATCCTATCTCATAAAACAAAACAAAACCAAGAGGAGGAGGAGGAGGAGGAGGAGGAAGAGGAGGAGGAGGAGGAAGAGGAAGAAGAGGAGGAAAGAGTTCTCAATGACCAAAACAGGAATAATCTGAGCAAAATAAATAAAGTAATATTGGATTATGGCCTAAAGTAAAATGAAATATCCAGACAACTATTATGCCTAAATAAATAATGGAAAAAATAAACGGGGGAGAAGAGACAAATCTCATGCAGAAAAATTGCAAAAAACTTATTCAGTCCTCAATGAAGGGACGCATACCTCCCCAGTCCTCCAGTATGGCTGTACACAGTGACTTACTCTGGAGTATACAGTACTATACAGAATGGGGAAAAGAAGAGCAACCTTACAGAGGAGAAACTGGATGGATATGACCTCCACTGAGTGATCACATTAAGAGTGATAGCATGTACTCTATGATGATAGCATTTTACCTTTTGTGTTGTTCTTTTCCAATAGTCCCAGCTTTGGGAGAAAAACAGACCATTTCCACTTGGAGAACATTCTACAAAATATCTGACCATTATTTCTTAAAACTGTCAGTCATCAAAAACAAGGAAAATATAAGGAAGTGTCTGTCAAAAAGAGTCACATGAGGACTACATGTGATAAAGTATCATAGGAGGAACCCTAAAACAGAAAAGGCATATTAAACAACTAAGAAAACCTGAATAAAATTTGGATTCTACTAACAATAATGTATCAATACTGGGTCAGTAATCTTAATAAATGTATGATACCAACGTAAGATAATAATGGTTAATAACAATAGATTGGGACTCTTTGGACTATTTTGTTTTTCTATAAATTTAACTGCTACAAGTTTATGAAAGAAAAAGACATTACTTCCACTTTATACAGTACAAAATTTAGACCGGTTATGCCACCCAAGTTCACATTTCAGTTCTTTTCCTGCTCAAATCCACAGATCAGCATGGAAGGCACTCAATACTATGGAATAAACCTGGTGAAATGAACACTGTAATTATGGTCAATAGTAATCAAAGGTAGGCTTTGTTCATGTTACTGTTTTCCAAGAGCCTTCTCTTTTGGTCCTAATTATGATGCTCTTTAGTGTATGTAATAAAGCAATGGTAAAGTTTTGTTATTTTCTTAAATTTTAAGGCCCTTCTAAAATAGTTTGTGGCAGACAAAAATGTATGGAAATGACAGCATTTATGCTGCATTCCCCTCATCTTGCTTTCACAAGCTGTCTGTTTGTTCAAATTACAGTGGTACCACATTCTGTCATCTTTCTGGATACTATTTTTGTTCCTTACTGTGAGAACTGGCCTACTGAGTAACTTCTCAGGATTAATAAGGTATTGGGAACTGGAGGAAATCCTTTGAATACATTCTCTTTGTAAACGCAAGTTGAAAAATAGAAAGCTAAGAATGGCATGAAGAAAAAGAAAGTACCCAAAGAAAATGCAGTGGAAGGTTGCCATGAGAAATAAACAACATAGGGAAGATTATTATTTCCTAAGAAACTTGCTGCCAAAGAAAGTTAGTTCTCTTTAAAACTAACATAAATGTCACAAATGCTTTCTTAAAAAGGCATCATGTAATATTTAAGAGAATTAAGTACACCAAAACCCCACTCCAATACACTATGCCATATTCTATATTTATATTTCATAGGATAAAATAACAATACACATTACATCTTTTATTTAAAAAGTCAGCTATAGCTTGTTCAGAGCTCTTAATAAATCCACTGGAATCTTAAGCTTCAAGAAAGCAGAGACTGTGTTTGTTCTCTTTTATTTCTAACTCAGGGAAGATTGCCTGATACAGAGTACTCAACAAATATCTGCTTAAAGATTAATTCTCAAGGGGATATATAATAGGCTGTAAGGTTCAAAGCCACTTATCCAAAAAAATTTCCTACTGACAAATACATTTTCACAAATTTAAAAATGATTAAGAGACCAACATACAGATTTATTTTTAACAACACTTTAAAATGGGTACTATTATTTCTTCCATTTAACCAATGAAGGAAAAGTTAAAGCAGTTAATTGCAAAGAGGGAAGCTGAGACTGGAAAAACTGTCTGTCATTCTAGATCATGCTTTTTCTTTTTCTGGAGACAACGTTTCTCACTGTGTAATCCACACTGGTAACGACCTTACTATACAGCCCCACCTGTCCTTATACTTGCAGTTTTACCCCACTATGTCCAGCCCATGTTCTTAACCCAAATAAATGTACTGCAGAGGTGAAAATATTCTATTATTGGTGAGTATATGTATAAGTCATAATATATTTAAAATGTTTTTCTCTTTTAGACTGTTACAACTAAAAATATTTTTTAAAACATAGTTTTGAATATAGGATTTTATTTTTTATTCATCTGAAGTGCTCCTAGTGATGGAGGATGCTCAGTGTTCATGAAATAGCAGATAAGCTTATGGTTCTCCCTTATTAACATTCAGACAGATACATATGAAAATCAAAAACCTAAAAACAAAGTGAATAAAATTTGACATATGACTCTTCCATGTGTTGTTGGGGAGGGCAAATAAAAGGCATTTTCCATAAATATTAGATGGTCTTCAACATGTATCTTAATCATTTCAATTTTATTTAAAGAAAAATTAATATTTGTTTTATTTTTTTGACTAGGATTGTTCATCACATTTATTTTTAAACCACAGTTAATCTTGATCTATCACAGAACTAAAATCACTAAACTTCAGTATTAGCACATTTTGAGACCTCCCAAAAAAATAAAAAACCTTGCATTTCATGGTGGTGAGGACATCTCTTGCATATAACTGAGAACTCCTACCAAAAATAGTTTCTCCTAAAGACTTCTAAGGCATTTTTCTTCAATGCAAAATGAATGGCTCATTGTCTTATTTGAAGGGTGAGTACTAGGGACTGAACCCAAGGAGCACTGAGCTATATCCTCAGCCCTATTTAACTTTTATTAAAAAATCTGAGCAGGATTTTGCTAAGTTGAGCAGGCTAGCCTTAAATTTGCAATCTTCTTGCTTCAGCCTCCCATGCAGCTATGCTTAGACTCACATTAAGTCCAATGTCCATGCTTTGACCTTTCAGGAAGACCACAATCAAATCTGCAGCATAATCCCAGATCTTACACATAAATTGTATATTTATGTACTGGTTTATCTCTGTTTTCAATCTGATTTCTTATTTGCAAGGTTGTTTGTTTTTGTTTTTTAATCAGAGTCTTGCTATGTCATTCAGGCTGGCCTCAAACTCACAGTGATCCTCCTGCCTTAGCCTCCCAAGTGCCTAACTATTATTTGTACTTTTCAGCTTTGCTGAAGTATGATAGCACAAAACCTAAGTAAGATGAGATGTAAATCCCTGTATAAAACAAAGTAAAGCCCCCCAAATCAAGTTCAGTCAAAAAAATATGAATTCTAAAACAAAATCTGAATGGTGAACTCATATAGCATTTGTAATATAAAAACATCAATTTTAAATTCAGCTTTCAAGAGCACAGTGCATACCTATGAACCTGTGCAAACGTTTTTACTTGCACCTCCCATGACTAGCACCATTGCTTTTCAAGTCACTATTTGCCTTCAAATTAGGCTTGTCCTGCAGAATTGATCTTTCACACCAATGCAACAACACATATTGTAGTGAAAGCAAAAATTTTTGGTAGATACTGCTTTACACAGTTCTATTAATGCTTTTGTAAAGGCAAAAACTATAATTAAGACTAAAAGTGCCACTGATTAATACTTGGCAGGATTCAAAAGTGGGAACAAAATGAGACAAGAAACTGATTTCTACGTGTTTAAATACATGAAACACTAGATAGGTATTCAGTAATTAATGTTTTAAAGCTTTCCTTCCAAAACTCCAACATACAAAGCACACTGAAATTACATTTCCATGAAGATGGCAGTAACTGAAAGTCTCTCAGAATCTGAATTTTTAAAAAACATTTTGTGAGGAAGGGTCTTTCTATGTACTGTAGCAAGCTGGCCTTGCACTCACTATGTACTCCAAGCTGGCCTCAAACTCCCCAGTGCTGGGATTATAGACATGAACCACCACACCTGGCTAGCTTTTCAGAATCTGGCCTCATTTATGTGGACAACAGAATTTAAGGTGTAGGGTGTGTTGTGTGTGTGTGTGTTTACGAGGACTGAACCCAAGGCCTTTGCAATGAGCTATATGTCTAGCCCTTTTTATATTTTCTGACACTCCCTCTTACTAATTTACACGATGTGGGCAAGCCACCTCACAAATTGGAGCCTTAAGGTCTCTTATCTGTAAAATCTATGCAATGGTACCTTACTCATGGGGCTCATGAGAAATAAAAGAAATACTGCATGGGATGTAGGCAGCAGAATGTCTGGTAATTAGTGGCAACACTTTCCCATCAGATTTGAGATTTATAACATTAGTTCATTTCTAATTGAGGGAGAAAAGCCAAGGGACAAAATATGTATTTGACAGTTTTTCACTTGGTCTTTGTGCCCTGAGGGGGATTTGCAATTAAGACAGTAAGCAATTCAGAAATTTATTGCATGTTATCAGGACTACACTTTATTATAACAAAATAAAATGTATAAAATAAATCCAATAACAGAAAAACTAACAAATGTTTATTTTTGTCTTTTTAAATATGAATCATACTAACCCAAACACTGTAGAGCTCAATATGATATACTTTTGCTAATTAGCTATTTTCCTTTGTAATTAATTTCTCAAAGGTAAAAAACACATTTGAATTTCTCCATGATGATAGTCTTATTTAATAAGTTCTTCCATTTTAAGACAATCACACAATTTATAACTCTGAACACCTCTACTACTTCTCTAAGGGAAACTTACCCCAAGAATGCAAAAAACAAAAACAAAAACAAAAACAAAACCCCAACCATTATGTCCTATAATCAATGAACTGCCACAGAATCTTTATTGCAGACAGGAGACTCAATAGCCTTTTCCAGAAATTTTGCCAAATAAACAACTCTAACACATAATAATTATTAGATGAACATTTATGTAAATATTATGTAGAATCTGTGGCATACAATATAAAAGTAGCTGACTTCTTTAGACAAGTTGGCTCTCTAACAAAATAATGTACTGCTATCACATTGTTTCAGTCCAAATATGGCATTATAGTGCCATTCTAAAAATAAATCTAAGTCCCATGTGATATGCAACCCTTCAGCTATGTGCATTTCCTTTTAGGGCTCAAGTTTCCCACAGGAAAATTATTCAATGTTTGGCAAAACTGTCCCAAATCATGTATAGATAAGGAATAAATGGTAACTACACCAACTCCTTTCTGCTTGATTATATTGATTCTCCTTCACTGCAATTCATTATGGAGAGGCCTAAGCAGCAGAAAACATTCAAGAACTTTTACCAGACAAAAGTGAACATTCTGAATCAAAAGTGGTGGTGATGTGAAGGAAGAAGGAATTTATGAGTTAGTTAAATTAGGAGGCCCAAAATTATATACAGTCATATTTCAAATAGTCTCTGATAACTTCCAAATACTTATTTCAATTTTATTACTTATATTACTGAGTAAACTACACAGCAAATGCTCTCTTAGTAATGTTAATGCAGTTTAATACAAATATTGTTTGACTTACTTGCTTAAAGATTTTTATGGTAAGAACATCAAAATCACATACAGAACACACAGGATTAGGTCCAAAATTCACGCGGTATTTTTACATAACCTAATCAATTATGATTTATGTTTCACAATGCTAAGAAATAGTTGTCTTTCAAAAAGTTTCTTCTGAAAATAACAAGTCTTAAATTAGAGATCTGAGTATGGCTAATGAGAGGAATAAAAATACACAGCAGTTGAAAAATGGCTATATATATTAAGGCACAACTTTACAATTCTACAGAAGTATCCTATTCTTGTAATAACAAAAATTAAATGAGAATTTATGTTAGAATGATCGTGGCCACAAAACTTCTTCATCAGTGAATTGCTAAACTGCATTCAGAATTCTCTATGGGATCTGCATTCATACACACAGTCTTAAGATATAGGTACAAGGACTTTAACTTTTATTTTAATTGTATATGTTTATATTGCTTTCAGGTAAAATGATGCATTCTTTTTTTTTAATTGTATATGTTTATATTGCTTTCAGGTATAATGCTGTAATCTTTTTTTTTTTTTTTTTTTTGTACTTTGTACTGGGGATCAAACTTACAACCTCATGCTTGCCAGGCAGGCACTTACGCCACCAGGCTAACCCCCTGGCAAAAATGATGTTTTCTTGAGCCCAGGAGTAAAAGAAAACTTACATTTAAGATTTTAACTTTTCTACTATAATAATTAACATTTCTACCTAAGACATAAATTATCAAGAATAAAATATTTAACATTTAAAAACTTATTTGAACATTAATAGAACAGGTTATTAAATAAATTTGATCTATTAATAACCAAACGACTTTAAACTTATAAGCACGTAGGAAATAATTCTAAACAAAGTCTATCAGTACCTATGTAGTAATACCTTAAATGGGATTCCTAGAATTAAATTACTTTTATGTAGTTCTACTTAAAATTCCTGGGAAAGGACCAAAGATTTAGCTCAGCGGCGTAAGTGCCTGCCTGGCAAGTACTAGGTTGTGAGTTTGATTCCCGGTACCACAAAAAAAAAAAAAAAAAAAAAAAATCTTGGGAAAGAGCAACTTTAGACATTCCTAGAAAACCTGCCATCTTCAATTTCATTTAAACAAAACCTTCACCCTTCAATCTCAGCTAGCAGTACAAATACTACAAATACTATGAAGGCACTTTAGAACAATTCATTTCATTTATTTTTTACTTCCTCTAACAAGCATTTCTGAGTTAAGAATGGTCAAGCAAACTTTTTAACTAAGATTTTTCAAATCTTAATTTGTTTGGATAAAAGTAAATCAGACACACAAGGTTAAATATCAAATTTATAATTTCTCTCATATGAGAAACCTGAAACACAAATAAAGACCAAAATAAAAGATTGATAAAAGGAAACAGCGAGATTGAGCTTTTGCAAATGGGAAGGAGACCAAGAAATGGAGGTAGGACGAAGGGGAAAGGAAAGGGATGCTAAAAGATTAAAGATGTGCCATGTACATGAACCAACTACCCAATGTGAATGTGATTAGAAAGTGTTGCAAACATGAACCAAAAAAACATGATAATAAATGAGGGATGAGGATTTGGATGGAGAGAAGGAGAAAGGATAAGGAAAAAAAAAATCAGGATATGCTAAGTACATGTACCTACTCCCTAAGATGAATGTAAGCATTATAAATGGTAAACATGTAATGAAAACATTTTTTTAAGGTACCAGTGGAAAGATTATTTTATTTTACTTAATACAAACCAAAATCGGAACCCTTGCTTCTTTTTTTCCAAAACTGCTGGAAACTTTTTATTTCTAAGCACTTGAGATATACAGTACTAAACAACTCTTTCAATTTATTGTTGTGGCATGACTGAATCTAAGCGAGGTCTAAGCCTGGATTATAGCTTCAGTTTAGCAATTAATTAACTCTATCACTACTCTGGTCTTTTTTCCCAGCAGCGAAAGGAGGAAGCCAGGTTATGATTTACAAGGGATGTTTCAGCTCAGTCCCTTTAGGATTCCATACTGTCATTCATCTATGCAAAAACCTCAAGTTAATGCCCAATTCCTAATTAAAATTCTTTAAGCATTTAATCCAGATTGGACATCATGAGTTATCTTTCTGTCCTGATCCAGTAACCTTAACTTGAAACCTCTGCACCATGTATACTACCCAATTTACAGGGAAGACAGTGCTGCACCAGCTAACACAGTGCTTACTGTATGCCAGAACTTTCAATGCTTTTGTTCACTGCATGCTCACAAGACTTACACAAGACTGTGCTATTAGTTAAGACAACTGAGATGAACAATTATGTATTTTGAGCCTCAGGTCTCACAGCTAGTAAATGGCAAGGCCAGGATTCAAATCCAGATATGTTCCCATCTTAAGCACACAGTTTTAATCCACATTACAGAGTTTGTTTCTTAAATAAACAAACAATTCCTCTTCATCAGGCATTTGAAGCTTAAAAAAATCATTTTCCAAAATTTTATTTGCATTTTCCCCCTAAAACCAATGTTTTTTTAATTGAAGTACAGAGAATTCAACCAAGTCTTCCAACTGGGCTAAGTCCCCATCTTTTTAAATATTTTGGAGACTTGGTCTCACTAAGTCAATAAATTGCTCAGACTGGATTCAAACTTGTGATACTCGTGCCTCAGCCTCCAACAGTGCTGGAATTATAGGTGCCTGTCACCATGGTTGGCTAAGACCAATACATTTTAAAAGTGCCATTAAAGTAATGCCTCTTACCACTTGCAGATTCAAATTTCCTTTCTACTCTATTAAGATCTCACTGTAAACTCTGTTTCTCAATAAATCATACTAAATATTATACATATATATTAATGTCTAAGAATTTTATACCATTAACCTCTCTAAAAGAAGGACAAAATACATTATACACTAGTTTGAGGAAACTGTACCAAATCAACAAAACAAGATTTGAGGAATTTATCATCCATAAGAGAAGGAAGCAGAAGGGCCACTCTACCTTTACTCTGAGCCTTTTCTCTGAGGTTATCTGCAGGCCCTGAAAGTCTCCTGGAGGTTCTGACATCTGGTAACAGAGATACCAGCAGCAATCTCACACTGAGTTTCTGGGATACGACCAAGCATTACTCTACATAGTTCATGTGTGACAATATCTAATTTTCACAGTAATTATACAAGAGGGCTATTATCCAGTTTTACAAAGTGGAAAGCCAAGAGGCAGAGATATCTTCTTCTTTATGCTGTGGTGGTCCCAAGAGGATGAATTTCAAGGGTCTTATTATTAAGAGTAACATATATTGCACCTTGAAGGCACTGCTGTTAGTGTCATCTTCACTAAAAAATGAGAATCACATTGAAATTCTGGCTAATTATCTCCAGAAGTAGGCTCTATATTTGGTTTTATTTTTATTTCCAGTGTTCTAAAGACTGTAAGTTCTCAAAAAATGATATTAATCACATAGTATTAACATAACCCAAGTAAGAGTCATTTCAATTCCAACAAATATCATGGGAAGGGGACACTTTCAAAAGGAAAAGGGCTTGAACCAGACTTTGTTCCCCTGAGGCCAATAAAGACAGAGGCTACAAACGATCTTCTTACTTTTATATGTGTGTGGAGCTGTCTAGCTATAAATAAATGGCTTAGACATTAGGGGATTCCTTGGTTTTTAGAGATTTTAGACATAAATCAATAAATTATGAATGGTGTAATTTTTCTCTCTCCAAAATAAGGTTTTACCAACTCCATTCATTATTTATTAAAAGCTGAGACTTCCGGGAGAACATGGCGGACAGATAGCAGCAGCTACGGAGGCTCTCTGAAACACCCAGCTTAGAATTCAGGAATGGTGCTGAGTAAGGAATCATAAGTAAGAGGAGATATACCTGCTGACCCAAGAATGAACTGGGCTGAGAGAAACCAACTGGGAATGCAATCCTGGTGCTATAACAGGAACAGATAAAGCCTCAGCGTGGAAGCTGGAGCCCGCGCCATTGGAAGCCGCGATTTGGGTTTCCCGCCGCTGCCACTGCTTCTGCATCGGCTTGGCAGGGAGAGAGACACGCGGAAGTTCTGAGAACAGGAATTGGTGAACCAAGTTGAGAGCAGGACGGGCGGGAAGCCATGCATCCACCTCCGGTGAGTGAGGGAAAACTGGGACTCTTCCATGGTCTAGGAGACTCCAACAGAGGACATTTTGGGACCGGGCAGACTTGCGGGAACAGGGTGCTGCAGTGACTTCAGTCACCAGTGCCCCTCTCAAGGGGGATTGGTGAGCAGTGCCTAGCCCACGTGATGCTGCTGGCTGTGACCCAGTAGGCTAGCACAGCCCAGGTCGAAGCTCCTGAAGGTAGACTGACCTGGAGGAGTGGGCCCCGCATAGGCTGCCTGGTCTGCAACTTCCTGGTGCGCTCTGGTGGGTGGGAACACCTAGCCAGCGCAATTCAATCAGACTATGGCTGTCAGGGAAGGAAGTTGGGCCTCCTATATACGCTTGCATGTATAAGGAACAAAGAATATGGGAAGATGCAGCAACAAGAAAGGGTCCTCGGCCCCCAATCCTGAGAAAGAGGCAACAGCAGACCCAGCACCAATAGATATAAAGCGCTATCTCGAGAGCCTCATAGACAAGTTCAGGAATGAAGTTATTAATGACCTGAAGCTAGACATAAGCAGAATAGTTAGAGAAACGCTAAGCACCACCCAAGAAAAAACAGATGGTGGAATGGAAGAACAGAAAAAGAGGGGAGAATTGTTTAATGGAGAAAATAGAGAAAGCATAGAATTCGTGAAGCAGGTTCAAAGAGAATACCAGGAAACTAAAAAGTCTATCGAAAACTGGCATAACAGCTTGAAAGAAACTAAGGACAGATTATCTGAACTGGAGGGCAGATTTGTAATATGGGAGCATGAAATGAAAAACTTCTTAAAAATAACAAAGAAACAAAGCAATAATAAAAAGACTAGAAGATGATAAGAGGGTCTATAACTTAAGAATTAAGAACATAAAAGAAGTAGGGACACAAACAAATGAACTACAAAAGATACTGACAGAATAATCCAGGAGAATTTTCCTAATTTAGCAAAAGGTAAAGATACTCAGTTGTATGAAGCATACAGGACCCCAGCCACCTACAACCCAAACAGAGCAACACCCAGGCATATAATAATTAAAATTCCAGAAATCCAATACAAGAACAGAATACTAAAAGCCGTCAGAGACAAGAAACAGATCACTTACAAGGGAACACCCATCAGAATTACAGCAGACTTCTCGGCACAAACCATCAAATCACGAAGAGCGTGGGGGGAAATAATTCAAGCTTTCAAAGATAATAATCTCCAGCCAAGATTGATATATCATGCACAACTATCCCTGGAAATTGATGAGGATAAAGAGGAACTAGGGGAATATGCAACCACCAATTCAACTCTAAAGAGGATACTGCAAGATATTCTAAAAAAGAAAAATACGAAGAATCCAGAAGTAGCGGCAGAGAGGCCACAATGAATGGGGCAGAAAACAAAATGAAGAAGACAAACTGACAACTAATGACAGAAAAAGAGCTCAACAGAAATGAGGCAGAGAAGATTGGATGATAGGAACAGCTATTTTGGAGAAAATGACGTCTTAAGAGGTAATACTGACTTAGTATCATCTTGTTTTGAAGTCTCATCAAGCTTTTGTTCTTCTGTCTCCATTGGTCTAAACAGGTTGTATCTTATTGGATTTTATTACATATGATAGTATAAGCAAAACCTTTTATAGACAAGGAGATTATACAGAAACCATTGTTTATTTTCTGTTAGTTGATTCTAAATACCCTGTAATACTGTCATTCTCTTAAATAGTTTTACATTGTTTTGATATATTTGATGCTACAGTATATGAAGTTATACTCAAAGATTTCAAGGAAAGAGACAATTTGGTAACTACTTTTATGTCGGGATAATCTTGTGGTGAAACACTATTTTGCTTAAATGGTTATGTTTTGATCTGTACTGATTTGCTGTTATGCCCTCTTTTATCTCAATCTCCATTTTATTATTTACTTTTTTTATCCTTTTAATTAAGGGAAAAATAAATTAAAAAATGGCAGGATATATTATAGTAACCCACTTTGACTTTCCATTATCTTGATTTAAAGCCCTGTATTGCTCTCACCATCCTGTTTTGACTGATGTTCCTCTATTCTGTTTTGCTTGATAGTACCAGGTTCGAAAGTTTAGGCAACAGCTGTGAAGATAGTGGGATTCATTATGATGCCCATTCTGGTTGACTATTATCTACTTTTGAAGACCTATAATGTCTCTAATGTTTTGGTTTTGTTCTTTACTGTTTTGTTCAATTTTATTATAACTAATGATATAGGCAATTCTATTAGAGATAGCGGGAGGCATTATGGTAACCATTGTTGATCACCTAGTATTATGCTTTTACATTATCTATTACGTCCACCCTTTTGATTTGACTGACTCTGTTCTGTTATGTCACATTTGGTTCTACTCTCTTCCAAAAAAGTAATAAGAACTGTGGGAGCAACAAAACCCAAAATGTGTAATTGTCATTGTACAAAAGGGAGGAAAAGAAAGTGCTCTAAATGATATAACTGCATGTATATTTAAGTGTATAAGATAGATAATGATATTACTGAGTTTTGTTGGATCATTGAACAGAACTGTTTGCAGTCTCACTGTTGGAATGTCCACTTTATAAGCTTTAATTTTGTAACTTGAACAATTGTTTCTGAGATGACAAAATGTAATCCATTAACTAGTGATTTCCTACTGTTTATTTTTTTTCTGTAAATCTGTATAACTTGTACCCTTTCTCTGCTTTTTTTTCCTTTTTCTCCTTAAATAAAATTAAAAAAAAATAATAAAATTTATTAAAAGCTGATAAGACACAGAATTTAGTTTTGCTTTGGACTTACTTGTTTATCTTATGCAAAGCCAACACAATTTTCTCATATCATATATAGTCTGGTAAATTGCAGATTACTTTATTAGTCTGACTATTGATCCTTTAGGTTCCTTCAGTCCTACCCAGCTGGATATTTTATGTCAGTTTCATGTAAAAGAAGGGTAAGATAGACTGAGTTGGGGAATCAAGGGTAGGTAATTGCCATATCAGTCCACTGATTGGACTGTTACCATCTTATTCCTTGTAGACTGGACATAATATAAGGGGCAGAAAGAGGTTTGCCTCCCTTTTTGAAAATCTCCCCTTTTTCTTCTGTTGCCATTAATTGTTGTTCCTCTGCCATGTACTACTCTAGTCTTGATACCAGCTGACTATGGACTGAAACCTGTATAAACTATGAGCTAAATAAACCTTCCCTCATTTACTTTAGATATTGGGTATTTTGTCTCAGTCATGATAAAAAGTGACTAAGACACACACAATATGTGTTTTCATATATTTCTTTTCATTACGTGAAAGGATGTTTTTTCCATTATCTGCTTTCTTCCATTGTAAAAATCAAAATTTTAAAAACCTGAAAAGATCCACATAGACACCTATGAGGCAGAGTGATACAGTGCATTGGGAACCAAAAAAGGTTTCATAACCCAAAAACTCTGTTCCCAGAATTCTAACTTTGCCTATCTTTCTGGGAGGATAAAAACAGGCAATGAATAGGGAACTCCTCTGTAAAGGGCTGTATGTAGAATTCGTGCTAATGTGTTCTCATTTCAAACTCAGTACTGTATTATGTTTTAAACCTGTGCATTCTCCTTGGTTTTGCTTTACTTTTGCCCAAAATTCACTTGCCTTTTACTAAATATGGTCTATGCTCTTCATTAAAAAAAATATAGTACCTATATAAAGTAGCTGTGAAGATCAAACAGTACACAAAGCTTGTAAGAAAATACCCTCGTATGCTTCATTGTTCTCCTGAGAACTGTAACTATTTCCATCCCTTACTCTTTTTTTGGCCATTTGTTTTTTTCTATTTTTGGGTAAAATGCTTACATTGCTGTTTTCTGGTTTTTCCCCCTCCTCTTCACACATTATCTTTGGATATAAAGGTATGGAAGGTGATAGTGTAGTTCTCGTACACCACTCTTGAATCTCCATACATACTTCTTTCACTTCTCCTCTCACATGGTTTTGTTACCATTTTTGTTTAACTCAATACCATTCATAAATGAATCAGAGTATGGATTTCCACTTTCTTCTGTAATTTTCTATTTTTCTAAAGTTATGAATTGCCCATTTTTTCTTTTCTATTTTGTATGTGTCTGTTCCTACTATGACTATATGTATACATGTACTTCCCTTAAAAATCTAACAGAACTATACAGCTGGGGATGCAGCTCAGTGGTAGATGTTTACCTAGTATACAAGAGATGCTGAGTGCAATGCCTAATATGAGGAAGAAAAAGAAATCTGACCAAAAATCTCTCTTCTGGTCAAAATCCCATTTACATTTCCCAGAGTCCTGCTAGTGTCCTCCATTCAGGCCACCTGCACTCTCTAGGTCTCCTGCACAGATGTGTTCCCAAGGCTTTCCCATCCCGAGAGCTTCGTCCTTGCCACTTCCTTACTCTGGAGACCCCGTTTCTTGCCTTCTGTATATCTCTCTTTCTGGGTTTCCTGTTTCCTTTAGGGGAAACATATTATCATCTAGTACAGTGAGAAAGCAGGTCAGGAAGATGAATATTTTGAAGTCCTGAAAATCTCAAATTGGGTTTATTTTATCCTTGAATTTGAATGACAGTTTAGGCATAAAATTCTGGATTAGAAATCACTTTGCCGTTTTTAGGTTATTCACTATTATCTTCTAGCCTCAATGTAGCAGAAATTATAAGACCATTCAGGTCCTTATACTAAGTATGTTTCTACTCTTTCCTTCTTTCCTCAGATCAAGAAGTTACAGAATTTTTCTTAAAACGTGGTACTGTGAAAGTTTGTAACTTGTGACCATAGCAATCTTTTACACTGAACTTGGCTTTGCCTTAATGGAAATATATATTCTTTGGTTCTGGAAATTGTTCATGTACATCTGAGCATTTGTTCCTTTTTCTTTATTCTATTGTTGAGAATTCTGGCAGCCAAATGCTAGCTCCTCCTAAACTGAGCCTCTAATTTCCTTTTCAACTACTTTTTAAAAAAAAAATCTCTTTTCCTTACTTTTGTTCACTAACTGGCCTATGTCAACTCTTCCAGCTTTTCTCCTGATTTTTTAAAATATCTTAGTATACCTTACATTGGAAGAGTTCTTTCTTGTTCTCCTCCTTTTCCTTTTTTTGTGTCATACTGTTCTCCTCAAATGGATGCAAAATCTCTGGGAGTATCAGTTACAGCTGGGTTTCTTGGGAACGAGGATTTCTGCTTCCTTTAGTTTCCTATTGTTGACTCTGTACTTTGTGTGGGCCGCTATTCTCAAGTCCAGTGATCTCTGGTTGGCTGTCAATATTAAGAGAGGCAGCCTGACACCTTGACACGGTGATACAGTCCCAGCTGCTCAGGAGACTGAGGCAAGACTGCAAATTCAAGGCCAGGCTAAGAAACTGAGCGAGATCACCACCTTAAGATGATCAGGAGGGAACACATCTGTCACTCACCAGAATATTGGTCCCCTCTCATCTGCTTAAACTGACAGCTGGCTGAGAGCATTCTCGGAGTGCAGTGAGATGAGAATAATTATCTAATATAAAGACCTAACCCTGGCACTCATGCTTTGAGCAAGATAGCTCAGTCCCATTTTCATCTGTGTTTGGCACTTACCCTCTCCCCCTTATGCTGGGATGGTAAAAAAAAACTATCCTAAGTGCTTATTTGGGCCACCTTGCAAAGAAGGTCAAGGTGGAGTGGAAGTGGTTTTGTATAATGATTCTTATTTAAATTTTCTATCAGTTGTTCTGTCTTCATCTTCATTCTACCCTACACTTAAAATATTCAAATAGTTACTGCATTCTATGGAAAAGTAAACTGGCTTTTTAGCCCCTCCCCTATCTCTGACTTTAGGATTCAGCTATGTGGATTGTACTGAGTCAGTTACCACTTGTCTTCTGTTGGCATCAGTCATGTGCCGTGTCATACCTTTACTGTTCTTTGTGGGGGAGTTAACAGAAATAAACACGCAAATTCAATCAGCTATAGTTAGCAGAAGTCTATATGTATTTTCAAGTCTAAGAGTAACATACATAGCTGGAGTCAAAGAACTGGGTGTAAATCACAACACCCATTTATTATTTGTGTAACTTTAGAAGTTTCTTAACTTCTGAAACAAGGTAAGAATGTAGGTTTTGGAATTAGATATGGTTTCAATTTCAGATCTTCCCCCTATAAGCTGTGTGACTTTAAATGTCAGTTTCTTTGACTACATAATGGTATCAGTAATAGTCACTACGTTACACAATACTGGAAAGACTAAAAAAAGTTTACATAATTCTCCTGAAACATAGAGCCTCAGTTAACATTCATACTGTTGTTTATGTGTGCTATGCCTAAAAGCATATACATATATACCTGTGCATTCATCAGAACTGAGTTAAGCCAAATTTAAACACCCCTACAGAAATAACATGGTACACTAGAAAATGGTAAGAAGTTATCTGGCTATTACCACAAATAGGTAAGTGTGTGGCTGTTAAGCTGCTTTTCCATCTGTACAATGACAGAATCAGACCAAATCATTTCTAAGGTCTTTTCCAATCAACTGTCCTCCTTTGTGTCCTTTGCTAAATAATCTATATACTTCATGTATCAACCCTAATTATCTGACTGATACTATTATTTTGATAGGCATTTTCAAGTATCTTGCTTTGCTGAGGAGGCACTATATAAAAACCACAATATGTTGCTTCCCTAAAATAACAAAGAAATAAGGCTTTTGAACAATCATAAAAATAAAACCAATATGTTTTTTGATAAAATGTAAGACCAGGTATATAAAACCACCTTAAAGACAAAGAATGAGTTGCAGCTTGTTAGACTCGCAAAGAATCTAATAGACAAGTGACAGAAGAAGTTAATTGAACTAAAGCAATAATATATCAATTAGAAAGCAGGTTGATCAACAGTTGAAGGAGAAGTAATTTCTAGTTTTATTATGATCTGAATGACAAGGCCCTCTTAATTGTGGGAACTACTCAACTTTCTTAGTGCGACAGTAGTAATGCTAATATTACTAAGCAATGTTCTGAGACTTTGCCTTCAGCAAGCAAACTCAATGTGGTTTGACTTTCCACAAAGATCTACCAACAGGGAAGCTCTATTCCCTATTGCCAGTATTTATTTCTTATCTTAAAATAATAAAGTGGCATTATGATTTTATATACTGGCATCATGTGAACTCACCCTAAGAAATGGACCTACTGAGTGTCCCTCAGGAGGCCCTGGTAAATTCCTCCAAGTAAAGTCACTCTTTTGCAGCTTTCTTCTAAGATAGATAATCAGAGAAGGTTTCCATATAAAACATTTAGAGACTATACATTTCTGTAAGAAAGGAATAAAACTTCTTCAGACCCCTCAGAGACCAAATTTACCACCTGGCACACAGCAGAACGTACAGATAAGTGCTTCTCAATGGCTTCTTAAACTTTCTCTAAAAGAGCTAGAAAATTGGTAAATACTAAATGGGAGAAAAAAAAACTACATAGAACTCAGTTTGGTGAAAACCAAGGCTTTCTATAGCACCTTTTCCTTCAGAACTCATTTTATTTGGATTCAAGGTGAAGAAAGTGTGAGCCATATTTCTCTGAAGCTCCCTGTGATGAGACTACAGGATAGCCTCAAGAGTAAAGTTATCTAACATTTAGAGCATTCACATGCCAATATTTTCTTGGTAGCAAAAAGAGATATCATTTAGAAGAGACTAGGCTAAATGAAGAGCTGCTTATGGGCTTTAGGGCTACCTTTTGAAACCTTATGATTTTGTTTTGTGGTACTGGGGATTGAACCCAGAGCTCACACTGAGCCATAACCCCAGACTTTTTCTTTTGGAACAGTCTTGCTAAGTCACTGAGTTGCTCAGGCTACACTTGAATTTGTAATGTTCTGTCCTGAGCCTCCCAAGATGATGGAATTACAGGAGTGTGCCACCATACCAAACTATCATGATCTCTAACTGAAAGGAAGGAGGTTGGCGACTCAAAATAACAGTTACAAAGAGTCATTCGTTCATTTATTCATTCTGTAAAATTTACTAAATCTTTTGCTCTGAGTCAGGTCCTATATATAGGAGATAAAGATATCAAGAGATACTGATTCCTACCCAGGAGAGCTTTTAGAGAAGTAGATGAAGGCAGTCAAATGCTGACATTATTCTATTATCACTTTAGAAAGAGAGGATTTGATTTTGTCTTTTTTCAGGTCTGGGTTGCTAACTAGCAGGGAGCAGTGGCCGAGCCCTGGGCTTTGAAGAATTTAATATGGATGGAGAAACATATCATGCTATATAGTTTTTATATGCAAACGCATGACAAATACAAATAACAGTATTTACTTTTATTTGAAAAGCACTTTACAATGTTCAAAGTACTTTCACATTCATTATGAAATGGAAAGCAATCTATAGGATGTGAAAAACAAACATAGCCCCTTTTCTAAAAGAAATTAAGTGCTAAAGAAGTGACTAGCCTTAATTTAGTAAACTATGACTAACAGAAACCTACATTTTAAAATTCTCAGCCTAAAGTTCATTTCACACCATGAAGTTCAAACTGAAATAAAAGCCAAATGAGTCATAACCATAAGAAATATCTATGAGATTTCTAAGATCTGCAAAATAACATTAATAATATATATGTTTAATATAAACACTTATATTTAGTTCTTCAACCTGAAATGGAAAAATTATTCAAAGATAAACTTATTAAGTAACCTATAAGGATTTTTAAAAAACTGCACAGTGCCATTACTCTATCCTTAAACTTCCCCAAAGCTGCTCATGACAATAAATTCTGGTTTGCCAATAATTGATTTCACAAATCTATTATGATACATAAACACAACCAGTGAAAATTAAGGTGTTTCCTACAAATCCACTGTAATTTTTTTCAAATAAACCTGAAAAGCTGAGGAAACTCTCTCCAACAAGATTCCATAATTTTGTAGACTGTACAACCCTGTCACTTTGTTTTCAAGTTCAAACAGATGGACAGTGCACTCGTTGTATAAAGATTCAAGTTTTCCCAATTCTTAAAATACTGACATAATTATTCAAGTACAAAGGAAAAGCCATAATGAAAGGTTCAAAGAGAACTTATCCAGGAGTATATCTTATTTTTTCTAAAACAGAATTCTGCATAACAGTTAGCAGGTCCATGAAAAATTATTTATTTTGGCATAAGAATATTGTTTTCACTAAAATGGGACAGTAGTCTACTTGTCATGCTTTTCTGCTTCTAGGACGATAAAAACACATCTTTACGAAGAAAATAACTAGCATAATCTTATTTTAAAATTTACTAAGAAGGAGCTGAGGATTAGCTCAGTGGCATAAACGCCTGCCTCGCAAGCACTAGGTTGTGAGTTCGATCCCCAGTACCAAAAAATAAAATAAAATTTACTATGAAACAATTTCAATACAGTCTCTAAAAGTATTTTTTATGTTTCTTGTAATACCAGCCACACACCATATAAAGCGAGATGAACTATCCAAGGTATTTGTGTTTAAATATATACTTTCTCATTCTAAACTAATCAGCTTGGTATTTAATCCAAACGTCATCAAATGTTCATTAAATGAGTCAGGATAAACAGATTAAACACAAACTCTCCAAACATATTATGGAGAAGATTGTATAAAGATTTGAAGTTGCATGACTGTCCCTGTTGTCCCTTTTCACTCAACACATACACACACAACAAAATAAAATAAAAAGACAGTATGCACAATGAATGTGAGAATAAAAGAACTGGTTCCTGTAAGAACTTACATAGTATAAGGAAGATAAGACAAACTAGAAAGATACCTGATATTAATAAGCAATTGTTAGTGGGGGAGGGGAGCCTTTATTTCTCTTTCAAATTATTATATCTACTTAGGTTATATTTTTAAGTGGGCTGAATCATAACAGAGATTCTAATGTAGAAAATGAAATGCTTCTAATAATGGTCTAACTTAATACTAGGAAAAAGAATTAAAAGTCCATTAGTGAACGATCTTCTTGTCTCTGCAGTCATTAAAAAAACAGCTTGATTAGATAGCCATTACCAGAAAATTTAAAAAGAGATTTTGTTTTGCCCTCATAAGCTGGAATTCTATTGGAGGAAAAAATTAAAAGGGTGAAATTCTTTTTAAAAGTGGAATCGTGTGATTTTTAAGAAAGTAAAATTTTGTCAGGAATGTCTGTTCACACCTGCAGTCCCTGCACTTGAGGAGAAGCTGAGGCAGGAGGACTGACAAGAGTTCCAGGCCAGCCTGGGCTACATGCTAAGTTTAAAACTAGCCTGAACTATAGCAAGACTCTCTCAAAAACAAAAACACAGAAACCAAAACTTACCCAGCAGTGATAGCATCCCTGTAATTCTGCATTTGAGAGGCTGAGTCAAAAGGCTCATAAATTCAAGGACAGCCTGGACTATAGGGCGAGATCCAGTTGCAAAACAAAACAAAACAAAACAAACAAAAAAAAAAGAGGAAGTAAACTTATTGATTTTTTTTTTTAATTGGTACCAGGGATCGAACTCACGACTGCCTGCTTGCAAGGCAGGTACTTATGTCACTGAGCTAAATCTCCAGCCCCAACTTACTGATTTAAGATTGGATTTTTCTATAAAAATCAAGTCTTTAAGATTGCTGTATTTGCTGAACTAAAAATTCATTAGCAAATTGCAAGTCTGAACAGGTTACATTCTATAAAATATATGAAAAGGGTAAATTTTATTTTGTTTTGGATCTGTACCATAGACTATTTTTCAGAATACAACCAAAATAGATTTTCCACTTGAAATGGCAATTCAACAAAGCTATTTCTAGGCTGTATCTTATTGGATTTTATTATGTACGATAGTATAAGCAAAAACTTTTTAAAGACAAGGAGATTATACAGAAACCATTGTTCATTTTCTGTTAGTCGATTCTAAATACTCTGTAATGCTGTCATTCTCTTGAATGGTTTTACATTGTTTTGATATACTTAATGCTACAGTATACGAAGTTGTACTCAAGGATTTCAAAGAAAGAGACAATATGGTAACTACTTTTAGGTTAGGATTATCTGGTGGTGAAACACTATTCTGCTTAAATGGTTATGTTTTGATCTGCGCTGTTTCGTTGTTATGCCCTCTTTTATCTCAATCTCCACTCCATTATTTACTTTTTTATCTTTATCCTTTTAATTAAAGGAAAAAAATAGCAGGATATATTATAGTAACCCACTTTGACTTTTTATTACCTTGATTTAAAGCCCTGTATTACTCTCACCATCTGGTTTTTAACTGATGTTCCCCTATTCTGTTTTTCTGGATAGTATCAGGTTCGAAAGTTTAGGCATCAGCTGTGAAGATAATGAGATTCATTATGACGCCCATTCTTGTTGACTTTTATCTACTTTTGAAGACCTACAATGTCTCCAATGTTTTGGTTTTGTCGGTTTTATTCTTTACTGTTTTGTTCAATTGTATTATAACTAACGATATAGGCAATTCTATTAGAGATAGCGGGAGGCATTATGGTAACCATTGTTGATCACCTTGTATTATGTTTTTACATTATCTATTATGTCCACCCTTTTGACTTGACCGATTCTGTTCTGTTATGTCACATTTGGTTTTACTCTCTTCCAAAAAAGTAATAAGAACCGTGGGAGCAATGAAACCCAAAATGTGTAATAGTCATGGTACAAAAGAGAGGAAAAGAAAGTGCTCCAAACTATATAACTGCATGTATATTTAAATGTATAAGATAGAAAATGATATCACAGAGTTTTATTGGATCAATGAACAGAACTGTTTGCAGTATCATTGATGGAATGTCCACTTTACACGCTTTAATTTTGTGACTTGAACAATTATTTCTAAGATGACAATATGTAATCCATTAACTAGTGATTTCCTACTGTTCATTTTTTTTTCTGTAAATCTGTATAACTTGTACCCTTTCCCTGCTTTTTTTTTTTCTTTTCTCCTTAAATAAAATTAAAAAAAAAAAAAAAAAAAACAAAGCTATTTCTTTCTTTCTTTTTCTTTTTTGCAGGGAGGGTCTTTTTGAGACAGGGTCTCCCTATACAGTTCAGGCTGGTCTTCAGCTCACTGTGTAGCCCAGGCTGGTCTCCAATTTGCAATGATTCTCTTGCCTCAGCCTCCCAAGTGCTGGTTTTACAGGTGTGTGGTACCACACCTGGCTAACAAAGTCATTTCTAACATAACATGCAACTACAGTATGAATTCTAAATTTTGAAATAGCTTAAAATCCAATTTGCTAAGACCTAATATAAAGAACAAGACAAGATTTTGGGAGGATCAAGAATCTGAAGTTTACACATTTATATAATACTTAAACACTTAAAAAATTTAAATAGAAGATATCTTATGATTTAAAAATCAAATTAATGTCTATAACCTAGTATCAAAACATTGCTCTTTATTTAAAAGGGGGAAGAGGTTTTTAACATAAGGATAGAAAACCCAAACATAACTGCCTGCTTTATAAATATTCATGTCCTTTCTTGGACTGAGAAATCTACTTTAATACATATCCCTTTGGTTTCTACCATCTTCCATTTCACTGACCATCACTCTGCATTCAGATTTCAATATCTAGACCAAGGCAGACACTGAATAAGTCACCCGAAGATCACTAAACACTAAAATCAGCTCAAAAGTAGAATCAGCTGAACAATATTTTCATGAGCAGAACTGCCAGAAATCCTTCTCTCCTTTCAGAAAAATAAACTTCTTGCTTTAAAGATAGTCACTTTTAAGAAAAAACACAACACTACATACAAACATACACCACTCTAATAAAAACACTAGAACAATTATAAAATTCTATACAATATGCTAGCACTTTGGAAAGGAAAATAAAGATTGTTTTTTCCACAAAGAGAATAGCAGTAAAAACGATTTCAATGAATTAGAACTTCTCTTTCTCCCTTCAGAGTGGATTCCTCAACATTAGCTGAAAAAACGCCTTTCACAGTGAGTTTGTTGCTACTATATTAGTTGATGCTATTTACCCACAAAGAAAACATCTTAATTAACTTCCTCTGTTTTAAAGGGAGTTGATTTAGTATTGCAGATGCGTATTTTCCTGGTGCTGGGGAAATAATCCAGGATCTCGCATATACTAAGAACATACTCTTCTGCAAAGTTATGTCAATGGTACATTTTCTGATTCAGTTACTCAGAATCCCCTTCTTCCTAATGTTCAAATATTTCAAAACTGTCAGAACAGAGTTTGAAAAGGTCCTTAAAAGAATGAGAATTCTAAAAGGAATAAAAAACACTAGTCATATTTACATGTTACTACTATAAAGAAAACAAACAAAAAAAACCCCATGTCACATTTTATGTACCATCATTATAAACTGTAAGCCTAATATTTATTTTTAATTTATTTAAATACATTTTGCTATTAGAAAAAACTTTAATTCAATTCAAATATTCTCAATATACACAAACAAAGCCAAGAGCTGAAATACTGCAATACAATGACTTCTAAGCACACATATCTTCAGAGCTCTGTGAAGCACTGTACAGAGTAACTCAGTTTTCACAAACTGTGTAAATTGTCTGCATTTTTGCACCGTGGTTTATTGCAAGATTCTAAAAGTAATATTAACTGTTCATATTATTCACTTTACTGAGAGTTCTCTGAAGAGAATACAACCCAAAACACTGGCTATCTAAATTAGTGCTGAAACTTGCAGTGTAGTTACATACTGACACAAAATAAAAATCCTGTTAATTCATCAGTATACTTAATATTGCCTGTTAAAGACACCAATTGCACATGAAGTCCAAAAAGTTGGAAAGAATCTAGAAAAAGGACAAGAAAATAACTTTTAAAAATGACGCTTTTCACACCCAGGTTCCATCATGCCAGCTGGAGAGGTGTTAAACATGGCTTTATTCCTTTCAAATCTGAGAAGTGTAGTCATTTCCATGACATTTCAAAAATTGGAAACGAGCAATTTTTCTTCTTGATCCTGATTCTTCTGATTCAAATCACGTTTAGAAAATCAAACTTAGAAGGCGGTTTGGATAGACCATTTGTTTGCTACTGCTTTACAGTCAAATTATTCTGTCCCAGATCTCCTAGCAAACTAGGAATACAAAGAGATAAAAAGGGAAGAACAGCAACAGCCAAAAACTCCCCGAACACAGAATGATCAGGAATCTGAGCTGCTTCAGGGATGTCATCCATTAAGAGGGCCTTTGTTTCTAACTGTATAAGGATCCTTGGCTGCAGTCTGACTCACACAAGAAGTACACACGGCCCCTGAGAGGCCCTTTAGTCCCCTTTGGAAGACACTATTGGAAAGACTGTAAATGACACAGTTGCAAAAACTGTTACTAATTGCAAGCCAGGTGGTTAGGAAGGACGCAAAGCGGTTGCTGTGGTCAGTGGAACTCTCCAACAAGAAGTAGATGATATACGGCAACCAGAGGATATAAAACACACTAGTGATACGAAACAGGACCATGGCATAACGTTTATCGGGACACGCCTGTACTTCCCCAGTCTCCCCACTCTGGCTGCTGAAGCGGGCTTGCCTTTCGCTGATCTCCTTTGTGTGCTGTTGGCAGATGCGGAAGATGTTGAAATATGTGAAGCAGACAATGAAGGCTGCTGGGGCATATAGCATCATCACGATGAACAAGGTGAAATAGGGGTCGGTATGCCAGGACTCTGCACACCATTGAAACACATCTCCGTGATATCCAGGTTTGCCCCAGTGGAAAAAGGAAGGCAGGAAGACCAGGGTGGAGTATAGCCAAATCAGGAAAATGCACAGGCGAAGTCTCCAGGGTGTAACCAGGCTATTATAAGTTAAAGGTTTAGTGATGGCAATGTATCTATCAATGCTGATACATGCCAGAGAGGCCATGGAGACACTCTTCAGAACTGATACTACAAAACCAAATATCTGACAAGTCAAAGACTCTTCTATTGGAAGAGGGTAGTGGAGGAGTGATAAAGAAGGGACTAGGCAGCTTACCCCAACTAAGAGGTCAGCATATGCCATTGTCTGGATAAAATAACTCGTGGTGTGATGATTCAACAAAGGTGCACAGTGAAATACAAAAATCACAACGATGTTGCCAATAATAATTAATACAGTTAGAAAGACAATAATCAGCACTTCCAAAAGGCAAAAACTGACAGTTTCCGGGTAGCCAAATGCCAAGAGACAAAAAGGGTGGCTGCTCTGATTACCATCGAAGGTGGAGTTCATCTTGAGCTCGCTCAGGAGTGATCTCTTACTTCATGCTGCCGCTTGGCTGCTGCTATCATTCAAAGGAGCAGCTGCTGTCAAAGCGGTCAGCTTTGCATATGTGTAATAATGTCAGAGGAGCCTTAGTCCCCAGGCTCCTGATGCTGCTGCTCTGGTGCATTGCCTGCAGTGCAATTCCCCTTTAAATCCTTCTTGGAATAGGGAGAGCCAACAGCAGCTGTCTGGCCAGTCCCAGATGCGGCCATAGTGCCAGGTTCACCATACACATAGCACCAGGGGAATAAGGTAAACTCTGGGAACAGTGTCTTCAGGCCAAGTGAGAGTAGGGGAAGGGGCAGAAGGGAGGAAGATTAGAACTTCAGCAGGAGTTGTAATGAGTCTCCTCTGAACAGCTGATAGAAGAAAAGGAAAGAGCATTTTACATTTTGCATTCAATGCCCTAATCAAAGAACTTAGCTACCTCCAGCTGGTTTCAGCCCTCCCATTCCACCCCTGCTGGTACCACAATGCCCCACATAACTGGTCCTTTACTGAGAAGGAACAACACCAAGCTTTCAAGAACAACACCAAACAAAAGCAATCACAGTCAGATCTATCGACCCCCATTTTCTTTTCTTTGAGCCTTTTAGGGGAGAAAAGCAATCTTACAGCAATTCTGAAACACTTTATATATTACCACTAATAAAATAACTCGAGATAATTTATGTTCTATATTAAATCTGATGTAATATTTCACCTCTGAGAACATTTTAATAGAATTTATCTGTTTAGCTCAATTTCATAGTGTTACCTGCAATTCTGCATGCTGCAATCCAAACAAAAGCCACAGTACACCCTTAACAGAAAGCCTTGCAATGCAGGAATGTGTTCAGTCCCGTGTACTGCAGAACTGAGACACAGAGGGAGGGGATAAACGAGTAGGAGGGGAAAGAGGGAGAAGAGGGGCCTTGGGAAAAGGAAGAAAAGGGGAGGGGAAAGAAACTGCATGTGTGCGCACACTCTGGCATCTTTAGCCACTCATTAGAATTCATCACCCAAGAGGTGCTCCCCGATTTTGATTATCACTTGCTAAATGGGGCGACGACTTAACATGCCTGAAGTGAAGCATTTGAAAGCTGCTTCCTTGTCTGTCTGGAATCACCCTCTCAAACAGATAAAGAGAATTTAGACTAGACAAGCACAATGGTAGTAACCAGGCAGAGTCAGGAATTAGACTGAAACATATTGTCAGAGGGCCAACAGTGAAGGGAAATTTCTATTTTCTCATAGTAATTTCCCAAAGAACAAAGAACAATATTAAAGAAAGGAAGTGTGTTAACAGTACATGGCGAGAAATCACAGTTCAGCCACAAAAGAAGTTCGAGTTATAAGGCTAACTATTCAATAGTAATTTTTTCTCTCATAAATCACTAAATAAAGAGACTTTAAAATCAGTTTTTTCAAGAAAAGAATAAACATTGTCCAACTTGATTTTGCAAAAACAGGGTACACACAGAAATTAGTGCTTCTGTATCTGATATTAACCTACAGTTCTGAGATATCATTTCTTGCTTCTACCGTGCCAAGAAGCACTACACAAATATACTAAGATGGAAAACTAAATGCAAGCATTTCTTTTTTTTATAGTAAAAAAACTTTTATCTGTTCCTCCAAGATGACATGGCCAACAATCACGGATTTGCATTAGATTTTTTGGTATCTGAGCATACACAATTTTATCTCTGCCTACTTAAAACAATGCAAACTGGAATTACGCTGTGGTTTTTCTGGTAATGTAATAGATGACAGTTTTCAGATAAACTGGAGTAAAGTCCTGTGGGAATGGTGTTATTTTAGTCTTTTCTTCCACCTATTTATGAACTTTCAATTCATCTTTCTAAATCTAAATAAAGTTCCACATGGCCAGCAGAATAAAAAAAAAGAAGGCACTGGAAGCATTCCAGGTCTGCACACATAAGTGAAGGCATATATTAGGTGACATAACTTTTCTTTTACTCATTTATACACATTTTCTTGTTGCATACAAAATTCTACTCATCATCAAAATTCAATGAGTTGTATTTTCAATCAGAGACACCATGCTAGTTACATGAAACAACACACTTAAAAAGTGTTGGGACATACGTTTGATAGCAGTATTTGACTCGTACTAGAAAACATGCCAAAATGTGGCAAAGTAAAAACACCAACAACATCAAAGAAACAATCAAGTGGTTCAAATCTTTGTTCTACTATCAACCTCTCTTTGCCTCAGTGTCTTCACATATTAAAAAAGAAGGATAATATTCCCTACTTCACTCTCTCCCTTCACTGGGAGGGAAACAAAGACTGTGCATAAAAGGCTTACCAACACCAAGCACCTGAGGTGCATACAACTTTATTTTCTATCATACAAATAAAATAGCCTTTCTAGAGAGCCAGTGTTTTCACACCAATTGCTAGCACTGCTTGAGGCTGGGCTTCTCTGCATCCTCAAGATCCCTTTCTTATTATGACTGCACAGGATGAGGCCACACAACAGCTCTCAGAATTCAGCGCTGCCATGCATTATTCAGATACCTTGATACACACATATGCAAGGCAGCGAAGGTACCTGCCAAGAAGGACTGACCGACCACAAGGCATCAATTATTGCTTCTTCATAAGTAACTGCTCTGTCTAGGTCCCCGGTCTTGAGTTCACTCCTGTGCTCTTTCTTTATTTACAATTTGTTTGTCAGTCTCATGTCTTTCACCTGAATGCCTTGTAGATTTTACATAGAATATGTTTAAATTAAAATAACATTTTTATGACAAATAAACCTCTCATTTTTTCCCCAATACTTTTTCCAGATACTAGCAAAAAATCGCCTTGACACTCTCTCCTTTAATAAACTGTTTTGTTCACCAAGTCCTGTGACTATTTCTATACTACTTTTCAAAATTCATTTCCTCATTTCATTTTTAGCTTAGGCCTCATTAATTACCATTTGAGCTCCTAATTCATTTTCCTACTTAAGCATTTCTGCCAGATAAAATATATAAAATCACACCTCCATTATGGAACTTCACTGTTCCAATCTGATCTTCCTATATTGTTTCCCCCAACCATTGTGCCCTCGAGCAGATCCAGCTAACTCACTATTCTAAATACTTCTCATAAATTTTATTTCCGAAGCCTCTCATTCAGTACTCAATAACTACTGAGTGAAGAATAGAATAGTTTCTGAGAATTACTGTTTTTCAATAAAAGGAATAACTATTTGCCAAAATAAGGAGTCCAGGATTCTCTACTACTTATAAATCTGGGCATGCAATTTATTCTCTATATATCTCACATTTCTCACATATAAAACTAGTTACAGGGATAAAAAGAGATATTGCATTGCCTGATAACATTTAATAATTAATTAAAACATCAAAACTGCAAGCTGTTACACTGCTATCATTAGTACACTAACAATTCAATTTTTTTCTGTTAAGTAAAAACCACTTTAATACAACCAAAATATTCACTTAGAAAGCTTCAAAAAAGGGCTGCTGCTAACTTCATAAAGAACTATCAATCGAGTTAAATGTTTTGTTTTTAATTAAAGAAGAACATTTTCCAAACAGACAAATTATTAGTGACTTTGAGTAGATAGCAAGTCTATATCATCACAAAATATTTCTTCCTTATATATTCCTTGGGGTGGTGGAGTAGAGTACTCATTTCTGTGTATTTGTTACTGAAAGGCAATATATATAAAGAAATCAACTCTACTTACTGGCTGGTGGAATAAGTGGCTTCTTAAAAAAAAATCTACTTCATAGCACTTATTTTTTTAAATTTCATAACTTCTATGTATTAATTTTATATTCAGGTAGAGGAAAACAAAAACAGCCTACTGGCAGTAAAGTTTATAAAAAATCTGGCTCCAAGTTATCTTCTCATTCTGGTTAGGCAAGAAGTTAGGATGCTAGATTTTAACTTGCCTACTTTAAGGGTCTCAGTTCTACTTGTTCTTATGCCATGAAAGCAAGGATCCTTTAGCCAGACTCTGGTACTTACTCTAACTCATAAAACCAGTTACAAAATTCTTACAGATACAAGAATATAAATGGATAAACCATATGTGAATGCCAGTATTTAACCATTTCATTTCTGGTTAAATGCTTTCTGACCTGCAAAAACTACAACATATATAATTCCACTTGATAGAGTAAAATAGATTAAAATATAAAAAAAACAAAATGATAGAACTAAAAAGGAAAGCAGAAAGAAAAAGAAAATGTAACAAAAAAAGAAAAAAAAGGACTTCAATTATATTTATTATTCTTTCAACAAATCCAGAGGCTTAACTTCCACAAATGAGGAAAGATAAATCTCAAGAGTTGGGTGGACAGAAAATTTAATAGTTTTCTTTGTTGTGGCAATTGGGAGAAAAGTCTGTTTGCTACAATACTCTTAAGACAATTCTTAGTAACAAATCATACAGAAGGGCATAAGGCCAACATGAAGGCTTAATAGTAAATCTTTAACAGACAGAAAATAAGATTGAAATGGGTCACCTTATATTCTTAGACGTGAAAATGTAATAACAATTTTGAACTTACACCCTCAATTGATATATAAATTAAATGCATTTCCAATTAGAATCCCCATGAAAACTTCAGGGTGGTGATGTGGTGGTAAGACTAGATAAACGATTTTAAGGTTTTTATGAAGATTAACCTGACAGTAGTCATTTACAGTAGGTAACAGGAAACACTTAGAAAAGACCTGCTTTACCAGATATTAGAACATAACTAAAAACCTCTTTTATCAAAACAATATTTGGAAAGCAATACACAAACATCAGTAACAAAACAACCCTAGTATATATGAGATTTATGATATGAGAAAGACAGCAGCTTTACTCAGTAGGAAAACATGAATAATGTAGTTAGTTATTCTTCTAAAGGAAAATAAAATTGGACCACCATCTTATGCAGTGTCCAAAAATAAATGCCAGATGGATTAAAGACATACAACACAATTTTCTATATAAAAAAATGAAAATGTTCTATAAGGCATAAAACCACACAGCCTAAAGAAAGCTATACTTTGAAATGGTATTTATAGGCAGATATAGTGGTGCATTCCTGTAACCACAGAAGCTGGGAGGCTGAGGCAAGAGGACTGTTGTGAGTTCTAGATCAGGCTAGACTATATAGTCGGTTTAAGAACAGCCTGAACTACAAAGCAAGACTGTCTCCAAAAAAAATTCAATCAGTTTACATAAATTATACTACAAATGCAAGGGATTAAACCTAACATACAAACAATGCTTAGAAATGGACTTCTTAAATAGGAGAACTGTACAAAAAAATATGAAGAGGTAATTCACAAAAAAAGAAAATCACTCACATTTGGTAGTCAAGTAATCACAAACTAAGGACATGCCAGCATCACTTATATCCATCAAAAGCAAAAAGTATATACAGTGATAACACTGGCTGGGATAAGAGCCAACAGACACAGTACTTTGCTGCCACAGTGAACAGTGAACTGCCATAGCCCTGTAGAGAAGCAAACTGGAAATAAGTAAATCAAGTACAAAAAATAAACAGCTACTTAAAAAAACACACTATCCTTTGACACAGCAAACATGTTCCTACGACTCCATAAAATGCAAAGATTTAAAACATGTTTGGAGTATTTAGTAAAAGGCTATTTAAAAGCTTTACACCAGAAACAAAATGAAGGAAAATGGTTAAATAAAAGTCTACATTTAAAAATAAGCACAATCAATGGTATAAAATCACATTCATGTGATTCTATGAAAATATTTAACAAACAGGGTAATTGAAAAGAATCATCTTTGGAATCAGTCCCAAGTTCAAAACCTGCCTCTCTGTTCATCTAACTAGCTAAGTTTATAGCCTCAGTGAGTCAATTCTTCATTTCTAAAATGGTAACAATACCAACCACCTCACAAAGATTTTGCTAGGATTAGAAAGATAATGAATAAAAAAAAGAAGAAGAAGTAAGATGTATGTATATGTTCCAACTTCCTATAATCATTGTAATCACTAAGTACTGCAAAAATAGGGCCTGGGGATTTAGCTCAGCAGCATAAGCGCCTGCCTTGCCAGTGTGTGGTTGTGAGTTCGATCCCCGGTACTGATAAAAAAGAAAAAGACAAAAAAAAAAAAAAAAAAAAAAGTACTGCAAAAATGAATAAAAGAAGTAATGACTATATAGTGCTTTGCACAGCATCTGACATATGCTGAATTCAAAAAAGATAGTTATTATTACTATTATATGATTTCCCTCCTAGATTCCTACTAAAATGAAAAAGCTAGACAATTTTCAGTTTTTCAAAGGGAAAGAGAAAGTAGGATGGTGAAAAGGAGAAAAGAAGGAAGGGAAAAAGGAAAAATAAATAAATAAACTAGTTAAGATAGTTATACTACTATTGCTGTTAGTTCATTGAAAAGAAAGGCTTGTGCCTATATTATTTGATGAATTTTTCATGCCTCATGTTGTAATATGAGCAATTACTTTGAAGATAACAATACACAATATATGTTTGCTACCTCCTACAATATTGTTTTGAAATTTTTATCGGTATTTCTCTAAAATAAAAAAAAGGAAAAGAGTGCTTTTAACTCCATTGTGTACAGAAAAAAAAAGTTTAAAAATAAGTGAAACATTTTATGTTATTGAATGGTCATTTGGCCTTGGGTTACAAAAGGTATTTGAGTCAGGAGTGTATCTTAGTGGTATTGTGTGCTTGGCACATGGAAGGCCCTGGGTTCAATCCCAAGTACTGAAAGGAGAAAAATGGTATAAGGAAAAAGTCCTGCATGCACCCTCACAAGACAAGCTTGCCAATTATAGCGAGATGGTAAAAGATACGCAGTAGCTGGAGGTTTAGCTCAGCGGCATAAGCGCCTGCCTTGCAAATAGGCAGTCCTGAGTTCGATCCCCGGTACCGATAAAAAGGAAAAAGATAAAAAAAAGATACTCAGTAGGGGTTTGGAATCAAGTGATTCTTTTCTATTTTAAATTTAGCATTTAAAGAAGTTAAGCAAAAAACAAAAACCTAATATCACATATAAATTTCAAAACATGCACATATCTGGCAAAGCATATTCAGAGTAAATTTTAAAAGTTAGAAATATGTTGTAGTTTTGTTTTGTTTTGTTTTGTTTTGTTTTTTGTAGTTCTGTATTACTTGTACCCTTACACCGCTTTTTGTTTTGTTTTTCTCTTTTTCCTTTTAAATAAAATTAAAAAAAAAAAGAAATATGAATATATGTGTAAATATTGTCCACATAGGGGCTGGGGTTTAGCTCAGCGGCATAAGCATCTGCCTTGCAAGCAGGCGGTTGTGAGTTTGATCCCCGGTACCGATAAAAATGAAAAAGACAAAAAAAAAAAAGGAAATATTGTTCACATATGTAAATAATATGTACAAATCCTGCCAAGGTTTTGTTTCAAGAATGCCCACAACAGCTTTATTCGTAATAGCTAAAGGTGAATAGAAAGCAAACACCTGTAACTGCACAATGGATTTTAAAATACATATTTTACTCATATAATGGAATATTCTCAGCAATTAATAATTTTCTAAAATGATGTATCAATCCATCACCAAAAATGTATGAGCAAAAGAAGTCAGTCCATTCTGTATGACCATATAATTATATTTTAATGAAGTTCAGGAACACTGAAAATTAATCTAAAAAGATACAAGTTAAATATAGAGATTACTTCAGCAGTGGAAAATGGCTGGTTATGACAAAAGGTAGACCAAAATGACTTCAGGGAGTGATGTGTATTCCTTGCTCCTGGAAGTAGATACAGCAGTGTACTTATATGTAAAATGTTACAGAGCTGTACATTTTAAGGTTGTAAGTTTACCTGTGAAATTTTAGCTCACTATAAAGATAAACGAGAAAATTTTAAAGTAGTTTCCCCTTCTTCAAAATATTTTCACAGTAAGTTAAAAAATGTCATTTATCATTTCTATGCAGATTACATCCAAGCAGATACAAAGAAAAGTACCAACTTATATCAAATATCATGGTTTACAGGGGAAAAAAGGACATATTATGATGATTTGTATTTTCTGATTGTCAACTATCAATCTGAACAGAAAATCTTTCAAGGCTCTACTTAAATCCATGATAAAAGTTTAATGTGAACTATGAAGTACACATTATCATCAGTGTATATAAATAGCTAATCAAATCAGAATTTGTTAATAGTCTTCTATATATTGTGTAATTATCAGATTTTTCTATAAACCATTTTCACAGAACCAAGAAAACAAACTCCAATTTATCATAGATACTTCATGTCTTTAAATTTCTATACGAACAACTTCAACAAAGATCTTTCATGAACTCTTAAGAAACCAGTTTTGTTTTTTGTTTTTTTGTATTTTTACTGGTACTAGAGATCGAACTCACGACCACACACTTACAAGGCAGGCGCTTATGTCGCTGAGCTAAATCCCCAGCCCCAAGAAACCAGTTTTAGCTACACATTTTAAGGACTTTAAAAGCAGACCTAAAAAGATAGTGTTATAAGTTCAAAATATGTTTTACCAACAAAAGAAGGTAATCAGCAGGTGTACCTCTGCTAACTACATATACTATGTAACCTCACTCCTTCATACCTTCATTCATACTAGAGTATAACACTACCCAGTATTCCAAGCCTACAAAGCTCTTTTCTAGGACTGTCATATTCCTGAAAAAGTCTCCTCTTTTTTTTCCAGGCTGAATTTATCACTTCTTTTGATGGTTTCCGTTGAGCTTTTTCAAACACATTCTATCAGATGAGTTAAGAGTTCAGGTGTTTAATTCTCTAGATCCAGCATTGTGACTGCAGTATGCATTCAGTAAATACTGGTTAAACAATTATTGTGTATGAGCATAATCAGGGAACTAGCATATTCCTTCAACAAAAAACATCAGTTTCAGTCAGGTGTGGTAGACCATGTTTACAGGGCCCTGGAGACTGAACTAGGGAGATTATGATTTAAGACCAACCAAGGCTACACAGCAAGACACTATCACTGAAAACAAACAAACAAACAAAAATTGTCTGGAATTAAAGTGATGTGAAGGAACACTAATATTCAGAGGACACAGAAGTCACGTCCTCGTGAGTAAAAGTCCTATCTCAAGTTTAAATACTGTTCTCCTAAAAGGCATGTCTTACTGTTCTCATTGCTGAGACAAAATAACCAACACCCAAACTTAATGGAGGAATAGTTTTATTTAGCTCACAGTTTGTGAGACTTTAGCCCATAGTCAGCAGGCTCCAAGGCAGGGTGGGATGGCAGAGGGACACTGCAGGGGAGAAACAGTCTATGGCAAGCAGGCACACAAGCGCATGTTAGCCCTGTTTTTGTCCTTTTTATTGCATGCAAGCTACCTTCACTAGGGTGGGTGTAGCACTCACACAGCCTTAATCCTAGCCAGAGCTATGCTAAACCAATCTGTGGACTGATTTAGTAATCACACATCCTTGATCCCAGCACCACACACTCTAGACCCAGCCACCTCTGAAATGTCCCCTCTATGACTACATGAGGCTTTGGGGGAATATCTAGACATAAGTCATAACAAGGTGTTTTGTGTGTGTGTGTGTGTGTGTGTGTGTGTGTGTGTGTGTGTGTTAGATGACAGTTTTAAAAAATTTATTTGTGGTGGTCAGGTATAACTGTATCAATTTAATTGGCTTTGGAGCTGTCCAGGGTATTAGGAAGGCATGCTTCTGGGTATATCTGGATGGGTCACAGAAGTGTGATCTTGGGTACTATATCTGGTCCTTCATCTCTTCCTTTCTGGAACTGCTGCCCTGCTTCCCAGCTGCCAAGAACTCTAGATCATATCCTTCCATCATGACATTTTGTCTAGGAGTCAGCCAACCATGAATGGAATTCTCTGAAACCTTGAGTCAAATGAAACCTCTCCTCCTTTAAGTTGTGGGTGTTGGCTATCATCCCAACACAGGAAAGCTGACTAACGCATTATTCATACCTTATTAAGATTTTAATGTTTAAAACAAATTTTTTTAAAAGATAGCCAATTCAGTAAATGGTGCTGGGAAAACTGGGGATCTGTTTGCAAAAGACTGAAGAAGAATCCATCTCTCTTGCTATGTACTACAATAAAATCAAAATGGATCAAGAGCTCAATATTAAAATGGAAGCACTAAGCCTACTGGAAAACAAAATAGGTAAAATATTTGAAGCCACAGGTGTAAAACAGAATCCCAATTGTGCAAGAAATAATAGTAACAAATGGGATTATATCAAATTAAGACTCTTCTATGAGCAAAACAATCAGTAGACTGAAGAGAGAACCTGCAAAATAGAAAAAAACATGTTCTGGCCATTCTTAGAATATCTAGAATATATAATGTATTCAAAAAATTATACATAAAAGACCCAATCAAGAATAGGCAAATGAAATGAATAAACACCTCTTAGGAGAAGTACAAATAGCCAACAAATATATTTGAAAATACCCAGCATCTCTGGTCTTAGAGAAATGCAAATTAAACCAATACAAAGATTTGATCTTACACCAGAAAGAATGGAAATCATCAAGAAGTCAAAGAATAACAAATGCTGGTGTGACTGTGATGAAATGGAATCCTCTTGCATTGTTGGTGGGACTGTGTAGTACAACTAGTACAACCATTTTGGAAATCTGGAGACCTTTCAAAACACTAAAATTAAAAATTCCATATGAGGGGCTGGGGATTTAGCTCAGTGGCATAAGTACCTGCCTTGCAAGCAGGCAGTCGTGAGTTCGATCCCCGGTACTGATAAAAACGAAATAGACAAAAAAAACCTAAAAATTCCATATGATCCAGCTCTTTATCTTCTTGGTATCTTCCCCAAAGGGCCAAAGATATACTATAACAGTACGAGCCTATAGTTTATAGCAACACAACTCATAATAGCTAAACCATAGGTGGGCATGGTGGCACACAGGCCTGTAATCCATGTGTTTGAGGTCAGCCTTGACTACAAAGAGATTTCAGGGTCAGCCTAAACTACAAAGCAAGATCTTGTCTCAAAAACAAAACAAAACAGAACAAAAACCCCAACTAAATCCTGGGAACAGCAGGTATGGCCATCGACAGTCAAATGAATAAGGAAAATGTATCTATACATAACAGAACACTATTCAGCTATTAAAAAGGATAAATCTGAGACATTCAAAGGAAAATGGACCCATCTGGGAAATACAATATTTGAGTGAAATAAATCAGACACAAAAGCTTATACATCCTATGGCATCTCTCATTTGAGTAAGACAAAGTAGAAACAAAGAGCATAATAAATGGATACCAGGTAACAATGGGACACATCTCTAGGAAATGAGAAGAGGTCCAGGAAATGGTGAGGGGACAGCAAGAAGGTAAAAGGGAAGCAAGTAAAATTAAGTTACGCCATGTACAGGAACCCTGTAATCTCAACAACTGTATGTCATCAACATGAGCTAAGAATAATACTGACATGAATAAAAATGGAGAATGCTCACTCACAAGCAGAGACATGTAGGTAGACAGAAAGAGGAGTTTAAAAGAAAGCTGTATTATGCACATGTACTCTCACCTCAAGGGGAAATTTAAGCTTCATGTAATACAAACATGTACTAATGATTTTTTTTTTAATCGGTACCAGGGATTGAACTCACAACCGCCTGCTTGCAAGGCAGGTGCTTATGCCACTGAGCTAAATCCCCAGCCCCACTAATAAAATTTTTTAAAAATCACATTTTAAGGGAACCAAGAGATTAGGGGGGACAGGAGAAGGAAAGAGCATGAAAAAAAGAATTAAGATGTGTTATGTACATGTTTTAACTCCCTACAAAAAACATTTTATGTACCACAATCATGTACTAATAATAAAAATACAAAAACATTTCAACTTTTGGTGCATTGTAAAATTTTCATACACTATTGAAAATTCTGAACAATCCCTTCAGAAGTTAGGTTTTGGATTTGTATGCTGTTGGAGAAGCTGTTTCTGAAAGATAAACACCTCAATAATTTAAGGAAAACAAAAACTAAAACCTAGAACACGGGCCTACAAAATACAGAAGACAAAACATTACCTAACCTTGCAGATAATTACTATAACTTAATCTTTATATGTACAAGGAAAATCTTTGTATGGATAAGGAAATTTTGAAGAAATTAAAGAATTAAGAAGGGAATATCATGAAAACAAAGGTTTTTCACTTCAGAAGAATAAGCTAAAAAGGAATACAGTTTAGGATCATGAAATTATTTTCTTATAGTTGTAGAAACCAGAACTAGGCCTTCCCCACCAGGAGCACATTTCCAGGAAGTGTGACAAGAGTTAAACAAAACAGTTTTTACACATTTCAACACAACTGACCTGACAAAAATGTAATTATGAGCAAAATGGCAATATACACCTAATGGGCTAGCCAACATCCCTTACTTTGAAAGAAAACCACTCAAGAAAGAAAATTTGTGCTTTCTCTTTTGTGCCAGAAGAAGAAAACACATTTGAGTTAGAAATATTACCACTATTAATAGTTCAATTCTTATCATAAATAATTTAAGTTATTGGAAAAATTAATAGAAATCAGCCACAACGATCTTGCATTATAAATTGATAAAGGGATAAATGGTGAAACTGAGCAATCATCTCCTTACCTTCGTGATGAGAATGCGGTACTTTTCCACCAGGTGGTCATTGTTGTGACAACCTGCTAGCAGCTGCCAGACTTCTCCTCTAAGAGCTTCAGGGACACCATTTCTTACTAAGGACAACAACTGTTTTGGTCTCACACTCAGGTTGAGATGCCTACAAATAAAGCCAAAACACCAAAATTCAAAAAAGAAGATTCTCTAAAAGGTGTTTTTTTTTTTTTTGAGACAGTTTCACCATGTAGCCCAGGCTGGCTTTGAAGTCTCAGTGAGCTCCTGTCTCAGTTCCTCTTGAATGCTAGGATTACAGGTGTGTGTTGTCATGCCTAGCTAAAGAGTTGTTTTTGTGAAAACTAAATGATTTTCAAAGATATCGATAAGGTAATGGAATAATAAGAAAGGAAAATGCTACATATTTATTGCATTAGCTGCAGCCAAGAAAATAGTAAGAGACTGGGTAGAAGAAATTAAAATACACATAGATTCTGTAAACTCTTTCCAAAATATATTTAAATTACTACTTTACTTAATACTAACTTCTCAGTTAAAAAGTAACAGTTCAATGTTTTCAGCAGATTTTATATTTTCCTTCAAGTAACTTCTCTGCATATTGGTGGTGGTGAAGAATTTTTCTACAGCAAGACCAAGTTTCTAGAGTCTCTATTCATTTACCTTTCCTATAAAATGAAAATAAAGCTTGCCTCTTGAAATACTCGTATAAATTTTCAAAATGTTTTTGTATATAGCATGTTACGTGATTGTGTAACAGCCCTTCTGAAGCAGATGTAGTATCTTCAGTTTTATTGAGCGAAGTGGTCACGGAGGTCAGTTAAATCACAAAAGTAGTTGTTAAATTCCAAAGATCAATGAATGCATTATAGGTCATGTTACCCCTGGTTTTTCATTAAATATCCACCACCACTGAGTCAAACAGCAAGTTCCTGAGACTATTAGATCAAAGCAAGCAGACACACACACACACACACACACACACACACACAATCACTATCAAATTACAAAAAAGTTTGAGGGTTCTCTTACACTTCCAGAATTCTGTGAGAATAAAACATGGTATATTTAAAAATGATTAATTATATGACACTATACACTAATGTAAGAGCTTTATTAATGTTTAGATTAAAAAATATATAAAAATTGGACAACAGCAAGAACAACAGAAGTAATCTGTTATTAATTCAAGGGTTGGTATAACTAGCCTCTGGGTCAAATACAGCTCATCAACTATTTTAATAAACTTTTACTGAAATTAAGTTATGCCTAATTGCTTAGGTGTTGTTTGATATTTTTTCACTATAGCAGCAGAGTTCAGTAGTTGTGACAAACTATTACTGGTCCACAAATCCTAAAATAGTTTTTTGTTTGGGTCTTCACAGAATAAGCTTTCTAATACTAGCTTAATTTATATTGCTGAAATTACCTTCAAAATTACTTTCATAGCTTGCACCTCAGCAAGCTATTTTATACCAAGAATCCCAACTTTTATATTCACTAAGAACCACGTAAAGGTGAACACAAAGAACCAAAAGCTCAAAAATACCAACACTGCCACTAAAAATCTAATGTACAGTTTAAAAAGCCAACTTTGGGACCAAACTTGTGTTAAAAATTCTGGTTCTCTCAGCTTAGCTGCCACTATGACTGAATTTCCTGTTCAATAAAAGTGGGTTGTACTTCATAAGGTATTGTAGCTGAAACAGAGCATTACTTAGCACAGTGCCTAGCATTCAGTAAATGCATCAGTTTTTACTGTAACTACCACTACAATCATGACACATATTATTTTTCATCTATAATAATCCTCAACAGCAGTAGATTTATAATCTTCTATTTCCTAAATGAAGAAATAAGACTCAAAGGAGTTACTTGCACAAAACCATATAGCTTGGAAGCATAAGAGGTATGATTTTAAACCAGATCTACCAGGCTGTAAATTTTGCACTGCAATGTTTCCTGTCCATAGAACACATCCAATAAAGGAAAAAACAATGATCAAGTGAATGAAGGAGGGAGATTATATCTAACAACATACCTAAAACCAGCAAAGAGATAACCTGAAGACAGCAGAGATAGATGAAAACTCAATATATTTGAGGGGATAGGAAGACGGTTACTTGATTAACTAACTGAATAACAAACTTTGACAGCAAAGCAAATTCTATGCCATTAAACACAAAGCTAGTGGTTACATATAAAATATAATTCTAATTTCTAAATATGGTAGTTGATGGTTTAAAATATACTATTATGGGCTGGTCCGATGGCAGTGGGTTATCAGAACTTATTAACATTAGTATCACTAAAGTTGGTATACCACCCCCCCCCACTGCTAAATTTGACTGGCTTTAAAAATATATATATATATATATACTATTATGAAACCATGTCAAGACTGAATTCATTTCTGTTTTAGACCAGAAACCTTTTTATACAGATGATATTCGTCAATCCAAACACTCCAAATTCACTGAACTGAAAATACCACTGGGACAAAAGCATCAGCAATTTTGTCTCCTGATTTTAAAGAGATATCAAAAATATACAAGAAATATTTCCCTGGGGGCTTTTGCAGGGTTCATGTATCAAAAGCACTTGTGTAAAGACAAATCATGCTTTGCTTTGCTCTTTTCTCCTGTGCCTATTTGACATTTCCCGATGTGGACAGTGTCTTACCCAAAGTGTAAAGCACTGTTGAGAGTGTGGAGCAGATGATGTCATTTGTAGTCCTACCCCTTGAGGGCATGAAATAATTTTTTTAAATGCTGAGACAGCTTTACTAAGAATAGAGTGAAAGACTTCAACAGTTAAAATATCTGAGAAAAATCAAATGCCACAGTAACAGGCTCTTAGGGAGCACAGACGACAACTCGAATAACCAGAATGTCAGAAATAGAGATGTGTTCGTATCACTTTCAAGCTCAGCTTTTCTCTTCCTGGCATCCTACCCAGAGAGAAAGTATATAAATGTCTTGCCAACCTGACTCACCAGTTATATTTAGCCATGTTAATAAACACCTGAAGGTAGTGTACTTTTTGGAGACAGCCTACAAAATAGTGCTTCTTAACACTGCTTTCAAGATCTCTGCTGAGCTGATTAGAAATTTCTCAATTTTACAAGTTGGTGAGACAAATAATTGGTAGAGTGCTTGTGATACCCTGCTAACCCAGGTACTTATTGCAAACAAGGAAAAACAACTTCTGAACTTCTTTGATTATTGTGTGTTAACCACTGGGAATTATCTTGACCAATAAGTAGTGTCTGACTTCTGCAGATAAAGAATCTGTTTCTTTTTTTATTCTGTCCTGGATGTTTAGATACATATTTTCTCCAGCTATAGGGGTTTATTATGTTCCTGATATGGGGAGAATTAATTTCATATAAATGTGCACTCATTTTATAAAACACAAAATGGAGACTCCAGAATATAAACCTCATACAGAAGTTTTAATCATTTCCAAACTGAATATTACAGTCAGGTAAGATATTTTACTCATGAAATGAGAAAGCAGATGAAAAGGAAAACTATTTTATGTAACTTACCATTTTGACAGCAGTTCTCCCCATGTTTCAAGAATTTTTTCTGCACATTCTTTGGATACATCACCAGATCCACTCAAGAGAGGTTCATCATTATCTTTAATAAACAAAGCACACACAAAAGGGTAACAGAGGTGGCAGAGGTGGCTATACTAGCCAGACACAGGGATACTGGAGTCAAATTTAAAGACTTTTTGGAGGGCATAATATAATTTCTTTCTTCTAATATTTATGTATAAGTACAAATAAAAATGTTCCTACATGGATTGTTTTTATTTTTATAACTTCTTTAATTCACTCTTGCTTTTATATAGATCCAGATTATGTCAATTGTAGAAAATAGCCACACAATCATAAAATTACAGAATTCAAAATATGATTAAGTTTTCTCTTCTAAGCAGCTTTATGTATGAAAATATACATCAGTTTTATTTAAAAGTTTAAATTTCAAATCACAAACAAGGCAAGAGTACACAATGGTGAAACCATTGATATATGTATAGAAGGTAACTGCATGCTTGCATTTATGTTTACATAATAATACGGCAAATTACCACAAAAAACTAAAATATAGAGTTAAAAATCTTCAGTATAATTTCATTTACGGTAAAAATAGAGAACAGACTGAAATGAACTATACCAAGACAGTAATAATTACTGCCTCTGAGTGGTAAGTTGACTGACATTTTTCCTGTTCTTTTATATCTTTATGACTTTCTACATTTTCTACCAAACAGCATACATTGATTTACAAAAACATAAAAAAGTCCAAAATCAAGCATCTAACCTTTAATTAAGAAAGGTAAATTCAAGAAGAGTTTAGAGGTTACAAGACATGAAGACAGCGAGAAAGTAACACAGAGGGTTGTTGTAACTCAGTGGAATACTATATGCTTAACACATGTAAAGCCCTGGGTTCAATTTCTGTGCAAAAGAAAAAAAAGAAGAACCAACACTAGTATAGGCATAAGAAGGAATGAAAAGCATAAAAAAGCAGCAAAAAATATGGACCAAGACATCTACTTAATTCTCTTCCATTAGACATTTGAGGGGTCAACTTTCTGCTATTAACAGTATCAGAATAAAATCAATTTCACTGGCATATGCCCCAAAGCGAACTTCCTAAGTCCAAAATTTCATACTTTTAAAGGACTATCAAACTTTAAACTGTCTTCCAAACTGATTGTTACTAATTTATATTTCCATTAATGGGGTTTAAGTTCAACAGTATTTGTTTCCATACATTTTCATCAAGCTAGGTTTTGGTTGTTTATTTTTTTGGTTTCATCTAAAAACAAAGTTTAGCTCCTATACTCTCGTGACTTAAACATGAATTTGTTCATGTATAACCATGTATTATCCCAACTAGAGATAATACACGAAAACACTAATTTTAAAGGCTCAGATATATATATGACAATTATATATATATATATGTATATATATGACAGTTTATATTAAACTTATAATAGTGTGGACATTATCAGTTTTGATGGTGGAATGGGGAAAAAGACTGATTATGAGAGATTTTTGTATATGGATGAATAAACAACAGAAAAAGCTCAAAGGCAATCAACTTCACAGTTTGCCAGACTGGTTTTATTTTTAATACTTCAGCTTAATTTTCTATTCATTAAAATATTAATATATCAAATACAACTCTTTGGGGAAAGATGGCTATAAAAATGCACTAGAATTTATAAGGGATGACAATTCCTTTAAAAAGATTGGAAGACCTATCTTCCAAAACTCTGTCCTATTGTCCTAGATGCTTTCAACAAATGTGAATAGCAGTGTTCTGAAATCTGCATTTAGAATACCACTGGCCTAAGGTGCAGAAGCGGGGAGTGAGCGAACACACCGACTTTCAGAATGTTGGTTTTGAACAACCCATCTTGGATTGCTGGCTTCCTGCATAATGTCTTATGGGTAAGAAGCATCTCTGGAAAACAGTAATCCTTTCCAAACATTTTTTATTTTTTATTTTTTTGGAGGGAACAAATATAATATAACAGGTTCTCCTGGTTTGTAATCTGGACTGGGGAGAATCAGATGATGGCCAGGCTGCAATTTCCTTCCATTCCATTTCCCCTGTCATTAGCTTTTCACCATGGAAATGGATCTGAGGGGGCTGCTCATTCTATACTTACTGAGCACAGACTACATACCAGCTACTGCAGTACACGCTAGGGAAACAATATGGAACAAAAGAAAACCCATCCTTTATTTGAAGAGCTTACGTTCCACTGCTCCCTCATCTTTCCCATGGACTCTATATTGCCATTAGTCCTTCTCTCTTTCTATTTAAGAACTAACAGTAGAGGAGTTCTGAACGTCTTCCTTTGTTTTTAAATATCTCTGCATGCTAAGATTAGAACTAGATGTCAGTACTAACACTACCCTTCATTTTTGGGTGCAAATTTCTTTGTAACTAAGATATTCCTCAAAACCTACAGTACAGACATTTAAGCACTCTCTGGTTTCATGATGAATAGACTATCATTTTCAGATTTAGGTTTTGTTTTTATTCCAGAGTTTAAAGAAAGAGGATTATATAAACTTTCCCCTATTCTGCTATTTTAACCAGTGTTAACTTGGAAAAGAAATGGGTAGTCTCAAGACCATCACACAGTTTCGTACAGTAGAAACAATTTTATATTTATGAAATAACACGTAACTTAACCTGGCTTTGCAGAAGGACTTTAAATTGCATCTGTTAATTCAAAACAATGCAAGTGCTTTTTCTTCACTTCAAAATGCTTTCTGAAAATCAGGTATAAAAAACGATAATATCTTACAACACAGAACATGGATTCATAAACCTGGATTCAAGTTATGACTTCCTTTTTTTTTAATTTAAAGAGAAAGAAACAAAAAAATGGAGAAAAAAAGGGTAGAAATAATACAGAATTACAAAAAAAAATAAACAGTAAGAAATCACCAGTTCATAAGTTACATATTGTCATCTTAGAAATAGTTGTTCATAGGGGCTGGGGATTTAGCTCAGTGGCATAAGCGCCTGCCTTGCAAGCAGGCAGTTGTGAGTTCGATGCATGGTACCGATAAAAATGAAAAAGAAAAAAAAAAAAGAAATAGTTGTTCAGGTTACAAAATTAAAGTATGTAAAGAAACATTCAAATAGTGTCACTGCCAACAGTTCTGCTCAATGATCCAACAAAAACTCAGTAATACAGTTATCAGTCCTACACACTTGTTTTTTATCTTAAAGGGGGTAAGATTAAACATATCAAAACAGAACGAAACAGTTCAATAGGAAACAATTTAAAGAAATACAGATTTCAAAGCAAGTCCACTGGAGATTTTCACTGTCTGTCTTATTGTTTGTAGTTTCCTTCCAAATAGTTGTCCCCATCTTCGCACACATTGAATACATACTGCATACTATAGAACTAATCATATCATTACAGAATGATGAAGGCTTTTTAGGTCTTCAAGATCTGACATTGGGGAAGACAATAATGACTACCATAGTGTCTCTCATTCTCTTCATACTAGCTGTCCTTATCTTTACGTATGCTGAAATTGAACTTAAGAGACTAGACTAATATCACTCTGAACAGTGAATAATAGTATTGCTAGATTTTATATCATAATGCTACAGAATTAGCATTGGGTTTCTTAGTGTCTCTTCTTCTTCAGAGTATCTGTTCATTACATCTTGCATTATATAATGTTCCTATAAATAGTTTAAAAAATTCTTCCCATGTGTGAATTTCTACATGTATATCTATCCTCTCTGTATTATAGGGAAAAACAAATCATAACAAGACAGCAAAACAAATTCCTAGAAAAACATGCAATGAAAAAGGCACATAACACCACAATACTAGGTGATCTACCGTAGTTACTATGCTTTCTCTTGTTATTTTCAATAGACTTGTCCGTATCATCAGGTTTAATATAGTTAAGCATAGTATTACATAGCTATTTTTATAAAAACACAACTTTGAAGACATTGTAGGACTTGAAAGCAGTTAATAATCAAAACTGGAATGGATATCTTTAAATCTTGTCATCTTCAGAGTAGTTGACTTTACTTTTAGACTTGATACTATCAAGCATACCAAATTTGAATAAAATCAGCCAAGGCAAAACCGCGGTCTAACAAACCAGATTCAAATAAGATCAGTCATAGTAAGACAATGTAAGTAATACAAGGTTTCAGTTGAACTTAATAGGAAATTAAGTATAGTAGCATGGTATAACCTGCTATTTTTGGGTTAGATGTCTGTGCCCTCAAATCTGATATGAGTGGACAGATTGGAACAATATAAATTCAAACTAAACAGTGATAAGATGACTGTGACTTTTAAATCCTGATACACTATTAACAATGACCTCTGCCTTCCCTTTTTAGGCTATTTTTCACCTTTCCCCTTCTCAGGACGCTTTGTGTATTTTGGGTTTCACTAGCCCCTTTAGTTTTTAGATTAGGGGGCCAGCCTGTTGTCTGAGTATTGCTGAACCTTTCTACCCCCGAGCTTGATCTTGAGCTGTACTCCTTTACTCACTAAAGTCATAGGGTTTTTCTTCCTTTCAGCTGTGTAGTTCTACAGTGCTCAAAAGTGTCATAGCTTTCCAATGTATCTGTGACTGCTGGATAAGTTGTCCCTATTTCTCTGGTTTCCTGTAGCACATAGCTTTGCTTTCTCATCTTTGACTTTCAGTTTATTAACCCTCCTTCGGGTTGAGTGTATTTCTCATTCAGAGCATCTCAATGGAGCCTGTCTCCTAATCTACTCTGCCTGTATTTTTATTTTAGTGTATCAAGGCTATCTATATTAAAGATTATAGCTTACTGTCTCTGCCTCATGTCTGCTACTCCACTTTACTGCTATAATTTGTCCACCTTACTCCCTCATTCCACTGTCTGCCCCTTTCATTGAGGCCTCTCTGCCACTGTTGCTGGAATCCTGGTATCACTTCCTCTCTCTCTCTGGAATGTCCTTCAGCACTCTCTGTAGGGTTGGGTTGATGGCCATGAACTTCCACAGTTCTCCTTGTCTTAGAAACATCTAATTTCTCCATTAATTTTGAGAGAGAGTTTTGCTGGGTACATCAGTCTTGCTTGTAAATTATTTTCTTTCAGGGCCTGGATAATTTCCCCCCAGGCTCAATTTGAGAGTTTGTGTTGATAAGTCTGTTATTTTGCTAATTTTTCCATTGTAGGTAGTCTGCTTCTTTTCCCTGGCTGCTTTTAGTATTATGTTCTTCTGGTGGATTTCTGGAAGCTTGATTATTATATGTCTGGGTGTAGATCTGTTTTGGTTGTAGGTGGTCAGAGTTCTGTATGCCTCATTTATCTCGGTATCATTTCTTTTTCCTATGCTTGGGAAGTTTTCCTTTAATATATCTATGCATATGCTTTGTAGTTCATTTTTGGTTACTCCTGCTTCCTCACTCACATGCTTTATTTTTAAGTTATTTATCCTTTTGTCATCTTCTAGCCTTTGAATTGTTTCTTTCTGGTTCCTCGTTATTTTTAAGAGGTCTTTTCTTTCACGATCATATATCATAAATCTCTCTTCAAGTGCTAACTTTACTTTCTGTCAAGGCATTTTGCCAGTTTTCAATGGAGCTTTTAGTTTCCTGGTAATTTCTTTGGATCTGTTGCATGTATTCTAGGTTATGTTTAAATTCTTCATTAGAGGCTTCTCTTTCTTTTCTGATTTCCTCTGTTCTTCCATCTGTGTTTTCTTGGAAGGGGCTTATCATTTCTTTAATTAATCTCTTTATATCTTGCCTCACTTGGATCAAAAGTACAGTTTTAAATTCGTCTATGAGGTCATAAAGGTATTTCTTTATTTCCACTGATGCGGTGTCTAGTATTGGATGGTTACTGTGCTGGTTCTCTTCTGTATTTACTTCTCCTGGGCTTATTTTCCCAGGTTCGGCAGCTGGAGACTTTTTTTATTTCTATCTCTTGTCATGTTTCTGGTTTCTTTCAGACTGGAGTGTTCTGGGGGTCTCTGGCCCTCTCCATATTGCTTAGGGTCTTTCCAAAGCGTGCTGACTGGAGTTTTTGCTGCCCTCCCCAATTTGCTGTTATGAGGTACAGGCAGGGATGTAAGGATGGTGCAGGCCAGCTTTCAGTCTGTGCCAGACAATCTGCAAGTTAGGCTGTACCTTGTGGACATCACAGAATCGCAACAATTTTGTATCTGCTAATTGGGTCCCAACCAGAGGCATAGTTCCACCCCAGCAGACCCTGCCAGTTCTATCTGTGCCAGGGGCGGCTGACTGATATCACAGCGGTGTTGGGCTCTGCCCAAATCCAAGTTGTCCTCCACCAGACCTCTCTGCGTCAGGGGCGACTATCTGATGTCACTGTGGCAGCAGGCTCGGCCCAACTCCAAGGTGTCCTCTACCAGTCCTCTCTGTGTCACTGATGCAGCCGCGGCACTGGGCTCTGCCCAATTCCAAGATGTCCTCCAGCCAGGGACCCAGTATCTAGCACTCACCGGGAATCAATGCAGTTCCTCCTCTTGGGTCCACTGCACACTGCACAGCGTGTCTTCACTACATTCCCAACACAGGGTGGATCAATTAGAAAACTGGGCGGTGTCTGCCTTTGGAGCCCAGGAGCTTGTCACAGTCTCCTCCAGCGCAGCCAGGTGGCTCTGGCTGCTTCGAGGACCCCAGGTCTCAATTTCTAGCAGTCGCCGAGAGCCAATATAGCTTTTCCCCTTGGATTCACTGCACCACGTCCTCCCGTTAAGGGTCCGGGATTCACCAGCAGACATGGTCTCAGTGTGACCTTGGATGTCTGGGCGTGCCTAGTACAGCATGGAACGGGGCTCAGTGAGCACATCAGGCTTCAAGTCTCCACCTGCACTTTTCCTTCGTCTTCATAGTTTTATTTTTCCCTTCGGTTACTGCCTTGGTTAATAAGAATTATCCATTTATCTGGTCCTCTCCATGTTACATATTCTAGCATCTGATCTGATTTCTCCGCAGAGACTCTGCACCCAGACCCTTAGCAAACCGCCATTTTTTTTTTCCTCCAAGTTATGACTTCCCAGTTCTACCTTATCAAAGGTATGAGGTTGGTCAGATTCACTTATTTGAGAATCCATTTCTTTATATGCATGCTATAATAAATAATGAGGATAATGATAAATCTTGTTTTTCAAGAATTATAGTAAGATAAGCAAAGTGTCTGTCTACATAAGCATCTATTGGTGCTATTAATATTACGAATAAGTGATCCTATGGAAATTTATCCCCAGGACAATGGGAGTTATACAGAACAGTGAAAAAACTTACTGTGAGCTTGAAAATGGTACATATAAACAGGGATATGTCTTCTATCATTCCTTCCATGTACATATCTTTGTCAAGGTGATGTTTTTTTATCCAGAAATGTCTAAAGCAGGCAATTTATTCCTAGTTTTGTCTTTAAAGTCCTAACTTAAACATTCCTCACAATGAAAAATGAATTTTATTCTATAAATTCCCAAAACATTTCCTGTGACATTCACATAAATACATGTCTTATATAACCATATAGCCTTGTATCATTATCAATCAACCTTTTTTCATTAAAAATAAAGTCCTGGTATATATATATATATATATATATGTGTGTGTGTATGATAGAAACTAGACAATTACTCTCAAATGTTCATTTTTCCTGTATTCTTTTCCTTTCAATCCTTCTGTATATTACCTTTTAATAGTGGCTGACACATTAATTCAATAGATTCAAAAAGTAAGAAAGAACTGGTAGATTATCAGTGAAAAAACAATATATAATTGTGTGTACATGTGTATAGTTGGTGAAAAGTTCTGAATGAACATCACATTTTGGCAAGTGAAACTATGCCTGTAAAATGAAGCAGTTGAGCTGGTTACATTCAGGTAGATGCTGTGTCAAATCTGCTCTAAAAAATGTTTTCACACACCAAGATAGCACTAAACTGTTTTTAAATGCACTAATTATCAAATCTCATTTTTACAGTCAATTTGTTTACAAATATCTTAAAGAAAGTCTATTTGTTTTTGGGGGTTTTTTTTTTGGTACTAGTGATTGAATTCACAGCCTCACACATGTTAAGCAAAAGTTCTGTGACTGACCTATAACCCCATTCCTTTTTATTTGGAGATAAAGTCTCACTAGGTTACCAGGCTGGGTCTGAACTTGCAATCTTCTTGCCTCAGTCTTCTGAGCAGCTGGGATCAAGTGTGTACCACCTCAGCCATCTTAATGCTCCTTGTTTTATAAGTCTCCTACTACAGCTCAATGCATAAAGTAGACTCTCCTGGGTATTGACTGGATGAATCCCAAAAGCCGTATCATATTAATAATAATTTTTTAATATCAGAGTCCCTAACCTCAAAATATAAATTGTACAATTTACATCCTACAATTTACCTTCCTCTTCATCATCTTCTGGAGGAGAAGGTATCATTGAGCTTTGAGATCCAGACTGAGGCAGGCGAACTGAAGGACTGGCTGTCGTTTTCCTCCTCTCTCTTTCTGATTCACTTTCCAAGCACACAACTTCATATAAAGTATCAGTATTATTCTTTCTCTCCTTCTGCTTTATCTTGAAGATGAAAAAAATTATTTACTATGCAGTAAAATTAGATTTTAAGTACTATTTTTAAAATTTAATACAAATGTGACAATAAATACTGTTTCTTTGAATATCTGTACTAACTATATCCTTTTCTAAGTAGAAAAGCATATGTTTAAAGTCTTAGTATAACAGACCATTTATTAAATATTATTTCCACTTTGACTATTTTAACTGTCATCAACTAACAATTTTAACTGTCATCAACTACCAATTTTTAGACAGTGTGAACTAACCATTCTGTATCTTTAGTTATTTCAGGTGTTCTTTGAGATTTTCTGTACAAAACTATATACATGAAACAGTTTTAAACTATATTAAGACATGAAGTGTAGACTAAAAGAAAAACCTTACTTTCACTTTTTTTTAATTAACTCCTTAATTAGTTTAGAAATCTGTATGTCTCAGCTGAAAGCTATAACACTGGGAGAAGTCGAGGGAATGAGTGACAGAAAAGACATCAATAAAAAAGCATTTTGATATCTTTAACTGATTTGTATTTTGAAGCAAATGTAACAGTTTACATTGACCTAAATTACCTAAAACACAATAACATTCTTAGCACAGCCAGTTTAAGTAGGAGAAGAAGAAAAATAAAGTGAAATACAGGGCCAGAAGGAAAAAAGGAGAACTGTAGAAAAATGTACAAAGAAAACTAACACAGTGGCTAGAGAAATGTACACTAATAAAGGAAAAACACAAAGGGAGGTTCACATGCTACAGCAACATCAGCTAGAACAGATTCTTATCATCTCAATGTGCATCTGAATTCTTAAAAAAACTTACTCCAATTCAGGAGTAAGACCAAAAGAGTGGCAATATATTGTTTCAGTAACATCCCGAGATACTATTTAATATAGGTGTTGATAGACTTCTCTATAAAGTGCCAAATACTAAATATCTAGGTTATGTGAGCAAGTAGGTTGTTGCAACTACACTGCTCTACCATTAGATTTCAAAACCAGCTACAGATGATGAATGAATTAAGTGAATGGGGTTAAGTTCCAATAAAACTTTATTTATATTTATAAAATGAACAGCCAGGGCTGGGGATTTAGTTTAGTGGCATAAGTGCCTACCTCACAAGCACAAGGTCATGAGTTCAATCCCTAGTACCACAAAAAAAAAAAAAAAGAAAAAAAAGAACAGCCTGACCAGATTTGACCCATAGACTATGTTTTGCCAACTGTGGTTTAACAGATCTACCTAAGGATTACTTAATTTTCTAGACAAATACACTATTTTTGATGTAGCTACTTCCTTGTAAAGTATCCAACTGTGCGGTTATGTGTTAACCTACATGTCTGTGTCCAGGAGTTATGTAAACAATTTCTGCTCAATATAAAAGACATCAAAAATTGCAAATAGGGTAGTAAGCAGTTTTGTTTTTAGTTTAACAACCTTAAAGAGTCTAACATTTTTTTTTCTTTTAAGGAAGGCCCATATAAACTTGAGTTCCTCAAATACTTGCATTGATTGCCTATGGTCTCATTTACTCACTGAATTTAAAACCATCTACACATGTTCAATCTAAATTTTTAATAATTATGATTTTTAACTATCAAAAATTATACTTTAGCTGGACATGGTGATGGATACCAGTAATCCCAGCATTCAGGAGGCTGAGGTGGGAGGCTTGCTGTGAAGTTCAAGACCAGCCTACACAATGACATCAAGAGCAGTCTGAACTATACAGCAAAACTGTCTCAAACAACTAAAAATAAGTAAATAAATAAAGTTACACTCTGATGAATAATGGGATTTAAATATTTTTTGGTTACAAATCACTTGTAAACATTACTTAACTGTTACCTGAACTAGTTCAAAGATTGGCAATAGCTCTTCATATTTAAAAAAACTTCTCAGACTATGTAAATGGGGTATTCCATTGTAGTTTACCTACAAACTCTTCCATGAGTAATAATAACCAAAGTATATGTTTTATAAAGTCAGATGAAGAGAGTTAAGAATATTGAATTTGTAAGTCAAGAACTCCAGCTATTAAAAAACGTGTTCATGTTGAAGCTGGGTAACAATATGCTGGATTTGTTAAGACTATTTTTAATTTTAACATATGTATACATTTTTGATAGTAAAGTATTTTAAGTGGGCATGACAGTGCATGCCTATAATTTCTAAGGAGGCCAAAATAGGAAGATTGTGAATTTGAGGCTTGCCTGAAAAGTATATACAGTATCTGCCAAAAAATATACATCAAGAAGAGAAAAACTTATGTAAGTATATTAATACTAAATGTACTGAGGCATCATGAGATTAACATAAGTTACTTTTGGCCTTTACAATTATAAGGGGTTCTCAAAGTGGTGACCATCAGCTTTCAGAACTGTGTATATATTTTTGGGGCAGGCTCTCTCTGTATATGTATATATGTTTATACTTTCATAGACACAAAATTGAAAAATGTAAGGAGACCTTGTCTTAAAAAATATCTGTGTGTGTGTGTGTATGTGTGAGTGAGAATCTACACATGTAACTTTCCAATTTTTGCTAGCATATGTAATATATATAAATTACATGTATATAAAACAATAATATAAAGCAACCTGATATAGACAAAAGAAGACTTGAAGAAAATGTAGACAATCTATATCTCTAGATGACTTCTAATAATTTCTTCCAGAGCTAGATAAATTGATGCTAAACTTTATATGAAAAATAAGAATATCCAGAAAGCTCACAAAAATAGAACTATTTGAAGAGTGAAGGTACCCTTACCAGATATTAAAACATATTATAAAGCCTATATAAAAGAGTGTGATACCAGTGCAAGACCAACCAACAGAACAGGATACAAAATCAAAAAAGATGTGCCAATATATGTAAAAACTGAACATAAGATAATAGTAGCATTTCAAGTCACTGAGCAGAAAGTTCTAATCTTTATTTAATGAATGGTGGGTGCTAGTAGTACAAGTGAATGGCCATTTGGAAAAAGATTAAATCAGTTCTATAGTTTATACTAGAAGCCAAAGTCACCTAAATAAACTAGAAATAAGAGTTCCATAAACAGTAAAATGAAAGCACATAAGTAGTAGAAGAAAAATATGTAAATTCTTTTAAAGTTGAAAGTCAGGAAGGGCTAATTTTAATCCCAAACTCCAAAGTTTCAAAGAAAAAAATGATAAATTAACGTACATAAAAAGAAACTGCATGGCATACCCAAAAGAACTATCATGATATAAATAGGGGAATGAGAAAAAAAGAAGCAGTGAAATGTATCTTGAAAAGGTAAAAACTGTCTATGATGTTATTATTATATATCAAAAATGTACCAATAAAAATTTAAAAACAAAATAAATGACCTTAAGTCTGTAAACACTAAAAATAAGTAAATAACAAGATAAGTCAACATGGGAAATACATTATCTCAAGCGTTTGTCTTTTGGATATATAAAAACTTTTGAAAAATTAGGGAAAACTGAAGAGAAAAATGAGTAAACTATATAAACAGGAAACACAGAAAAGGAAAGTCACCCATAAACATTAAAAACAATGCTTGCCTTATGAAAAGATAAAATAAAATTACCCTTAGTTCCCACGGCCCCACCTTTCCAGAGCCTTAAATGTGACAACATTCTTGACAAGCATATGAAAAAGCAGGTACTGTCAGCCAAGGATATAGCTCAACAGCACAGCACCTGCCTGGCAAGCATGAAGTCCTGAGTTCAATTCCAGTACCTAAAAAACCCCTCAAAAAAAACCAAAAAACAAAAAGAAACAAGAAACAGTTACTGTCAGACACAGCTAAGCCTTATGGTTACAATTTATGTGGAGGGGATATACTTTGGACTTTCAAAAAATTAAACAACAAATGTACACAATTTCACACAGCAACAACATTTGAAACACCAAATGACTAGACAAAACACTCCAGGTGGCTATCAAGAGGACTGAGAGAACCATGAGCCATCCAAATACCACAGTAGTACATAGCCATGAAGAATGAGGAAATCTCTGTGGAATGATACAGAATGCTCTCCATTATATTAAAAAAGAACACCCCTGATAATTTTTAATTAGAGTTAAATGTACAAGAATATTTTGCTATCTTCACAAAAAGAAAACTGGAAAGATAAACTAGAAAACACTAATAATTGCTACTTTGGGGGTGGGTAAGGTAAGGAATAAAAATGGAAGGAAGACTGTAAGTCTATTTTTACACTTTTGATTTTAAGTATCTCACATGTTCAAAACAATAAATTAGAATGCAAAAAAAATTATCCAAGCCTCCATACTGAAAATAAATTGGAAACAAGCCAATTATATTATCAAAGAATAACAGCATCACAGTGATAATTATTTGGGGTTGGGGTGTAACTTAGTCATAGAGTATTTGCCAAGGATCTCAAGCACCTGGGTTTGATCCATACCACCACCAAAAAAAAAAAAAAAAAAAAAAAAATCAAACAAACAAGGGGCTGGGGATTTAGCTCAACAGCATAAGCGCCTGCCTTGCAAGCAGGCAGTCGTGAGTTTGATCCCTAGTACCGATAAAAACGACAAAGACAAAAAAAAAAAAAAAAAAATCAAACAAAACAATTCCAAGTACCAGTTTTGTGTTATCACTGAGACATATCCAAAGGACAAAAGTTGTTGCACAAAAAAAGTTTTAAAAATAAACAAATGCATAAAGAAATGAAAATAAATCTTTTCACTCAATAGTTTTAATTCTAAAACTGAGATTTGAAAAATATAATTAAATATTACTATAATTAAGCTATTCAGAATAAATATATAAGTATATACGAAATGCAAAAAAACTCTAATGTTAAATTACTATTGAATATGTATGAATGAACTCAACTGATTCAGACAAGTATCATCAATGGATGTTAAAAACATTAGTTAAAAACTTGATGTGGAGCACAATATGGCTCTTATCAGTGGTTTCATTTTCAATTTCAGCTATTTGCCATCAACTGTCATCTAGAAGTACAGAATGGAAATTTTCAGAAACAAATGACTCATAAGTTTTAAACTATACACTGTTTTGAGTTACATAATAAAATCTTGTGCTAACTCACCCAAATTGTTTCCAATTTATTTTCAATATGGAGGCTTGGATAATTGTTTTTACATTCTAATTTGTGAGGAATGAATCTTCCTTCCCCCTGTCCCATGCATCCATACATACTATTTAGACTACGCTTCCATCAGTCAGTAGCCAAGTTTAATTTTTTTCTTAGATCAATGGTCACAGTGTTGCACATCAGCATGCATATGTGCACAGGTGCAAGTACATACATCACTCACACACACACACACACACACACACACACACACAAAGAGAGAGAGAGAGAGACAGAGAGAGAGAATGAATGAATGAATGAATGAATGTGAATAAGAGGCCCCAGGTATACTATTTGTATGATCTTGACTACACTATTCAATCTTCAGACACTAATTTCTTCATCTGTAACAATTTTACAAAAGATTTTATCTGCCCTACACTATCTTTGACAATAAAAATTCTACCATTCTATAGTTTCAAGAATACTTAGTTGATCTTTGGTTCATCTATGTCACTGCTGAAAAATTTAAGCTGGGCATAGTAGCACACACTTGTAACTCCAGCCCTGGGGAGGCTGAGGATTGCTGCAAGTTTGAGCTACATAGTGAGTTCACGATCAACCTCAACTACATAGTCAGACCTTGTCCCAGAAAAGAATGGACAAAAGAGGAAAAAACAAAATCAATCATTAGATAATTTTCTCTTTCAGTAAATGGTATTTGAAAACTTAAATCCAAGAAAAGTCTTTCCTTACCAATTTTAAATGTTTCTTCTCTAATATGACACCATCTTAATATAACAATCCCACAGATGGGAAGGCTTCTAGACCTAAAAGGAGTTACTGAGTCACCAGATAATTTTAGCAAAAGGAACAAGAATCAATTTTTAAACATATGTTAAAATTTTTTCTGTAATTCATCTCCCATACTGATGGCAGAAACAGAAACACTGAACATTTTAAAAATTTGCTTACTAATATTGTTTCCTTTTCAGTCTGATGAGAACTAAAAAGAGTTAAAATTTTAAATTATGCTTAAAAATCTTTCAAAAAAGAACAAAAGTAACATGTGGAAAGAACCTTGACTGAGGCTCTTAGAAGTCTTAGATACATATCTTATTCATCCCATAAATATAGCTTTGGATATCAGTTGCTTTGTCCATAAATGAGAATACTATTCAGGGTCATTGGATCACTGTGAAAGTTACATAAGACAGAAAAATCCAGTGAGTAGTTGAGTGACAGTCACAGTAAGATCTCAATTAATGAAAAATACTGTTTTATAGCATTAATATAAAAACAAGAATGTTTCATTAAGTTACAAGAAGGTGAGATTAATAGTGCTGCAAGTGTCCTAAGACACAAAAAAGTTGTTCACATTCTTCACACACTACCTCTCCTTTCTCACTTCTCACCTATCCACCCATCCACATATAAACACAAAGACTGACATACCCAAATAAGGAGAAAAACTAAAAAGATTATCATCAGAAATTTCCTGCTCTCCTCAGTTTCCATATATGTAATTCTGGGGGGGCATAGAATATATTGACAATTTAGATTAGTTTTAGTTTGTAAGTCTAACAAAAAGAGTCTAGAATGATCTTTGAACTACATCTCAGGCATGTTTTTGACTAGTTTACTCTATCAAGCCATTGTTTTAGCCTATTTAAAAAGTACTAGAACAACATACTATATTGGAATGCACACAAGCCTTGCACAGAATTAAAATTCATTGATTTCCATAAAAATAATATTCTACACATAATCAACAAAGTAACATTCTTATTAACTCATGTAGTTTTTAAAACCAAGGCTGTGTACCATTAAAACTAAACGGAAATAGCATAATCAGGGAATTTTATTTATGTTCACTAAATCAATTAAAAGTAATGCTTTTACATATACATTTCTACTAAGAACATTGTACAGGTTAAATTTGTTTTACTGCCTCTTACTCTATAAACATTTTTTTCACTTCCTAAACTTGCAGTAATGCTTATAAACTGGTTAAACTAATGAAGCATTCTCCTCTTGAAGCTGATCTTTCACCTAAATAACCAATGTTCCCAATACTAGCAAGGTAGAGGTAGAAGAATTTTGAGTTCAAGGCCAGGCTGAGCTACCTAATCAGTCAATGCCGGCCTAGATTATATAGCAAGTTAAGAATAATCTGGAACTACACAGAAAAATTTTCTTTCAGAAAACCAAAAAAATTAGTAAATGCTGAGCAGATTTCATGAATTAGTGTTTTTAAATTCTTCCTGTATTCCACAGAGGGTTAGGAATCTCTTTCAAATTTAATCATTAAAACATGGAGGACTTACTGTGTACTGGGAACTATTCCAAGCACAGAGCACAGTTGATGTCACAACACATAATAAGAGATTCTATTATTGGTGTCAATTTACACTTGAGTAAAATGAGATTCAGAGCTGAAGGACTTTCAGTAAGACAAAGCTAGTCACTGGTAAGATTCATATACTCTTATTCAGAATCCAAGTTTTAGCTGATGAATGTATGCTAAATTTTTACTCTTGCTGAGACCCAGGTATACTTTCTCCTAAGATGACACCAGAAAGGAATCTCTATCCTTGCCTGCTTTTTTTTTTTTCTATAAATACTCATTAGGGTTAATCAGGACACAATGAAATCTAAAAACTTTTTTTTGTCTTCTTTGAGACATGGTTTCACTATGCAGCTCAGGCTGGCCTCAAACTCATAACAGTCCTCTTGCCTCAGCCTCCTGAGTGCTGGATTACAGGCATGTAATCTCAATTTTGGCTGCTATGAAAAAGTAGATTCAAATAAATCTACATAGCGTACATATAACACCAATTTTGTATAATGGAAAATCAAAGTTGCATGTAAATAAATTCAATAAATAGTGAAAAGTATTATATTCTAGTTGCTTGGGATAAGTCAGTGAAGCAAATAGACTAACAACCTTGCCTTAGCAAAGGATTATACTTTGATTTTTTTTTGGTACTAGGGATTGAACTCATGACATTATGCTTGCCAGGGAGGCACTTATGCCACTGAGGGATATCCCTAGAGAGGATTACACATTGAAAACAGATAATAATAAGTATATTATATGTTATACAATGAAAAAAGTGAATGCTGGCTAAAAAGTGTATATTACTTAGGAGTACAGGGTATTGGCAGTACTAGTAGAAGAGTGGGCCAATTATAGTATTAAGCAGATCAGCAAGAATGACTTAAGAAGTAAATTGAAAGCTGGGCATGGTGGCATATATACTCCTAGCACTCAGGATGCTGAGGCAGGAGGACCCCAAATTGGAGACCAGCCTGGGCTACATACCAAGTTTAAGGCTGGCTTTGACTACAAGTAGAAGACCCTATCTCAAAACAAAAACAAAAGATCATATAAATCAAAGAAAGTGAGTGTGAACAAGTAGAATCTAGTGAGGAATATTCCAGGCAAAAGGAATAGTTAGTAACAGTGCCTAAAAATGTAATTAGAGCAGAGTGAGCAGTGAAGAGGAAGCGGAAGAAAAGAATTTGTTTACAGTATAATGGGCAGCAGATCTGGTAAGTCACCTCAGAATTTTGGCTTTTAATGAATAAAAATGATTTTGGGCTGAAAAACAAAGTGATCTGATCTGAAGCTCCTATATTGTGAATAGTACAAAAGAGGACCAACATAAACTGGGTGCAGGGGCACACATCTGTAAACTCAGCACACTAGGAGGCTGAGGCAGAAAGACTGCACATTAAGGCTCACCCTAGATAACTTAATAATTTAAAGCCTACTTTAAAAAAAAAAAAAGCGGGGGATGTAGTTCATTGCAAAGGCCCTGGGTTCAAACCCTGGTACCACAAAGGGGGGCTGGCAGAGATAGAAATAGAGATATGAGACTATTAGAAGAGCCTAGGCAAAAACGGGAATTTAGATGAGGACTAACATAATCTAGATAGTATGAGGTAGTCAACTTTGGATACGATCTGAAAGTAAACAGGATTTCCTGATAGACTGGATATAGAGTGTAAAAAATTAAAGAGCAAATTCTTGAACTAAGCAACTAGTAGAGGATGTCCATGAATTAAGACGTTAAAGCAGGGAAATGAGGCCTTTAGTGTACAGAGATCATGGATACTGTCTTAAACATGTTAAATTTGAGATGTCCTGAAAGCAAAATGAGGGAGGAATATTGAAGAAGAAAGGAATCATATATATCAAATACTGCATGCAGATAAGTGAAATAAAATGAGAAGTCAGTTTAGCAATTAAAGTCACCAGATACCTTGATTCCTTCCTAGGACTTTTCCTCAAAGGAAAAATGGAGGACAGAGGGTTTGGGCCTTTGTTCAGTAGTAGAGCATTTGCTTAGCATGTATAAAAGCCCTAGGTTCCACCATCAACATGGCAAAAAGATGTGTGTGCTGGGGGTAGAAGTGGTGGGACAACTGAGAACCAACAAAAGCTAAAAAACTTACCAGATTTTTCAACTCCTAACCACCACAGGAAAGACAGTGTAACTTAACTGTCACTTTGACAGAGTTAACTGCAGATTAAAAAAAAACTTTTCGGAAAAAATAACAATCCTGAGTCTCTATAATATATCTCTTAAAATTATGTAAATTTACAAGGTATACACAGAAACAGGAAAATGTTACCAGTCAAAGGTTTCTTACATAGCAATAGTATAACGATGCTTGAAGATATAAAAAACAAAACAAGCCCTCATAAAAGAACAAATAGGAAATCTCAAGAGAAAACAAAGTATTTCTAAAAAAGAAAAGAACTTCATGGACATTCTGCAAAAGAAAATTACAAGACCTAAAACTTTTTGAAAAATTTATTCAGTGGTTATAATAGCAGATTAGAGATGACAAAATAGTCAGTGATCTTTAAGACATATTAATAAAAATAATCCAATCTAGGAAGAAACATTTAAAAAGACAGATAGTCAGATTTGTGGGAAAGTTAAAATATCTAAAATATGTGTAACTGAAATACTAGAAGAAAAGAAAAGAGAAGGGGACTGGAGAAAAGGTTGAAGAAATAAGGTGCTAAGTTTTCCCCAAATTTGGTTTTAAAAATGTAGAAATTCAAGAAGCCCAGAAAATCCAAGCAGATGAACTGAGAGAAAAATCATTCTTCGGCGTATCACAGCTAAAAGTAAAAACACAAAGATAAAAAACAAATAAAAAAATTTAAAAAAAGACAGAAAAATAGCACATTTAGCGAACAATAAAGTCAGCACGCTGATTTTTCATCAAAAGAAGCCAGAAAAGTATAGACTGACATCTTTAAAATGCTAAAAGGAAAAAAAAAAAAAAAATCTAGACACTTACATCCAATGAAAATACACTAGTAGAATGAAGTAAAATACCAACAGGCATGATGATACATGGCTACAATCCAGGCTCTCAGGAGGCCGAGGCAAGAGGACCACTGTGAGTTCCAGGTCAGCCTATGCTACAAAGTTAGTTCAAGGCCAGCCTGAACTACTTAGAGAAACCCTGTTTCAAAAAGCTGAAAACAAAAACAGATACAAAGACATCAAAGAGAACAAGTCTTTGGCAGACCTGAACTGAATGACACCAAATGGAAAGTTAGGTATTTAGGAGAAAGTGAGCAGCAACAAAAAATTTAGTACCTGTTTTAGTTTCAAAAAGAAATTTTCAGTAGTGCTACGTTTGCTGAAGGGCCAGAATAATCTTTCATTAGGGGAGCAAACTCGAACTTTTGTCTCTAGGAGGAAACGAACAGGTTCTTGGACTTCTGTTATTACCAAATCAACAGCTGTGGTCATAAACAGCACTTTATCTAGAGAGGAATGAGAAAGAAATAAAAAAAGATGAGAATACATTTGTTTATGTGATTAATGTAAAAGAAAGTACTGTTACTACAAACTTTCAAAATACTTTAAGGCCAATTATTAATTAAATAAACATCTAAAAATTGACAAATCACTGTTTTGAAATTTTTTCTGTAATGAGAATCCATTTTTTGGGTAGACTCCCAGATGTTCAATTAGTAATGATAGCTAGATACACATTAAAATTTAAGAAATTCATTGGTATTGTTTTGTGAAAGTGTCTCATGGCTCTTTTACATTAACTTCATTAATGACAGAAATTGTCAGTTTTTCATTTTAGCTAATGATAGTATCTTACAATTTAGAACTAGTTATCTCCCATATCAATTTATCTGAATCGCTATCAATGACACGAAAAACTGAAGGGGAAATACTGCTCAATAAGAGGTATCCACTGAACAAATTATATTTTCAGGATAGCCTACTATCCTGTTATTAAAGGTTGCTCAAGAAGAGTATAAAATTTCTTGGAAGTATTTATGCTAGAGTATGTGATAAACTTTACAAAAGTGGTTACATTTTAAGTCTCTTTGGGTGGATGGAGCTAAAACTTTTTTGTCTTTTTCGTTTTTATCGGTACCATGGATCGAACTCACGACTGCCTGCTTGTAAGGCAGGCGCTTATGCCGCTGAGCTAAACCTCCAGCCCCCGAGCTAAAACTTTTTTATATACTCTAAACTTTTAGATGTGTTTGGATTACCTCCACAAAAACAAATACAATTCAATGTATGTAAATAAATAAGTTCATAAATACAAAAGAAAAAGCAGGGGGAAAGTGAAAAATGAAAATAGTTAAGCAGTGGAAAATGGGCAAAAAATGGTGTTTCATTTATAGGTTGAATTTAATAAAGTTAAGAATTATTAAAATTCTTTGTTTCACCAGAATTAGGTAAATACTGAAAGACTGGTCAAACAAGTGGTCCTACGTTTGGGTATCTTCTTTTATTAAAGTTCTGTTTATGGCAGCAATCTGCATCACCTTTAGGAGTTTCTTCATTTACAACTTGAAAATGTGGGGATTTTGGATTCCAGCTTCCAGTAATAACGTAGGACTTTCCATCAGAACTTTTGCCCATAGACTCCTAAGGAAACAATAAAAATAAACTTTAATGTGAAGTGGGTAATAACAACCAAGCTTTGTTTTGCTGCTTTCGAAAAATAAGAAATGCAAAAATATATATGAAAGAGGATCAGATTTAAATTTGTGTGAATGACTACACTTAAGATTAAAGATATGTTGATTACACATTTGTTCCTCAAAAGTTGTATGTGAAGTAAATGCTTAAAAACATATTAAACTGAACAGGGGAATTCATTATTTTAACCTATGTTGAATTCTTTTACCAAGTGAGTAATCACCATGTAATTTTTGTTTTGAAAATTATTATTACTTATAGCAATCCTAATACTTCTTGCTATCTGCTAAGCACATGACAATTTGGAAAGATTTCTCTAATAAAAAATTTTTCAATTCTCGCATCAATTTGACAGATAAGAATTATTATTACCATTACAGAGTTAAGAAATCAAGATTGAGATTGGAAATACTATGTTAGGAATAAGGATACTACCTTATCTTGGTGTACTGCTTGTAGCTTACAAAGAACACCTTCCTAAACCTACTTGAACATTTACTAAGTAAACGACCTTTGAAAAAAAAAGGGCCTTACCAAATCTAACAAGTGCATATCACTATTCCGTACATCTTTTCCTGGGCTAAGGAGAAGACCAAAACACCTGCAAAAAAAGAACTTATATAAATTTGAGGAAAAGAGGTAACATATATAAAATATGTTTAAATTAAGTTATAACATCTCATGGATAGTTAGAATTATCTTAGAATTATGATTAGAAATATCTAATAAAAATTTCTAATTAGAAATATCTTAGAATTAGCAATAAATTATGGGTATCAAAATGATAATTGTGGGTCAGGAATACAGTTCAGTGGTACGGTGCATGCCTGGCAAATGTAAGGTCCTGAGTTCGATTCCTAGTACCAAAAATAAAAAAATAAAAAAAAAAACCCAAACCAGTTACTTCTTTAATTAAGATAAGCAAATTCTGTTTTCTTTTTATTGCCACATAATTAAGATTAACACATTAGCTGAAGATTTATGACAGCTATTTCAAAAGAAATGAAGCATTAACTTCAATAAACAAAATTCCCTAGACTAGAGATACTTTGAAATATATTTTAATACAGTAGGCAATAGCTCCATTAGATGGACTAAAAACAAAATTTCTATTCAAGCTAAATTTAGCTAAACTTAGGTAAGCTAAACTTGCTTACCTTTCAATGGCAAGTTCTTTATTAGTTGTTTGTTGCACATAAATGACAATCTTCTTATCAATTCCTTGGCGTAGTTTAAAGCATTGTTTGTCTTTGTCTTTTGGAACAGCACTACAAAACAACATATTTCATTACTTTGCAAATTTTTATTTTCTTGCCACACACTTGAACAATGTATTAAATAAATAAAGACCTTGAATCTTTGATCCTTTTCTATGCCTGGTTCTCAGATAATAACAAAAAAGTAAAAAATTGTCTTTTAAAGTGGAGATATCATTATCACTATAGATAATCCACTAAATTACATATAAAACCTACTCATGTCTCCTAATATACGATTTTAGTTTTATTTTCTTTTGTTGCTGTGGAAATTAGTTGCAAAGTATACTGCATGGTATCTGTTATCCAGGAATAAAAAACAAATAAAAAGTGACTTTCTTTCCTTTATGTATGGTCATTCATTTTTATAAATGAATTATTACTGCTTTATTTTTAAAAAATATGTAATGTAAAAGATAATTTTTGATTCTGAGTTTCAAAAAAGTTGCCTTTTAAAAACTAAGAGAAAAAGAAAATATGGACAATGATAAGATAGCTGCTGCCTAATAATTCCCTTCAGTAATATACCTTATTCTAAGTCCCTATAATCATTAAAATAATACTGAGTCAATTAAGTATCAGCTTAATAAAACATTAACAATAGTCCCAAAAAAGCTCTAGTCTCCCACACAGTACTTTCTTTAGCTCCTTTTGTTCTCCAGATGAACACTTGTCTGTGGCATCAGTCAATATGCAAAAGGTCTAAATTATATCTTATTTCTACACAAAATTAACATAATTGTAAAGAGAACCTAAGTAGATAAAGTAAGTGGCCAGGGGCTGGAGATTTGGCTCAGCGGCATAAGCGGCTGCCTGGCAAATGGGAGGTTGTGAGTTCATCCCTGGTACCAAAAGAAAAAAAAAGTGGCCAGATGAAACCTCTAAATATCTACTCAAACTAAAAGTGGTTCTGAAAAGTAAAACTATCTGAAACCAATTCAAGAGCATTTTATAACATTTATATTACAAAATCAAAGAATTTTAGCAATCTAGAAATGACAAACATGTTTAAAGAAAATTTTTGCATACCAAACTCTTAAATATTTGTGGCTGACAGAAATTTCACCTATAAGGAGATAAGACAGGTCTCAATTTTCAATTGTCAGTAGATAACACTGGTCTCTATGTTCTGTGGATGCTGAAGTATAAGTAAATATAATCTCATCTCTCAGCAATTTAAAACAGCATATATCAAGTTGTCTCTGGTGCCATGAATCTAAAAGGGCTGCATTAACAGGAAGTAGAGTGGAAAGCACAATCAGTGAGAGTTCACCTCACTGAATGTTAGGGGCCTAAATTATATTTCTGGTCCTAGCACGCCACTGAATAGATCTCAACAGAGAATATAACATGTAATTGAATAAATTAGGAAACTAAGGCCTAGGCTTAATTTCCTTGGCAAGCAAAATATCAACTCAATTTATCTCAGGGGATTGTGCAATGGATTAAATAAGAGAAAAAAGAAAAGAGAAAGAGGAAAGAGAAAAAAGGAAGAAGGGAGGAAGGAAGGAAGGAAGGAAGGAAGGAAGGAAGGAAGGAAAGAAAAAAGGGAGAAAAGAGAAGGGAGGGAAGGAAGAAGGAAACAAAGAAAGAAAAGGTTTGAGTAGTATAAATAAAATGTTCCATTTCCCTAAGGGCTATATTAAGAAACTGCTTTCTAGCTGGAATAAAGTAAAATTATTCTTTTTTAGGAATGGAAAAAGAACATTAATTTCTTCCACCGCACCTTGTCTATATTTACATAAGGGTAAAACCTGACAATTAAGTGTTGTACTATGGTGCACTACATTATATATATCTGTTGAATAGATGATAATCATATGGGTATACTACATTCTAACTATTCTATTAAATATTTAATTTCTACTTTTTAATTTTGCTACTATACTATACTTAGTATTAAAGGGAATGAGTGGCTTATTTAGGGTCACATCAAGGAATATTTGTGAGATAAATTCTGAAACATATTACAGAATTACTGGATAATGCATTAGGCAAATTCAAATCTGACAAAAGATCCTTTACAATGATTTTATCACTAGATTGGGAAATGAAACAACAATGGTGTTTAAATTGCAAATTCAGCAGCAAAGAAAACAAAGCTCTTAACAAATGTGAAAAGCAAATCTGACTACCTAGGGATAGTCTGGAATATCACCTTACTATGAGAGTAAATGGAACAGGGTTGTCTGTGCTCATTTTACTGTGATAGCTTGATGTTACAAAGAAGTCCTGCTTTGTGCCTCTCTACTGAGACAACTTTACCTTTTCTATTCATAACTGGAATTTACATATAAGAACTACATAAACATCTTCAATAAAGGGAAAATAGACAGTTTAAAGTAACGTGTTTCTTTTCTTTTTTTTTTGAGACAGGGTTTCATTGTGCAGTCCAGGCTGGCCTTGAACTCACTTTATAGCCCAGACTGGTCTGGAACTTGTAACAACCCTCCTCCCTTAGCCTCCTATGTGCTGGGATTATAGTCATGTATTACCAAGCCCAGCTAAAAGTAACTTGTTTCTTAAAAAAGAAAAAAATATTAGAAATCTGATACATTATAATTTCCTTTTTCAGGGAAGAAATACAAACTGTAGGAAAAACTATCTCACAGTGTTGTTTTGAGAATAAAACTGTAGCTAATGAGAAAGCATAATGCCTAATATATAGTACACTTCAGTCCTCAAATCAAAGTTGAAGTTTCACCATACCCTAAATTGACCACCAGATGGCATGACAACACCAAGGTCTGAAGAAAGATCAAACTATCACTTTTTCCTAAAGAAGGAACCAAGCATTGTGTTAATATGAAAGCAATTATTAAAAACTATTCATATTTCTGTATAATTTCATTTAGCACATTTCATGATGTAGTTATGAAGAAACTTGTATAAGCAACTTGATTATGATCCTAAAAAGCATTCATTTTGTGATATGATTCATGTAAAAAAAAATTAATGACTGAAAAAAAATCAGTCATCTTACAGAGAATTTAGAGTTTTACCATCTTCTTCTTCTTCTTTTTTTTTTCTGTACCTGGGATGGAACTCATAGCCTCACACTTAGTAGGCAAGTGCTTGAGTGGCTGAGCTAAATCTCCGGCCTTGCCATCTGATTTAATAAGTAAGGAAACTACTACCTGGAGATTTAAAGAAACTTGGCAATGGTTATATTGTTAATAATAGCAATAATTAAACTAATGTTTTTATTTTTTATTCTAGAATTCCTCCTACCACTCTGACAATTGTCACTGTACTTAAAAACTAAAATGCTTATTTCTAACTCTGTGTAGGTTAGACTTCAGACAAAGCATTCATTTCTCTTCTTCCTATGTGTTCAGATAAACATTAATGGTAAAAACTTGATTTTAAAGACTTAAATTCTTCAGGTAAAACAGTACACCAACCAAACTAAACAAATAAAGCATAATAGATCTAGTTTTTTATTATTTCCCATTCATTCATTCATTTGGTTTTTCATGTAAGAGAAAAACATGTGATATTTAACTTTCTGCATCTGGCTTATTTCATTTAGCAGGATGGTCTGGCATTCTATTCTCTTCCTGCAAATGACAGGATTTCATTTTGCTTATGTCTTTTATAATTCATATCAGTCAGCCAGCTACTTTTAGCTTAATTAAAATAAGGTAGTAAGATGTTTCCCACATGATGAATTTATTGCTCTGAAATTCAAACCTGCTTCTATAAATCTGCTTTTTTAAAAAAAATGTTAAATGATAAATTTCAAAAACTTCCTACAAAAGCAATCATTTTTGAAGTGAAAGGTATATATAATCTGACCCAAACTTTGCCTTGAGTGATAGGTAATTATAGCATGCTGATATAAACTCAAGAAAATGAATAAAATAAATTGCCCTACCTAAAATAACCTTTACCATCATCTTCTTTTATTTCTAAAGATACAGAGAAGGTAAAGATGTCACTGTCGGGAGTCTGCGGTGCAGCAGTGGCTGAAAGTGGGGTCTGCTTGGCAGAACGGCGGAAAGCAGTGGCAAAACTGTAAAGTATCCGGCTTACCTACAACCAGACATGTCAGGAAATGGGCTGTTATCAGAAGACATAAAATACTATTAAAGCTGAAAAGCTTCCTACCGTTGAGGGGTAATCATCTTTCCATTACTTATTTCTTTAGGTAACTTATTTGTTAGGCCTTTAAAGAAAGTACTAAAAACCACCAAAGAGAGTTTTAAAAAAAAAAAAGAAATAAATGGTTATAAACACTAGGAATTTAACTGAAAAATTACTTCCTACAAAGGTTAAAATTACTTCCTACAAAGGTTAAAAATGATATTAAATATTACAAAAAAAAAAAACTGTCCTAACAAGATTGGGTCTAAAAGAGTGGCTTGCAAATATGTCATTGTTGGAACCAATAATGAAGGCGCCAATAGGTCACCTCTGACACACTTAGCAATTACAGTGGAAGCACTGGTGAAGTTTCATGTGTAGACGTTTTCTCTTAAGGACTTACAGCTTCTTGTATTTCACAGCGAAAGACATGTATTCTGAAGAGCTCGGCATTGTAATGACTTTCAGTGAAAGCAAAACAGTCGCTCTCAGGTGTTCCATCATGCCCTCTGACACAGAAGAGGATTTTGTAGATAGGGTAGTTCGCTATTTCAGTATTCGTCTGAGGATCTAACAGTCTATGAAAAAAATAAATTAATTAATTAAAGGAAGTATGACAATTTGTGCTACTTTCCTATCAGAATTTGAGACAATCTTTGTGGCAAAATGACCATATGGAACCACTTTTGGTATGCTAACCATATTATTCTTAAATTTTAATAAATATGTGAATTATCAAAATTATTGACTATATAATTTCATGTCAATAAAAAGTATGTATTCTCATGTTTGGTGAGTTTATGATATCCACAACATCCTTTATCTGTTCACAGCACTGAGCATACAACAATGCGAAGTCAACATTGTAGGGCAGAGTCATTGATGGGGAAAGCACAGAGGTCCTGTTCATGAGTACCTAGGAAGAAGATGTAAGTCAGGCTTAAAGGTCTTTCACAAATGCCCTGAAAACATGGGACAAGACAGATTATTTTCTCATTTTTCTCTTGTTTTCCACCTTACATTCTCAGTCCTTTCTCAAAATTACATTTTGAGATATGATTTTTTTTTCTTTTAAGAGACAGAGTCTAGCTATGTAGTTCAGGCTGGCCTTGAACTCACATCAATCCTTCTGCCTCAGCCTCATGAGTGCTCGAATTACAGTGTGAACTACCATATCTGGCTTGAGATAGGATCTTGGGAGATTGCTGAGGCTAGCCTCAACCGTGGATCCTTTTGTAATTGCACTGGTGTTACAAAAATGTTGATTCTAAGAATTCTATAACTATACATTCGTACTTATGTAGATTTAGATGTACACACTCTCTTCATAAACCAAGATGTTAAATATATTTTATCAATGGGAAAATAAAATTAAGGGTAGTCTTTTCAGGTCGGGGTTGTGCTTTAAGTTAACCTCACAACTTGTGATTCTCCTACTTTAGATTCTTAAATGCTGGGATTGTACAGGCATGTACCATGTTGTTCACCTTTAATGGTTTTTGTTTTGCTGTTTTGTGCTTTTTCTGAAACACACATATACTTTCAGTAATGGGGAAAGATTTTTATTTTAGCTGTTCTCAATGCATTATTTAGCAATTCTATGCTTAGCTGGCTGACAATAGATATCTTATTTGGCCATCTTTGTTATTTCTTCTAGTTAATATAAACAGTAACCATTTCTAGAAGCTTACTTCGGCCTCAGTAACCTCATTTTGAAAACAGGTTCTGTACTGGAATAGTATTTATCTATACATTTTTTAATTTCTAAAATAAGCACAAAATTCTGTTTTTAAAAAATGCATCATATTATTATTTTTACTGAGGAAACATGGAAAGTATAAATTAATTTGTTAGAGTCTCATGATCAAAGTTCTTCAAATATCTTCAAAGTATTTAAATCTTTAATGCACTACACAAGAATTGGGTGAGGAGTGTATACAAAAATGAGTGTCCATTTTTTACACGGGTCACAATTCTTGAAAGAGATAACAAAAATAAACATTATATGAATAAAATAATTTAAATATTTTATTCACTACTGCATCCTTCTGAAACAGATCAGAGTCATTACTACAAAAATTTCAAGAGGCTGGTCTCACCTCACAGTGCCCTCAGACACATTGGGCACAGACAGGGTCACATCCAGTGAAATCTGACACTGGCTTCTTAAAATGGACATCATCCTCAAGGCCTCCACTTCACTCCTGGGGGCATTCACTGAGGCACAGCCTAAGTAAGTCAGTTTACTGAAAACCACGCTGTCCTCCTCAGCCACAGGTGTAAAAGGACTTGACACTTCTGAGTCTAAAAAAGATAAAATGATTATTTTTATTTTGACACATTACTGATATAAATAGCAAGTAAAAGCCTAACGGTAACATATAGGTTCTAAAATTGTTTTAATGAGATACCATGGCGCATCCCTGAAGAAATGCCCATGGAAGCCAGATGGCTCAAGTGAGAAATGTAATACCAAGATTTTTAGATTTTGCTATTGAGAGTCAATCCCAAACCCAGAAGTTGTCCTGCAATTCAAATATGATTACTTTTTTGCTACTTCAAATCTGTTTTAATTCTGTACTTTAAGTCAAATATAAATGTAGTATTTTACCATTTTGAAAAACTCTCTGATTTGTCTCCTTTCTGATCTATGGTGCTGTGATTTTGTTTCACTCATCATCCTATATCCATTTTACTATATTCTCTTAATCTTGCTTTAACTTTCCCCAAAATACATTCTTTTCCTCCTTTTTTGCTATTGTCCTACACCTACTTTTCCAACTGGGTAACTATTCCAATAGAGTTACACAAGTCTGGAGCAAATATTATTCATCAAGGATCATTCCTCTATTTTGGCAACATTGTACAAAAATTCCTCCTTTCCTGGGGGAAAAACCATTAAATACAGTACTCTGGAAAAGAGTCCTGTAGTGTTACTTACTATTTTCTTTCTTCAGTATAACTGAAATACATTTAAAGGGTAATGGGAATATAGTGTATATATCTTTAAAATCTCCCTAGAACTAGAGTTTGGAGATTCTAAAGAATTTTTTCCCCCTCTTTATCAAATCTAGTACAGGGCAGACACTCAAATATTAAAAACAATAACCTTTAGTTATGTAAGCAATGCAGCAATCCTAACCTCCTTCTCCAGGTTTCACTGGCAGACTCATCTCTGGTTTTTGGATCCCTACTAATAGAACGGGGTTAATGGTGGATGAGGCTGAGAGTTGATTAGAAAGAGGCCCATCTCCTTCACCATCCAGTTGTGACCTTTCCACAGGTTCCTTGTCTCCTGGCTGGTCATCCATGGGAGGATCCATCAGCACGTCTGCTAGCTCTTTTTGCAGCTGCTGTTCACTTCCATTTCCTACAATCTAAGGGTTACAAACACACGTAATCAACAAAATGAGAGGGCAGTACTGATTAAAATGGGTCTATATGCTAAAGAAAATTATTGAGACTTCCGGGAGAACATGGCGGACAGATAACAGCAACTACCGGAGGCTCTCTGAAAAACTAGGCTCAGAAGCCAGGTATGGTGAGGACTAAAGAGACATAAGCAGGTGGAGTTATGCTCTGCTGACTCAGGAATGAACTCGGCTGAGAGAAACCAACTTGGAATGCAGTCCTGGTGCTAAAACAGGAACAGAAAAGCCGCGCCGCTGAGGCTGGACCCCGCACCTTTGGAAGCTGCGATTTGGGTTTCCCGCTGCGCGGTGGCTGGCTGCCTCTACATCGGCTCGGCAAGGAGAGAGACGCACGGAAACTCTGAGAACGGGAGTCTGCGAACGGAGTCGAAAACAGGGCGAGCAGGGAGGCATGTTCTGACTTGTGGTGAGGTGAGTGAGAGACACTGACACTCCACCAGTTTGACTCCAGCGGACTTTCTGGGCCCGAGCAGTCCTGCGGGAGCAGGGCGTGGTGGCGACTCCAGCCACACATTCCCCTCTCGGGCGGGATTGGTGAAAAGTGCCTGGCCTGCGTGATGCTGCCGGCAGACCCCGTAGGCTGGCCCAACCCAGATCACAGAGCCCGACAGAGGCCGGGAAGGGCGGGCCCCGCGTAGGCTGCCTGGTGCGCAGCGGTGAGTGGGAACACCTAACCGGCGCAATTTGATCAGGCTGTGGCTGACAGGGAGAGAAGCTGGGCCTCTCATATAAGCTTGCATATATAAGGAACAGAGAATATGGGAAGAGGCAGCAACAAGAAAGGCTCCTCTGCCCCCAATTCTGAGAAACAGGCAATAGCGGACACCGCACCAATAGACATAAAGCGCCATATAGAGAGCCTCATAGACCAATTCAGGAATGAAGTTATCAACGACCTGAAGCTAGAAGTATGCAAAATAGTTAGAGAAATGCTAAGCACCACCCAAGAAAAAACAGATGGTGGAATGGAAGAACAGAAAAAGAGGGGAGAATTGTTTGATGGAGAAAACAGGGAAAGCATAGAATACATGAAGCAGGTTCAAAGGGACTACCAAGAAACTAAGAAGGCTATCGAAGACTGGCATAACAGCTTGAAAGAAACTAAGGACAGACTATCTGAACTGGAGGGCAGAATTATAATATGGGAGAATGAAATGAAAAACTTCTTAAAAATAACAAAGAAACAAACAGCAATAATACAAAGACAAGAAGATGATAAGAGGATCCATAACTTAAGGATTAAGAACATAAAAGAAGAAGTAGGGACACAAACAAATGAACTACAAAAGCTACTCACAGAAATAATCCAGGAGAATTTTCCTAATTTAGCAAAAGGTAAAGATACTCAGATGTATGAGGCATACAGGACCCCAGCTACCTACAACCCAAACAGAGCAACACCCAGGCATATAATAATAAAAATTCCAGAAATTCAATACAAGAACAGAATATTAAAAGCTGTCAGAGACAAGAAACAGACCACTTACAAGGGAGTACCCATCAGAATTACAGCAGATTTCTCTGCACAAACCATCAAATCACGAAGAGCGTGGGGGGAAATAATTCAAGCTTTGAAAGATAATAATCTCCAGCCAAGATTGAGATATCCTGCACAACTGTCCCTAGAAATTGATGGAAAAACAAGGTGCTTCCAGGATAAAGAGGAACTGGGGGAATTTGCAACCACCAATTTAACTCTACAGAGAGTATTGCAGGATATTCTAAAAAAAGAAAAATACAAAGAATCCAGAAATAGTGGAGGCCACAACGAATGGAGCAGAGAACAAAGTGAAGAAGACAAACTGACAGCTACTGACAGAATAAGAGCTCAACAGAAATGAGGCAGAGAAGATTGGATGATAGGAACAGCTATTTTGGAGAAAATGACATCTTAATAGGTAATACTGATTTAGTATCATCTTGTTTTGAAGTCTCATCTAGCTTTTGTCCTTCTGTCTCCAATGGTCCAAATAGGTTGTATCTTACTGGATTTTATTATGTACGATAGTATAAGCAAAAACCTTTTAAAGACAAGGAGATTATACAGAAACCATTGTTCATTTTCTGTTAGCCGATTCTAAATACTCTGTAATGCTGTCATTCTCTTAAATGGTTTTACATTGTTTTGATATACTTAATGCTACAGTATACGAAGTTGTACTCAAGGATTTCAAGGAAAGAGACAATATGGTAACTACTTTTAGGTCAGGATTATCTGGTGGTGATAATCTGCTTAAATGGTTATGTTTTGATCTGTGCTGTTTCGTTGTTATGCCCTCTTTTATCTCAATCTCCACTCCATTATTTACTTTTTTATTTTTATCCTTTTAATTAAAGGAAAAAAAATAGCAGGATATATTATAGTAACCCACTTTGACTTTCCATTACCTCGATTTAAAGCCCTGTATTACTCTCACCATCTGGTTTTTAACTGATGTTCCCCTATTCTGTTTTGCTGGATAGTATCAGGTTCAAACATTTAGGCATCAGCTGTGAAGATAATGAGATTCATTATAACGCCCATTCTCGTTGACTTTTATCTACTTTTGAAGACCTACAATGTCTCCGATGTTTTGGTTTTTTCGGTTTTATTCTTTACTGTTTTGTTCAATTGTATTATAACTAACGATATAGGCAATTCTATTAGAGATAGCAGGAGGCATTATGGTAACCATTGTTGATCACCTTGTATTATGTTTTCACATTATCTATTATGTCCACCCTTTTGACTTGACCAATTCTGTTCTGTTATGTCACATTTGGTTTTACTCTCTTCCAAAAAAGTAATAAGAACCGTGGGAGCAATGAAACCCAAAATGTGTAATAGTCATTGTACAAAAGAGAGGAAAAGAAAGTGCTCTAAACTATATAACTGCATGTATATTTAAGTGTATAAGATAGAAAATGATATCACAGAGTTTTATTGGATCATTGAACAGAACTGTTTGCAGTATCAGTGATGGAATGTCCACTTTACAAGCTTTAATTTTGTGACTTGAACAATTATTTCTAAGATGACAATATGTAATCCATTAACTAGTGATTTCCTACTGTTCATTTTTTTTCTGCAAATCTGTATAACTTGTACCCTTTCTCTGCTTTTTTTTTCTTTTCTCCTTAAATAAAATTTAAAAAAAAAAAAGAAAATTATTACTAGCTTCTTTTGATACAAAAATATCTTCTGAATGTTTGGAAAAACTGAAATAAATCAAGATCTGCAATGAATAAAGGCTACAGCTACACTTTTTTTTTTTTTTTTGTCTTTTTCCTTTTTATCGGTACCGGGGATCGAACTCACGACTGCCTGCTTGCAAGGCAGGCACTTATGCTGCTGAACTAAACCTCCAGCCCCTACAGCTACACTCTTAATTCAAAGTTCATGAAAAAATAAATAGCAAATCTGAGACTAATACCCAGGAATACATGTAGCCTGCCAATGTTGTAATGTTTTCTATAGTGTCTCCAACAATTAAAATATTTATAATTTTGTCTGATGAGAAATAATGCTCTTAAGAGGAAAGTCTTTAGTGGCTTTTCATACACTTAAGAAAAAGGAAAAATGTGCTCACTTCCAAAAGTTATCAATAGAAAAACACCTAGTAGGTAATACATTTCCACATATGGTCCTACTGTAAGTAGGTGTTCTGTATTCCTGAGGAAGAGCTCTCTGATATAAAGAGGTTCTTGCCCAGTTTGGTGGTGCACACCTGTAATCTCAACACTCTGGAGACTGAGGTGTGAAGATCACCAAGAGTCTAATGCAAGCCTGTGTTACAGTGAGTTCAAAGCCAGTCTTAATTACACAGCAAGACTATGTCTCAAATAAATTAATTAAGAGGTTCTTAAGTGCTGAGATGCATGAATAAAGTACAGGAGATGAGTGCATAAAAGTACTACAGAATAAAAGCACTGCACCCACATTCAAATAACATCAAATATTTCCAAGGAGTCATAACAGTTTTTTATTGGTTGACTCAGCAAAGAAGTAAACGAGTACAAACTCAAGTAGACTGCCCAAGGCTAACAAAAAACAATGACAAGACCCAATATTTTCATTAAATACTTATTCAAGAATTACTAGAAAAATTAACAAAAACATTAATGTAGCCAAAGGAAATCATCAAGAAAGAAAGCAAAGGCTGATTTAGGAGGTTTTCTGAAAACTAACACCTTACAAAAAGTTAAAATAGTTGGGGGTGTGGGACTGTTAAAAGAGAATCAGGCAACCCATTTACCTTTTTATGCATTTACCCATTAGTAAAACGAACAGATTAGAAAGCAGAATTCCAGTAACAGAGGTACTCTGGGCTACCAGAGAGCCTAGTTCACAGTCTTTTATTGTCTTGAGCTTTGCATCTCTACAAACTTCAAGTTTCCTGGACTGCAAATTCTGACTGAGAAACAGTGTCAAGTCTTTTTTGCTGACATTTTCCCAAGAAAATCCTAACACTTTAATTACTCTTGCTGTGGAAATAAAGGCCTCTTGGCTTCAATGACAACTTGTTTCTGTGAACTTCATTTTATGTTGGGAGTTATTGTTAGTGGAACTACAAGTGGGTCAAGTAGTTTTAACTCTTTGTTAAACTTATTCTACACAACTGAAAGTACTATAAAGTTTTTTCTTCCAGAAGTTCTGCTTTTAAAAGTTTGTTGTTTTGGTAGTTTTTTGCTTTTCTCCTTGGTAAACCTCCTTCTACACAGGCAAAAGTGTTTTGTTTTGTTTTGTTTTGTTTTGAGAAGGTCTGCTTTAAAATTTTTATGTTGGTTTGGTTTGGTAGCATTTTAGTTTACTTCAGTTTTATTTTTTGTAAAAAATTTTTTTTAAATTTTGAGACAGGGTCTTGCTCAGTCACTAGATTGCCCAGGCTGGCCTCAAACTTAAGATACCCCTGCTGTGGCCTCTCAAGAGTACTAGAATTCTGGTTATGTGTCACATATTAAAACTTCTACTGCACCTAAAAACCAAACCTGACCATGGTTTCAAAACTTTAGAAATACTTCAACACCTAAAGTAACTGAGTCTTAACTGTTTTTCAAGGTGAGGAGAAACAAAGAAATTACAGCTTCCTGAAAGCAAATGAGAGAACATATCAGACTTCACATTTAAGCAATTAGTAATTATAACTGAAAGTAAAATACGAAGGATATATTTTTTTCATGCTATGAAGTACTGTTTTGTTCTCCAGCACATGACCAGAGAATTCTATGGAACTCTAGCCAAAACCTTATTCTAATGTATTTCCAACCACAGAAATACACTTAACTCTAAAAGACAAAAAGTTTTTGCATTTGTCTATATTTGTTTATACATGCTTATCTTTCATACTTCCTTAGTTTATATTTTATAAACATAGAAATTGTCTTTCACTTCCTTGTTTTTTTCTTCCTTAAAAACTAGGAAAATGTATTGTACACACACAAAACTGTTGATTTTTAAGAGTTATTTAAAGATACCAATTTAATGTCTTAATTAGGTTAAACAGGTACTCAACAATTATCATGCTAAATCATCTTGAAATTCCAATCCAATTCCAAAGGTACTAACCTGTGACACATAATTACACATAATTAACTCAATTAAATTGATTTTTTAAAGTCATTCCATTAATTTTGCCTAGTCTAAGATAGGAGACATTTGGTGATACCTTCAAAAGTTCTCAATCTTGTGTGCTGGCAGAGGCCCTGTCAGGTGGGGAGAAGCAGCAAGGAAACCATGCAGCCTCCCTTGTGCTGAAAGAGCACTCAGCCAGGGAGAAACAGTAAGAAAGTCATCGCTGCCTCCCACCCACCCCTCTACCTCGTAAGCAACTGCGGACAACACAGGCTGAGACAACAGTAACTTAAGTAACTGAAGCAGGGAAGCAACTTGACATTCATGTTGTCTGATTGACTTTGCAGACCTGGGGCCAGCAGTCTAGGTAACTATTTAGAGGCCAACAATATGTAATAGAGTAACGATTATGGATTTCCTACTGTCCTATTACTGTCTTGTTTTGTTTCATCTTATGGTTCTTTTTCACTACCTTAAAAAAAAAAAAAAGCTCTCAATGTTTAGCCTACATCAGAATCAGCTGGGGAGCTTGCCATAACAGTCTGTATGGTCTTGAGTTTCTGATTCAGTAATCTGGGCTGAGGGTGGTGGGAGGAAGACCTCATAGTTTGCATTTCTAAAAAGTTCCCAGGAGATCGTGATGCTGCTAACATGGGACAACTTTAAATTAATGGTTTTTAGCTGTGCGTATGCAAAAGAATTACGAGTGTTAACTAGAAGCTTGTTAAAGTGTAAATAACTGTACCTGTTCCTTCTTTTGTTCCTAACTTCCCAACTGGACAACTGAATCATTCTGGGAATATGCCTATTTAAGACCACAGATAATAATGGTACTTTTAGCTAGAATTCATAGACACTAACGGATCAAAACCTTCAACCAAAATGTCAACACAGTATTTTTTCAGAGGCACAGGCATTTTATAGGCACCAAAATTATTTCTGCTTTTTGAAAATGCAAGTTCCTTAGGTTCATCCAAGAAAATCTTCTCTACATGGGTGCCCCAAAATCTACCTTTTTAAAAAGCATCTCAGGAGATTTTTACATGCAACGAAGTGTGAGAATCTGTGGCAAGACTCAGGTATTCTATAATATGAATTGATCACCATGGTAAAAGGACTCGTGGCCATCATCATCCCCTTGCCTTGAAACGTGAATATGGAAACATGATGGACCTCTTTTGTCAATGGGTGACATCAGAATAAAAGGTCAATAAAGTAAAATCAACTGGGTGGGTAACTAAAAGAGATTGAGTCCTTAATTGTATTGATAAGAACCTGAGGAATTTATTCAGCAAAGGGCTAGAAAGTATTTTAGGTGTTACAGGACATATGCAGGCTTATGTGTGTGTATGTGTAGTCTCTGTTGCAACTACTCTGCCTTTCTACATGAAAGAAATCATAAACAATGTGTACACAAATAAGTATAGGTATGCTACAATTAAACTTTATAAAAGTGGTAACTAAAGACTACAATGGCAGGTGGTCATTTGTTGACCCTTAAGACAGCTTAAAATAACAACAGCTTATCTTCAAATACTTTTTTATAGCAGAAAAATAAATCCACTTCTGGTAGGGGCTATCTCTTTCCTAGCATCATGAGCAGTCCTAATATATACTACAACCATTTCTAAAATGCAGTTTGATTATAAACTAATGAACACTGTTAAGAGTGAAAGGGCAGACACACATCCGTCCAGACATACTCCAGAAATACACACAGATACATGGCAAAATGATCTTCAACAAAGTTGGTAAGATAAGTTGACAAAGACAATAAATCAAACAAGTGGGGGCTGGGGATTTAGCTCAGCGGCATAAGCGCCTGCCTTGCAAGTGTGCGATTGAGAGTTCAATCCCTGGTACCAAAGAAATAACATAACATAACTTAACTTAACATAACACAAATGGTACTGAAACAATTAACCTGACACCCATAGGTAAGAATGTGAGTCTTTAACAATACTTCATATCCTATACAAAAAAGAGTATCACATTTCAATGTAGCCTAAAACTATAAACTTACAGAAGGCACAGAGAAATCCTTGTGACCATAGGACACAAAGATTTATCAGAACACAAAAAGCATGTATAAATTGGCACCATGCTCTAATATTGTACTGCCTGGTGGACAGAGCTGAACTTCTGTTCTGCTCTAATCTTATCTTTTTTTTAAATTTTTTTTCTTTCGTTTTTATCGGTACCAGGGATCGAACTCACGACTGCCTGCTTGCAAGGCAGGTGCTTATGCCGCTGAGCTAAATTCCCAGCCCCTAATCTTGTTTATCTTTGATATGATGCATTTGGCCAGTTTCCTCTTTAGGTAAGCTACAGGAACCAGGCTGGAACCAAGATGGCTGCCACAGTGACTTCATTATAACCCTATCTGCATGTTACATGACACACATCTCCAGCGCCGTAGGAGTTCACAACTGCCATGATGACCATGAAGAACCATAAAAGGAATGAGAAGAGGCGGGACTCAAATTTATGGAAAATCTCTTCTCATTCCTATTGGAAAAAAAAAAACCCATGAGTATTTCTCTCCTTTATTAGCTGATCCCCCCATAACTATAACCTCCTGACCTGTAAGACTAGAAAAGATGACTTTCAAGTTTATTTTACATTTCTCTTGTACTTAGCCAAAAATAAAAGTCTCACTGTTCAATCATTATTCAGCCTTGTTACTGTTTCCACAATTTAGACAGGTAAAAAGGTTCTAGTCTGAGATCAAAATTGGTAACAAAACCATAAAAAAAAAAAACTGAGAAAAAGGACTTTATCAAAACTTTTGCTCATAAGACTAAAGACTGAGGACTGGGGATGCAGTTCCGTGACAAGAGTGCTTGCCTAGCATGCACAAGGCCCTGGCTTCCATCCCTGGCACAGGAAAAAACGGTTTAAGAGAATGCAAAGACAGAACAGAATTAAGAGAAAGTATATGCAAATCGTGTACCTGATAAAAGACTGGAAACAATACACAAAAAACTCTCATAACAATGGTTTTTAAAACAAAAACTCAATGTTTAAAAGAGGCATTTCCAGGGGCTGGGGATTTCGCTCTGCGGCATAAGTGCCTGCCTTGCAAGCAGGCAGTTGTGAGTTCGATCCCTGGTACTGATAAAAAGCAAAAAAAAAAAACAAAATAAAAAAAGAGGCATATCCAAAAATACCCTCACAAAGCCAGGTGTAGTAGTGTATACTCATAAACTCAGCACTTGGGAGCCCGAGGCACGCGGATTACAAGCCTAAGCTGCATACTGAGTCCAAAACCAGTCTGAACTACATAGTGAGGCCTTGTCTCAGAAGAGAAACAAAGCCCCTTCCTGTGAAGCAGGCTCCATCATATCAGTAAAAAACTCAGCCAGAAGAGAAACCACCCTGTCCCATAAAGCAGGCTCTGTCATGCGGATCGAAAACACTTAGTCAGAAGAGAAGCCATGCCTTCCCACGAGCGAGCCAGAGAAGAGCATTCCTCCCTGCTCCCACTCAGTGACTCAGAGGACTCAGAGTAAGTGACAGTCACCGAGGTGAAGGGAATAGCTTGATGTTTGTGTTGTTTGGCTGGCTCTGTAGGCTTGGGGCTGATGGTCTGGGCATCTACCTGGAGGATGGCAGTGTGCACTGTGGCAACCATGGGGGCTTTCCTTTTGTCTTAGTTTTCAAATCCAATGTTTTATTCCTATGTCTGGTAACCTGAGTAACTATTCTGAAGACAACAGCATGCAGTGTTGTTTTCACTGTTCTGTTTTGTTCCAGTTTATTGTTTTGTTTTGTTCAATGTTATGTTCTGATTGATTTTATTCTGTTTCGTTTTATTTGGTTTTACTATGTCTGATGGTATGGACAACTGTTGTAAAGACAGCATGATATATTATGGTGGCTACTGTTGATTTCCTCTATTCTGTATTGAGATTTTCTACCACTTTCAATGCTTTGTTTTGATTGATTTTATTCTTTTAAAAATAAATAGACAAAATAAGACACACAGATTTAAAAAAGGGCATTTTATGAAACAGATATACAGAAGACAGATAAACACATGACTAGAAAATTGACATTATTTATTAGAGAAATTGAAACAATAATAGGATAACTCTATATACCTTTAAGAATTACTCAAAACAAAACAATACTAACAATCTAAAGAATACCAAAGATGTGAAGCAACTGGAAAAGTCATATTGCTGGTGGGAATGCAAAAGACTGCCATTTTGGGGCTGGGGATTTAGCTCAGCGGCATAAGCGCCTGCCTTGCAAGTGTGTGGTCGTGAGTTCGATCCCTGGTACCAATAAAAACGAAAAAGACACACACACACACACACACACACACACACACACACACAAAGACGGCCATTTTGCATTGTTTTATAAAGTTAAATAGACTTTCTAATTTTTATTAGCAATTTTGCAAAGTATTCCTTGTGGGAAGGTGGTAAATGAACAGTATCACCTCAATTCTTCTTTCATCCCCTTCCTCTCCCTCCCATCTCTTGATCCCCTTCCCTTGAGAAAGATTTATCCCTCTATTTCCTATTAAAATAAACCATACAAGTCACTCACACATATTTACTGGTAAGACAAAATTTAAATACGTTTCACACGAAGATTTGTTTACGTTTATAGCAGCACTATTCACAGCTACCAAAAACTATGTATGACCCAAATGTTTATCAGCTACTGAATATATAAACAGGTTGCCATCTATCCGAAAAATTAAATATTCTCCAATAAAAAAAGGATAATATACACAGTAACTTGGAAGAACTGCAAAAATATTAGTCTATGTAAAAGAAGCCAGATATAAAATGGTATTCAGACTTGCTATCTGACTCTGCGGGGGAGGGTACTGATGACTGCAGCCAGGGTCTTTATACTAAGCTTTACCCTAGACCTTTTTTTTTTTTTTTTACCCTAGACCTTTTTAAAAATTTTGAGACAGGGTTTTCCTAGGCTGCTCAGGTGGATCTCAAAATTGGTGTGCTCCAGCCTCAGTCACTCAAGTGTCCTTGCCACCAAACCCAGGTTCCATAGGAGTCCACTTAAATGGAAACAGCGAAACTACAGGGACAGAGATCAGATCACAGGTTACCAGGAACTGAGATGATGAGGGTAGAGAACTAAAAAGAGGCAAGAGTAAATCCTGATTGTGGTGGTGGACACATGCAAGTTTACATCTCTCAGAACTCAGAACTATCTAGACATTCCATGTTTAATGACTGAGTTCTGTTCTTGTGATTAGGTCATTAAATGAACTGATGGCTAAATGAGGAATTATGTACAGTATGTAAATTACAACACTCAGAACAAAGAAATGGTCAAAGGAAACTTCAATTTGATGACTTTGCTTTTATTTCCGTAACTCTTACATTCAGCACTGTAATGTATGAGTGAACATAAAGCTACAGTACTGTATTACACAGTACGATCAGCAAAAATTACAGTACTGTATAAAAAGGGTGTGCTGTACCAAAGAAAAGACAATGAATCTCTAGTATAAACAAGATATACAGAACAGCATACACACAAAAATCACAGGACATAAGCTTGAACAGTTGTGAAATAGGTAGGTCATTAAATGAGGAATGCCTGTATAGTATTTAAGAGCTGCATTTACTGTTTGTATATTTCACCTTTACAAAATTGGCTTCAGACGAGGTAACCCCTGCCTGGAAGAAAGCACCATGCACAGGCTTCTGCCAGAGTGGGGACAGCCAGACCCAAGCTTCTCTCTCCGTGAGTCAGCACAATTCAAGGACTGTGGCAGGGAAGAGAACCAGGCCTTACCAAGAAGCAATCCCGCCTGGAAATTATATCATTTTCATTGTTTTGTAGGATTGGGTTTCAGTCTCTTTTGTTTTGTTTGATTACATTAAATCTGACGGCACAAGCAGCTATTAAAAAGACAGCAAAGCCGGGCGTCATAGCTCACGCCTGTAATCCCAGCACTCGGGAGGCTGAGGTGGGAGGATCATTGCAAGTTCAAGACCATCCTGGGCTACAAAGTGAGCTCAAGGCCAGCCTGAACTGCATAGTGAGACCCCGTCTCAAAAAAAGACAAAATAAATAAATAAATAAAGACAGCAAGATTGAAGCCCTTATTGCATTGTTTTTATTGTTTCTATATTATGTTCTGTTGGACTTTTACTATGTCTGAAGGTATCTGCAGTTATTTTGAAGGCAACAAAAGGCATTATGGTAACTATTGATTTCATAAGGTTTTGAAGCCCTGTACCACTTATACTGGTTTATTTTGATTGGTTTTATTGTTTTATTTTCCTTGGTTTTATCCTCTTTAAATAAAAAAATAAAATTGGCTTAAAACAGAAAAAGCATGGCTCCTCACAAAGAATACATTTGAAAATACAACTGTTTCCTTTTGTTATCTGGCCCTCAATATTGTGGTTTTGTAATCAGTTTCACTTTACAGATGCCACCACCAAAGTCTTGCTTTAAGGAATGTTTGTTTAGTGAGCCCCTTGAACTAGACTGGGCAAAGATGTTTCCCTAAAGCTTTAGAAAGTGACTGTATACAGTGCATCTGTATTCTTGTTTACCAAATGGAATTGTATACATGTAAAGAACAGAAGCTAAAAAGCACAATTTTATCTAATTTGGATAATGGTTATTATATAAATTTTGGCTTAAAAAATCCTAAATGATTTTACCTTTACTTAAAACAAACACTATCATTTCCTATTACTTTGAGCAATTGTCATTAAGATTTATTTTTTGAAATAATACTGGAGAAAGCAAGCTGCAAAACACAAACAATAAATTTTATTTTAAAGCCCAACAGACTTCTACTATTATGTAGCACAAATGTAAAGATTAAAAAAGCAAAACTGGATGTATGGGTAAAAGAACTAAGAGTCACATTTAGATCCATTTTCCATGTAATCTAGATTAAAAGAAAGAGTTCTTTAGGAAACATTCCTGAAGTAAGAAAGCAAACAGTAAACCTAAAATACACAATTTAGTAGCAACTGCAAACATGTGACATATATGTTTATAAGGTCAGAGACTGGTGAATAATTTACTTATAATTTTGCTTATAAACCAGGGATAGAAATTGGAACTCAGAGCTATCACATGACAAAATTCTAGGGAAGCACATTACAACATAGACTATTAAGGTGTTTCCTAGAATTGTTCTATATGTAACTTACCAATTGAATTTGGTAATCATACTTGGGCTCCAAAAATAGATCTGGTTTGGGATATGGTTCTGATAGGAACCCTGTGACTATGGGCAAGTTAACCTCTAGAAGACAAAACTACTTCAAATATAAAAGGAGAATATTGTTGCCAGGTGTGGTGGTGCACACCTGTAAACTTGGGAGGCTGAGTCAGGGAGACCACTGTGAGTTCTGGGGCCAGCCTAAATTACACAGTGAGCTCAAGGCCAGCCTGACCACACAGCAAGACCCTGTATCAAAAAAAAAAAAAAAAAAAAAAAAAAAAAAGAATATTAACATTTATCTCACACAACTGTTAGGAGAGTTCAATTAAGTAAAAATAAAATATAATTTCAAATACTAATTATATATTTATACACACATATTTTTAAAGGCATTGCATCATGTGGTGTTTACAGGGATCACTTCATTCAATTCTCATATCACAATTTCTGCCAATTAGTAAGCATCCACACCTCCCTCCATTCTCAGTTCTTTCTAAATGAATTTTGATCCACCTACTAGATTTGAGGTTTGAAAAAGGAAACAATTAACTTTAAAAACAAATAGTTAAAAAGAAAAAAAAAGCACAAGTAGTAATTTTCATGGTCTAGAGAACTTTTAAGAACACACCTACAATTCATGTGCAAAAGGAACATAGAAATCATACAGGTCTTAAAATTTTAAAAATATCAAATAAGCCGGACGTGGTGGCTCACGCCTGTAATCTCAGCACTCCAGAGGCTGGGGTGGGAAGATCCTTGCGAGTTCAGTTTGAGACCAGCCTGGGCTACGAAGTGAGCTCAAGGCCAGTCTGAACTGCATAGTGAGACCCGTCTCAAAAAAAAAAAAAAAGACCAAAAAAAACCCCATTAAATAAAGGTAATTACTTGTATGGTGGAATTGGTTACAAGTTTATTTCCTTGACAGCACAACTGCATTTATGGAAACAAAGGACAAAATGTTCCAAAGGCAACATTCAGAGTAATTTCCTGGTCTCAATTTTCACTTTTAACTTTACAGCTCATTTCCCTTCACTGCTACAATATCAACTAGACTCACTTAGGTATCAGTTACACAAAGGTATTCTAGACAATTTGTGACCCTTTTCTAGGGATGTTAATCATTATGTCTTTAAGACCTAAGAAATAAGTTTAAGAAATAAGTTTGGATTTGAGAAATCCCTAGATGATTAGAAAATTAAAGATAGATTTCTGATAATCTGCAGTTTCAGTACCTTTATCCTAGTGCAGTACAAAATTTTGCTTAGTTTCAGTGTAAAAGCTGAGCTGCTAGGAAGCATATAAAACCAAGTTATCTGAAAGCAAAGCACAAATGAACTAAACGCCCAATATGGATACTGAACTACTAATCTCAAATCTGTTGACACTCATTCTATAATTTTGACAGATCACTAGAAATAAATCACTCTGTGCTTCACGTTATAAACTGAAGCTATTTGGATTACCTCTTTATCTTATTGTATGAAGTACTAAAGACACAACTTTATACAATTACCATAAGGAATTAGTATCACTTTGCTTACTTTTTTTCCCTCAATACCAGGAATCGAACTCCTGACCTTGCACTTGCCAGGCAGGAGCTGTGCTGCTGAGTTATATCCCTGGCTCCAAATATTACTTTAAAATAAAAAGAGGAAGGGAGGAAGAGAAAGTTGTGAAATCATTCTAAAAAGTCATCTGTAGAAAACCCGAAGTATTTATGACTTTCTGCTACATAATGGGATTACAGATGGAATTCATTTACTTCTCTTATTGTCTGGTTTTTCTTTATCAAGTAGGTATTATTTTTACAAGTAGAAAAAGTAAATGACAAATGCTCTATGTATCTTCAGAGACCAAAAACAAACACTAGTACACTGTATGCAATGATCTTGATTCTAGGTCCTTTTAAGCCTCTAATTTGACACAGGCTGCAAACTTAATTCTTTGTAGAACCAAATTTTAATTTTTCAAGGCTTTGCTTAACTCTTCTCTCTCAATGATACCCTCTTTTCTTTCTTCAGGCAATAATTATATTCTCACATAATTCTGTTCATACCTATATTCCAGCACTTGATAAACTGTATCATACCAACATACTTGCTGCTGCGTCCCTATCACTACTCTACTACTATGACCCTCTTAATTAAAGTGAGTGCATGCTTCAGTGATTCTGCTTGCTGGATAAAAGACCTATACAGTACTGCACAATCCTACAACAGTTATCAACACAGCCTACAACAGATAGTGTCAGAAATTACACCAGAAGACTTGTTTAGGCACTGAGATGGAATGACTTGCATCCGTTATCTTAATAAAGCAGGCAACTTTCTTCAAGGAGATCAAAAAATTCTCTAATGGACTTTTCTGGGTAATAAATACTATTAATTAATGTACCCTCAAGCAACATTCACAGTGTCTTTGGCCAAAGCCAAGATACCTACTTCAAAGAAGTTTATGGTTAGAGTGAGAAAACACATGCTGATTATACTCAAAGTTCTCAGACTTTAAATTTTCAAAAACATTAAGAAAACTGTCTGTGCTCTCTACTATACCATTACATGACACTGTTCCCTAAAAGACTTACCTTTATCCATTCCACGAAAGCTTCCCAAACTGAATTAGGCTTCCATCCTATCTAGTCTACTATACTCTTTGTTCACCTGCAGCACAGGATTCATCTAACTACATTAATGTTGAAAATAAATGTGACCACAAAATCTTTTCTAATTCTTTTGTCAAGAGGTATTATACCATGCATACAACCAGCAATGCAGTAATTCCTTCCCCAAAGTCTCAACAGTACCAGAATTTTTCAAAGGCTCAAGTCAAAAACCTCTTCCAAGATTCAAGGAAGACTGTTAACTGTGAACTGTGAAATTCAAGACCAAAAACAAGTTACACAATTCCATGGTAAAATGCAGTAGGGTAAACATTCCCATTCCAAAAAGGAAGCATAAGGTACATTAAATAAATCAGATGAAAGGAAGAATAAAACTCAGCAGACAAACATTAAGTCCTGTAGCTGCATATCAGGCAACCAGGACATGCTGGAAAACATGACATCCAAAGGGCTCGATAGTCCCATCTACCTATGGCTCTACAAATCAGAGCTCACAAAGCTTCTTTCTTGAGGTGGCATCTGCAGTTCTACTCATAACTTCCATGTTCCTAGCATCTCCAAATTCTTAGGCTCTCCACTGCACCTCTGGCTTCATTCTCAGTTTCATTCACTATTTTCTCAGGGGCTCCTTGATTGGCCTCTCAGGTCTTGCTTTGAAACCTGGGTGGAAGCCTTCTTGACTCCACAATTCTTGCATTCTGTATATGCCAGTTAAACTAGCATCATGTAGAAAATACCAAGTCTAATGTCAATGGAGGCAGTAGTCAAAGACCTCCTTGGACCATGGCTGCAGTGACCTCTAGGTGCCTAGATGAATAGGAAGAGTAAAATGAGTCCTGTGGAACCAATTATTTAGAAGATCTTTTTTGAGCAGGGGTCCCAGAGGCTTTCTTCTCAAAAGAAAAAATTATACTTTTGCACCCCTGAGCCTTCCATGATTGTCTACAGATTTCTAAAATGCCCTCAAGGCATTTTTTTTCCCTTGTACCAGTTCAAAGTACTTGGTTTCTTTTTAATGGTGCATTTCTTTAGCAACCATACCTGTTCTAGTCCAACTCCACATATGGTTCCTTTGGGCCAAAACTTAACGTTTATCAAAATTTCTGATGTCTTTTGCCTGTCACTATAAATCTGACCAAAAGCAGCCATTAGTACCCATGTCACAATCTGAATGTTGGACTTCACTGAAATTTTCTCTATCAATTTAGTATACTACCTTAAATCTCAGTTTCTCACAAGTCTCAGGGTATAAGCAGACAAATTTTCTGCCAAAGGTTAACACACATGGCCTCCTGTCCAACTGCAAATGAAGTCAATATACCTAACTAAAATCTCCTGAGCCTGGGTTTTACAGTCTGTATTCCTAATCAGCATTCTGGTCTTCCGAGTTCTGAACAGAATCACCCATCAGGATCTGTGTATGACATCCTAGAACTTCTCTAGCCCACATCTCCAAACTTTTCCAAATTCTCCATTAGTGTAGTTCCAAAAGCTCCTAAACCACAGGATGAGGTACAGTCAACTCAATGACCCCATTTCTCTGTTACCACTTTTCTGTATTAGTGAGGTTTCCTGTCACCCGGACATAATGCCTGACAAAATTTAAAAAAGGGGAAATTTAATTTGCAGCACATTTTAAGGTGATTGAATCACAGCTGACTGGTTCCAAGGCAGAAACATCATGGTAGCAGACTGCGGTAGAGCAAAGTTCCTTAGTTCATGATGGCCAAGAAACAGAACAGCAGAATGGGCCAGGGACTATATAGTAATCAAAGTCATGGCTCCACAGACCACCAGAAATACCTAGAAGCATGCTCCACCAATCTCCCAGGTAGATTCTAAAGTCAAATCAAATTGAAACTCAAGACTTTTTGTTTCTGAGACAGAATCTCTTTATGTAGTTGAAGCTAGACATGAACTAGTAATCTTTTTGCCTTAGCCACCTCTGTCCTAGGATTACAGGCACTTGTCACCACTCTCAGTTCTTTTGTTTTAATATAGGCATTTGTAAGTATAAATTTATTTTTTAAGCAGTACTTAAGCTGTATCTGATAATTTTTAGCATATTGTATCTTTGTTTCTATTCATCTCACAAGTATTTTGCAATTTCTCCTTTGATCTGTTCTTTGGCCTATCTGAAAGTATGCTGTTCACAGGATGTGGTGGCACACACCTATAATCAGAGTTCTATGGTGGTTGTAAGGGTCCCTGAGGCATGAGGATTGTGAGTTAAGAGCTCAACCTCTGAAACACTGACTCAGCAAGACTCTGACTCAAAAAAAAAAAAAAAAAAAAAAAAAAAGGAAAGGAATGGAGATGTAAAAAGTGCAAAGGCCTTGGGTTCAATTCAAAAAAAGAAAAACAGCATGTTATTCTATTTTCCATTTGTATATTTTCAGTTTTACTTCTGTCTCCGATTTCTAGTTTCATCCACTGAAACTAGATGATTAGAATATTTTGACAAGGATTTATATTCTGCTGCTGATAGTTAAACAGCCCATAGATCTGTCAGATTTGGCCAACAATGTTCAAGCCACCACCACCACCACTATCTGGTGGCACTGCAGACTGAACCCAGGGCCCTGACACTAAGAGACAACCACAGTCCTCTCCTCTTTTCTGAGGCATAGTTTAAGTTGCCCAGTTTGCAACCCTCCTGCCTCAGTAGTGGGATTACTGTTGTGCCACTGGGCCTGGCTCCATTTCTTTATTTGATTCTCTAATTTTTCTACTGATTAACTGGAAACGGGGTATTGTGTTCTTCAACAGCTACTGTAGAATTATTTTTCTCTATTTCAGTCATATTTTACATCATGCACATTGGTATCCTGCATTAAGTATGTTACAGACCCATGATGGGTCAACATTTTAAAACAAAAAATACTTAAGGCTTTAAAACAAAGACTATTTAGAGTAAACTGGCATGGTAGTGAATGCTTGAAATCTTTGCAGTGGAGAAGCTGAAGCAGAACAACTGCTATTTTGAGGCCAGTCTGAACTACATAGTAGATCTTGGCCATCCAGAACTAGCTACTGAGACCCTGCCTCATAAACAAAACAAAATGGTTTACTAAAGAAAGGACACTATTTTATAATGTCTAATATCAGAATAGCCACTCAAGTTTTCCTGTAGTTGTTATCTGTGTAATATACCTCCATCCTTTTAAATTCACTTGCATCTTTAAATACAAAATATCTCTAGTAGATAGCACACATTTGGCTCAAGTTTTTTTATACCATTCAGATTTTTTTTTAATACAATGCTTAAAATTTTATATTTAAACTGGGCATGGTACCATGGTATACCTATAACCCAAGTCACAAGTTCCAGGACAGCTTGAGCAATTTAACAAGATTATCTCAAAATAAAATAAAAAGAAATGGAGACTTAGTTCAGTGAAAAAATGCTTGCACAGCATGCATAAAACTGTGAGTTGTAGGCAGAAAAAGTACCATTTAATGACACTAATAATAATTTAGGAGTGCCATTTTACTATTTTTTTATGTGTATTACATCTTTGTTCCTTTATTCCAACCTTTCTGTTGTATTTAGTAAATATTTTCTAACACACCATCTATGTAAGTGTATATATATATATAAATATATATATTTACTAAACATGTTTAAATCTTTAGCTGATTCAGAAACTTACCATGTATAACTTAATTTATCACAATCAGCTTGTGATGTATACTAACAATTCCATTGAGATACAAAAATTTTACTGTTTCCTTTTCTCCCTTTTTGTAGCAATTGTGTATCTCGTATCTATAAATGTTACCAAACAACTAATAAATTATAATCATTATGTAATTCTATAAATACCTTTAAAGAAATTGAAAGAATAACCATGTATTTACAGCTTTTGTTTTATTAAGCTATTACTTCTTTATCTCTTCATTTGTTCTTTTTTTTTTTTTTTGTCTTTTTCGTTTTTATCGGTACCAGGGATCGAACTCACGACTGCCTGCTTGCAAGGCAGGCGCTTATGCCGCTGAGCTAAATCCCCAGCCTCTCTTCATTTGTTCTTGTGAATCTGAGTTTCTCTAGACCAAATACAACTTTGCTATGTCTTACTGGGAAATATACTGCAGCAACATAATGTATACATGTTATATATACAATACAAAAGAAAAGAGGAAAATATATGTAGGCTTTATTACTACATGTTATATTTATTTTGCTGAGGACTGAACCCAGGCTCATGTGCATATTATGACATAATTACCTTTACTAGTACTTTGACATTTTCCTACCAGGCAGGGGCCTGCCACCATATCTGACTTTGGTGAACTTGTGTATGGAAAAAGTTGTCATTTGGGAAGGGGTATGTGGTTCAGAGGTAGAGCTCTTGCCTAACATGCTCTGAGTTGATCTCTATATCATAAAATAACAGAATATTCCTTAAAAACTAAATTAACTAAATTACCATGTACAGTCACTTGCTTTCAGCATGAAGAACTTCCTCTAGAATTTCTTATAAGCAGGTCTGCTAGCAACAAATCACTTCTCAGAATGTATTTAATCTTCAGTTTTGAATATAGACATATTTCACTTTGCTTCACTGTTCTTTGCAGATATTACATACTTTTACAAATTGCAGGTTTGTAGGATCCCTGAGTGGTGCAAGTCTATAGTTACCATTTTTTACATGGCTAGTACCAACTTCATGAGTCTATGCATTTTGTAATTCCAATATTTCAAACTTTTCATTATCTGTTAAAATGATCTGTGGTCAATGATCCAATATTTGATATCATTACTGAAATTGTCTTAAGATGCCACAAAATGCATCATATGAAACAGCAAACAATAAATGTGTGTATTCCAACTGTTCTGCCCTCAGGCTGTTACTCATCTCCCTCCTCCTTGGTCCTCTCTTTTCCTCATATTGAAATTAGGCCAATTACTAACCCTACAAAAGGCCACGGATTTAGCTCAGTGGTGTAAGTGCTTGCCTGGCAAGCCTGAGATCATGAGTTCGATTCCCACAACAACAACAAAAATAAATAAATAAAATAACCTATAAAGGTCTAACTGTTCAAGTGAAATGAAACCAGGCACTTCTCTTACTTTAAAAATGATTACACTTAGTGAGAAACGCATGTCCAAAACAGGGAGAAGCCGAAAACTAGGATTCTAAACTCAAACAATCAAGTTATGAATGTAAGTAAAAGTTCCCAAAGGAAATTAAAAGTGTTTCTCCAGTAATGAGAGACAGAGAGAGAGAGAGAGAGAGAGAGAGAGAGAGAGACAAAAAAAGCAAAGACAACCTATTGCTCACATAAGTTTTTGTGATCTAGAAAGAACATTAAAGTAGCCACAACAGTCTCCTAAAAATAATCAAGAGAAAGACCTTATATCTCTTCAATTCAGTGAAGGCTGAAAAAAGTGAGGAAACTGCAGAACTTTGAATGTAGAGGCTGATTTATGAGGTATACGGGAAGAAGCCAACTCCATCGAAGTGTCATGGAAAGCAAGTGCTGATGCAGGAGCTGCAGAAATTATCCACAAGTATAAGGCTAATATAACTGGTGAAGATGGCTACATTAACCAATAGGTTTTCAAATTACAGACAAAATAGTTTAATATAGTAATATTAAAAGACAATGCCATTTCAAACTTTCATGGATGGATAGGAAAAAAATTAATGACTGGTTTCAAAGTTACAGAAGACAGGCTAATTCTTATGTGAGGAGCTAAAATAAGGTGTAGACAATTTTACCATTTTGAACAGCACCCTTAGGAATCAGACAAAATCACCAAGCATGGTGGTGCACAACTATAAAGCCTGCTACTTGGGAGTTTCAGGCAGAAGGATCACAACTTTGATGATAGCCTGGGCAACCTTGCAAAACCCCATCTCAAAATAAAATTTAAAAAAGGACTAGAGACATATCTCAATTGGCAGTGCTTGCCTAGTATGCATAAGGCCAGGGTTCAATCTTGAGTACCAAAATAATATATATATATATATATATATATATATATATATATACATATATATGTATAGTAGATATGTATATATTATATACATCTATTATATAGTAAATATTGTATGTTATACATTATATAGTTATAAGCATACAATCTACTCTGCGCTCTGTAAGTGGAACAAATGGGGGTGACAACATATATTTACAATTCACTGTTAAAACCTACTGCTCAGGAAAGAAAAAAGATTTCTTTCAAATTACTAATGTTCATTGACAATGTACTTTGTCACTTAAGAGTTGTGATGGAGCGTTAAAATGCGATTAAGATTGTTTTATACCTGTCAATAATGCAACATTCATTCTGCAATTCATGGATCAAGGGGTAATTTTTACTTCCAAGTCTTTTTCTTATTTTTAAACTATACTAGAAGCATTCCCATGAAGCTACATCTTTGGCCTTGTTGAACATTATTTGAATCAAGAGTCTCTCTAAGTCAGGAAGTTACCCAGGCTGGGCTTGAACTTGTGACCCTCTGCCTCAGCCTCCCAGAGTGCTGGATCACAGGCATATACCACCATGGCAAGATCCGAGTCATGTAATAAATACAATGAATAAAACTATAGGTGCCACAGACAGTGATTTCTCTGATGCATCTGGGAAAAATAAACTGAAAATCTTCCACAAAACAGTCACCATTCTAAAACGTTAGTGACTCATGAGAGATCAAAATATCAACATTAAATGAGTTTGGAAGAAATTCTAACTCCCACAGATGGCTCTGATGTGTTCAAAATCTCAGTAGAGGAAGTTATTACAAATGTGGTGAAAACAGCAAGACTAGAATTATAAGTGAATCCTAAAAAAGAACCTATACTTGTTCAATCTTACAATAAAACTTAAATGGATGAGCAAAGTGCTTTCTTGAATCAAAGATGCTATCTATAAACACTGCTGAAATGACCACAAGGATTTAGAATATTACATAAATTAATTGATAATGTAGCAGCAGAGCTTGAAACGATTTACTCCAATTTTGAAAGACAGTAGTGTGAGTGAAATATTCTCAAATAGCACCATATGCTACAGCGAAGTTGTTCATGAAAAGACTCAATCCATAGGGCAAATGTCATTGTCTTAAGAAATCATGAGCAGCTATAATGCTGTACACCTGTAATCCTAGCATTCTAGGAAGTTGAGGCAGGAGGATCCATGTTAGAGGCTAGTCTGGACAACATAGCAAGTTAACAAGACTGTCTGTAAAAGGGGTTGGGGAAGTACAAGGGCCCTGGGTTCAATCTCCAGAATCCCACCTTCCCCAACCCCAAAGAGGGGCAGAGCGAAGGCAGCGGAGGGAATGGGAGGGGAGGGAGATGAGAAAGGAAGAGGGGAAGGGAAAGGAAAAAGAAGAAATTGTGCCAGGCATAGTAGTATATGCCTCTAATAACAGATACTTGGGAGGCAGAGGCAGGAATTTCCAGGTTCCAAGGTCAGCTTGGACAATTTAGTGAAACTGAAAATAATAAAAAAGAACCTGAGCAACTATTTTGAAGATAACAATATGTAATATACAACCACTGTTAAATTCCTAACATCTTGTTTTTAAATCCTATATTGCTATTGTTTGTTGTTGTCATTTTGCTTTTGTTTTTTGACTGTTTGCTTCCTGATATTTTTCTCTTTAAAATAAAAAAATAATAAAAAAATGGCAATATCACAGTTCAGTGCTTCTGGTTTCAAACCCCACAACCACGCAAACAAAATAAAACACACACACACACACACACACACACACACACACACACACCCCAAGGGAACTGCCACAGCCATCCCAATCTTCAGAATCACTTAGATTTTTGTTGCATTTTATTTATATGTCCCCTCAAAGCCTCAGTCAGTCATGGAGGTGACTGAATCTAGCGTTTGTGATTGGTTGTTGTCGAGCACTGGGATTGGTGATGTGAGTGTTTCACCCACCCAGAGGTAGAGCCAGTGTAGTGGCGGGAAGAAGGCAGATCTTTCTCTTTCATTTAGGTTTTGCTGTTTGCAGTGGCCAGGAAGGATGCCCTGCCATACTGCCTTGGAGCCAAGTGAGTATAGACTAAAACCTCCAAGAACTTTAAGAACTAAATCTTTCCTTTCCTAATTTTGGGCATCAGGTATTTTGTCTCATCAAGGAGTAAAAAATAAGACAACTTTGGTCAGCCACCACCAACACTGATAAAAAACTCTGTGACAAAAAGATTACCATCTGCTAAAGGTTCAGATGATTGTTGACTTCTGGTTTTTTTTAGCAATAAAATATTTTAAATTACAGTATGTATATATTGTTTTCTTTTTAAGATGACAAACTATTGTATTCTTAACAGACTATAATACAATATAACTTATGTGCACAGAATTTCCTATGGCTCACTTTATGTAAGTAGTTCAGAAATAAACCTGAAAATACTTCCAAGGTATGCCTAAATTAGGTTAGTTGGCAGTTTTTTCTTGGACCACTCTATTATTTCAACGGCCTCTGCTGTTTTTGCTGAAGAGTTAACCACAAACCTTACTGGGGTTCTAGTGTAAGTGATGAGTCATTTAACTAGTCTCAAGACTTTCCTTTTTATTTTTGGCTTTTTGTTATGGATTTCTTTGCATTTACCATAGTTGGAGTTCACTGAACTTCCTGCAGGCATAGATTACTACTACTTTTCAGTAATTATAGGATGATTTTAGACATTATTCCTCTGAATTTGTTTTACCTCCTCTCTTCATTTCTCTAATCTTGCAGATACTCCTACAAGTGTATTGGCACATTTAACAGTGTCCCATGTTTGTAAGGCTGTTTATTTTTCTCCATTTATTTGTCCTGTTCTTTGGGTAATTTCTGATCTTCAAATTTATTCACTGTATTGCCAGGTGAAATTGACTTTTAAAGCACACTACTGAGTTTCTCAATCTAGTTACGGTTCTTTTCCACTCCAGGGTTTCTATTTGGTTCCTTTTTAATAATTTTTGTCTCATTATTGATAGGAGACAAAAATGGCATTCTGTTTAATGCCATTATCTTTCTTCTTATAAGTATGATGTCTTCAACTTAAATTCATAAAGATCACTCTGAAAGCTTTGTATACTAAATCTGTCACTCTCACCTGAAGTTACCTTTTTTGCAATAAATGAATAACATTTTCTTGTTATGTTGCATATGTAACAATTTTTCATTAAAAAACGGACATTTTACACAACATGTTGCACTGCACTGTTGCTTCCACTTTAGGACTTTTTACTGTTTGCACTTAATTGTGGCTTATTTTATATATATGCTCCCCTACTGCCAGTGTTAATTTCTGATGCGGTTCTTCAAAGAGCTCAAATTTGGAGTTATCATAGTTGCCCTGTGATGAAAATGGTTTTGACAGAGCACCTTCAGTTTCTCTAACCACCCTTATTAAAGTTTCACTAATTGCTGATTATTCTACCAATTTCAACAATGCACTGGACGATAAACCAATCCACAGACTAAACCAATCAAATATGAGTTCTTCTGAAGAGGAATTTCCATAGGTTAGCTTTTAAGGTTCCTTTTGACTCTGGTTAGTCTTCTACCAGCCCAAACCTTTCCTGATTTTCTTAGACAAACTAATAGGTCTACAGTTAATTAAGTCTAAATATCCACTCACTGTTTAATCTCCCAATTATCATTTCATTACAACATTCACTTTCTTCTGTGGAGGGAGTGGGGCAGTAATGGGGAAAGAACTTAGATCCCTGGACTAAACTGCATTCCCAGGCCCCTTTTCATTATTTTATTTTGAGATGGGGCTTAATAAGGTACCAGCCTGACCTTAAACTTGTGATCCTTCTGCATCAGGCTTCAGAGTAAATAGGATTCCAAGAGTATACTGCCAAATTTAGTGAGCCTCTACTTTTTTTTGAGAGTAACTATAGGCTTCAACTCTTCTTTGTGGATGGCTTAGGAAGTAACTGTTTTATAGCCTGCTTTTCCCTACATGCAAAAATCTAAGCCATAGCTCTGCACCTAAGAGGTGGGACATTGGCACACCTCTCATTGAATAACATCCCAGTTTTTGTTGCTGTGCTCAAAGTACAGACTTTGTCGCAGGAGCAGGGACTGGGCAGAAAAGGGGAGTCCACCTGTCAGTCACACATGGCTAGCAACAGGTAGCTGAAGGCAGGCTGAAAAATGCTGAGCACTGCTCTTGCCTAGAAGGCAGCCTGGGGAATGAGAGCTGGTAAAGAGGAAGACTCCCCTTAACTGCACCAGTCTGGAGTGGGACTGTTTTGTTCATTTGGGATAAGGAAAGGCAGGAGTAGGGAGGTCTTAGTTCAAACAGCACTGATTCTTGCTGCTATTAAGTTTTAGTAAATTTCCTAGAATAAGTATTTGTTCATTTGCTACACTTCCTTTAGAACAGACTGAAATTTTTTTAGTAACTACCACCAGTTTAGCTGGGGAGCTGGACATGCTTACTGTTGTGCTGGTAATGCTGCTTAGCTTTTGAATTTTGAAAAATGTAAATGAGATTATGAGACAGGACAGTAGGGAGTGGCAAAACTGGCTAGGGTAGTAGGCATGACTTGTTAATTACAAGTTATCAGACATGAGTGTTGAACAGTTCTCAAATCCGTGCCCATGGACTTCTCCCTAGAATTGCAGCAGAACCTGAGGCATTCCCAGCAATGCCTCTCAGGACCTCTATAAGGAGGTTCTCTTGGGATTTCTGGAGATTTGGATAGCATAAAAGGAGAGGCAAGCCAAGAAGAGCTTGCAATCCTGGTCTGCTCTACTTTCTCCAGGGTGTTCTTTTATCTTGCTTTTTTCTCTTTTATTATGCCCAAGCTTGCTCAGCACAGCCAGTTTTTCCCCAACTCTTCACTTTCACTTTCCTGGATAAACTTCACTTTTTTCTGGTCCCATTTTGTTGAATTCTTTGTTCCAGGTAAGAACCTGGAATTTAATTCCTGAGGGAGAGGCAAGCAACCCAGAACCCAGTAACATTTAGTTGGCAAACCAGCTGGCAACAATCATGTTCCTATTCAAAACTCTCCCAAAATTCCTTTTACATTATTATAACAAAGTCCCTGTTAATAAAAGTTACACAAGGTTCCACATAACTCAACCAGTCTCTTACTGGGTTCCCTACCTGGATCTTGTGTCTTACTGATTTTTACCAAGTTCACTCTGCTCTAACCTCTACCTATATGTGCTGTACCCTGTGAGCTCTTTGTTTAGTCCCTAGTTTTCTTCCTCATTTCTTTCGGGTCTCAACTCAAAGGTCATATCAAGATCTTCTCTAAATTATCATCTGTCATTTGCTTTTTGTTTTTCCTATAAGTGAGTGAGAGGTAACAGTGTTTTCAGAATTTTGGCAAAGATTTTTAAGTAAGTTAATTATAATAATAGTCATTCACTCCTTATCAACATACCCTTTGTTTTTCCTCACAGTAGCTAAATTAACCTGACATTTATTTTCTTATCTGCTTAGAATCTTATTTCCCCTTTAAAATAAAAGCTCTAAGATGCTAGGGGGCTTTGCCTGTGTTGCGCACTAGATCTTCAGTACTTAAATATTTGGCACCATAGCCATTACTCAATAAACACTTGTTGAATGAACAGATATAAATAAGAATTGAAATATTTTAAAAATCATTTGTATTTTAAATGACAATTTACACGGCTAATCTGTTTTCATTCATCTTTATAAAAATCAGAAGAATAACAGCATTTGGGAAAGGTAACAGTTCTTTACTAGAGAAAAAAAAGAGAAGTGATCAAAGGCCAGATATTTAAAGTTTTAATAATCTTACATTTCATTTTTATTAAGTAGCACTAATGATTTGTGAGTGCCTTTATATTACATATAAAAGGTTCAAAAGAAACAAGTGGCTTTAATTCAATGTAAAATAAAAATACTAAAATTATAGATGTTTATAATGTAACTGCTAGTTTTGACAGAAGTATCATAATTTAGGCTAGTCAAAGTAAAAATCCTTGACCAAATCTCAGTTTCTGAGTATAATTCATAGTAACATTACTAAAAAAAAAAAAAAAAACACATTACTAACATTATTTAACACATGTATAAATACCATATAGTCTTCCTAGTGTAAGAAATGGTAAGAGTACATAAGAGTTTATGGTAATCATGATTCCCCATTACATTGCTTTGAAGCCTTATAATGATCGCATTCATTAGTTGGATTGATTTTATCCTGATTTGTTTGATTTTATTATCTATGATAGTATGAATAGCTATTTTGAAGAAAACAGGACATTATAATAGCCAGGGCTAATTTAATTTACTTTGAAGTCCTATCATGCTTTTGTTCTTCTGTTTCCATTGGTTCTATCATATTGTATCTTACTGGATTTTATTATGTGTGATAGTATAAACAAAGTTTTTATGGAAAATGAGATAATATAGAAGCCATTGTTTATTCTCTGTTATTTGGTTCTGAATGCCCTGTAATAGTTTCATTCTCTTGAATGGTTTTATACTATTTTGTTACGTTTGATACTACTATATATGAAGCTACGATCAACTATTTCAAAGAAAGAGACATTATAGTAGTTACTGTTAATTACAGGTTGTCCTGTAAAATATTGTGTTGCTTACATTGCTCTGTTCTGATCTGCTTTGTTATGTCCTCTTTGTCTTAATCTCTTTAAAATAAAAAAAAAAAATTAAAAAAAAACATTATTTTAAAAAAAGTAACTCCATAGCCTTACTTTTCCTCATACCCTTTTCCATTAAGGCCAAGATTTGCAATGGGCTATGAAAAATAAACTTAGGTTATAATGGTTTACCTTGAGTCCTATTTTTTCATCATCACTTCCATTATTTGTAGATGGTGTTTCATCTCCTTGCCTGGAAACCAAGACAAAATCTTCACTGTTAAGAGTAGATACCGAGTCAGAAGAGACACTGATTTTTCCAACAGAAGCTTTGTCATCCATAACTCAAGACTGAGGTTCAACTCATGAATGATTAAGTATTTTTTAAATGCCTGAAAAACAAAAACCATAAAGATATATAGAATGTCAGTCCAATTCTCACAAAACACATATAGAAAAACTTTAAAATATTTGCAAAGTATTTTCCCAGCACATACACCACATACTCCATTTTGATAAGGCAATTTTATGCTATTCAAGATCAGAACAGTTCAGATTTCAGGTCAATAAAACATATTCTTTTCAGAGTAACCTGCCTACCTACAGTAATTTCCTTGGCATATGTTGCAACTCAATTATGGGCCTCTAAAGAATGTGAGTACTAAACTTCTGTTTTTTATCCTTTAATTTGTAAAGGGATACACATAAGTAAAATGCCTTTGGCTATTATGAAAGCATAACTACTAAAGTTTTTCTAGTGTTGTCAATATTTAAATTTAAAATTCTATCATAGTTTTAACAAATCAAATTTCACTTTAACACCTGAGAAGCATAAATTGAAAGCAAGACAAGCATGAATTCTAAAGTGAGGAAGTATCTTGCATATCAAAAAACAGATGTCCATTATACCCTAAACTTTCTAACACCAGTTTCTTAGAACTCAACTCAAAATGAACATTAGCCAATAAATAAATAGTTTATTGCCAAAAATTGCCAGGAAAAATTATAAAGATGTGTCACTTGTGCAAAGTCTGAATTATGTGACTCCTAGAATAAAATTCACCACTTATTTACATTTCAAAACTTAATTCTACATACTTGGTAGCAATGTTTCCACTTGGTTGCCCACATCAAGGAACAACATAATACACTGAGAATCCTAACCAATTAAGAAAAACAGCTTCAGCACTTTGTTTAAAACACTGTTAAGGTTTTGAAAGTCTGTTTAATCTCTCCAATTGAAAGTCCTGACTTACGTTTTGGATTTTTCATTGAATATATACCTACTGAGTGCACACCATGTCCCCTAAACGGTTTTCCCTCTAATACTAAAATAGAAAACAAGCAACAGAAATTACATAATCTCCACATATTCTAGTAGAGAGAAAATTTGCTAATCATCAATACTCTTAAACTGGTAAGGAAAGAGCAACCCCAAGACAGCCTCCACTTTTCAGTTAATTATTACACTTAATTACAGCACAGATTAGAATCCTGGACCCTCTACAGCCTTCTATATAAACTAATTTCCCTGTCTTCAGGCTCTCATAGGTCCACATTTTATAGGACCAAATCTAAATACAGTGTGCCTGTCAAAAATAATTTTTAAAAATTGTCTTCTGAGACAGATGTGTAATCCCAGCTACTGAGGATGCTAAAGCAGGAGGACTGCAAGATCAAGGTTGCCTTGGGCAACTTGGAAACACTGGATAACTTAAATGAGACTATGCCTCAAAAAATAAAGGTTGGCAGCTAAGTGTGGTGATGTACACTTGTCATTCCAGTTCTCAGAAGGCTGAGGCATGAGTTCAAGACCAGCCTGGTAGTGAGTTCAAGCTCAGTCTGGCCTACACAGCAAGAACCTGTTTCAAAAAGTAAAACAGGAATATAGCTCAGTGGCACAGTGCATGCATTGCAAGTACAAGGTTCTGAGTTCAATTCCCAATACCAAAAACAGTAACAACAACAACAACAACAAAAGGGGTTAGCCTAGTGTGGTGGCACACACCTGCAATCCAGCAGTGTGATCCCAGCATTCAAGAGGCTGATGCCTGCACTGCTGTAAGTTTGAGGCCTCCTGGGCTACACAGTGAGTTCAAGTCTAGCCTAAACTACATAGGAAAGAACTTTTCTCGAAAAATTAATGTAGCTCAGCACTGTCTAGGTTCAATCCCCACAAGTACGGGGACTGGGCAGATCTGAAAAATTGAAAGAAAAATGGTATAAAGTTTGTTGAGTATTTTTATTACTCAACAAATACTTCTTGCACATTTGGTGTATAAAGAGCAAGCTATGGTAAATAAAAGTAAGTAGATTTTTGCCCAAAAAGAGTTCACAGTAGAGAACAGGCAAATTATACATGTTAATAGTTACTGATTTAAGTCATCAAAAATTATGGGAGCACACTGAAACATTTGGTAAGGACACACACTTTTATAGCTCCAGGTATCTGCCCTCATCAGATCCTCTTCCTAGAATGTTTCCTTGATTCTGTATTTGATCAATTCCAAATTGATCTAAACCTCCTCCACTTAGTAGTTATCTCAGTCTACTTGCCCATTCTTACTCCAAAGTCAAATGAATGGCTTCCCTTATTTTTGGTCACACAATATTCAACACTTGAATTTTTAAAGAATATTATTTTGCTGGGGATTTAGCCTAGTGGAATACACGATCGCTTGGCAAACTCAAGGTCATGAGTTCGATCCCTGGTACAAAAAAAGAAAAGAAAAAAAAAAGAAATGTATTATTCTGTAATCTGATGTTAAACGCCTCTCATCTTCATACCTCTATTTACCTGTATCACAGTATCTATTGTACATTTTTGTTCTTATTTACATTTTCAGTTTCTCACACCAGAGAGATAATGTGATATTTACATGTATGTCCCATTTATTCCACTTACAATTATAGTGTCAAGGTCCATCCATTTAGCTATAAATGTTCCAATTTTATCTTTCTTTATGGCTGAGTAATAGTCTATTATATATTTTTAAAGAACACATCCCTTTTACCCACTCATTGACTGATGGCCATTCGGGTTGCTTCCTTGTGCTTCTATAAATGTGGGAGTGCGTATATTGCACCTCTATTTACATAGGGGAAAATTCAGGACTACAAAGAGGGTTATAACTTGTTCTAAGTAACGTAGCCAGATAGAGGCAAAGACAAAACATTAACCCAGTTATCTATGACTCTAAAAGCTGTGCTGTATTAGATAATGACGTTTTTTTCTTTTTCTTTCTTTTTTTTTTTTTTTTTTTTTTGCTTTTTTTGGTACCAGGGATTGAACTCACAACCTTGCACTTGCCAGGCAGGCACTTATGCCACTAAGTCCCTGGCCAATGATGTTTTTTTAATGCCATTAATTTGGATATTTTTCCCAAACAGCACTGAGTCTTTCCTTTTTTAGAATGTGTAGTTGAGTAAGGTTTTCATGCTTAATTCATCTTTTTTTTTTTTTCTGGTTTTTTTTTTTTTTTTTTTTTTTTTTTGTCTTTTTGAGACAGGGTTTCACGATGTAGGTCAAAATGGCTTTGAGCTCACTTTGTAGCCTAGTCTGGTTTCGAATTTGCTGCAATCCTCCTGCCTCAGCCTCCCAAGTGCTAGGATTACAGGCATGCACCACCACACCCAGCCTTAATTCATCTTTTATCATACGTTAATATTAGGATAGCAGAGAGCCTGGAAAAGCTGTCTAAAAGCTATGATTTCACAGACACAACTTTCTACAATATTCTGGGTTTACCAGGCTGGCAAAATTGGATATTCACATGCAGAAGGCTGAGTCTAGGGCCATATATCTCACCATGTATTAGTCACAATCAAAGTGGATCAAAGATCTAAACACGGAAGCAGAAACACTTAATCTGCCAGAGGATAAAATAAGTATAATTCTTGACAGACACAAACAATTGGCAAGAACTTTCTAAACAGAACCCCAACTGCACATGAAATAATTCAGAGAATCAATAAATGAGATCACATCAAATTAAAAGACACCTGCATAGCACAGGAAACAACCAACAGAGTGAAGAAACAACCTATAGAATGGGAACATTTTTTGCCAGCTATTGCATTGACAAAGGATTAACACTGAGAATATATGAACTCAAAATAACAGACTTCCTCCTCAAAAAAAGACCCCCCAAAATGGCAACTGAAACAAATAGTCACTTCTCACAAGTACAAATGGCCAATAAATACAAGAAAAAAAGCTCACCCTTGCTGGTCATCAGAGAAATGCATATTAAAACTACACTGAGATACCATTTTACCCCAGAAACAATGGCCATCATAAAAACATTTTCTAAAAACAAGAAATGCTGCTAACTACCATACTGTTAGTAGGAATGTAAACTAGTACTACCACACAGTGTAGATTCCTCAAAAAACTAACAGTAGTAATTGCATTTGACCCAGCCAATCTCCTCCTATGTATCTTCTCAAAAGGGTTAAAATTAAAATCATCATGTTACCGGGATGCATACATACCCATGTGCATGGCAGCACAATTTGTAATAGTAATGAGTAAGCAAAATGTGGTATTTATACACAATGCAGTATTATGTTGAAGAAAGATAAATGTGAGGCATTCACAGGTAAATGAATGCAACTTGAGAATATAAATCTGACATACAAGCTAAAATATTGCATGGTTGCTCTCTTATGAGAGACTATGTGTATACACACACACACACACACACATATATATACATATAAACATACAGTAAAATAGAAGAGAAAATAGTTCAAATACTTTCTCAAATTACATATTCCATTATTTTAAAAATAATATATAAATATTAATATGCATTTTAATATATATTTTGTTTCATTTATAAAGTACTAAAGGTTTATCTTAGCTCACTGAATAGAAACCTTGTGTTAATTATGTTTCTTTTTGTAAGAATTTTTCTGGTTAAAAATATCTGGTTTATGTTTTGTAGTGAGGTAACTACTTCGAAGATAATGATACATCATGTAATAACTTAGTATTCTCATTATTTAATTATGACAATGTTTTATTTATAAAATATAAAATACTCTGGATTTACAGAAACTGTATCTCAGTATTTAAAATACAGAACTAAAACTTCCCAGATTCAAAGTTCCACCTATTTTGAGGAGGTGACTGGAAAATATAGTTTAGAAGATGCTTTATTGTTGATTTTGGCAATTAAAAATGAAAGGTTCTTGTCCTAGTATAAATTACTGTATATTATGGTGGTGGTCTAACATGGCAGAAGGCCAAAGCAGGAATGCTTACCCTGAGGACCACTTCCCCTTCAGCCCTAATTGTAACTTCCTTTCCCATGCACACAAAGAGAATCCCAATCAGTTCCTCACACATCACCAATGCCCACCCCATGTGCCACTTCTGATCAGAGCGCATATAACCCAATGCCCCCTCTGTATCCAGTCAGAGGAGAAAGCCAAACCCTCATGGGTTGTGGGGCTCCTCTCAGCATCCTCAATAAAGGCTGGTTTCTTTTTCCTTCTGCTTCTATTGTGCCAGAAAACCCTAACATTTTGGTGCCGAAACCTAGGAAATGGTAGAGTGCGTAGGCTCCTGGGGGTCAACCCCTGTTTTGAGCTCCCTTGTCTATAAGCCACTTTTCTTTCCTTTGGGACCTGCTTATTTGCTACTGCTAGCCTGCATCCAACACTGACCCAACTCATTTGCTGTAAGTGAGCCATCCTTGGACAAAGATAGCAGTTCTCCTGATCCTTGGGCATGACAGCCCAAGGCAAAGCTGTGACCCTCTTGTCTTCTGGGAAAATCCCCCACCTCTGCCACACTATCAGTGATGGCGGATGAGAACAGGTGTTGGGACCTTCCCTGTCACACTCTCAAAATAGATGTTGACTTCTTTTGATAAGTGTGACCCAAAACCCTTGGACAAGGCTAAAGTTCTTACAATCCAAGGCAGAGTTGTTCTCTTGGCTCACTTTTAATTTGGTCACTATGGGAAATATCATTTCCTGTCCCCCAAGAAACACACCTCTGGGCTGCTTGATTTGTAACCATGGTGCTTCTGGCCTCAAGAAGGCTATAAAAACCAAAAAACGGACTTCCGGGAGAAAATGGCGTACAGATAACAGCAGCTACGGAGGCTCTCTGAAAGAACCAGCTTGGAATTCAGGAATGGTGCGGAGTAAGGAGTCATGAGCAGGTGGAGATATGCCTTGCTAACCCAAGAACGAATTGGGCTGAGAGAAACCAACTTGGAGTGCAATCTTGGTGCTATAACAGGAACAGAAAAGCCTCAGTGTGGAAGCTGGAGCCCGAGGCATTGGAAGCCGCGATTTGGGTTTCCCGCTGGGCGGAAGCTGCATCTATATGGGCTCAGCAGGGAGAGAGACGCGTGGAAGCTCTGAGAACGGGAATCGGCGAATGGAGTTGAAAACAGGACGGGCGGGGAGCTGTGCATTGACTTGCAGTGAGGTGAGTGAGAGAAATTGACACTCTTCCCACGGTTTGGGAGACTCCAACAGAGGACATTCTGGGACTGGGCAGACTTGCGGGAGCAGGGCACTGCAGTGACTTCAGCCACGTATCCCCCTCTCAAGCGGGTGAGCAGTGCCTAGCCTACGTGATGCTGCTGGCGGAGACCCAGTAGGCTGGCACAACCCAGATCCCAGAGCCTGAGGGTGACCTGGAGGGGCGGGCCCCACATAGGCTGCCTGATCTGCAACTTCCTGGTATGCTGCGGTGGGCAGGAACACCTAGCCAGTGCAATTCAATCAGACTGTGGCTGACAGGAAAGGAAGCTGGGTCTCCTATATACGCTTGCATATATAAGGAACAAAGAATATGGGAAGAGGCAGCAACAAGAAAGGCTCCTCGGCCCCTAATCCTGAGAAACAGGCAATAGAGGACACTGCACCAATAGACATAAAGCGCCATCTAGAGAGCCTCATAGATCAGTTCAGGAATGAAGTTATTAATGACCTGAAGCTAGAAATAAGCAGAATAGTTAGAGAAATGCTAAGCACCACCCAAGAAAAAACAGATGGTGGAATGGAAGATCAGAAAAAGAGGGGAGAATTGTTTGATGGAGAAAATAGAGAAAGCATAGAATACGTGAAGCAGGTTCAAAGAGACTACCAGAAAACTAAAAACTCTATCGAAAACTGGCATAACAGCTTGAAAGAAACTAAGGACAGACTATCTGAACTGGAGGGCAGATTTGTAATATGGGAGAATGAAATGAAAACTTCTTAAAAGTAACAAAGAAACAAACAGCAATAATACAAAGAATAGAAGATGATAAGAGGATCCATAACTTAAGAATTAAGAACACAAAAGAAGAAGTAGGGACACAAACAAATGAACTACAAAAGCTACTCACAGAAATAATCCAGGAGAATTTTCCTAATTTAGCAAAAGGTAAAGATACTCAGTTGTATGAAGCATACAGGACCTCAGCCACCTACAACCCAAACAGAGCAACACCCAGGCATATAATAATTAAAATTCCAGAAATTCAATACAAGAACAGAATACTAAAAGCTGTCAGAGACAAGAAACAGACCACTTACAAGGGAACACCCATCAGAATTACAGCAGATTTCTCGGTACAAACCATCAAATCATGAAGAGCGTGGGGGGAAATAATTCAAGCTTTGAAAGATAATAATCTCCAGCCAAGATTGATATATCCTACACAACTATCCCTGGAAATTGATGGAAAAACAAGGTGCTTCCAGGATAAAGAGGAACTAGGGGAATATGCAACCACCAATTCAACTCTACAGAGAATACTACAGGATATTCTAAAAAAGAAAAATACACAGAATCCAGAAATAGTGGCAGAGAGGCCACAATGAATGCAGCAGAAAACAAAATGAAGAAGACAAACTGACAACTAATGACAGAAAAAGAGATCAACAGAAATGAGGCAGAGAAGATTGGATGACAGGAACAGCTATTTTGGAGAAAATGACGTCTTAATAGGTAATACTGATTTAGTATCATCTTGTTTTGAAGTCTCATCAGGCTTTTGTTCTTCTGTCTCCATTGGTCTAAACAGGTTGTATCTTATTGGATTTTATTATGTATGATAGTATAAGCAAAAACTTTTAAAGACAAGGAGATTATATAGAAACCATTGTTCGTTTTCTGTTGGTTGATTCTAAATACCCTGTAATGCTGTCATTCTCTTAAATGGTTTTACATTGTTTTGATATATTTGATGCTACAGTATATCAAGTTATACTCAAAGATTTCAAGGAAAGAGACAATATGGTAACTACTTTTATGTCGGGATTATCTTGTGGTGAAACACTATTTTGCTTAAATGGTTATGTTTTGATCTGTGCTGTTTTGCTGTTATGCCCTCTTTTATCTCAATCTCCACTTCATTATTTACTTTTTTATTTTTATCCTTTTAATTAAGGGAAAAATAAATAAAAAATAGCAGGATATATTATAGTAACCCACTTTGACTTTCCAGTATCTTGATTTAAAGCCCTGTATTACTCTCACCATCTTGTTTTTGACTGATGTCCCCCTATTCTGTTTTGCTTGATAGTACCAGGTTAGAAAGTTTAAGCAACAGCTGTGAAGATAGTGAGATTCATTTTAACGCCCATTCTCGTTGATTATTATCTACTTTTGAAGACCTATAATGTCTCCAATGTTTTGGTTTTGTCGGTTTTGTTCTTTACTGTTTTGTTCAATTTTATTATAACTGATGATATAGGCAATTCTATTAGAGATAGCGGGAGGCATTATGGTAACCATTGTTGATCACCTTGTATTATGCTTTTACATTATCTATTATGTCCACCCTTTTGATTTGACTGACTCTGTTCTGTTATGTCACATTTGGTTCTACTCCCTTCCAAAAAAGTAATAAGAACTGTGGAGCAACAAAACCCAAAATGGGTAATTGTCATTGTACAAAAGAGAGGAAAAGAAAGTGCTCTAAACGATATGTATATATAAGTGTATAAGATAGATAATGATATCACTGAGTTTTGTTGGATCATTGAACAGAACTGTTTGCAGTCTTACTGTTGGAACGTTCACTTTACAAGCTTTAATTTTGTGACTTGAACAATTATTTGTAAGATGACAATATGTAATCCATTAACTAGTGATTTCCTACTGTTCATTTTTTTTCTGCAAATCTGTATAACTTGTACCCTTTCTCTGCTTTTTTTTTTTTTTTTTCCTCCTTAAATAAAATTAAAAAAAAAAAAAAAACCAAAAAACGGATCTTTTACTGCCAGGTGGCTTGACCGACCTGCAAGCTTAATGGCAGTCCATGGCCTAAAGGGAGAACATCTGACCACTCTATCCTTTCGGATGTATGTAACTTTTGTCAGTTGGTAAAAATCCCTCATGTCCAGGCCTTGGGCACTTTGAGGACATAGTCTTCTCTTATTCAGTCATGTATGGTGGTCCAAGTGCTTCTGGCTCACTCTACTCCACCATGTCTCTCCCTTCCTCCCCAGCAGACCCCTTAGATGATGTGTCTCCTGTCTTTACTGATCCTTCCCCGGATACACAAACCCGAATCCCTTGGCCTTCTCAGTCAGAGGTTTCTGACTCCCTTGCTTCATCTTCTCCCCTTTCCTCACCCCCAGCAGTCTCTATCTCTTCCTTTACTTCCTCTCCCCAATCTTAGCCTCCTGAATCCCCTCAACCTCTCAAACCATCTATCCATCAGATGGCCCCACTTCTTCTATCCCCTCTACTCCTGCGTAGGCATTCTCTCAGCCAGCTCACCACATTTGGTCTTGTGTGTTTCAGCCAACTAGCAGTCTGTGTAATGCTCAACTGCCATCTTGTGGTCCCATGCCATGCAGTCCTCAGCAGCCATCTTGCTGCAGATCACATAGAGGACAACCACCATCTTGGGGTTCCTCATCACATGTTCAGCAGCAGCCATTCTATTGCAGGTCACATGATGACCAGCTTCCATCTTGTGCTCCCTCACCATGTCACAAGTAGCAGCCATCTTGTGGGTTTCAGGGTAACCAATCACAATCTTGTGCTTCCCTGTTGCATGAGGATGAGCTGCTATTTTATGGTCAATCACCCTGTAACTGCCAACAAACATCTGCTGGGTGATTGGCTGCTCGGTGGCCATCCACACTTCCCACTCCATAGCCTTCTCAGCCTCATTCTGTTCTCTTTTTGGAACAGGCCAGTCCCGAGGGATTAGTTCATATTCATGTTCCTTTATCCCTCACTGACCTATCTTAGATCAATCATAAATCAGATTCCATTTTTGCTGACCCAAACAATTATATTATAGAGTTTAAATTTATAACTGATTGTTATGTTTTACATTTTAAGGGTGTTTATGTGATTCTGAACACCACCCCCGGCTATGGTAAGCAGCTCGAGAAGAAGCTGATCACAGACATAAAGCAAATACTGTTTTATGTCTCTGACTCTGGGCCTACAGTGGTGTCTGAACAGCACCCTACCTGGAATTACCAAAATGGAGAAGGTTCTTATAAAGTACATAAGATGATTGAATGTATAATTATGGGCCTTAATAGCTCACATGCATACTAACTATAACAAGCTTTTAGAACAGGCCCAAGAGGCTAATGAAAACCATGCTATGTACCTAAGCACATTTTAGGGACACCCTAATTAAGTTTACTAATGTAAACCCAGACTCTCATGAAGGGACAATTGTTATTAACTCTTATTTTATTTCTCAGTCTGTCTCTGACATTCGTGAGAAACTACAAAAGGCTGAACTTGGCCCGCAAACCCCATATATTAAGAGGGAAGACCTTCTTAAAATGGCTTTTCATGTTTCCAACAGAGATAGAACTCAAGGGGAGGTAAATGAGGCACAAAAAAAGAAACTTGAAAAATATCAATCTGAAATTTTAGCAGTGGCACTTGGGGCTCCCAAGACAGATAAACCAAAACAAGGTGGAGCTGCGCAAGCCCCTCCCAGACCATGCTTCATGTGCGACAAGGAAGGACACTAGGCAAGAGAATGCCCCAACCTATGAGTTCCTTTGGGGCCCTGCCCCCTCTGTAATCTCAACTGCCATAGGAAGAGTGACTATCCTAGCCACCAGACAGAAAGTAAGCCATCCTCCAATTTCTTGCCCTCACAGGAGATCTCTTCACCACCAGATTCATCACTGGCTAATATACTTGGACTTGCTGCTAAAGAATGATATGGCTCAGGGCCCACATCTCCCATTAAGGTATCCTTCTCGGAGCCCTGAGTCTCCCTGAGGGTCTCAGGTAAGTCACTCTGTACTTAAGACACGGTGTACTTAAGTATTCTGTACTTAAGATATAGTGTTTTTCCTGATTTTTCTGGCCATTGTATTAAACCCTCAGTCTTTGTAATGGGTGTTGATGGCCAGCCTACAAAGCCTCTTCAAACAGGGCCCAATCCATGCAGTTTCCAAACTCTCTTCTTCACCCATAGTTTTCTCATAATACCAACATGTCACACACCCTTTTTAGGTAGAGTTCTCCTCCAAAGGCTAAATTACTTCTCCTTTACCTTCTCCCTCCCCAACACTCTCGTCCTCCAAACACCATCTTTTCCGCTGTCAACCCCATAGTTTTGGATACTTCCAGCCCCACCCATGCTATCCATACTATACCTATTTTAATTTGTCTTGGAGATACTTCAATCTTTCCTTGCATTCCCCAATATCCTATAGCTCCTAAACACTTACAAGGGCTCAAACCTATAATGAAGCTTCTTTTAGACAATGGTTTTCTCAAACCTATCCACCCGTCCTATAATACTCCCATTCTCCCAGTACTCAATCCTAATGGCTCCTATTGTCTGGTACAAGACTTTAGGGTAATCAAAGGCTCTGTTACCCTAGTTCACCCAGTGGTGGCAAACCTTTATACTAGGCTCTCTCATATCTCTCCCTCCACCACTCACTTCATAGTCTTAGACCTTAAAGATGCTTTTTTTTTTTTAATCACCCCCTACAGCCTGATTATCAGGATTTCTTTGCCTAGACTGACCCAGACACACTCAGATCTCAACAACTTACCTGGACAGTGTTCCCCCAAAAGTTTAGGGATAGTCCTCATTTCTTTAGCCAAGCTCTTGCTAAAGCTGACCTTACAGCTCTTGACCTAAAACCTAGCATTCTTCCTTCAATATGTTGATGGTCATCCTGTGTTCTCCATGCCATACTTTAGTCATGCAACATACAGCCAGTCTCAATTTTCTAATTCTGGGTACAGGGTTTCTCCTGCTAAAGCCCAAGTGGCTTCCTAAAGGTCAAGTATCTAAGTCTCTCACTCCTACCACTCATTCCACTACTACAGATTGCAAGGCGATTCTTCAGGATCTACAGGTGCCCACAGCCAAACAACAGGTTCTATCTTTTATGTCTTTAGTCAATTTCTTTCACCTCTGGATTCTTAACTTTGCAGCTCTCGCCCAACCCCTCTACAAAGCTTCCAAGGGCTCCTTACTACACCCATACACACCTTTTTTCAGAAGCTAAAGGAGGCTCTCCTAAGGGCCCAAGCCCTTATCCTTTCTGATCCCACCCAACCTTTCACTCTGTATACTACCTCTCAGAGTCACAATGCTGTAGGTGTACTGGACCTTCTTTTCAAGGGCCGCTTACTCATCAAAATAGTTAGCACAGTGCGAGGATGGGCACTTTGCCTCTGATCCTTTGCAGCTGCAGCCCTACTGACACAGGAAGCTTAAAAAGTTCACTTTAGGACAATTTATTACAGTACACTCACTTCATCATCTAAATGAGTTTATCTCATATGAGACACACCCTGCCCTGATGACCCCTTCTCACCTTCAACAGATACACCTAGTCCTCTCTCAGGACCCTTCTATCTCTATTGCAATCTGCAGTCCGCTCACTCCAGCAACTTTGCTTCCTATTTCAGAAGATCACCCTTGCTGTGACTGAATGGAGGCGTTACAGATGACTTCCATCCTTTTCCATCACATTAGTACCACACCTCTCTCTTTAGCCTTTGACACATGGTTTATAGATGGCAGTTCAACAACAAAGACAATCAGAAGAGAGCAGGATATGCAATAGTTAACCAGTCAAGAGTCAAAGAGATTAATCCACTGCCACCTGAGACATCCTCACAAAGGGCAGAACTTATTACTCTTACATGGGCTCTCACACTAGCAAAGAACAAGATCATAAACTGATTGAAAGCATACAATGATTGAAAGCATACATTTAGAGCCAGAGATTTAGCTCAGCGGCATAAGCATCGCCTGGCAAGTGCGAGATGGTGAGTTCCATTCCTGGTTCCATTACACTCCCATGCTGCCATCTGACAAAAAAGAGGTTTTATCAACACTCAGGGAACTCCCATTATTAATGCACCTCTCATCCTTAAACTCCTAGAAGCAACCCAACTCCCAAAGCAAGTAGCAATTATTCATTGTATGGGTCATCAGAATTCTACAGACTCCACTGCTCAGGCTAATGTCTTTACCGATACACAAGCCAACTGAGCTATACAAAGGCCACATCGTTCTTATCTTCTCCCGTTAGTCCCATTCTACCTCTGCCTAATTACTCATCAAAACAACTACAATTGCTTCATAGACAAGGCTACAAACAAAATACTCAGGTTTAGATTGTCCAAGAATCAAAACTTGTTCTCCCAGATCAGCAGGCATTAAACATTGTCACTGACTTACACAACTCTTTCCGTGTTAGATCACAGGCCCTATATAAACTCCTAGCCTCAGTTGTCACATATCTTTTTTTCTGAAAGTTATCATTCTTCAGATTACTTGTACCTGTCATCTCTGTGTTAAAACCTCTCCTCAGAGACACATACCCCTCTCCCCTTCCTTTCCTGCTCTCCAATTCTGCAGACACACCCCTGGCCAGGACTGGCAGATAGATTTTTACATACATGCCCTACCACAAAAATCTTAAATATCTTCTGACTTTTTTGTCTCTACCAGGGAAACTGCTGACATAGTTACTAAAGTTGTACTAAAGTTCTGTTACAAGAAATTATTCCTAGATTTGGTCTACCTCAGAGTATCTAGTCAGATAATGGTCAAGCCTTTCTTCCTCAAACCACTCAACAGATATCCACAAGTTTATACATCACCTGGTGCCTATACATTCCACATCATCCACAATTCTCAGGAAAAGTAGAAAAGGCAAATGGTCTTATAAAAACACACCTCACAGAACTCATTTTAGAGCTATACCAACCCTGGCCTCAACTTCTCCCCTAGCCTTAGCCAAGCTCAGAGCACTTCCCCGGGATCCTACTTTTTAAGCCCTTTTGAACTCATGTATGGCTGACCATTTCTACTCTACAATCTTTCTACCTCCCAAGACTCCCTCCTCTTGATGACTACATCCCAATTCTCTCCTGTATCCAACACTTGTTATGACAACATGCTGATCTCTGTCTTCCCCAAGCCTCTGATGTGACCAAACCAGATCCTCCCTTATCCCCAGGAGACCTAATTTATCTTATATATTCTAAATCCACAGGACTACAACCAAATTGGAGTGGCCCCTACCTGGTCTTCCTCACAACTCCAACAGCAGTCAAAGTCGCTGGACTCCCATCCTGGTTCCACATCACTCAAGCTAAGCAGTGCCCTCCTAACCATAACTTCCCTAACTCTAAATATCCTAAGTGGTCATCACATCTCCCATCTCCCAACTGTCTCTGTCTCACTGAGGGCCCACAGCCAAGTCACATTATGCTATCCTATTTGATTCCTGGTCCATTTGTATTAGTTATTTTTTTCACTGTAGGCTTATGAGCAGTCTTTCCTAAAGACTCTCACACTATATGTAATTGCTCTCATACTGTTCTACCTAACAACTATCTTAGTTTTCTCTACTTTCAGCTGTTTAGTTAAATATGAGACCCCCTTGGGGTCACTTATAGTGACACAGCCACAGCCCTCTCTACCCCAAGTCTATAATTTCCCAAACGTGATTCAACTATCAGGCCTTACATATCTCATGCTTCCCATTCTCTCCAGCTCAACCCCTGGATCAAGGACAGGTCCTACCTACACTTTTTACTTTTACCCTTTCAGATGGGGGAATAATTTGCCTCCTGTAACTTCACCCCTCCCAACTTAATGCTCATTTTTCAGACTGCTGCTCACCATGGTCCTGATGGAATAACACATTCAGATCATGGGCACCTTTCCTTCTACCTCTCCAGGGTCCTTTAATTATGATAGTGACCTGCCTCCTCATAGCACTTTGTCTTTTTATGTCTCCAATCTAGGATGCAAATGTTCACCAACAATAAACTTTTTTTTTTTTTATCGGTACTAGGGATCGAAATCACAACTGCGTGCTTGCAAAGCAGGTGCTTATGCCACTGAGCTAAATCCCAGCTCCTAACAATAAACTATTTATCCTGACTGAAACACCTGGTACCACCTTCTACATGGGTATCAAGCATCATACTGTCAACACCCCCCAACCCTAACATGATGCTCCAGTGCAGCAGGAAGTGGTCAGAGAGATACAACACCCTTTCATAACAAAACAAAGATGGGAATGAAAGGTTCTTGTCCTAATCTATAAATTACTGTATATTATGGTGGTGATCTAATATGGTGGAAGGTCAAAGCAGGAATGCTTACCCTGATGACCACTTCCCCCTTCTTGCCCTTCAGCTCTAATTGCAACTTCCTTTCCCATGCACACAAAGAGAATTCCAATCAGTTCCTCACACATCATCAATGCCTGCCCCACGTGCCACTTCTGATCAGAGGGCATATAACCCTCTGCCTGCTCTGTGTCCAGTCAGAGGAGAAAGCCAAGCCTCTCAGCGTCCTCAATGAAGGCCAGTTTCTTTTTTCTTGTGCATCCCTCTTGCACCAGAAAACCCTAACAAAAAGTACCTGAATCATTCAGTGGGAATGAGGCTTATCAAAACACTAAGTAGTATAGGAAAAAACATCCATGGTAGTTCACTGTTTTCTCTTACTTCATGGACAGAAGTAAAGGAGTCCATGACCTCCACAAGAAAGACCACCCTTTCCCTTGCATGCTTCTGACAATATTTTAGAGATTCACAACCTCTGCCTTAAAACCCTAGGACTAATTTTGTTTTGTTTTTTAGTCCCTATCTACACCAGTTATAAGAAGGCCCTACTTTGATTCTTTACCCTTTAATCTACGTGATTTCAGTTTCCACGGACAATAAAGCATAAATTTTTTAATGGATAATAAAATACAAATTCCTCCCCTAAATACTCTGCCACTCCCTATCATTCTCCATAAGACCTATTTCATAACCTGACACCCTTATTATGTTTGTTAGTGATTTAAGTATCATGTAAATTAGAACTTTGGCTCCATTTCTGTTTCTAACTGCTGTATGCTTAGCAGTTTGAACAACATCTGACATTTAATAGGTGCCAAAATATTTATTAAAGTAGGATAAATGGCAAATAAAGATAACAAAGAGGAAAAGTTACTCGATGAAAGGGAAAGCCTACCTTTTATAAACTGACAGAACACCAGTCATATTTGTGATGGTGAAGCAAGCAACTAGGAATTAGGAATAACCCAAATTAGAATACTGGTTCTAGAGACTGGTGCACATCAGTTGCAGTACACGTGCTTAGTATTAAAGAGGAGTTAGGTTCTATCTCCAGCACCCTACCCCAGTACACACATGTGCGCAGTACCTACCTTATTACTTACTAACTTGGTTCACTGAGTCTCAGTTCCCATAAAAGAAATGTTAACTCTCAATCCTATAAAACTACTGTAATATGACACTTAACATAGGCACACATTATAAATATCCAACTTATAGTTAAAGCTCTTCAAAAACTACCAATTTAAAACAATGTAATGGATATTAACTGATTTACATACTCCAATTTGGAAAATACATTTCTGAGGCAAAATATAAAGATTCCTAATTTCGTATTTTGTTTGTATCTAAATAAAGGAATACTCTGAATAAAAATACATTATCTGTGAGGCAGGTGTGGTGGCACACTCCTGTAATCCCAGCACTGGGGGGCTGAGGAAGAAAGATCATTGCAAGTTCAAGACCAGCTTGGCTACAAAGTAAGCCTAAGGCCAACTTGCACTACATAAAGACCCTGTCTCAAAGATTAAAAAAAAAACAACAACAACAACAAAAATTACCTGTGTACAATACAAAAAAGAGAACACTACTTCATTTTACCATTCCCAAAAAATCTGTAAAACTGACAAAAACAAGGATAATTATCCCATTTTAGGTAAAACAATACACAATGACCACTTTGATACTTGATAAGAACTTGCAGTTTGTCTCTTTTATGGAAGTGATAAGCCCAGACCCTTAGGACATGCTGTGTTGATTGAGTTTATGTGAAAAAGTTTGCTTCTTTACAACTTTTTCAATAGTCATTTAAGATGATAACCTTGTTTATGTATGCAGCTTCTTGATCAAAGTTCAATTATGGTACACTTTTTTATTACATTTACACTTTCAATATTTTTATGCTTATGGACATACAGAAAAGCACTATGGTTTTGATTAAAAATTAGTCTCATGCTAGCAAAACTCTTTATAAACTTTTGCCCAAATTCACTGCTCTGTCATTAAGTGAAAATTTTATGCTTGATTATGCACTTTTCCAAAAATCACAGCAAAAGAATAGACCTCAGTCTTACTGAATGAAGATTCATAGTAACTGTCAATTTCCTCTAGACCAATTTAATGGGAGACTGAAATGAAAAGCTGGCTCCTGAATGACCAGTGCTTATTTTTTAAAAGCTAGAACTTTTGGGGGGAATAGAATACTATTTGATATTTATATTATTTTCTGTTACTAACAAGTTCATTCTGACCAGTAACAGTGAACTTGCAGCAGCATGGATTTGCTAAGGTACAATCACTAGGAGGAAAAACTACTTCCTTATAGTGACCTACCTAGTTTTTAAAAGGTTGTGAATGATGATGGGTGAGAGGCTAGCACCCAGCCACTGGTCCAAAGCTTGTTTTACTTCTATTGCCTTGAGATACCCTTTTGTTTATTGGTTTGTTTTTTGAAACAGGATCTTACTTTATAGTGCAGGCTGGCCTCGGGCTCACTATTATAATACACACTAGCCTGCCTCAGCCTCCCAGGTGCTGGGATTACAGCCTTACAGCTGTACATCACCATACCCATTCTTCTTGAAAGAGTAGTAATAAATGCCATCTCCACCATTTCAATGTGACTCCCAACATGGAATGGTATCTCTCAAAAGTCTTAACTCTCTACTTCTCACCAACTCCCTGAACCTCCTTTTTGAAAAACGATGAAGAACACAAAATTTCAAAATCCAAAGAATTCTTTCAGTTCTCATCTTCTATCGGCTGAACTATCATCAAAATAATGATCATTCCCTTATGCTGAAACTCTTAGCTCTTTGCTTCGATTTTCCACCCAATTACCTCTTCTTGGTCCTCATTTAAGTCCATTTCCTTCTGCTTATTGAAATTCTATCCTTATTTCTCTTATCCCTGGCTATCTCAAGAGCTAACAGTTATATTTTTCTACTGTATATTGATATTACTCTAGCCTATTTTTTCACTTGAATCCCACCTGAGTACAGTGATAACTCAGTTCACAAACTTAACTTGCTATGATTTTTGGAAGATGGCCACACTTGCATTTCTGTGGGAAAGATGGCCATGAACGTGTTGGCCACCTGATGCAGAATTTAGTAACAAAACCAAAATTTTGCCAAGGGTTTCTGTTTGAGAACCACACTGTTTGCAAACAAAAGTGTTCATGAATCAAGGCACCACTGTATTTCTGTTACATTTTCTTTTCTATCACTATGTGTCTATGTGTGTATCACTAATTGTCTAATGTGTGTTCAGGTACCAGATGCAGCGATATTGTAAGAGAATAGTTTACTTTTCATATGTTTCTGGAGTAGAAAATAGAGTAGTGAACAAATATAGTATATGGCTCAATATAGTAGAAGTATGCAAAGATTGTTGGAATATGTGACAGGGCTCTGCTTCATTGTATCCTATATGATGTTAAAACCAATCTCATGCATCCAAGACCAAACCATCTCACTTTCAAGCATTACACAAGCACATTTCTTCCTCTTCATCATGATTAATAACCAGAGAGCCAAGGCTATCATCAAAAACAATGAACAAATTTAATTCTTCTTATTCTCCCTTGGAATTCTAATGGATTTTAGTTTCAAAATATACGTCTAATCTGTCCATTTGCCATCCCTCATGTAACTGACATGTACGTTATTCTCTTTCAACTTAGTTATGGCAAAACTCTCCTTTTCTAGATTTTCCATGGTAAGTGAATCTCCAAGTGCCATAGTTACATGATTTCTAAAAGGTATGACTCTATATTCCATCCCTCCATGCCTTTCATTGCTTCTGGCTGAAAACAAAAATTCAAATTCTTTATATTTAGTCTTAAAATTCTACAGCCAATTTAACGTTCTAGTATTATCTCCTTGCATCAAACTGTAAAAGACAACCCACTCAATATTTCACTCAGTGTTATGCTTTCAAGGCTTCGTCTATTCTGTTTCCTTAGAAATGTGTCTGCTTTTTAGTTAGCTTTTTTCTACCTCAACAGCAATCTGGCAATACGATCAAGGATTTAACCTTCTTCCTCCCCTTCTACAATGTTCAATGGTCTTGTCTAACACACACATCTTCAGTACTACATTAAAACAATCAATCTTCAGTACTATATTAAAACAAAACAAAACAAAACCCAGCATTTTACCACATAGCAAGTTATAACACCTTTCTTCTACCACCTTTCTCCTACTACACTATATTTATTGATCCATTCATTCCATAAACTACCAGGTCATACACTAGGATTACAAAGGCACAAACACAGTCCATTTAAGATACCTGTGGAGAAGGATCATAGGTTTTATCCCTATTATCATCATGTCATCATTTACTGACAGTTCTCGAAAAATTCTGTTTGTGGATATACAGCTCTCTGAACCCATGGATTCTTTATCCACAGATTCAAACAAGGACCAAAAATATTCAGGAAAAAAAAAGCATCTCTTATAGTCTGGATCTAAAATGACCCCAAAACCCCACCTGTCTGGAAGGTAACTGGATTACAGAGGCTTACACCTGACTTGCTGTTGAGAGGTAAGGGCCGGGTTGGAAGGGGTAGGTAACTCAAAGGATGTACCTCCTTCCCATGCTGCTTCCTTCTCTGCTTTGTTTCCTGGCCAACATGACGTGAGCAGCTGTCCTCTGCTAGGCTCTTCCACCAAGTTTGTTTTTCCCTTAGAATCTGCGAGCCGCAGAGGGACTGTGAGTCAAAACAGACCTCTCCTTCAATTGTGAATGTAAGGTATTGTGTCTCAATGACAAGAAAAGTGACTAAGACAGCATCCATATTGAACATGTGGACTTTTTCCTGTCATTGGTCTCTAAACAATACACTATGAAAACTTTTAAGACAGTATCTACATTGTAATGAGGATATACACGGATGTCCACGGGTTATATGCAAATATGCCATTCTGGTATGGACGGAAAGGTCCTAGAACCAACCCCAACTACTTCATGAGAGATAACTACTTTATCTGTGTTCTAGTAGGATCTAAGCAGTATCAGGAAGACAAAGGACAAATATGCTATATTACATGCAGGTTTCTAAGAATGTGGAAGTTAATGATGACTGCAATAACTAGACTCAAAAAAGAACTACTTTTAGGTGTGCCTCCCTGATTTCAGTTCAGACTCCCAACCATCATAGCCAAAAATAGTGAAACACTGAGTCACAAAACACACTTTGGATTCTCTTTGAACTAACACTCCCATACTCTCCCACTCAATCCCCAATATTTTTTGCTGTTCAATCAGTGAGCAAATGAGAAAGCTTTATGGAATCTTAAGGCGGACATTTAAATCATCTTGGTAAATCTAAAAAGAAAATAATACTTATTAATTATTGAGTGCCAATCATATGCTCAACACTGTACTACGAAGTTTTACATGTGTTATTATTAATCTTCACACTAACCTTGCCAGATGGCTATTAACTCCATATGACAAACTGAAGCTTAGATGGGTTGAGTGGCTGAAGTTCAGAGACAAACTTGTAGAATCTGGTCCAAAATCAAATTATCTAGGTATGTCTATCCTTTTTGATGTTCGTAATTCTACCTATTCCAATCCATTCTTTTGCTGTGCCCAGTTGTACCCTCTACAAGCTGATCTTGTAAGATTACCCTCTGTTTATAAAAAAACAACAAATAGGAAGTAGCAAAAGAAGTCTTGAAGATGCTATTAACAGGCCAATTTCTGTAGGAGCTGTAGCTTTTCACATTAAAAAAAAAAATTAAACAAGCAGGAAAAAAGAAGCTACAAAAATCCTACTGTATTTGTCTCAAATTCCCTCCTCCCCGTCCTGAACTATTTCTCTGTCCTGGTTTTCACATGAATTTCTCAGTTTATCCCTGAATAGGGTGGGACAAACTTAGCAAAACTCAGTGGAAAATTGTTCCATCTTAAAAAAAAATAAATTCCTTTCCACCACTCCTGATTGCTAAACAGTAGACATGTCTTGGCTTTAAGTCTGTATCTGAATTTGGGGGAATGGTTCTCTGAATTATTTTACTGAACTAAGAGAATCATATTAATTTAAGACTTCTAATTAATTTCAGCCTAGCTTTAAAAACAGCTAATTAAGCTACTGACGAATTTTAAATATAATGCCAGTGATAATTTATTTTTTTTAAACGAAGTGACATTTTGTTCAATTCTAAAATAAATTTAAAAAGATAACCTGAACGGGCATGATGGCTCATGCCTGTAATCCCAGCACTCAGGAGGCTGAGGCAGGAGAATCATTGCAAATTTAAGACCAGCCTAGGTTACAAAGTGAGTTCAAGGCCAGCCTGAACTGCATAGAGAGACCCTATCTCAAAAAGACCAAAAAAAAAAAAAAAAAAAAAAAAAAAGATAACCTGAATTGAAAAACTGTAAGAATTGGTAAGGCAAAGTAAAAACTTTTATTTTTAATGCTTTATAAGTTGTAAATGCTTTACTTTTACATTTCTGGTTAATCATATATAATGTAAACTTTCCCACTGTAGCCATTTGTGTGTATAATTCTGCAGCATTAAGTATATTCACACAGTTTTACAATCACCACCACCCATCCCTAAAATGTTTTCATCTTCTTCAACTTTAAACCATACCCGTTAACACTAACTCCATTTCTTCTCAGCAGCCACTATTCTCTTTTATGGTTCTAAGAATTTGACTATTCCACATATCTTGTAAATGGAATTACAGAATATTTGTCCCCTGTAATTGCCTTATTTTTTTCTAAAATATCTCCAAGACTTATCCATGTTAAAATTTCCTTTTTAAGAGTCAATAATGCTCTACTGTATATTGAAAGGGTTTTGGCCCAGACCGGACACTGTAGCCAGAAAAAGCCTCAGCCGGAACCGGAACCAGGGAGCTCCTATCTCCCTCGCTCCTAGAGATTTACCTGTAACTCTGTTCCCCTCCATCCTTAGGGATCTACCCCTGGCGCCAAATGTGTGCCAATGAAATACCTGTGCATCCCTAATGGCCCTAGAGCACTACCCTAAGCTTAGGTTACTTATAGACCCTCCACTCCACGTGTCCCCTAGAGAGATCCTGGGACTCCAGCGGCCGGGGAGGGGGGGGGGGGAGTGGGGGTGGGGGATGGGGTGGGGGGGTTGGTGGGTGGGGGTGTCGGTCATCTCCGTGTTCTCAGAATAAAGGCCTCTTGTTTTATACTTATCTTTTGGAAGTAATATCTTTTGGAAATAATCCTATCATATATATATATAGCACATTTTGCTTATCCATCAATCCTTTTATAAAAGCTTTTCTAAGCACCTTGATTATAGTTTTATGGGATTTTTTTTTAGGATACGACTCACAAAGTCAATACAGTAAAGATGGGAGCCAATGTTCTCAGTTATGTCTTATTTTCTCATGAGTAATCAAACCATATAGGATTTATTTATTCATTTGCAGTGGCAAACTTTGTTTGAAAAAGTAAAAGTGAGCACAAGAAAGTGGCTCTGCAGAGCAAGCTTGGGCCAAGTGAAAGAAGAAAGAGCAAAGACAAAACCATGTCTTGGAGAAAGCAGAGCACGCTATTGTGAGAAAAGCTTCGATAGCCAGTAGGATTTATTTTTAAACTTACATTCTAGTATAATAGGGAAAAAACAGACGAAGAGTTAAATTCTTGAGTTCTTTTTTTTTTTTTAAACTCGGAAAGTGTGACATTGTCAGGCAAAATGAGAAGACTGAACCCTTTGCATTCTTTTGTAAACATGAGGATATAGGAATGGAGGGAAATACCACGTGCTTTTCAGCACAAACCCATAAAGTATAAGCAGCTCTATTTTTTATAAATGAAGAAACTAAATCAGAGTCATTAAGTACTCTACATAAAGTCATGTATTAAATAGGTACATATTTTGGGTTGTGGATGCCTTTCTGATCCCAAAGTTGCTACTTTCCCCAGTATATATACCTTTATACCTCTGATAAAAGATACAAAAGGAGGAGATGAAATGCATATAAAACAATTCTTTTAACTCTAAATTGATTTGAGTAAAATAATGTTGACATGAAAAGAATATACACATGGCTTTTCTATGTTCCTATGACTATCTCAGGAAATAGCATTTTGATTTTTTCCAGCTCTAGGTATGCTGGCTTTATGCCTCTTCAACATGATTAACCTCTAAAATTAAATATTTAAATTGTTATTTGGATGCCATTTCCACAATAGAAACTATCCTTGGGAACACAGGGAAAATTCGCTTAACAGTAACGCGCAACGCGCACTACTCATTCACAAGGTCAGATTACATTCCCAGCTTAGCTAGTATTATATATTTTTAAAAATCCTGTACTTTTTCTGAACAGAGTTCTGAACCATAATATAATTTATATCAATCAACATTTTAAAATACTGTTTTTAAGCAGTGAAGGACTTTCCAAATACTTTTCCTTCTTTTAGGAAATTAGTCAAAACAGTTCCTCCTCAACTACAGTTAATGAAACTATTCCAGTTAGAATATCCATTTGTTTGTACTTAAAACTGAAGTATTTGCATATCCACTTCTCTTTATGTGAATTTATTGCCAAACAAGCAAGTTATTCAATACGTAACCAGACGCTAAGGTAAATATAGTAAATATGGTTTCTCTTTTCTGTTACTTCTCACTTTTCAGGAGAATGTATATAACCAAAACAAAATTGTTTAGCAAGAGAACACACATGTTTTAGGTGCCTTCTGATGTGAGAAGGCCCTAGTCCACAGTGACACGGTAAGTAATATTTAATAAGCATATCAAACAGGAGGTGTGCAGTCCCAAGTATTTTACTGAGTCCTTCATTTATACCACTGTAACAGGTAAAGCATAAAAAGATACAAAATTTACAAATATTTGGGGTTGGGGATTTAGCTCAGTGCCATAAGCGCCTGCCTTGCAAGCAGGCAGTCGTGAGTTCGATCCCTGGTACCGACAAAAAAAAAAAAAAAAAATTACAAATATTTAATTAAGTTAGACAGATTTTTAAACCTAGTTGAAAAGATCTTTTCTTACAACTAAAAATAGAAAATTTGAAAAATAAGACTTTCTGCTGGAGGGCAAGTTTTAATGTAAATGTTAGGTTTTTTCACTTTTTTATTTATCTGACAGTAACGCAGACTGAACTCACAGGCTTCACGATGAGGTTGGCCTCGCTCTTAAAAAAATTTTTTTTGACACAGAATTTCACTAACTTGCTCAGGTAAATCTTGAACTTAAAAAAAAGTGTTTCTGCCTCAGCCTTCTCAGAGTGTTGGCATTACAAGCTTGCATCACCACTCTGCTAACTACTGCAACTACAATAAGAAAATAACTATGTACTTCTGCAAGTATTTCAAAAATCTACACACAGAAAATCATCTGTCATAGCAAAAGAAATTTACATGACATATTTCTACTCAGTTATCAGGATAATTTCAATGTCAGGAGAGTTTATTACCTCCACGATAAAAATATTAAAATGAGTAACTCAGGCTGCATTCTAATAACATACAAATGCCCAACACTTAATCTAACTTAGACTTGAATGCTCTTACATCTTTGATTATATTTAAAACATATTCCCAAAGAGAGATTCTGCATATGAAATCTTGATAAAAGAATCATCCTTCGAAAAATGAAAACAAGATCATAACCATGGCTCCTGAGTTAAAAGTTCCACAATATATAAATAAGGGAGAATGACACAGAAAAAGTTTAAAAATAATTATTGCTAAGCTTTGAGTTAGTAACATTATGTTAAAGTTGCCACAGAAACATCTGTTAAGGCACATGAATAAATGCAAGACTTCAATATAACATAAGTGCTGATACAATCTTCACTAGAACTATAGTATACATCAACTATAAGTTAACTCTCAAGAGGTACAACCCCAAATTTGGCAGGAGAGTCATGCAATAAGATTTTTTTCTCATGCTTTAGAGCCAAAGTAATACAGGTTACTTGATGTTAAGCATGAATTTAAAGAGAAGTTTAAGGCTTTACTTTACTCTAGTGATCAAAAAAAGAGATTTGGCTTAGCAAATCAGGTATTATAAAGCTCTACTCTGGGTGAAGGAACAATCCTTAAAAAATTCTCACTGATGACTACCTCCAATTATTAGGCGTAACCTGCATAGAGAGGGAAACTAGTAGGCCAAATTCTATAAACCAACATGTGCATGCTTGCACACTTCCATATTTGGTCAGCCTTTGCACATGAAGAGAAAGAAAGCTGTTAGGATCAACAAGAGTGGTTACAATATAATTGCCTATCCAATACTGTTTTGGCTTATAAAGCTAAAGGAAAACAATCCCAAGAGAAGGGTGAAGGAGGAGAATAATGGTCAAGTAACTAATTTTGCTTAAGAAAAATTAAAACAAATGAAAACAGCTTTCAAGTTGCTGTAGTGTTTCCTTTTGTTTACCAAGTATACCCATAAACATCAATTTCTTGGCCTTGGAATTTTCTTTCTTCTAACTCTAACTATGAAAAACCAGTAAAACCAAAGCACCAAGATGTCACACCAAATTTTGCTTTACATACAATTGTTAATCGGCACTTTTAAAATAATATTTGAGTTTTATCTTCAAGACAGATTTAAGAAGGTTGTACTTACCCCACATGCTTGAAAATTCTAGTGATATCTGATAATACAGAAAACTGCAAAGATAATTATGGGCTATCTCAGAACCTTACCACACCAGTGTTTTTATAAAAATACTCAAAACAGCACTGATTTCACTGATTTACTAGTTATTTTCCATTGCCTGTTAACTATTAAAGCAATTACTCTATGGGAATTGCTAAGACCTTCAAAATAGGGCTTTCATTAGCTGGAAATCTACCCAATAAAAGACAATGACTTCTCTAAAATAATCTCAGCTGCAAAGTTCAAGTATATGATATGGAAAATCATGAGCCCTCATATAGATAACACAGACACTGTACATAATACACTTCTTTCAACATGCAACAGAAGAGAGGAAACACATGTTAAGAGTCCTGCAGTAATGTTAATCACTTGTAAACTAACAAGATATCGATATCTAAGATCAAGGAGTTAACTGGAAACTGAATGCTAAACCTTAAATGACGAAAAGGAAGTGTGCCCCAGCATACAATATTGCCCTTTTTTCTCTTTCACAGTACTGATGATTGAACCCAGGATCCTCTACATGCTAGACAAGTACTTTACCAATGAGCTACATCCCTTAATAAGATCCTACAGGATCTTACTAAATTGCCCAGACTGGGCTTGAACTTGTGATGCTTCTGCTTCAGACACCCAAGTAGCTGGGATTATAACAGACTTGTGCCACTGAGTAAGGCAACAGTCCAACTTTAATTCTGAGATTAACATTTTGTGCTAAAGTTCCATGTGAATTTTAGATATCGCCAATACATGAACTCATATAATTCAAATTTTACTAACACAAATTGAGATCTTCAAAAGAAAATCATAAAGAACTATATCCTTTTCCAGTTTTAATAAATATTTAAGTTTTACGTAAATATTTTCAGTGTGACCTAACTTAAAACAAGTCCTTCATTTTTCTTTTTCTTTTTTCTGGTACCGGGGATTGAATTCACGACCGCCTACTTGCAAGGCAGGTGCTTATGCCGCTGAGCTAAATCCCCAGCCCCAAGTCCTTCATTTTTAAAAAGTCAGATGTTCAGTTCTGGGACACCTGAGCTTTTTTCTCAACTAATTTTCAAACATCAGTTTAATGTAACAGTTTCACTCATTCTCCATTGTTCTTTTTTCTGCCTACATAAACAAAGAAGATGAAAACACACATTCATTACTACTAAGATAGTCGCATGAATATAAGTACAGGTGTTTAAATAAAATCAAATCAGTTGTGAAACTCAGCTCCTGATAATCCCCAACTCCAAGATAAGAATTCAATGAGAACCAAAATCTTCAATGCAAGTTGGAACGTGATTTTGAAGTAGCAGAAACTAGTAATGGGAAATCACTGCATGATTTCCTAGGGAATGCGCTCCCAAGATAGATAAAAACGTATTTTAGAGTAACCTATAGGTTATGCAGATACTTGTAAGATCAGTCATTTGGATGTTAGAAGCCTTTTGGACCCAAGTACTACCAAGCAATGGACAGCGAACTCCTGAAGTTTGGGGTTAGTTTTTGGCCAAAGATCTAGAAAACCCTGAAGCTGGTGATTTTCAAAGGACAAGCAATGAGATACTGGGATAAACACTTATAGAACAGTGTGATGTCAGGGGCATTTTAATAGCAGGCGGGAACAAGGAGACAAGAAAGCCAACTGAAGAATGAACAGCAACAATAAAAGAGAGCGAGTCTCAAATATTTGAGGCGCACGCAGCCCAGGAAGCCAGTCTGAGGCCTAAGCCAGTAAGAGCCACAAACACAGGCCTACTGCACAAGCGGAGAAACTGAGGCTGAGGGAGCCGTCTGATCTCCAATTAGGACAGAGACCAAAACACAAGTCCAGAAACAAACCAACTTGGCTGGGGCCAGAGGCAGAGCCACAAACACAGGACTCCGAAGACACACACCCACCCAGACAGGGGGAACCGGTTGGGCAGGGGCTCCGGGAGCTTTCTCACTAGCGCATGCGCCTTCGCCCCCTCGGTCACAGCTTCCCCCCACCCCCAATCACATCTCTCACAACTCGGCCCGTCGAGGGCTGAGTACAGACCCCCGACCCGGCCCTGCGGGAGAATACAGCCTGGCATCCTACAGGGGCCAAGGGAAGCCTTCCTGGGGTTTGTGGATAGGAGTGTGGATAGTGGAGAGGAAACGCGGCCCTACCCGACCTGCAGTATCCTTCTCCGTTGCCAGCAGCTGGCCGTCCGGGAGGCTCCGCTGCCTGGGCCTCCCGAGTGCCCTGCGCCCGCCTCCGCCCCCTACTCACGTGAAAGCAGCTCCTTCCGCCCTCCTCCCCACCCCCTAGCGCATCTCATAGGTCCGCAGTGAAGACGAGCACCCCCATTGGCCCCACACTGGACAGCGAGGAGGGGCTTCCTTTCCTCTGAGCCCCACCTGAGCTGGAGGCTCGCTTTCAGAATTGCGCCTGCGCAGAGCTTGCAAGCTGCACCTGGGTTGTGTCAGTGTGAGTTCAGACAGGCAGTAATTCTGACAGCAGCACCAAGTAGAGCGGCACTGCTGACTGCAGGAGCGGGTTGACTACATCTATGGAACCTAGGAGGGAATACTGGTGCTACAGTGAAGAAATCTTCTGTCTACCTTTCCTGTGCAAGTCCTCTTTGAAAGGCGGTACTTAACAGTGTGACTCACCTGCCCATTATTAGCAGTGTGCTAAGGGCTATGTTAGGGTATTTCATTTCAGGTATAACACAAACCTGTGAGGACAGTATGATAGACAAGTGTAGTCCTAATTGCTCAATCCAAGCTGAAAGTCAAAACTAATGATTCCCAAGTACAAGGAATACTGGTAACACAGCTGCTTTGTATTTCAGGCACAGTCGAGAATAGGAATGAACAAGGTTGTCACAGGCTGTGGATTCGAAGTTAGGAATTTTATTTTGAAAGCATGCAAAGCACGCTTTTGAAAGCGTGAAATACAATGCAGCAAAATAACAAAATTTAATGTCATTCTCGAACGAATTTACAATGTAGCGGGAAACAACGATTCGGTGCTACACAAGATTTAAAATGTGTAAAATAATACAAATTATAAGTTATTCAAACTGTCTATGCTCTTTTCCTGGTGGGTCATTTGCAGTGCTTTTCAGCGGATATTGCAACCGAATCAACCAGAGAAAAAGCAACTTAAAAAACAAAACAAAGAAAAAACAAAAAACAGCTATGTTTTGTTACATTTCCTTTGTGACTTGTCTATTACCACAGAGGTGGCTGCAGCCCTGCAAGAAAATAATTTTACTTTGTCCTTCTACAGTTATTGAAATAAAGTACACACTTTAAAGTTTTCAAACAGTATTAGGAAGAAAATATCTCCTGAATTCCTGACACCCTAAAAAATGCCTAATATTCTGATGACCATCTTTCATGTATTTCTTGCTTCATATGTGTACAAATTTATAAACTTTTAACATACTTTCTTTTTTTTATAGTACTGGAATTGAACTCAGGGCCTTACACTTGCCAGGGAGGCACTTATGCTGCCAGGTTATATCACCAGCCCTTAACGTATTTTCTTAAATAAAATTTTATTCATCAGTATAATATGACTTAGAGGAAAGTAGAAAATAAAGAGCATCACATTCCCATTGCCAGTGTTAATATTTCAATGTACATCTTTTGTGCATATATCTTTTTTTTTTTTTGTCTTTTTCCTTTTTATCGGTACCGGGGATCGAACTCACGACTGCCTGCTTGCAAGGCAGGCGCTTATGCCGCTGAGCTAAATCTCCAGCCCCCATACATCTTTTTCAATAATGAGATCACATAGCTTAGTGAGCTGGTATTTTTTGTTTAACAATATCTACCTTATTTCAGTAGTTTTTCCTCTTATCTAATTCCTAGATTACATTCAAATTTTCTGTTAAACTAAAAATATTTCTTACAGCTGACATTTCCAAGTTAGTAACAATTTTCAAGAAAATTTTCCCCCAGGTAATATCTGCCTACAATAAAATATTTTATTAAACAAATAATATTTTTCTACCACCAGTATTCCCCAAACAGTACACTGCATCTGGTTATGTTCCTTAAGCCTTTTTAAATATGGCATTTAAGAAAAAATTAAGACACTGGCTCACTGCAAAAATAAAAAATCAAGGTAACTGAACTACAAATTCCTGGATTTGAGTGGTTGCTTCCTCAAAAACTCACTGAGTATGTTTTTCTAAGACTTGTATTTTCTTTAATCTGAAAACTGTTTTGAATCAATGGATTCAAATTAAACATTTGAACCCCATCCATGACATGGTATATTATTCTGTGTTGTATTTCATACTTCCTGACAATAGATACAATGCATATTATGTACTGTGCAATATTATCTATTATACATATTAGCACAGTGCTGGTATTGATTATTGGAATAGTCAATATATACATGCTATTCATTACTGAGTTCATTTTCAAAACAGACTTTCTTTCAGTGTCTACTAGTGCCATATAATATCCCATGGACAGAAAATTAATTTTTGTTTTCAAGTATGATCAACTTTTTTCAGCATGTGGCTTTATACCTGAGAACATACGGTTACAGTGTATGAGTGAGACATGGGATTGCTTTCAGGTAAAGTAATGTGGTAGTCAACAGCCAGGATGGGAAGAATCCTGAATGCTAAAATAAGAAAAATGCATTCAATCCAGGGACATAGATGCTTTTTGATATTTCTAAGAACAGTAACAGTACTAGATTTGAGTTTTTAAAAACATCACTCTGTTAAGACCAGAGTAGGCAAAACAATAGGTAGATCCAATAGTTTAGCGGTTGCCTACAGTCAGGCAAGTTTTAACCAGAAAATACAAAGAAAAAAAATAAATAAAGAACAGGATTCCAGAAGTATTTACAGAAAAAAATTGACAAAATCACTGACATTTTTGTCTGCTTCCTCAAATCTGATTCAAACCAATTTTTTATTTGTTATTATACTTTTTTTTTTGGTACCGGGGATCGAACTCATAACCTTGCGCTTGCCAAGCAGGCACTTATGCTGCTGAGCTAAATCTTCAACCCTGTTATTATTTTTTTAATTCTAGAACTTCATTTTGGTTCCTTTTGATAATTTCTCTTTAATATTTCCATTTGAGGGGCTGGGGATTTAGCTCAACAGCATACACACCTGCAAGTGCTCGATCCCTGGTACCAAAAAAAAAATTTCCATTTTGATTATATGTTGTTATCCTGACATTCTTCACATCTTCCTGAGCAATTTCACATCTGCTGAGCAATTTCAAAACAGTTTTGAGGCCAAAGGTGAAGAATGGAAGTGTGGCTGTTTACTAAGCATAATGCCCTAGATTAAATTATCAGCTCCACAAAATGCAAAAACAAAGCAAAAATAAAAAATAACTTATTTTAAAGTCTTTGTCAAACAGCTGGGCTTCCTCAGGGTCAGTTTCTATCAATTTGTTTTCTTCTTCTGAATAGGCCATATTTTCTTGTTTCTCAGTACACCAGGGGATTGAACATTTGAATCTCACAATGTGGTGAGCTGAAACTGAAGACTCCCTCTTCTTCCAAAGTTTGCCTTTGCTTTGATTAATTTTTTAAAAATTCTCTATGTCATAGGGATCAGGCTCACGCTAATGTGAAAGCTCAAGGTCTCAGGTCTTTTCTGAGGCTGCATCCTTCCCTAAGTATATGCAATAGCTTTCTTCCATATAAGCAGCTGCTTTTCAATATACTAATCTTTAAATGTGTGGTTTCCAAATGAGGTAATAGAGAAGTGAACACACAAATAACAGATGCTTCTCTTTTAAAACTTCTGGAAGCTGGTTAGAAACTAATAGCAGTCAGGCTAGGTGTAGGGGCACATGCCTGTAACCCCAGAACTCAGAAGGCTAAGGCAGAAGGATCACAAGTTTGAGGCCAACAATATCCTGTTTAAAAAAAAAAAAAAAAGAAATAAATAAATTAATAGTAGACAACCTGTACCTAAACTTCGGTGATCAAAGAAGCATTCAGTATTCACAATACAGATAACCAGTATTAGGAAGACAAAGTTCTTATTGCCTATTCTGGCTCTGGCAAGCCATATGGGAATGTGGATATGGTGGCCTATGAGAGGGTTGGAGAATAGGCCACTATCACATTAAAGAATGATGTTGACTGAAATTAACTTTGGTTTATCAGCCGAGCTCTCTCTAAAAAATGAAAACATTCAAACAGCCTTCAGAGGTTACTGAAGACCAAGAAGTAGGGCCAAAGACATTCCCCATGCATGGTTACTCCAACATGTAACAATTTTGTAGTATGACCAGCAGCATATCCCTGACAAAGCCAGGGCAACACCCCAAAAGCTACCCAGAAAGGGCTGGGGATTCAGCTCAGCAGCTAAAGTGCTTGCCTAGTAAGCATGAGTTCAATCTCTGGTACCAAAAGAGAAAAAAAAAAAAAAAGGCTACCCAGAAGCCCCAAACAGCTTCTAGATCTTCTCAAATACAAGTTAACTGGGGATTAAATGAATGAAGACTCCTTGCAGGGAGGACAAGTAGAGTTGCCTTAATTCCAGAAAGCTAGCAATGTGCCCTGAATTCTCATGCCAACTCCTTCAGTAAAACTTTTGTGTTCTTTCTTAAGGCAGGGTCTCAGTTCGGGCTAGCCTTGAACTCACTATGTACCTCAGACTGGCTTCCAACTCATGGTGAGTCTCCTGCCTTGGCCTCCCATGTAATAGGATTACAGGCAGGTGCCACCATGACTGGCTAACTTTTAATCTTAAAAATTAAAACAAATAATAAAACAAAATCAGGACTGGGGATATAGTTTAGCATGCATGAGGTCATGGCTTCAATTCCAGCACTAGGAAAAAAAATGAAAAAGACTCTAAAATAGTTCTTTCAGATAGTTTTGTCACTACAAACATTGTGTAGCTAGAAAGGTTCTTTATGTTTTCTACTTCATCTGAAGAGCAAAAGGAAAAAAGAAGGAAGAAAAAACATTCTAAGAGGGACCTACCTGTAAAACACTATCAAAGGGGACAACTGAAGTGTGTGAGTTCCAAGTGTAAAAAGAGAAACAAAGAGCAGACAAAATATTTAAGGAAATTAAATCAAAATACCTAAATTTTATGAATCTCATAATCTATGACTTCAAGAAGTTCTAAAAACTCCTAGTAAGAAATACTCAAGAGAGCTACATCATAGATCGAACCCAAAGAAAATCTGGAGAACAGCAACAAAAAAGCAACTTGGCATATTAAAAAAGAAAATTGTCAATAAGATTATCAACCAGTTTCTTATGTGAAACCTTGGAGGCCAAGAATGCACTAAGTTACTATATTCAAAGTGCTGAAAGGAAAACATTGTCAGTGGAAAATCTTACATTTGGCAAAAGCATCTTTTAAAAATGTGAGCAAGCTGGGGCTGGGGATTTAGCTCAGCGGCATAAGCACCTGCCTTACAAGCAGGTGGTCGTGAGTTCAATCCCTGGTACTGATAAAAAGTTAAAAAAAAAAAAAAAAGCAAACAAAAATGTGAGCAGGTTGGAGGTGTAGCTCAGTGGCAGGGCACTTACATAGCATTATAAGGACATAGGTTTGTCCCCAGCATGACAAGGAACGGGTGTGTGAAAATTTTTTTTTTTTTTATTTAAGAGGAAAAAGAGAAAAACACAAAACAAAACAAAGCGGTGTAAGGATACACGTAATACAGAACTACAAAAAAAAAAAAAACATAACAGTAAGAAATCACCTGTTAATAGATTACATATTATCATCTTGAAAATAGTTGCTCAAATCACTGTATCAAAGAAGACAAGGTGGACATTCAAACAGGGAGACTGCAAACAGCTGTGTTCAATGATCCAAAAACATTGATATAGTCAGCTATTTAACACCCCTAAACACACTTGCTGTTAGATCCATTAGAGCTCTTTTTCTTTTTTTTTTTTCCCCTCTCTATTTTACAACAAAATTTACACATTTTGGATTTTATTACTCCTTAGTGCTTATTACTTTTTTGGGGGGGGGAGATAGACAATTCTTTTTAAGGAAACAAGAGACAATGTTGATAACCATTGTTGATAACCTTGTACTCTGTTCTACACCATGTGCGATGTCTATCCTTGGTTTTGACTGACAGCTTTGTTTTGCCATATTTGGGTGTGTGAAATTAAAATATTCCCCGAGAAAGAAAACCTGAAAAGTTTGTTACCACTAAACCAGTCTTTCAAGATATGATAAAGAGAATCCAGGTTGACATGAAGGGCGCTTAGGAGTAACTCAAAGTCATAGAACAGAAAAAAAAAAAAATCTTTTGTAAAGACAAGCACATTGACAATTATAAAGAAAGTATAATTACCGTTTATAATTTCATTTTTTATTTTCTAATGACTTAAGTCAAATGTGTAAAAAATATTTATCTATATTAATGGACACATAATGTATAAATTACATCCTGCATCATCAATAGAAAAGAAAGCAGAAATGTATAGGAGCAGAGTGGTTTTATGCTATTGATGTTAAATTGGTATTAGATCAAACAAGATTATTAAATTCATGGATTTTAATCCCTATTGTGAGCTATTAAGCAGGCAGATAATCCAATTATGGGGTTGGGAGGCAAGGTCTTTGGATAAGGTCATCAGAGGGGAGCCTCCATGGTTGAATACTGGAAGCTTTACACAGAGAGATGAGAGAAGGTATACACGACCATATTCTGTATCTTGCCATATGATACCTATCGTGGAACTCTTATCAGCAAGATTAGCCAACCCATGAGCCAAAATAAACTCTTTTCTTTATAATGTACCCATTCAGTGATACTGTTATTAGCTACCGAAAATGGGTTAACAGTTACTAAATCCCATTGTCAACAATAACAGAAAAAAATCTATAAAATGCATACCAAAAGAAATTAGAGGAAATCAAAGCATGATTTTTTTTTCTTTTTCGTTTTTTATCGGTACCGGGGATCGAACTCATGACTGCCTGCTTGCAAGGCAGGCGCTTATGCTGCTGAGCTAAAGCCCCAGCCCCCAAAGCATGATTTTTTAAAAATGAACTATATAAAGTCATCGGAATAGGAGGAAATGAGAATTTTTAAAAACTGTAAAACACATAGAACAGAAATAACCAAATAACAGGTACAGTGTAAGACATAATTAACAGATATAATGACATAATTAGCTAATTATTTTATATGTAAAGGATTTAAACTATCCAATAAAAAAATGAAAGATGAGCAGGTAATATTTAAAACATGATTTAATGACACCCTGTCTACAAGACTAAATTTAGAACCAAAAACACAAATATATTGAAAATGAAAGGATGAAATAACTATTCCAGGGGTGGGGTATATAGTTCAGTAGTATTGCACTTGTCCTAGTAAGTGACACAACCCAGGGTTCATTCCCAGCACTGCTTAAAAACAACAATAATACCAAAGAACTTCCATGTAAATAGTAAAAGAGACCTGGGTTATTTATACTACAATTTGACAAAACAGACTTTAAATTTTGTAAAAGTTAAGAGAAAAGTATTACATATTAAGCAAAAGGTAAAGATTGCATAAAAGTTATAAATCTTTCTACACTTAAGAAAAACTCTCACAATAATAAGCAAAAACTGACAGAATTATGAGAAATAAAACAGTTCTACAATACAAGCTGGAAACTAAAATATCCTATTTTTAAGACTGAAGACAAGCTGGCCACAGTGGAATATTCCTGTAATCCCTGCACTTGGGAGGCTGAGGTAGGAGGATTGTTGCAAGTTCAAGACCAGCCTGGACTACAAAGTGAGCCAAAAGCTAGCCTGAACTGCATAGCAAGGCCCTGTCTCAAACACACACACACACACAGAGTCAAGAAAACCAGATAACAGATTAGTAAAGACAAGATCTGACTATCACAATCAAATAAATCTAACAAGACACTGTATAGATCATTCCACCCAATAACAGCAAAATACACATTCTTCTCAAGTACACAAGAGAGAGTCATCAGGGAAGACCATATGTTAGGCCCCCCAAAAAAGTCAGGAATAGATTTTTATGAGACTGATATACAAAATGTCTTCTCAGAGCTGGAGTGAAGAAGAGAAACAAAAAATTGAAATATGCAGATATTCAACAACACATTCTTCAAATAATAGGTAAGAGAAGAAATCCAAAGGGAAATTTAAAAATACTGAGAAACAAAAATAACACAATATATCAATGCTTGTAGGCTGGAATGAAAGTAATGATCAGAGCAAATTTATAGTTGTAAATAACCATAGTAAAAAACAATAGCTGAGAAAGTAATTCAGTGGTGGAGCACTTGCCTAGTACACATGAAGGCCCTGGGTTCAATCCAAAAAAAGAAAAGAAAAAAGAGAAAGAAAAAGAAAGGAGAGAGAGACACAGACAGACAGACAGACAGATAGACAGAGACAGACAAAGAAAAAGGATCTCCAACCAATAACCAAAACTTTATACCTACAGAACTAAGAAAAAACTTAATGAGCCCAGGTATAGTAGTGGGAACCTGTAATTCCTGCGACTAGCAAGCAGAGGAAGTATTGTTTCAAGAAAACAAAGGTTAGCCTAGGCAATGTAGTGAGATGGTGTCTCAAAACACACATACACATATACACATACAAACAAAATACAATGAAACAAAAAGTTGATTTTTGAAAAGATCGATAAGAAACTAAGGACAGATTATCTGAACTAGAGGGCAGATTTGTAATATGGGAGCATGAAATGAAAAACTTCCTAAAAATAACAAAGAAACGAACAGCAATAATACAAAGACTAGAAGATGATAAGAGAATCTATAACTTAAGAATTAAGAACATAAAAGAAGAAGTAGGGACACAAACAAATGAACTACAAAAGCTACTCACAGAAATAATCCAGGAGAATTTTCCTAATTTAGCAAAAGGTAAAGATACTCAGTTGTATGAAGCATACAGGACCCCAGCCACCTACAACCCAAACAGAGTAACACCCAGGCATTTAATAATTAAAATTCCAGAAATCCAATACAAGAACAGAATATTAAAAGCCGTCAGAGACAAGAAACAGATCACTTACAAGGGAACACCCATCAGAATTACAGCAGATTTCTCGTCACAAACCATCAAATCATGAAGAGCGTGGGGGGAAATAATTCAAGCTTTGAAAGATAATAATATCCAGCCAAGATTGATATATCCTGCACAACTATTCCTGAAAATTGATGGAAAAACAAGGTGTTTCCAGGATAAAGAGGAACTAGGGGAATATGCAACCACCAATTCAACTCTACAGAGAATACTGCAGGATATTCTAAAAAAGAAAAATACACAGAATCCAGAAATAGTGGCAGAGAGGCCACAATGAATGCAGCAGAAAACAAAATGAAGAAGACAAACTGACAACTAATGACAGAAAAAGAGCTCAACAGAAATGAGGCAGAGAAGATTGGATGATAGGAACAGCTATTTTGGAAAAAATGACGTCATAATAGGTAATACTGATTTAGTATCATCTTGTTTTGAAGTCTCATCAAGCTTTTGTTCTTCTGTCTCCATTGGTCTAAACAGGTTGTATCTTATTGGATTTTATTATATATGATAGTATAAGCAAAACCTTTTATAGACAAGGAGATTATACAGAAACCATTGTTCATTTTCTGTTAGTTGATTTTAAATAGCCTGTAATACTGTCATTCTCTTAAATGGTTTTACATTGTTTTGATATATTTGATGCTACAGTATACAAAGTTATACTCAAAGATTTCAAGGAAAGAGACAATATGGTAACTAATTTTATGTCAGGATAATCTTGTGGTGAAACACTATTTTGCTTAAATGGTTATGTTTTGATCTGCACTGTTTTGCTGTTATGCTCTCTTTTATCTCAATCTCCATTTTATTATTTACTTTATTTTTTTATCCTTTTAATTAAGGGAAAAATAAATTAAAAAATAGAAGGATATATTATAGTAACCCACTTTGACTTTCTATTATCTTGATTTAAAGCTCTCTTGATTTATTGCTCTCACCATCTTGTTTTGACTGATGTCCTTCTATTCTGTTTTGCTTGATAGTACCAGGTTCAAAAGTTTAGGCAACAGCTGTGAAGATAGTGGGATTCATTATGACGCCCATTCTGGTTGACTATTATCTACTTTTGAAGACCTATAATGTCTCCAATGTTTTGGTTTTGTCGGTTTTGTTCTTTACTGTTTTGTTCAATTTTATTATAACTGATGATATAGGCAATTCTATTAGAGATAGCGGGAGGCATTATGGTAACCATTGTTGATCACCTTGTATTATGCTTCTACATTATCTATTATGTCCACCCTTTTGATTTGACTGACTCTGTTCTGTTATGTCACATTTGGTTCTACTCCCTTCCAAAAAAGTAATAAGAACTGTGGGAGCAACAAAACCCAAAATGTGTAATTGTCATTGTACAAAAGAGAGGAAAAGAAAGTGCTCTAAACGCTATAACTGCGTGTATATATAAGTGTATAAGATAGATAATGATATCACTGAGTTTTGTTGGATCATTGAACAGAACTGTTTGCAGTCTCACTGTTGGAATGTCCACTTTATAAGCTTTAATTTTGTAACTTGAACAATTATTTCTAAGATGACAATATGTAATCCATTAACTAGTGATTTCCTACTGTTTATTTTTTTCTGTAAATCTGTGTAATTGTACCCTTTCTCTGCTTTTTTTCTTTTTCTCCTTAAATAAAATTTAAAAAAAAAGAAAAGATCGATAAAGCACTTCAACTACTTATGAAGAAAAAAAAGAACACAAATAACTATAATCACAAATCAAATATACAGTACTATCAGCATTACAAATTAAGAGAGTTATGAAACTATTATGAACAAATCTAGCCCAACAAATCAGGTTATCTAAGGAAAAATGGACAAATTTTTCAAAATTCAGATTGGCACACATCTGTAATCCTAACAGTCTTTAGCTGGGCATGACAATTGTGAATCTGAGCTCAGCCTGGAGAATTTAGCAGGACCCTGTCTGAAAATAAAATAATCAAAAAGGACTGGGGGTGTAGCTCATTGTGAAAGTCCTGGGTTCAATCTCCAGGACAGAGGAGGTTAAAGGGAGAGGGAAGAGACTAGGGAGAGATTGACTCACTAATTAACCCCACTCCTAGCACACAGACACACACAGTCCTGTACCAGATGATTTCATCAATGAATTTTATTAAACCTTTAGGGAACAATTTTTTCAGTCCTTCTGAAACTCTTGAAAAAAAAAAAAGAGGATAAGATACTTTTTAACACATTTTATGAGGCAGAAGTACTCTGATAGCAAAGATAAATACATCATAAGAAAATTACAGATTAACATTCCTTATGAATATAGATGGAAAAACAATCAACAAAACATTAAATAAATAAAGTCCCATCCATTGGCCCAATTTGGTGGCACACACTTGTAATCTTAACCCTTGGGAGGCTGAGCAGGAGGACTGCCACAAATTAAAGGCCAGCTTGGGCTACATAGTGAGTTCAGGATCAGCTTTAACTGCATAGCAAGGCCACATCTAAAAAAAAAAAATCCTCATCCAGAAGCATATAGTAAAATAATTCAGGATCAATGAGATTCATACTCGTAAAGTTCGGTATAAAATAAATCAATTTAATACATCACAGTAATGGAATAAAGAGGAGCATCCAAATTGGTTAGGAATAGGCATGTGAAAGAATCCAGCATCATCTCATGATTATCATCTCTTAGAAAATTAGAAATAGAGGCAAAATTCCTAAACATGTTAGAAGAATCTTGAAAAATACACAGTATGCAAAACATTACACTTGATGGTATTACACTTGAGATCAAACGCTTTCGCCTGTATTAACAGATATTAGATATGCAAAAGAAATTAAGAGCATCCAAATTAAAATAGAAGAGATAAAATGATTTATATTCACAAATAACATGTAGAAAACCCTAAAGATTCCACAAGAGAACTACTGAAGCTAGTAATCAAAGTTGGCAAAGTTGCAGGGCATGAGACCACACAAAAATCAGTTGTTTCTCTACAACAGCAATGAACAATATGAGAAGAAAATCAAAGAAACAATTCCAACTAAAATATTATCTAAATGAATTAAACATGCTGAAAACTAGACAGCCGAGTGAGATTAATGAAGATGTAAAGATATATCATGTTCATAGACAGGAAGACAAAATCCTTACGTTGCCAACAATGTTCAAAGCAACCTACAAATTCAATACAATCCCTATTCCCAAAGTCTTTGCAGAGAAATGGAAGGCCCATCCTCAAATTCGTATCAAAGTACAAAACACCCCCAAACAGCCAAGGCAGCCTTTACAACTCCAAAACTTGCTACAAAGATAGCTACATAACTAAAATATGGTGCTAGCGAAAGGGCATGCAGATTACTAAACTACAGACAGCCCAGAAAGTACATATTTTTTTTCCCCAGTGGATTTGAAAGGTTCCAAGACCATTCACCTGGCAAAGAAAATGATCTCTGCAACAAGTGATGTTGGGAAAACTGGCGATTAATATGGAGTAGAATGAAGTTGGGTAGTACTATAGTGATGATTGCAAAACATTGTGAGTGAATTTAATGTCATTGAACTTAACAGAAATGATTAAATTGACAAACATCATTTTGATGATAATAAATAGCTCCTCCCAAGAAAGATTTTAAAAATTCAAGTGAACATTTGGATTGGCAAGGAAAGAAAAAGGGCGCTAGAACGATACTCAAATTTTCTGGTCAGGGACCGGGATTTAGTTCAGCAGGCTCAAAATGCTTGCCTGGTACGCGTCATATGTTGGATCCCTGGTACTAAATAAAAAATTTTTCCCTCGTCGGGTGCAATGTGTGCACAGTGCCGTACACCAACACAAGAAGCACTGTATAGGATACGAGCGGAAGCTTGGAGACTTGAAATTATTAGAAGGTACATTAACACTGGGAAAACCAATTGAAGATCTCTGGAAAGATATCTGGGCTAGTAACAGTGAGTAGTGAGTGAATGGTCAGCACATTGTAGTTAAGGCGGGGATGCTATGGGAAAGCAGGTAATTCCCTAGGAATACGTAGGGAGGAGGAAGAACCCAGATGCAATACCCTTACCAAATGCCAACACTGGTAAGCAAGGGGCTTCAAAACGCTTTCTGCATTCTTGGCTCCCGCGAGGCAGTCCACATCCCTAGGCGGGAGGGACTTACCAAGGTTTAAGCGCGGAAGGGCCCTTCAGGCTCAGGCAGACAACTGACGGTGGCGGCCAGGCTCCAGAAGAGCCGCCGAGAAGAGAGCCCGGGTCAGCGGATCCTAGAGAAGCGCACTGGGCCGCAGCCACCGAGGTTAACCGGCCAGCGCACCTGAGGACAGCTACCACAGACACCAGCGGAGGAGGGCCTGGCAAGCTGCCCGCGCACCGCCCACTACGTGAAAAGTTCCTCTCGGGGCCCCCGTCGTCCTCCGAGCATTCCGATTGGTGGAGATGACCATGGGACCTGGAAGTTGTCTTTGTCCGGCCAGGGCTGCCCTTCCGGTTCCGTTGGGTCCCCCTTTGGCTCAGGTTCCCTGCCCCTCCCCCTTCCCGGAGCCCCGAGGGGCCGGAGCTCCTGGCGGTGCGGGATCCTGACGGCGGCCTTCCCCTGGGTCTGTAAGTGTGGAGGCGGCCGGAGCGCCGGGATGGGGTGCGGGTTCTCTCAAAATAGAGCCCCCTTGGGGCCCTACTTGGGCCGGGAACTGCACTGGCACAGGAGCTGAGAGGCTGGCCTACGCCCCTGGGGAATTAAGGAGCCTGTGGCCCGGCCCACGCTGCGCCCCGCCTCTTTCCCGTCCCAGAGTCTGGAGCCGGGAGCTTGAGATTGTCCCTTGGACCGCCTCCTGGGACCCCGAGCGAGGGTTCTGCTCGTTGACCTAGACCCTGGACTCTGCATCTTGTAGAAAGTATCAGAGTTGGGCTCCCGAGCCACGGTGCCAGGCCCAAACAAGGCGATCAATGCCAGCCGAATCCCTTTCAATGGGGTTTCACTCAATTCAGTCATACTGGCACTATGCTAGGCACTAGGCACTGGCCAGCTGTCACTCCATTTTTCAGGATCAAGTTTGGGAGTCATTTATAAACAAAATAAGTGCTTCGGTAATATATAGTTATGTATCTGGTATATTATGCATACTAATATATATTAGGTAATTGTCTAATATTTGTCAAAGGCAGTTGCTGAGAAGTCTTGGGAAAGTGATATCTGAATTACACTTCTTGCCGAGGGTAAAGTGTGGAAGCTTTTTTCAGGTAGAAAAAACAGTTGAAGTGCTACTGAGAATGACTAAATATAAGGTGTGAGGAAAAAATGAGAGTGGAATGGGAGAGCTTCTTGGTATGGGATGGAGTTTGAAACTGGGAAAGTAGACCGGAGTTCAGATAGTCTCTTTTAGTTCTAAAAAAGATTAGTAGTTTTTTGAAGAGTTTAAGCAGAAAACAGCATTGCCAAAAATAATTTAGTTCTAGAGAAAGAGGAATTTCTTTTTAAAAATTTTTTACTTGTCTAATTATTTACTTATTGTTACCAGAAATTGAACTCAGGACCTTGCATTTTCCAGGCATGCACATGTGCTGCTGAGCTATATCCCTGGCCTCTATAGGAAAAGAATTCCTGATAGCTGAATGCAGATTCTTTTTTTTTTTTTTTTTTTTTTTTTTTTTTTTGGTTGTGCTGGAGATCAAACCCAGGGCCTTCTGCATGCAAGGCAAGAGCTCTACCTTTGAGCCACATACTCACTCCTGTGGCCTTTTTGGCTTCTGGCTAGGTACTCTTACTGGAAATTATTTTAAGGAGATAATGGAATCAGTGTGGTGAAAGACAGTTAAATCAGAAGTAGAGTTCTGACAGTGTTACTGGAAAAGAGACATGATTTAGATAACAGTGTCAGGATTTATAACTGTGCATTGAAAGAAAAAAGTTCTAAATTGATTCCTAGGTATTTGATATTTGCCTTTGATATTTGAAGAATAGTGATGTCATAACCAGAAATAAAAACATAAAGTTAGTGTAGATTGTACACTCAGATTTTATACATATTGAGGTAAAATCTAATAGGACAGTCACATAGAACTGTCCAGCCTAGAACAGAAATACAAAACCTGGAGATCAGCCTAAATGTGGTAGCCATAGGTACAGATTTGAGTTATTAGCATACAAGTGGAAGCCATGGAAATAACTGGGATCAACAAAGAAGTATTGAGAAAAAATGAGATTTGAGAAGTAATGGTTGCATTTGTGAAGCAGAAAGAGGAATTGGAGATAATAGTAATCACTGTAATAGCTGAAACAGACAGGAGACAAAGTGTAACAATTTAGGGCTCCAGCAACTAAGATGACTTAAGAAAATTTTGAAGAGTCCATTGAATAAGTTCATTTAAATTATCTGAAAAATGAAACAAGACAAATAGAAGATTGTTTATTAAGACGTGACTAGCCAAGTATGGTGATGCACACCTGTAATTCCAGCACTTGGAATAATGAGGCAGAAGGTTCACCTCAAGTTCAAAATTAGCTTAGGCTGCATACTGTGTTCAAGGCTAGCCTGTACTACATAGGGAAACCCTGGGTCAGCAGCTACCCCAAGAAAGAGATCATTAGTGACTGTGTGTGTGTGTGTGTGTGTGTGTGTGTGTATGAGAGAGAGAGACAGAGACAGACAGACAGACAGGGTCTCACTGTGTAATTCAAGCTGGTCTTGAACTCATTATGTAGTCCAGGCTAGCTTTGAACTCTTGGCAATCTTTCTGCTTCAGCCTCATGGGTACGAGTATTAGAGGTGTCTACCATCTTGCTTGGCTTCATTAGTGACCTTTTAAGAAGCAATTTTAATTTAGTGATGAAGTAGTGATATATGGAATATTAGAGGCCACAACTGTTTTGCCTTCAAATTGGAATGAGAATAGGATACATGTGAACAATTTTCACAAAGAAAATTAACCAGCTTTATAAAGCACAAGGCAATCCACCATTCTATACTCTTTAATATTAACTGATTTCATTTTCTGTAACAACTATGAAGTAATTTGTTTTTGGTAGGTAGGAAAACTGGGGCAGAATAGTTAAGCTAGTAGTTTGTTGAGCAGGGAAATATGGCTCCAGAGTCCATGATTTACCTGTTCTGCCATGCAGAGACAACATAGAAATCAAAGGAGCAGGAAATTTTTAGGCAAAAATAGACTTATTGATTGAAACGAAAAATGGAAAAGCTTTGGAAAGAGACCCACTTTTAAAAAATGGTAAGTAATGAATAATGCTTATGTGTTTTATTTCTTCCTGTCTTAGATCTTCTTCCACTGTATGCCAGTTTAGGTTTGTTTCTTCCACTCTCATACTTTCAGTTGTCACCTGCCAATTATAATCAGGTTTCCCCTGCAGCTTCAGTCCCAAATTGAACCAGCTGGTAAACTCCAGTGGATCACTTCATTCTTGGTATCATCTTAATATTCATCTTGATCTCATGTAGACTCTTCTAACTCAACAGTTTTGCTGCCAGATTTGTGATCCCCACTTTCGATGTCCTATAGTATGTTGAATGACATTGTCAAAGATATCCAGTCACTCAAACTTAGTATCTTGGAGTTGTCTTAGGCCTTCCTTTGTTGTTCCCCACCTTAGTTACTAAGTGGTTACTTTTCTCTTTCTTGGTTACTTTTCTCTTATTGCTGAGACAAAATACCTGATGCCCAAAATTAAGAAAGAAAAGATTTATTTAGCTCATAGTTTGCTCAAGTTTCAGTTCATAGTCAGCTGGCTCTAACTATAGCACAAGGGCAATACTTCAAGATAGCAGAAGACAGCAAAAGCAGTAAGAACAGTAAAAGCAAAAGCAATAAGCCTCTTCTCCTCTCATATTGTGAGCAGACTACCACTTCTGCAGTGTGAGTGTAGTACTACTCACCCCACCTCTGGCCGCTATCTTGCAAAGGCTCAGGATGTTTACAAAGTAATGACCCTGGTTCCCTGCTGCATCTCTTAGTTAAACTTATAAACTTCTCAGGTTGATACAATGTATTGACCATAACATCAAAATCACCAGTTCTTTACTTGAAACATCTCTCAAATATTTCTTTTGGGGGCTGGGGATTTAGCTTAGTGGCATAAGCACCTGCCTTGCAAGCAGGTGGTCGTAAGTTCAATTCCCAGTACGGATAAAAAGATAAAAAAAAGAAAAAGAAATGTTTCTTCTCATCCGTATAATCATTTTTTGTATTCAGGCTTACATCATTTCTGTCTTGGTTTGTTAGTATACTAAAAGGTTTCCTTGCCTCCAGAATTCTCCAAGCCTTCTTTTATTTTTTTACTTACTGAGTTTAATATAGTGTAAGAAGTGTGGGCAAGAAGTGACAGGCAGTAGCTTAGCGTAGTTACTCTCAGTGGTTTACATTAATGACTTCAATGAAAATGGAGAATTTAGGGCAATAAAGCATTGAGAAACCAGACAGAAACCAGTAAAAAATCAGACAGAGCTTTGAAGAGTTTACTTACTGTTTTGGAAGGTAGGGATTCGGACTTGAACCCAGGACCTCGTGCATATGTAGCCACTGAGCTACATTCCCAATCCCAGCTTTTCTTACCCTTAAACAAGGGGCTGGAGATTTAGCTTAGCAGCATAAGCACCTGCCGTGCAAGCAGGCGGTCATGAGTTCGATCCCCGGTACCGATAAAAATGAAAAAGACAAAAAAAAAAAAAAAAATTTAGTGCAGCAACAAGGAACAGACCTGCAAAAGGATCATAAAAAACTAAGGTCAATAGTTCGGGAACTTGTCCAGTTCTTTTTAACAATTTAAAAAGTATCGGGTTTTATCCTAGATCCCTGATCTCCCAAATGAGTGTATGGTAGGTTAAATAAAAAATGAGAAATAGTATGATTTGTAGGGCACCAGGAGGGTCAAAACCCTTTAGTTAAGCTGGAAGCTTCGAGGGTAAAGACAAAGGATTCTCTGGGTCAGTCCACTTATATTAGGACCAAGGACAAAGGGTGAAGAAACTGAGGAAAGTGCAGGCAATGAGCAGGACCTTGGGAGTCACTTTAAGGACGCCTCCAAGTCATGAATCAAGTCAATTTAGTAGCCCTGTCTTATCATGAAGACATGGTAGAAGTGAGACTGTAGGAGTAATCTTTGCAGCTGCAGTCTCTACCTTATTAATTGGGGTTGGAGCCAGAGTGTACCAGCTGTGTCCCTTATCTTGCCCTTTGAGGTATCTCTGGCCTCACAGGCCACTGCAGGCCTCAGCCAGGACCAGTTCATAGAGGTTTACTTACTATGAATCAGCTCCCATCGCCAGGCAAGGGGTCTAGACCTAGGACAGACTCACAGATAAACATAGAAAGCCAATTAGTAAAATGTAAATCGTGCTCAGAGCCGCTTTCCTTTGTAGTGGTCTCCAGTATCTCCTCCCTTTTGTTTTGTAACAACAGCTGGGTCAGGATGAGGCATGGTTGAATATTGTTTAGGAGTCAGCCTGTCTTGGCTGCTCTTCAACAGACTATGAATAGAATAAGACGAAACACACAGATTACTGCAAGAATACCAACATAAAGCCAGAAATGTACCTTCAAATAGTTGAATGGATTTAATTGGTCTAAAGCATTGGAAAATTTTTTTCAATCTTTAAATTTGTTCCTCAAATTTTTGGGTTTGTTGGGACATTAACAAAACCTCCTGGAGTGCATCAATGTCCATACTAATATTTAGATGGATAGCTCCTTGTATATGTTTTTTTTATATCCTCCTAAGGATGCATAGATTTGTTAGAAAGCAAGGGAGTTATGCAGAAATGGCACAATTTAGGTCTTGTAATGGCACAATTTAGGAAGTCAAGTCTAGTTTACGATAAATCTCAGGTGGAGAATCTGCCCAAGTAATGGGTCTGAGTAATGGTGGATTAGAGACATAAGTCTATTACTCCACTCCTGAGACAGGTGTCATATATACAGATACTGCCAGCAGGGCCATTAAGGCAACCAAAAGATTTTCAGGGGTTGGTGGAATCCTCCTTTTGGTGACTATATCTTTAGCCTCACTGATCATAGCTTGGATGTTGTTCTATTGATCACTTGTCCTCTCTCTTGGGGGAGCTGGAGGTCGATTTTCTGGTTGATTGGCAGGTCTCTCTGGGCCCAGGTTGGTGGAGCTATCACCTAAGGCTGTCCTTAGCATTGGTTGTGTCTCCCACCAATGCTATATATATCTTGTGGATTTTTCACCTGTTAAGATACAAGCATAACCTCGCTTCCACGTTATTAGCTGTATTGATCTTTTTAAGTTTAAATTAAGCATGAAAAATGCAAAACTTGGTCTATCTGTGGGAAAAATAAGAATGTTAAAAAAGCAATCTTTTAAATCAACTATGATGAGAGGCGAGTCTCCAGGAACTGCAGTTGGATTTGGCAGTCTTCACTGTAGTGCCCTATAGGAAGTAAGCAGGCATTTACAGCTCTTAAATCCTGTAACAACTTCTATTTGCCTGACTTCTTTGGAATAACAAAGACAGGAGTATTCCAAGGGCTAACTGAGCTTTCTAAATCTCTTTGCTGTAATTCCTCTTCAAATAATTTGTGTAATTGAGTAAGCTTCTTCTTTTTAAGAGGCCATTGATCTACCCAAACAGGTTCCTTACTTTTCCATTGTAAAGGCCTACCTGTTTTAGGGGAAGAAGCATCAATGGTCCTTGTCAAAAAACCTGCTGATATCCAATACCTTGCCTGCTGTCTTTAGGTGTAATCTTTTTTTTTTTTTTTTTTTTTTTTTTTTTTTTTGTCTTTTTCGGATAGAACTCACGACCTCCTCCTTCAAAGCAGGCGCTTATGCCGCTGAGCTAAATCCTCAGCCCCTTTAGGTGTAATCTTAACAGGCTCTTTGATTCCCTGTAAGTTTTTTCCTAGTCCTTTGCCTTTTTGATATCCCATTTTAATCATCATTTTCTTAATTTTAGGATTTGAATTTATTTGTTCAGTTTCCAAATTGGAATTTGTTTGTTCAGCTTTAAAATCAGAATTGCTAGTCAGCACTAATTTCCACTTTTGTAATAAATCTCTTCCTCACAAGTTAACTGGAATAGGTACCACATAAGGTAAAAAGAAACCCTTTTGTTGGTCCAGTCCTTCATAAGGCAAAGTGAGGCATTCTGTAAAACGTGCTAAGGGGCCCCCAGTCCAATAAGGGAGGTGGGGCCCCTTTTTGTCTGCCCCGCGGCAGGCCATTGTTCTAATGCAATTACAGACACATCTGCACCAGTGTCTGTTGGACCCTCGAGGTATTTCCCATTAATTTTTATAAAACACATAGGCCTGTTTTTAGCCACTTCTTGTGTAAAATAAATTTCTCTTTTTGTAATTTTGCTCTAAAGGTCTTGCTCCCTCCTGAGCTGTCTATACTTAACAAAAGAAGGCTTCTCTATAGGTAACAAAATCAACTATGCCATAGTCTCTTTTTCAAAAACCCAGACATCCATAGCACATGCAAAAACTTGTATTTCATCTCTACAATCACCATCAATCACACTAGGCACAATAGTTATTTCTTTTAAATTTAGGTCAGCCTTTCCCAGCACAAGACCAACTCTTTCTTTTGGTTGGGGACCTCAAATTCCTGTCCCAGAAAGCATTTCCTCATTTATTGCTGGATGGAGATTGGGATCCTTTCTATTTTTATTAGCCTGCTCCGAGACATGAATTTTTAGCTTTACATCAAAATGAAGGAATTGAGCAGATGATAGGCACGTTTGTGCCAAATGTTTGATATCATAAAATGTCAATTGATATGTATCCAAAACATTTTGTAAGAGTCCCACAGTAAATGGACTTTAGACTCCATTATTAACCACACTTTAAGATTTTTTAGCAATTGTATTTCAAAAGGCTAATGAATAAAATACTCCTGATAATTATCATCTGTTACAATTTCAATAGGGAAGCAAACAGGGAGGGTATTATTTGCTCCCTTTGTGGATTCTTCTTCTCATACTACCTGTAAGTTTCTGGATAAAGCATTATGAGATATGTTTTGTAAAGGCTCTGGCTCTTGCTGAGGTCCCTCTAGGGATTTTGTTATGGTGGCAGCTGTCTTCCTTCTGTGTCCAAATTAGAGCCTGCAGACTGTGAGCTCTTTAAAACTAACCTGGCCAGATACCAAGTTGAGAATGTCTCAGGGAAAATGATTTGTATGTCAATCTCTATAATGCCTCTTTGAGGAAACCATGGATTATATTTGGTTACCTCTTTTAGCATTGTTGTTAAGTCTTTTTTTGGCACACAAGCCCATGAGTGTTTAAACAAACTTTGGAGCAGTTGTAAATACCTTTGGTCCTCAGCTGAAACTTTGTGCCCCATATTTTACTCCCAGAAAAAAAACAGCTTTTCACAGCGGGAAGACTTACCCTTTTCCTTCCCTCTCTTCTCTCCAGGCGTCCCTGGTGAAGTTTTTGTCCTATGAAGCCCTCTTCTGTATCCAAAACTTTCCATTCAGGGCAGACTTTCACGGTCAGCCTAGATTCCCAGTCCAAAGATTTTAAGTCCCTGTTCGGGCGCCAGTTATCAGGTTTTATCTTAGATCCTCAATCTCCCAAACGAGTGTACGGTGGAGGTTAAATAAAAAATGAGAAATTGTATGATTTGTAGGGCTCCATGAAGGTCAAAACCTTTAATTAAGCTCAAAACTTTGAGGGTAAAGTCAAAGGATTCTCTGGGTCAGTCCACTTATATTAGGACCAAGGACAAAGGGTGAAGAAACTGAGGAAAGTGCAGGCAATGAGCAGGACCTTGGGAGTCACTTTAAGGACATCTCCAAGTATGAATCAAGTCAATTTAGTAGCACTGTCTTATCATGAAGACATGGTAGAAGTGAGAGTGTAGGAATAATCTTTGTAGCTGTAGTCTCTACGTTGTTAATTGGGGTTAGAGCCAGAGTTTCCGCAGTTGTGGCCTTATCTTGCCCTTTGAGGTATCTCTGGCCTCATAGGCCACTGCAGGCCTCAGCCAGGACCAGTGATTCATAGAGGTTCACTTACTATGAATCAGCTCCCATCGCCAGGCAAGGGGCCTAGGCCTAGGACAGACTCACAGATAAAGCCAATAGAAAATAGAAAGCCAATTAGTGAAATTTAAATCCTGCTCAGAGCCACTTTGCTTCATAATGGTCTCCAACAAAAAAGCATGAACTACAACAGGGGATTTAGCTCAGAAGTAGTTTGTTGTTATACAGTCATTAGTGGGGGAATTGTGGAAACAACATAAACGTAAAGTGATATTAAATGAGAATATTCCTATTACATTGATGTTTGAGAAATAGTCATTGTCAGTACTTAGATTTAATTTCTATAACTTAGGTCATTGGTGGTAAATCTATGGCACCCATGCCATGGTGTGCTGTTTATATCATTGAAAGCTCTAAAATGTTCACCATTACCGACCTGGCAGTAGATGATAAGGACCTGAACCATGACAGTGATGTTAAGAATGGAGAATTTTGGGAATTCCTCTGAGAAAAAACTTACAGAATATTGAGACCAAGACTATATTATGTCTGATAAGTTCTTTCAATTTCAAGAACACTGCTATAAATCAGAATTATGTCAGTGACTTTTATGAATATTTTTAATAATTCTTGATAATAATTCTACACCTTGGAATTCTGAACTCAGATATATTCATCTTTATCCTGTTTTATTTGCAAATGGTATTGTTTATATCTACAAGAGTAAATATATAAATGATGGAGAACTAACAGATAAGAAAGATAAGGGTATAAAATGCAAACAGAAATATGATTAATATATAACATGGCTTACTATTTAAGTCTTCCACACTTGATAAAAATTTGGCTTTAAGTTCTTTTTGTTTCAGACATAAATATTTAAACTCAATAGTATACAGATCGTAAGTTTACAACTCAACAGATTTTCATGGCCTACAATTATGATACTCAGTTATGATAAAGAAGGGAATCTGAATAGTTACACAGTTAAAAATATCATCCTTAACAAAAAACTGTGGTGAGCACAGTGGTGCACATCTGTAATTGCAGTTATTCAGGAGGCTAGGCAGGAGTATGCCAAGTTCAAGGCCGGACTTGGTAACTTAACAAGATCCTACCTGAAAATTTATTATTGTTGTTGTTTTTGAGACAGGGTCTCACTACATAGTTCTGGCTGGCCTTAAACTCACTGGGTAGCCTAGGATGACCTCAAACTGCATCCTGCCTTAGCCTCCCAAGTTCTGGGATTACAGGCATATGCCACCATGCTTGGTCTCTATCTGAAAATTTTAAAACACTTTTTTAAAGGGCAGAGAAGTATGGCTCAGTAGTAGAGCACTTGCGTAGCACTCAAGGAACCCTCAGTTGGATCCCCAGTTCCACAAAAACAAAAATAAAACTAGCATAATTGTCTCATACTTAGATTTCTGGCATCATACAGCTTGGGTTTCATTCCAGGTCTAACACCACTGTTAACTTCTATTACTTTAAGCAAGTTATTTGAATAATTCTTGCCTATAAAGATCTTCAATGTTAAATGGATCAATTTAAATAAATCATTTATCACTGTACTTAGAATGTGACATAGGCTCAGAAAAGATTAGTTAGCATTTCTCTTTTTTAAAAAACCTTCATTACAAGCATAATTATATTACTCATTTTTGTCTATAATGCTAAGGATTAAACACAAAGTCTTGTACGTGCTAAACATGTGCTCAGCCACAGAACTACATCCAGCACCACATTTTTTTTTTTTTTTTTTTTCTTATCGGTACCGGGGATCGAACTCACGACTACCTGCATGCAAGGTAGGCGCTTATGCTGCTGAGCTAAACCTCCAGCCCCTACATTATTTTTTTAAAAGTGTTTAAAATTTGATTTTATATGGTCACAACTATTTGGAAGCAAACCATAGAAACAGGTTTTTCCTAGGGTACTCAAATATACTGATGTTGAAGAACAGCATATCACAACTCAATAATAATTCTGTAGGAAACATTAAGAATTCATTATTCAGCTGAGTTCTGCTTAAGGAGCTATGTAAAGTGAATCAAACAATTCTGATGGACACGAAATAAGGGATAAACTGACTGGAAATAAGAATTTATCAGAAGGAAACATTAGATGCATATTAGGAAAACCTTCCTGACATAAACAGATTATTCTCATATTCTTGGATTTCAGCAGACAGATCAAGGTAAGCACTTTCCTGAGATACCTGTTTGACTGCTCTTGTTGGTAAGTTTTTTGAGATCTGATGAATAGAAAGCAAATGAAACCATGTTCCAGCTCATCTTTAGTGTAACAAGGAAAAACTGTCCCCATAAAACAGAGTGAGTACTTTCATACTATAGGTGGAAACAATGTTTATATACAATTGCAACTAGGAAAATCCTAACCTGAGCATATCATGGTTAACTGTAATGCATTTAAGACCAACATAACTCTTTTTTGTGGCGAAGGGGATAGTTTGAGACAGGGTCTTGCTCTGTAGTTTACACTGGCCTTATATTCACTTATAACCCAGAGTGGCCTCGGACTTGCAGTGCTCTTCCTGCCACAGCCTCCTGAGTACCGGGATTACAGGTATGATGGCACACACCTGGCTCCAACAGAACTCTTAACAAAAGAATCTCACTTCTGTTTGGCCAATTGATGCAACAGTCATTTTTTAAATTTCTGATTATAAATTGAAATGTTTATTGTTCTATTTCTAGACTGAATAAGTTACTAGTTTCTAAAATTGACCAGTGATAATATAGTTTTGCTGCTTTAAATTACTGATAGTCTGTATTTTCTAGATTTTTCTTTTTTATATTTCATACTTTTTTCTTTGATACTATGTTTGCTTTTCTACATTCTTTTTCAGTGCACTTTTAAATATTCTCCAGACATTTAGAATGTCATGTAGGGAAAAGCTTTGACTCTGTGTTTATTGTTAAATATACCTATACCATACTGTTTCCCCTCTCATTGACGTTCAGCTGAATTCCCTAGTTTAGAATCCTGACACATTTTTTTTTTACTCTGTATCCAGTCAGTTACCAGACTTATAAATAGCTTTTTAAATTTTTTCTTGTTTCTTAGTCCCATTTATTCCTTCCTTCATCCCTGTGGCCTCAGACCTATAACTCAGGGGTTGTGCTAGTCTTCTTAACAGTTCTTCTTTCTTACCACTGTCAAGCTAATCCCATAGGTTCAGCAAATGCAACCTGGGACTTCCACGTTTTGTGCAGGTCAGGTGATGGCAAAACTTACCAGTTTGTATAGAAGAGGGTTTGGTCAATAGTGGGGCATCAGTGTAGCTGTATTAAGTAGAATTTGAAGTAAAAAGAAAGAACGTTTCCTGAGAAGATGCAGATTCCTAGTGTTAGCCCCAATAAACAGGACAGAGATATTCAATATTCTGTTTTCATTTGCTCTAATGCTATGAAACTTAGAGTTTGGAGAGAAGGAGATATTTAGTGTTTTGAGTATTATAATAGTGATACTATGCTACATGTGGGCCCTAAGAACTCTTATACTCTAGGGGATCAGAGATTGGCCTGTCAAGAGGAAATGAAGGTGTTGATATTGGCTTATAAGGTAGTATTCTAGCCTAAGGAAACAAGCTTGATAAGCCCCTGGATTCAATAGAATGACATTATATGATAGGCATTGAAGAGTAAACAAAGCCAGGATTCTCTCACTGAGGGCTGATCTTATAGGAGCCTCTGTAAGGCAGTGTTTCAGAAGTTAAGATTTAAAAATTGAGCTTCAGCTTCAAGGGGAAGTTGGTTGTCTCATCTGACTCAGAACTAATGGATGAATACACAAAATTCAACATGAATGCACTGAGATTGTTGAAATATTTTCAAAGGAGGAGCTAACTAACATACCTACTCCTCTCATGGAAGATTGGTATGTAAGAAGAGAAATTTAAGCCAGACATGGTGGTATACACCTATAATCATAGAACTTGGGAGGCTGAGGCAGGAGGGTTTGAAAACTAAAGAAAGATGGCAAGCCTGAACTACATAGTAAGACCCTGTCACAAAATAACCAAACCAAAACAAAAAAATAGAATGCCAATTTGTTATCTGAATAATGGAATTACCAGTTTGGCATAGCTAATTCATCTTTCACCTTTAAAATGGAATGTATGCGAAGCCACGTCTGGAGAAAATCCAGAGCCTGTGGAATCTGAACATGAAATCTTTGCCCGCCGTCAAAGATCACGTGCTACATAAAGAGGAGTTTTGCTTGTTTAATGGTTCAAGATTGAGCCCAGCAACTTAAGCATGACAGATAAATGCTTTACCACTGAACTCCCAGCTCTATGTACAGTTTTGGCAAAAGTTGAATGGGTTGTGCCAATATTTACCTTAATTATTCCTAGGGCTTAATTATAAGTTTATACACAAAAGGTTAATCTTCATCCAAGTCTGTAACATGTAAGTACACCTGTTTTTGAAAGAAAATACAATGGAGTGAGTTAGGTTATTTGGAACAGAAGCTAGAAGCCAAGGAAAACATTTATGAATCAGTTGTAATAATGATGGATAAATAGGGATAAAGAGGAAAGAACAGAATCTAGTAGGGATTGATTTCATCTACCTTACTTCTACTCAAAATGCCACTATGTGGCTCATCTGGTTTTCAGTATCAAGTTTTGTTTTTTGGTATGTGTACTATTGAGGATTGAACCCATGACTTTTACACTAACTGTGTCCCTAGTCTTTCTTTTATTTTGAAATGGGGACTTATCAAGTCATTAAATTGCACAAGCTAAGCTCAGACTTCTAATCCTCTTGCTATTCTCCATAGTGTTGGGAATATTGGGGTGCAACGCCATAGGTGAATTCTTTATTTCCTATATCAAGAGGTCTTTCTTAAAGGAGAATTTAGATTTGTCTATAATGTACAGGATAAAGAACTATATCTTTAACACTAACTTTGTCCCTTTTGGTGTGTGGCTTTTATTTTATTCCATAAAAGACATATGTAAATATATTTCATTTTATTCCTTAAAGACATATGTAAATATATTCACATCAGTTTAAACAGGTAACAGTTTCTCCAGGAATGAACATTGCAAGCAGTGTTGATGCAATTTTTTAAAGTACAAAGAAAAAGAAAACAGTGTTTTGTGAAGCAGCAGGTTCAGTTTCATGGAGAAGAAAATAATTGCTTCATCTTTGCTTATATTGTGATTTTTTAATTTGTTTTTGAAACTGCATAGAATTCTCATGTGGGTGGCTAACTTAAACACTGTTCTTATATTCTGTATCTTAACAGTTGAGTGAATGAGCAGCTATTTACACTTAACACATGTCCATTCTTTAGGTGCATTTGATACTTGATGTTGGTAAGAAGTAATTTTTAACAGCCTTGAAAGCTGTGGTGGTAACTTCTTCTTTCAAGGACAGTTTCATTCAGATACATATAAAACAGATATGACGACGAGTTTGATTTTGGAAGGTAAATCCAGATTTAATTGTTCAAATTTCCTTAAATTCAACCTTTTTACATTTCTGTTCTTTAGGTCTGCCAAAATGTCTGAAAGATCAGATCTCCTTCACTTCAAGTTTGAAAATTATGGAGATTCAATGTTACAAAAAATGAACAAATTAAGAGAAGAGAATAAATTTTGTGATGTTACAGTTCTCATAGATGATATTGAGGTACAGGGACATAAAATTGTATTTGCTGCAGGTTCCCCCTTCTTAAGAGACCAGTTTTTACTGAATGATTCCAGAGAGGTGAAAATCTCCATATTACAGAGTTCTGAAGTGGGGAGACAATTGCTCTTATCCTGTTATAGTGGTGTGCTGGAATTCCCTGAGATGGAACTGGTAAATTACTTGACTGCTGCGAGTTTTCTTCAGATGAGCCACATTGTAGAACGATGCACACAGGCCCTGTGGAAGTTTATAAAGCCAAAACAGCCAATGGATAGTAAAGAGGGATGTGAACCACAGAGTGCTTCTCCCCAGTCAAAAGAACAGCAGGGAGATGCCAGAGGCTCTCCAAAACAGGACTCACCTTGTATTCATCCATCTGAAGACAGTATGGATATGGAGGACAGTGATATTCAGATTGTTAAGGTAGAATCTATTGGGGATGTATCAGAGGTTAGAAGTAAAAAAGATCAGAACCAGTTTATTTCTTCTGAACCCACTGCTTTACATTCATCAGAGCCCCAGCACTCCCTGATAAATTCAACTGTGGAAAACAGAGTAAGTGAAATAGAACAAACCCACCTCCACAATTATGCTCTCTCTTATCCAGGCAGTGATAACATCATCATGACCTCAAAAGATGTCTTTGGGCCTAATATTCGAGGTGTAGACAAAGGCCTACAGTGGCATCATCAGTGCCCAAAATGTACCAGGGTGTTCCGTCACCTGGAGAACTACGCCAACCACTTAAAAATGCACAAACTCTTTATGTGTCTACTCTGCGGCAAGACTTTTACTCAGAAAGGCAACCTTCATCGACATATGCGTGTGCATGCCGGAATTAAACCTTTCCAGTGTAAAATCTGTGGGAAAACCTTTTCTCAGAAATGTTCCTTACAGGATCATCTTAACCTTCACAGTGGAGATAAGCCCCATAAGTGTAACTATTGTGACATGGTGTTTGCACATAAGCCAGTTTTGAGGAAACACCTTAAACAACTGCATGGCAAAAACAGCTTTGATAATGCCAATGAGAGAAATGTGCAAGACCTCACAGTGGATTATGATTCTTTTGCATGTACAACAGTCACAGACTCTAAAGGGTGTCAGCCACAGCCTGATGGAACACAGGTCCTGGATGCAGGTAAACTGGCCCAAGCTGTCCTCAACTTGAGGAGTGATAGTACTTGTGTGAATTGAGTGGAGGCTTAATCACAAGTAGAAGTGACTGACAGTGTGGCAATAGTCTGAATCTTTTAGGAGCGATTTTACTAGTTTTACTTCACCAAAACCTCCAATGTGGGTGGTAGGAGGTAAGTTAAAGCCCTGATAGATCAGGCAACTTACCACTTGAAGTGGTTTTGACTTCCTTTTGCCCTCTCCCATAAATAACTCTGTTTTGAGTTATTTAGTGTGTGATGTCTATTTTCTTTCCCAAGGAATAATTCCATTTGTCTACCTAATGTTGACTTACGTCTTAGACTGACACTGTTTTAGGCTTTCACCAGGGACATTTTAAAAGTACTAAAGGTTATTAACATTACCTACGCTCCATTAGTAGATGCTATTCTAAAAGAAGTGAGTAATAATTTTCTTTGGCAAAAAGTAGGCTAAGATAAAAGATGATACTGCTGTTGACCTAAATATGTGATAAAACCCTCCAGTTGCCTATTGATAATTCATCCATGTTTGATGAATGAATCTGCTTCCTATCCTTTGTACTTGTCTTAGAGCTGGCTCTAAAGAAATATGTTGGTTTATTCTGTATCCTATTCAATACTATTGTAGCCCAACTTCATCTCCCTGAATTGTTCATGTAGACTAGAATACAGTCTTCTAAGAAACATCCACAAAGAGAGATCATGAGAGGCATAATTAATGAAGGACAGAAGAACAATTATAAAATACCACTGAAGTGAGATTTTCATGTATCACATCCAAGTAAGAGGCCGGATGCTTAATGTGACACTTGATGCTTTCAAAATTAGGATTACTTCTGGCATACTTTTTAATGCTAAACAATAATGATCTCTAGAAAAGTGCTCTCTGAGAATTTCTGAACTTTGTATCAGAAAGGTGAGTTTTGCCATCAGAATTTTGTCCATTATAAGTGTACCTATCATAGTTTCTAAAACAGATGAAAAAAGTTAAATGGGACACGTAACAGCAACTGGATGTTTTTTTAGTCAGATATTTTCCTAAAGAGTAAACTGGCCCACTTTGCCACCTTAGGCAGACTGATATTAATACAGAGTTGCCCTTCCAGTATGGAAAAACAAGACTTATTTTTCTGTAAGCACATTTCAGACATAAAATTTTGAGTAATACTTGGTTCCAACCCATGAGTTAGACTTAGGCAGTAGCCGAGAATCTTGAGAGACCATTTGCTCCTCCTCTTCCTTAATTTAAGTTGGGACATTCAAAGCCCAAAGAAGTGGCCTGGCCAGCGTTGGCTAGAGGAGATAAGTGGCTAAATATAAACTAGTATCTCTTAATTTCTTCCCACTACACTTTGGCTTAAAAATCTACATGTTGAAGAATCAGTGCATTAACATAAACATCTCCAGTTTTGTGTTTCACTTTTGTGTTTCCCTGCTGGCTTTCTGAGATAACCTGGATCTTACTAGCAAAACATCATGAAGGAACTTATTTATTATTCTTTTAAATTTATTTTGTTTTTACTGAACCCAGGGCCTCATTATGCTAGACATATATTCTACTGCCTTATCCCCAACCCCTATTGGTTATTTTTTAGATGAGTACTATATTCTTCTATAGCAAGTAGTTCATTTTTTGACTACTAGGGAGAGAAAAGGCAAGTAAGAATAATGTGAAAAGGATCCAAATGTGAAGCGCATTTTGTCTGGAAAACTGTTTTTTTTTTTTCCGGTACTGGGAATTGAACTCAGGACCTTGCTTGCCAGGGCAGGCGCTGTGCCACTGAGCTACATCCTTCACCCAACCTTTTTATTTCTATCAAGATTTTTGCTTTTCTTTTTGAGCTAGAAGAGTACATATACTTTGGCTTAAAAATCTACATGTTGAAGAACAATGCATTAACATAAACATCTCTAGTTTTGAAAGAACCCAAAAGTTAGACGTTATTTATGCCATCAGAGGAAATTATAATTGATATTGTTTTCAAGTGAGTGTGATTCAAAGTATAATTTCTATTCCATTCAAATGTTGAATATAAGAATAGATTTTAGTGATAAGACCCTAGGTACCTTAGCCCGATATCAATCATTATATTGTCAAATGTTGCTTCCTAGCGTTGTTATTTATATATGATCCAGCCAGAGTACCAATTCTAGGCTACACTACTAAGCCTGCTAAGCTAGCCAGTATTTTTTATGTTTTCTCTGAACATCATTTCTTTGCAGAAAAATTTCAGTTCTTTCTTTGTTCATATTCATGTTACTCATTTGAAGACTAAAGTACATGGGTTTGAATAAAATTGGTCTCTTTGGTTGGAAATTATTTCTAGGTTCATTTCGACCATTCAAGATATGGGTTGTTTTGTTTTGTTTTATTTTTTGAGACAGGGTCTCACTGTGTAGTTCAGGTTGGCCTTGAACTCATCATGTAGCCCAGGCTGGGCTCAAACTCATGGCAATCTTGCCTCAGCCTCCCTAAGTCCTGGGATTACAGGTGTGTACCACCACACCTGCCTGAAATTTTTTAAAATACTGTAAATTGAACGTAGGGCTTGTGCATGCTAAATATGTTCTGTACCATTGAACTCAAGAAACATTTACTAAGCACTGTGTTGCTGGGCATTGTGCTAAATACTGAAGATATGAAGGTAAGATTGATACAAACCCCTGCCCTCAGAGCTTACAGTTTCATATGATCTTTAATAGAATTAAGTCTCAGTTAGGTTTTATACTAAGAGTAATAAATCTTCCTTTATTTGATCACTTATAGTCAGGATTTTTTTTTTTTTTTTTTTTTTTTTTGGAGGGGGTGAGACAGAGTCTCACAGTATAGCTCAGGCTGGCCTTGAACTCTCAGTGTTCCTCCTGCCTCTGCCTCCTGCATGCTGGGATTACAGGCGTGCATCACCATGTCCAGCCTTAAATTTTCTATTAGTAAAACTTACAGTTCTCATTTTTCACAAGTACAAACCACTAATTTGGAGGCACCTCCATTTCTTGGTTGGTGAAGTGTTCTTGAGATATTTTCTCTTTTGGTGGGACTTGCCTTTTCTGTTTCACTTGTATGTGTCTTTTTAGATTGTACTGCAAAGAGGTCAGATTACTGATATCAAGTACATTTTATAAGGGAACATGATTTTCAGACCTAGGAGGAAGTGTTTTAAAATGTTATTCATCCTTTGTATTTTATGGATCCTGGATAATTGAAACTATGCTTTTTAAGCATAGTTTGAATTTTAAAAACTTACTTTGTCACAGTTGTTATTTAACTCTGCAAACTGAAATGGCTCTGAGGTAAATCAGATATGGTTTTAATTTGTTTTAGTTTGTTTACTGGAAGATCTATAAATGGACACTGGTCACTGCTTCTAAAATATTAAAAACAACTCAAAATGTTTTATTTCAGCTCATGAATAGCTGTTCTAAATCTGTTGTATGTTAGACATACTGTGAACTACCTCTTCACTTATTATGGGGAAGTTTCCTTAATAAAAGTGTGACAATTAAAACTCTGGTGTCAGTAGTTTACTTTCTTACCTTCCCTCTTCTTTTTCAGTTGCTTGAATTTGAATCCAGGAGTGCTTCTATTCTTTAAAATACATTTCAATTAAGCTTACCGACTTTGCTATCAGAAGGAAGCATGGACTATCAAGAAATTACTTATTCCTAGAGTCAGTTATTCCCATGAGAATCTGATTGAGGAAGCAAAAGCAACAGTTTGTAAGAACTTCATTACACAAATATTTCATGCCCACTAGACTTCTGGAACAGAGACAGTAAACTATTGCCCCTAAATCCCTTGGCCTCAGTGGGACACAATTTCAATGTAGGTTTTATGAGTAAAATATTGAAAGCAAACAAAGCAATAACAGGTTTCAACTGGAAATCAGTTAGTTTAAGGATACATCAGGATGGCTTGAGGAATGATGGGATTTATGAATAGGTTTGAACAAGTGAGGGGGAGTGCTTTCCATGTGCAAGGCCTTGGGTCCAATCCCAGCATTAAAGAAGGGGCGGGGAGGGGACAAAACCATTTTGTTGGGGGATATGGCTCAGAACTTGTTAGGTCTACGTGGCGCTCTGTGTTTGACATAGGAACCATGGGCTATTAAGATCACCAATCGAAAGTTTGCAGCCCTGTTGTAGTTTCTCTTGCCATTTTTCAAGTGGTAGTTGGTCCCAATAAAAACCTGCCCCATAATAACCTGTAAGAACCCTCCAGTAGTTCGGACTTTGGAACCTAATGTATGCTCCGTCCGCAACTTCACAATCCGTTTCCGACCTGGGTGTTGGGAAAAGGAGTGGCTTGCGCGCTGAAACTGGGACCTAATAGATGGGACTTGCCATATTCGGATGCCTGTCTGTTATTCCAGGAACGCAAGAAATGAGAAAGAAACAGCGTCCCTGGATGTCCTTCCGGGGCGCTCAGGCGGCTTCGCTACAAAATAAAACTGGTTGACACCGGATGTGTTTCCTCCAGACTAAGTCCATCTTCCGGCCTGGGCCCGCAGCTGCGGAAGCCTCAATCCCAAATTTGTGAGTCGGTAAGTGAACCTAACGGAGGGTCGTCAAGTAGCCAAGCCTAGAGAAGAAAAGGAGGTGGCGGTCAGCTGGGCGCTGCCTCTCAGTGGCTCCCCGGATGCTGCAACCCCTTGTCTGACACCGCTGTGGGTTGGGAAGAACAGTGTGCCGAACTGGAGAGATTTTCCAGGCCACCTGGGATCCGGTTTTAGTTCCACACATGTTCCCAGCGCTCCTCTTGCTAAGGCGTGGGCCCATGTGTGAAGTGGAGAAACACTGAAGAATCAGCCACCTTCTTCAGAGCCCTGCGAGCTACTGACTGTGGGGGGAGGACTCACGTTTGTCTTAACTTGGTTTGGGCTTAAACAGTCAAATCAGCTTCTGAGAAAAAGCTGGAACCCAAATGTAATAGCACTGTAAAGGTATTATACAGGTGTTTTATTAGGATAGGTTTGAAAAGCTTGATATCTAAGCTTGGAATATGAAAAATGGAATAGAAGGAGATAAAGCTATAAAGACAGGTTCAAGCCAAATTGTGAAAGAAGTTACATTCTTGTGAAGAATAATGAAAAGGCTGTCTGGGAGGTGGAGGTGAGCCACTGAAGATATGAAGCAGAAGAGAGGGGAAAAAGAAACGGAAAAATATTAGTTCTCTTGAAATTCAGAAAAATAGTTGGGAATACAGGAAGAGTGTTAGGTCAACGAGACCTGTTTAAAACATTGCAGTGGTCCATTTGAAGAGGACTGAGGACTTGTAACCGTGGTGGGCAGTAGGACTTTAGTACACTACATTAAGATCTCTAATTTGGGCTACTATGTTAATTACTTTGGTTATCACTCTGCTGATCGTTGAATATTCGGATTTATGTGTTCTTGACTAGAAGGCACATAAAATTTAGCCAAGGAAGCAAGCACAGAAACCATTACCTACAATTAAACATAGTAGATGCAGTAACAGAAATATGAAAAATGTATATGAGTTTCCAGAGAAATGCATCATGATTTTCTGAGTTTTGACATGGTAGTTTAGGGCTTCACTCTTATTATTCAGAGGACAATTTAGGCCTTTTTTTTTTTTCCCAATTCAGGTTAGGGATGAGAGGACTGTCACAACATGGGATAACATTCTCTATCCTTACAGCAATGTTTGTGTTTTATTTCGCTTAGATTGTGACAATGGCTGCTGAATCTGAAGTTCTGCACTTCCAGTTTGAACAGCAAGGAGATGTGGTCTTGCAGAAAATGAATCTCTTGAGACAGCAGAATTTATTTTGTGATGTATCAATTTATATTAATGACACTGAGTTCCAGGGGCACAAAGTGATTTTGGCTGCTTGTTCTACTTTCATGAGAGATCAGTTTTTACTCACACAATCAAAACATGTCAGAATCACCATCCTGCAAAGTGCGGAAGTTGGAAGAAAATTGTTACTCTCTTGCTATACTGGCGCACTAGAAGTTAAAAGAAAAGAACTTTTGAAATATTTGACTGCTGCCAGTTACCTTCAGATGGTTCACATTGTGGAAAAGTGCACAGAAGCTTTGTCAAAGTATCTGGAAATTGATCTTGCCATGAAAAATAACCAACACACTGACCTGTGTCAGTCTTCTGATCTGTATCATAAAAGTGAAGAAGAAAATTCTGAAAGAGACTGTGAGATAATTGAAATTTCAGAAGATAGCCCAGTAAACATAGATTTCCATGTTAAAGAAGAAGAAAACAATGCATTACAGTCTACAGTACAGAGCTTGACATCAGAAAGAAAGGAAATGAAGTCACCAGAGCTGTCTACAGTAGATATAGGTTTTAAAGACAATGAAATTTGTATCCTCCATGTAGAATCTATCAGTACAGCTGGTGTAGAAAATGAGCAGTTTTCACAGCCTTGTACCTCATCTAAAGCAAGCATGTATCTCTCTGAAACACAGCATTCACTGATCAATTCTACAGTAGAAAGCAGAGTGGCAGAATTTCCTGGAAATCAAGGCCAGGGCTTATTTTGTGAGAATATTAATGGAAGTCATGGCACAGTGAATGAGATTCAGAATGTGGAAGAGAATCATACACTGAGGCACCAGTGCCCTAGGTGTCCTCGAGGGTTTCTTCATGTTGAAAATTATCTTCGCCACCTTAAGATGCATAAATTGTTCTTGTGCTTACAGTGTGGAAAAACATTCACACAAAAGAAAAATCTTAACCGGCATATTCGAGGGCATATGGGCATACGACCTTTTCAGTGTACTGTGTGCTTAAAGACCTTTACTGCCAAAAGCACACTTCAAGACCACTTGAACATACATAGTGGGGATCGGCCATACAAGTGCCATTGTTGTGATATGGATTTCAAGCACAAATCTGCCCTCAAAAAACACTTAACTTCTGTTCATGGCAGAAGTAGTGGTGAAAAACTCTCTAGGCCTGATCTGAAAAGGCAAAATCTATTATAATTGGAATTGTGGACTTGCTCTGTAAATCTTGTGTCACTCTGTTGGGCAAGTCTTTGTGTAGAAATGCAGCATTTGTAATACTGTACCCTCTCTCCTAATTGATAGGTTTTATTTTCAGTCTGCCTGTGCATACTATTTTTTTCTGAACTAAAGTCATGGGAGACTTGATAAAACTGATGGTATGCTTTCTATACTGTATCAATCTCAAAGAAATATATGCCTGGAGAAAGTGTTCTTTTAAATATTCTCAATTGTAATTCAGAACAGTATTTGCAGATTCTGATGTATATTCTCTAGGTAATTGTTTTAAACATTAAGTCCAAACATATAATAACTTTAATGAATTAGGGTAACAAAAAATAAATTTAAAAATACTATTATCAATCACTGGTCACTTTAAGAACAAATAGGATTAGCAAATTTTTTTTTCTTTCAACTTTTAGCCAGTGTTCTTAGGTCTAAACTAAGGTGCTTACAGTTTAGAACTAAGGTACCTGTAATCTTAAACTATAAAGAAACAATTGAAATTCACTTGGTGATAGCCAAAATACTTGCATTGCTATTTTTTATCACTACATATACTTCAGAATACATAGGTCCATGTTTCTTGATTATATTTAATACAAATGGAATTAATAATTTTGTGGCCAGTAAAATATCATTGGCATAAAGCTGTGAAAAATTACTTTTCTAGAAATTCCAGTTTTATCAAAGATACTTGTTTCACTGTGTCTTTCCTAAAGTTCCTCTTTATGTTTTGTTAACATTTGTTGACCTTTTAGGTATATATGTCTATGACTCTTAACACATACACATATTTGTGCACTACCACTGCAGCTGAGATGCAGAACAGTTCCACCACCCCTAAAAACTGCCTCATGCTGTTCCTTGTTACTTCCTCCTAGTTACAAATCGATCTTCATTGCTATAATTTTGCCTTTTCTGGAATGTTATCTAAATGAAATCTTATTTTCACCCAACCAAACACCTTTGAAATCATTCATGTGTTTATCAATTGGTCATTCTTTTTATTTTCACTTGTCTATATATATATTCTGTCACCGATGAATGGTTTAAATGTGGTTAGCTACTAATATTATTAGTTATAATTCTTAATTCACATTAACATTTTACATTCACTATGTTAAGAAAAAATTCTTACCCATCCCTAGAATTATATTTCTGTAAAGTGCCAAAAGAAAAGCTGTAATTCTGATTATTTTAGAGATTAATATTTCAAACTGTGTTCTGAGCCCTAGCTTCTTGATATCCTTGTCTACATATAATACAGATATTTTTGTTGTTGTAACAAAGATCAAAGTATATTCCAGGGCAAATCTCTTCTGAAACACAGGTAATACTTTGAGTAAAGAAGTCTGACTGGATGTATCTTACTTTAAAAGTTAACACTTTATTCCTTCTGTACTTACCTCACCTTTATGTAGAAATTCTACTGTATTTAACTTTTACTGGTTCCCTTCTGTATTTTAAAACATAACATACTTTTTATCATTTCTAAGAATTTCATGACGAATTCCATGTTGTTATAAACATTAAATATAGTTTTTGTGATACTTTTATGGAAAAGATATCCTCTATTGAATTTTAAATCTGGAAGAGACTTTTTTAAAATTCAAATCTCTTATTTGATGAGAAAACTGACTTCATAACTCTAGGTCACTAATTCCTGATAATGGGCAGGTTCTTGAACTTTAATTTACAGGTATAATAACAATCCTTTTTAAGCTCTTTTTCCAGGACTAAAAATACTAAAATTTTACATTTAATTTTTCCAGTGCAAAAAAAGGGAGAGGGAGCAAAAGAGAAGAATGTGTCTTTATGGATGTTACTATTTGAGCACTCCATCAGAGATAAAAATTTTTCTAAATACTGTTCTTTAATTTGATAACAGTTTAAAGCTTAATTTTCTTTGCCACTTGTAGTTGTGGCCATTTATAGTTGTGAAAACATTTCCTTTTCAGAAATCATTTACTTGTGATTAAGGTACTTTTCTTATTTTTTTCTTCCTAGGATGAAATATGGAGGGAGGGCTAAGGATGGGAGAAGAGAATTTTTTAAAAAACTGACTTTTTTGAGGAATTGGTATCTATCTTGAATGCTTGGTAAAAAATTTTAGTTGAAACAATGTCTAAGTGTACCTTGTCAGATTGTTGTACTAGTTTTTGAACACTGAGATTTTTGTGTATGAGGAAGGTGTTTTGTAAAAGTGGTAAGTGTTATTTATATTATTTATTCTGGTAAGTAGCACAGAGTAATCTCAAAACATTCCTAGGAGAGTATCTGTTTGCATGATGTGTCTAAAATATCTCAGAAAAACAGAATCTTAACATGCAGGTATCGCAAAGTAAGATTTATTCATTTAAAATACTTTTAAAGTTTTTGTTTCAGATATGACAGAAAAGTGTAATATCTTCTGATTTCAGCCCCTTACTACATATACATGTATGAAAGATCTTGAAAAGGTAGTTGTTAAAGAGAAAATCCTTGTCCTTTTTCCTTGGATGTAACTATCTTAAATGTTTACATAAAAAATAAACTGGAGGTAAGAATAGAAAACATTTGTCTTTTGCTTGTATTCGTGAAATTTTTTTTTTTCCTCTTTCTGTTAGAGACAAGGTCTTGTTATGTAGTACAGGCTGGGCTCAAATTCACTGTGTAGCTAGGGTGTCCTCAAATTTTCAGCAATCCTTCTGCCTTAGCCTCCAGAATTCTGGGATCAGAGGCCTGCGCCACTTCATTCGGCTATTCATTTCAGGAATACCTACTGAATCTGTATTAGAAATTAGGTAGACAAAAATCCCAGTCTTCATGAAATTTACATTCTAGTGGAGGGAGACAAACTATATAAACAGATTTAGTGACAAATAATGTAGAGATAGTGTCACAGCAGGTTCGGAGTCTAACTTTAAATGTGATTAGTTCATTTTGAAAAATCTTATATATTTTTGTCTTTTGGAAGGTAAATATATAGTATATGTAATGGGATATAAAGTACACAAATAAAAGTATTTGGAAAACTACATATAAAATCACTCTTCAGTGTCCATCTGATAATACAGAAACAAATCACTGTTTTAGATTGTCACATATTACAAAAAAAAAGCAAATGGCTATTGCATGGGAGAAAAATCTAATGGGGTAAAATTAAATCCTCTTCCAAAAACAGTAATTTTTCCTTATACAGGTAAAAATAACTATCATAAAGCTCATTATATTTTATTTTCCAATTTTAATTTATATGACTTCTTGAACTTTTTGTTGTGCATATGGTTTCGCATTGAAAATTTTGAATTTATGTAGTGCCTATTTCACCTAGTTTCTAATCGATAACAGTGTATTACTGCCTTTTAGAATTATTTCAGAAGTAAATGAGGCACAAGTAAAATACTTTTGAAATACTTAATATAGGGTCTTGCACATCGTAGATCTTAAATGTTAATTCTCTTAATTCCTATTCCCAGCCTTTTGCCTCATTTATGGTAACTAATTTCTAACTTAAACTTTACACCGAAATATTTGCGATATAATGCCAAATTTTTGCAATTAAATATTTATTTGTAGCAGCTGTGGGGGAACCTAGGCTTTTCAATAAAGAGATTAACTAGGTAGATGGGTCTGCCAACAACCCGCTTTCATTTTGGCGTTTTTTGTGTTCTTGTAATCAGGCAATTACTCCGTATCTATGTGGAAGGACTGAGGGATCCGGCCAGCATTTCCTTAGAAGTCAGCGAAGTAAGATTAACATACATTCATCAGATTCTGCGCAGTGGATAAGACGCTTTTCATGGTGAAAGTCTGACGCTGGCTCAAACCGTAGTCTAGCATGCCCGGTTCAAAATGCAGATCAAAGTGCAGTGAGTTTCCCATCAATCCCTTCGACAAGCCTAGCCCACCTCACAACATCTCCCACAGTACTCCGGGACTCTTTCGTCACATGACGGGAGGATTCACTCGAGTGTTTTAGATAGCTAGGGTAACTACGCTTCTTCTCTACTCCCCAACTCCCGGGCATACGTAATCTCGCGTGAAGTAGTATCTTCTCGCGAGAACTAAATCGGGATCCTCCAGGTCCGCCTCCGTGGTGAAGAGGAGGAGGAGAAGAAGGAGGAGACGGAGGGAGGAGGAGGAGGCCCCGTCGCGGCCTTTGCCGCCGCCAACGGGGCTGTCCCTGTAGCTCCCGATGGAGTTTGAGGCAGTGAAACCGCCGCCGAGCTCTGCCGCGGCGAGACGAGGCGCCTCCATCGCCGAGCCGCGCCGTCGCGGGGCTCCCGGGAGCGGCCCTTAGCGACCCCGCCCGGGCCCCCTCAGGTAGGGCGGGGGCGGGCACGATGCGGCTCGGGCCCCAACCCCAGTGCCCGGTCCCTAGCGGTCGGGCGGGAGACCCGTCTCAATTCGGGCGCCTGTGCACTGTCGCCGTCGGTGTCCTGCGGGTTGGGGACGGAGGGCCCCACCTGACACTTGGACGGAACCCTGGGCCTGAAGAGGCCCCTCTCCGGTAGGGTTTTTCCGATGCGGAGCGACCAGCGCAAATGGCCACCTTTCGGCCCTGGCCCAGGGGACGCCTCTGACCACAGAGGAACCCACCCAAGCAAAGGCCACTCTTCCTTCTCTCTTTCCTCCTAGTTACTAAGAGAGGTTTTGGAAGACGTACTCGAAATTGGGTCCTCTCCCAGCTTTTTCTCTTTCTGCTTGGGGCTTCCGGAGACTCTTAACTCAGAAACAGTGAAGGCGATCTGAGTGGTGTAAATAGGGACCCTGGCCAAACAATGCCCTAGGAGGACTTAACCTCCCAGGAGGGAGATTGGCCTGACTAGAGTGGTTACACCGGGTATATATGACTAGAAGCAATGGCATGAAACACAGCGGAGGAATTCTGCTATGCCTTTCTTCTTTCCTTCTTTCTTTCTGTTTTTTACCCCCCTTGGGGAAGCCTCTTGAGGAGACTTCCACCATCTTAGAAGAATGGTAGAAAGCATCTTTGTTTCTGAGAGAAGCAGCTCTACTTTTCTCTGTCCCAGGTTTCAGAAAGGAAGATGAGGGTAGCTGTCATTTCCAGCCATCAAAACAGCAGAGTTTTAAAATACCGGCAGGTAGAACCCTCGCACCAAAATAGTTTTTTATATAAAGATCTAATGCAGTGATTCTCAAATCAGTTTTGTGTTTTCATAAAGCCCACCTGGGTTCAAATTTTAATCCCTGCTGTCCTCTTCTCTAGGTCCCTTCTTTACAGTTTTTATTCACCTCCCCACCCACCGTGATTAGAATAACTTTGTTTCCTGAAATAAAGAAATTTTATTCCCTTTTTTGTGTTAGTCACACTTTTAAGTTCCAATGGGAACTTTTGATTAACATGAGAAAACTAATGTTGCTCCACTATGGCGACATAATTCCACCAAAAGCAAAGAACAAATGTTTCAGTCGGTGCAACCATTTTATGGAAAAATATATACAGACTTAGTAAAGGCTTTTCAGATCATTAAGAGTAGTTCATGGGCTGGGGATTTAGCTCAGCGGCATAAGTGCCTGCCTTGCAAGCAGGCAGTCGTGAGTTCGATCCCTGGTACCGATAAAAAGGAAAAAGACCAAAAAAAAAAAAAAAGAGTAGTTCATAAATACTCCTTTTTAAAAAAACCTCTAACCTGGTTAAAAAACTAAACCACTGTTCTAACCTCACATCCCTAACTCAAGTTGTTTACTTCCACATTCCAATTCTTGAGATAGAGGCCATCACATCCTGTTAAAGACCTATTTTTCCCCTAAATTGCCTTTTTCGTTGATTTGCATGTTCATGTTTTTCAAATTGTAGCGTTTGGAAAATTGCTAGGACAAAACGTTGAACATGTGTTCCAGTCATGTTTAGAAAAAGCAGATAGTATAGGCTTTTATTCTTTGAGGATCTCATTGCAGATATTTTCATTACTGGATCCTTTGAGTTATTCCTATATATTATGATGGTTGTGTTAACCTGACATGTAAGAAGACTTAATGAAGACTTAATGTTCTTTGTTCATGTAGGTTTATTAATTCATTTTCTGCTTTTGTAATTTGCTTCTCTTCCAGTTGGAAAAGCACTTTTCCTTACATTTAGGATTTTGTGTTAAAAAATAGAATTTCTAAATTGTACATGATAACTAAGAATGCTACATAAACTTATGACAAGGTCATAAAAAGTACTTGCTTACCATTTTGGTTGGATTAGTGCCTGAAATTTCACTTCCTCGTGATGGAAGAAGGAAGCACGTGAGATAAAGCTACTGAAAATTAAAAACAAATTGATGTTTTGCACCCAGGCTCATGAATGTTGTCAGCTATATCTTTATGATCAGTTTTCTCATTTTATGAAAGCCCTATGTGTGACTTTTGCCTCAACATCCTTAATAAAAGTTTTGAGTGTTACTTTATAATCTTGAGTAATCTGTAGTTGTACTGTTCATTACTAGTCAGTATTAGTAGTAGTGTGGAAGTTGAGAACTTCAAAGGGAGCTAATGTGACTTTACAGGTCTTGTAAGTATAAAATGTACACCAAATTTCAAATACTTAGTATAAAATTCTCTTTATAATATTCAATGGTTTTTATATTGACTACGTGTTGGGAAGATTTTGGGTAAGTTGAATTAAATAAAATATATTACTAAAATTAACTTTTTCCTTTTTTAAACATGACTGCCAGAAAATTTTAATTGCTTTTTTGTAAATTTTTTGGTGCTGTGAATTGAACCTAGGGCCTTGAGCATGCTAAATGTGTGCAGTATCACTGAGTTACATTTCAATTCCCTCCATTATGTTTTTATTAGATAGTGCTGTTCTAGAGCAGCGCTATTCCAAGAAATAAATTAGCTGAGTAAAATTACATATATGAGTATGTGGCTAAGTAGTAGAGCACTTTACTTAGCATGTGTGAGACTTTAAGCACCATGATAAATGACAAAACTGAAAATTTCTTGGCACATTATCCTCTTAGAACCAAAATAATCAAAGATAATAAACAAGAAAAGTTGTCATAGTATCTGATGGCTATTACATGATAGGCAGAAATAGCAATTAAATTCTGTCTCAAAAGTAAGTATTAAGTTAAAGTATACCTAAAGAATCAAAACATTGTTATATTAAAATAGAAACATCTGATTTCACTATTAGAATGCATTGAAAGTTATATCTCATAAGTATTTTAAAAATTGAGTTCAACCAATAACTGATTTAAGATATAAAACTTCAGTCTCATATACTGTGTGTCATAATTTTAAGTCACATATGAAAATTGTAATTCAGATTGCTTTTTTGCCAATCCTTTTGATGTTTGCATACTGAGTCTTAAGGTTTACAAATTATTTCCTTTGGAAATTATTTTGTTTACTTGTTTTTTAAAGGTCTAAATTATGCTTAGTCCAAAGCTGATTTGTATTTTTGAGTTTTCTAAATTGAGAAGTACTGTTACAGCTTATTTCACTAGTGTATAGTCATCACATGGGCAATCTAGAATGAAAACCGTGATTATTTTAATTAATAGACCTGAGTCCTAATGTTTATTTCTCATAAAAAATTGTAAACTACTTTGTATGTACACATAACAGTGAAAAACATAAACTTCTGATCCTGAACTTGCTACAGAACATGATGGACTAGTAACAGAAAATGAAAGTGTTTGTTTGGCTTGCAGTGTACTCTTTTTTTTTTTTGTCTTTTTATCGGTACCGGGGATCGAACTCACAACTGCTATTTAGGATGAATACATCAGTGTTTACTAGAAATAAAATATAATAATTTAGACTTTCATGAGTAAGCCATAAAATGTTTAGCACTAGAAGTTTTATACATTCTTAGCTCTTTATGGTTCATTATGTATGTCTTTTCAAAATATAAAGATAATAGGATATCATTTTTGGTAGTTAGAAAAATATTTTCTAAGATAGTGGGTGGTGCTAGACTGTAATCCCTACCTACTTTAGAGATTGAGGAAGGAAGATAGCAAGTTTTTGGGCTATCCTGAACAACATAATGCCACTCTGTCTCAAAAAATTTTTTTCTAAGTAAGTTTATAAGGTAGTGCTTTAAAAAAAAAAAAAAGTACTTTTTTATCATCACTAAACTTTTTTTTTTTTTTTGTACCAGGGATCAAACTCAGGACCTTACCCTTCCAAGCAGGCACTTAACGCCACTGAGCTAAATCCCCAGCCCTGTCAGTAAATATTAAAAATAAACTACATTAAATTTTCTGTTTTGGAAAATTTTCTCTCCTAAGGAATCTAGAATTTATTGATAACAATACTGAGGAGAGACTTCTTTTAAAAAAGAACACTACGTCTCATTGTATAAGAGAAGTTTATAGTTTTGCTGTTAGAACCTTATGTACAGCAGTGAGAAAAATTTAACAAAGTTATTGCCTAATTTTTATTACAAGTTTTTTTAAATGTTAACTTCTGGTAGAAGTTAAACTTCTCAGCATTACATTGAAAAGCTTGGATGTTCTTATTTCTAAAGTCACATATAATGAAGGCTTATTATAACATAATATCAGATAGATTCTGAAATACTGTAATTTGAAACACTGGATGATTGTGGAAAAGTAAGGAATGAGTATTTACTCTTTGTGTGTTTCCTGCTGCTCAGTGGCCTGTGATACCCTGGCCCACAAAATTAACATTTTGTTAGCAAATAGGCATTCTGAAAAAATTATATCAATTTGAATTGTGTAATTTAGGATTCTCAGTAGTAAGTTTAAGGTAAAATTCAGTCTTGCTTACATTCACAATTTTTCTTTGTATCATTTTGAAGCCAAAAAACTACATTAAATGTGTTAAACACTTTTAGGGAATGATTTGTTCGTCTGCATAGTGCTCATCTCTAAAGCAGAAGCAAACCAACTGGTTTTTTTATTGATGGCTTTAGTTAGTGTGGTAGTGTGAGAGTGCACAGGGAAAACGTTTTATATCTTTCCAGATTTGGCAAGTTTAATGTTAGTAGAGACTTTGCATTAGTTGTGAAAGAAAACATTTGTGTAGGGTGCTTTTTATATAACAACACTTTATATATTTACCAGATTTTATTTATTTATTTATTTATTTTTAAGAGATCTTGGCTTCCATTTACCAGGTTTTTTTTTAAGTCTTGGTTTTTGTGAACATAGAAGCACAATGAAGGCTAAAACAATATTTTTAGGGCAGGCTAGTGAATGCTTTATTATATAGTTTCCTCTTTTGAATTTGACTATCTTTTAAAACATTTAACTTTAGAGTAACTAGTACAGTTGTTTTGCTGATCATTCCTATGAAATAAAGTATTGGCTATTTAATTGCCCTAAATACCCAGATTTTTGTGTTCACTAGAGAGCTCTGTTACGTAAGTTTTGAATTGGAAGATACTGAAAATTTTAAAATATAAAGAGTTCAAATTAGGCAGTATAATATATAGAAACAAATTATAATCTTAGAAATAAAAAAATTCAGTTATTTTCTGTGCCTTTTAAGTGTTAAGCATATGCATACATAGTTTTCTGCAAATTATAATCATAACCAAGACAAAAATTTATACTTTGCTTCTCTTCTACTTAGAATTATTAGATGAAAATGTTTTATTTTTCTATAAGTTTTCTATTGGTCCTGATGGCTTTTGTTTATATCTGTCAATTACTACATGATACCGTTTTGTCAAAAGTATTATAATGAACTGTAAAATTTTTAGATAATAGTTTTTATTTTGGTACTGTGTTGTTAGCATTTTTCTTTCATTTATGGATGAATGACTCTGTCATACAATTTTCTCTTATGTGTTGATTAATTTCAATATCTTGATTAGCGTCCAAGTCAAGTCCTGACCAAGATTTCCTTTTTCAGGTGGCAAGCCTATCTTTTTTTTTTTTTTTTTTTTTTTGTCTTTTTGAGACAGGGTCTTCCTACGTGGTTCAGGCTGGCCTTGGGCTCACTGTGTTGCCCAGGCTGGTCTTGAACTTGCAGTGATCACTTGCAGTGATCCCAAGTGCTGGGATTACAGGAGTGTGCCACTATGCAGGAGGCTATCTTTTTCACATATGACTATTGTTTGGATCAGTAGTTTTCCAAGCTCACTAATTCTTAAGCCATATCGTAATATATTTGGGGTAGCGTTTACTCAACAGAAACACTAAAAACAACAAAAACAAAACCCAAGCTATCCAAAATAATTTGTGTTCCTGAAAATGGAATGTAGGTACCAGAAAAAAAAAAAAACAATAAAACACATGTTGAACCTGAGATATAGCTCAGTGACATAAGTGCCTGCCTGTCAAGTGTGAGATCATGAGTTTGATCCCGGGTACCAAAAAAATGTAGAAATTTAATTTGCTTATTTTTTATAGTCATTAAGAAAAAAATAGATAAAAGCTTTGGTGAGCAACCAATATAAATATAAAGTAGTTGAAAAGAAAAGTTAGTATATTGTTTCTGTGCAGTTTCTCCAAAATTAATTTAGCAAATAGATTAAAAGACATCTGAGGTATATAAAACTGTTCAGAAGTGTTTCAAATTCTAGAGTTATGATGATTCAGTGTAGCAGTTAATTCTTGAAAGGTGATTGATGCATATGTAATTAATTCTTACTTTTGTACATTTCCAGCTTACAAAACACTACACAGCAAAATAATGATCTGCTAGACTGCTAACCCGAGCATCCAGCTTCCACAATGCCTGTGCAGGCAGCTCAGTGGACAGAATTTCTGTCCTGTCCAATCTGCTATAATGAATTTGATGAGAATGTGCACAAACCCATCAGTTTAGGTTGTTCACACACTGTTTGCAAGACCTGCCTAAATAAACTTCACCGAAAAGCTTGTCCTTTTGACCAGACTGCCATCAACACAGACATTGACGTGCTTCCTGTCAACTTTGCACTTCTCCAGTTAGTTGGAGCCCAGGTAAACTTGCAATATTTTACTAATTTATTGTCAGTAACAATTATCAAATTTTGTTTATAAGGAGTAAAAATTATGTTTGGTAATAATTGAGATATAAAAAGTAAATATTAGTTGTGCTTCCCTAGCATGTGTAAGCACCTAGACTCTATACCCAGCATTGTGATAGGTGATGTATTGGCTTTATATATTTTTCAAAACATTTTCTTTAGATAATGTCAGATTCTTACATAAAACTATAAATTACATTATAGTTAGGTATTTCTTTTTGTCCTCAATACTGTGGTTCAAGCTTATGTATGTAAGTAGTTTTTGATGGATGAAAATCTTCATTTTATTCCCTTTTTTGTTTTTGGCAAACATACACATCTGTAAATATTCTTTAAATGATATTAAAAGAAATATAAAAGCTTTTTCCAGAAATCAGTCAGTTAGATCTCTTATGGAGATGGTTTTAATTTCTTTTTAGCTCTAGTTTATTTAGGATTATTATGACTTGTGTCTAGATGTCTCCCCAAAGCCTCATGCAGTCATAGGTGGGGCTTTTTCAGAGGTGGCTAAATCTAGAATGTGTGAATGACTCATGGTGCAATGCTAGGATTAAGGGTGGGTGATTACTAAATCAGTCTGCTGATTGGTTTGGCACCACCCTAATTCCAGTAGACTGGACACAATATCAGGGACAGAAAGAGGCTTGCTTTTCTACCTTCTGCCTATCATGAGCAGTTTCTCATCTTCGTGCCTGTCTGCAATGCTACCCTGCCTTGGGGTCAGCCAATTATGAGCTGAAACCTTTATAAACTGAGCTGAATAAATCTTTTCACCTTTAACTTTGGTTATCCAGTATTTTGTCTCAGCAGTGAGAAAATATAATATTATAGATGAGAAAATAAATTCTACTGAAGATTTCTAAAACCAATTATCAGAGTGTCACTACTAAATTCTGCAGTTTCTTGTGCTTTGTAATGAATGTTTCATGTTACGTTTTTTTTACTGAGTCAGAGCAAGACCCTAGATTTACAATAATTTTAATTTAATGAGAAATATTTTGAGTTACATATGATAGTAGATTTAGTGTGGCTCTTCAGGTAGTTTTCCCAATTTTACAGAGGAGGAAGAAGGTGAAATTTTGTACATTGTTCCCACATATTAATAACAAAGTCAGAATTTTTCTACTATATTAAAAATTTATTTAAAACTTTTGATTTAATTAAAAAATTCAAAGAAATACTCCATTTCTTCCCTTAGTATGTGAATTTTTGAGGCTTTCTTTTAAAACAAAATCTATTTTCAGTATTTATAATCAGAGTCTCTGAAGTTAAGGTGCCTCTGTAATCAGTAATGCCGTAATTTAATTGACAGCATATTTTTCTTAATGGTGCAGTTTCCCCTTGGAAACAGTAATGTTTTACGTCCAACAAAATAGATGAATATTTTGCAATAATACTAGCTAATGTTTATGTAGAGTTTGTAGTAGGTCAGATACTGTGTTATTTTTACTTGAATGAATGTTACCCTGGTCCTTAACATAGCCTACAAAGTCTGTCTAATGTGATTTCTGTCTCTTCCATCTCTACTACAACTTTTCTCTACTACTTATCTTGATTTCTAGCAACACACAGGCTACATACACACAGACACACATACAAGCAAAGCTGGGGTAAATGCTGAAGCTTCAGGACTTCTATCAGTGTTATGTTATCTTTGCCTAGAACAGTGGTGGTGAACCTATGGCACCTTTTTGCAGCCGGCTGTTTTTTACCTGTTGAAAGCTCTAAAAGGTCCATCATCATTGACCTGGAATGTTCCTTCTCTTTCCTGTTTAAATCTTCACTCAAGGGGCTGGGGATTTAGCTCAGTGGCATAAGCACCTGCCTTACAAGCAGGCAGTCGTGAGTTCGATCCCCGGTACCGATAAAAATGAAAAAGACCAAAAAAAAAAAAAAATCTTTACTCAAATGTTTTAGTTCTCAAGGAACCCTATGCAACCCTAATGTTAACCATAACCCATATTAAAATTATAACTTCTCTCTCACATTCCTTCTCTCCTTAACCTCACTATGATTTTTACTGATCTTCTAGCAAACTGTATATTTATCTTTTTATATTTATTGACTGTTGCATCACTAAAAAGTAAACCCCCCCTAGGGCAAGAAATTTTGTTTTTTCACTGATGGGTCCCTAGTTCCTAAGACTTCAGAAATACAAATATTTATTGAATTAAACCGCACTTTAATAATGACACTATGAAATATAGATATTCACCTTCATTTTACAGATACGGAAGTTATGATGTATAAAAGTCAAATACTTTTCTCAAGAACACTGATAGAAATCCTTAAGCTTCAGTATTTACCCCAGCTTCACTTTGTATGTGTGTCTGTGTGTATGTATGTCTGTGTGTTGCTAGAAATCAAACCCAGGTCCTTGCACATATTAGGGTAGGCACTGTACCACTGAATTACATATCTAACTCCCAAAGTTTTGACTTTTAAAAAAACTTTAAAGTTTTGACTTTTGATTGGGAATGCTGTCTTGTGATGCTTATATTTATCAAGGGAGAAATAGTAGCAAGTTATAAACCTAGTAAGTAAATAGTATAACAAGGAGGTGCTAAATGCTATGAAGGAAAGCAGTTTATTGAGATACTTGGCTTTGATATATTAATATCTGTATTCTAATTTTACATTTACCAAGATTTTTATAAAGTATAACAACAGTTCATGAACTGAATGAATGTAGTTGGGCAACTTTTCTTTTTTTAGGTACCAGATCATCAGTCAATAAAGTTAAGTAGTCTAGGTGAAAATAAACACTATGAAGTTGCAAAGAAATGTGTTGAGGATTTGGCCCTCTACTTAAAACCGCTAAGTGGAGGTAAAGGTATGTTCACAAACATTTTTAATGGTGAGTAGGACTTGGTAAGTGTAAGTGGAGTATGTACAGTGATTTTTATCACTGATTTGATGGCTCCCAGTCCATAGTGGGAGATAGATGTACAAGTGTGGCAAATTACTTAATTGCTGTGACAAAAATGGAATTTTATTTTATCATTTTGTACCTAGTGTCTTGCATGTGTAATAGTGTAATAGATAGTTACTGACCAAGTCAGTCATTTTATTTCATACTTGATAAAGAGTGTGGACAAAGCACTATTTTGGTGCTTGAGATACTTTAGCAAAACAAACAAAAATATTTCTGTCCTCATGCATAACATTTGTATTTTAGAAAAAAGAAAAACTTTATTAAACATTATAATTTTTAAAAACAGATTATTTAGTAAACTCATTGATATAAAAAGAATACTGCTAGAGAGATTAGAAATGGTAAGGGGAGAAGAGTAAATTGCAATTTTTAAAATGTTTAGTGTAGGCTTGATTAAGAAGGTGACTTTTGAACTTGAAATGAGATGAAAGAGGTAAAATAGTTTACATAATTTCTGAGGATGAAGTTTCAGACAAAATGAATAGCTGTTGTAACATCCCAAGCATGCCTAGTGTCTTGAAGGAAAAGAAAGAGGTGAATGTGCCTGAAGAAATGTGAGGAATAAAACAGTACGAGTGAGAGGCTGGAGATTTAGCTCAGCAGCATAAGCGCCTGCCTTGCAAGCAGGCAGTAGTGAGTTCTATCCCCAGTACCGATAAAAAGGAAAAAGATAGATAAATAAATAAATAAATAAATAAATAAAACAGTATGAGTGGACAAAATGGGGAGGCCAAGTAATAAGTAACCTTTCAGGTTATTTAAAAATTTGAGTTGTTACTCTGTGTAATATTGGGGAATTCGTTGCTGGGTTTTGAATAGAGTAGTGAGTGGTATGATCTTACTAATGTTCAAGGAATCACTTTGGCTGCTGTGTTGAGAATTCTGTTTAGAAAGGCAAATGTAAGGCCGGGATTTAGCTCAACGGCATACGCGCCTGCCTGGCAATTGCAAGGTCACAAGTTGAGTCCCCGGCACAAAAAAAAAAAAGAAAGGCAAGTATAGAAGCATGATAATCAGGTAAGAGGCTATTAGAGTAAAGTTAATAACACAAGTTGGTGAAAAGTAGTTTGGATAAATTGAGATAAATTTTGGTATAGTAAGTTGGAGATTTCTAATATTCACTTGGATGTTACTGAACAGGCAGTGAATATATGAGTTTTCTGTTACCGGATAAGATCTGTGAGCTGTAACTGTGTCACTGCTATATTAGTGGTCTTTAAAGTAATGAGACTGCATATCACCTGACCAGTGAGTTTAAATACAAGAAATGTAGTGTGAGTCTCCTTAGCATTAAGAGGAAAGAAGACAGAGATGAAATCAGCAGAGAAGTCTAAAAGAAATGAAGAAAACTAAGAAAATGGAGTGTTTTTGAACCCAGATAAAGTGTTGATTGACAAGTGTTATCTGTGTTGATTGCTATTGAAAAGTTAAATAAGCAAAAGAGAATTTAATTATGGGTTTAGCAAATTAGAGGTATTTATCCTGATAAAGACCAGTTTTGGTCAAGAGATGTTAGCAGGGGTTGGGGGTTCAGCTCAGCGGCATAAGCCCCTGCTTGGCAAATGTGAGTTTGTGAGTTCGATTCCCTCCCCCATACCAAAAAAAGAGAGACATGATAGCAAAAACTTAACTGAAATAGAAATTAGAGATCGTGAAATAAGAAGTTGGAAATAGTGCAGCAATCCTGGAGTAATTGCTGAAATGGAGGAAAGAAATGAGATGCTGCTGGTTTGAAAGAAGAATCAATAAAAAAGTACTTATTCTTAAGACGGATGAAATAGCATACTTACTGTATGCTAATGCAAGCAGTCAAATAGAGTGGGAGAAATTAATGTGTTCATGTGAAGAAAATTGCTGTAATAGTTTCAAATGAGTAAGGTGTGAGATTTCGTCATGAAGTAGTGTTATTAATGTGTTGTACAATTAAAAAATTAGAACTAAAAAAATAGAATCTTACTATTTTTAGATTAAAATTTTCAATCAGTCATCTTTGACTTTTCCTTCAGTTGCTTTAGTAAAGATAGAAAACAGACTAAATAGATCAAAAGTTGTGTTTGGACACATGCAACCCAGTAAACAAGATATGTAAATGAAATCTGAAGTCACAAAACTTAGGTCCTTATACATAATGTTAATAAAACAGAGGCAAAATAGTTACTGTTAGTGTTTTAATGGTAAGGACAGATAATGAAAAATAGTGTTTTTTATTGAAAAATGTTTAGTTCCCTGTATTTCCCTTTTCTTAAAGGCGTGGCTAGTTTGAACCAGAGTGCACTGAGCCGTCCAATGCAAAGGAAATTGGTGACACTTGTAAACTGTCAGCTGGTGGAGGAAGAAGGTCGAGTCAGAGCCATGCGAGCAGCCCGTTCACTTGGAGAAAGAACTGTAACAGAACTGATACTACAGCACCAGAATCCTCAGCAGTTATCTGCCAATCTGTGGGCTGCTGTCAGGGCTCGAGGATGCCAGTTTCTAGGGCCAGGTAAGATACAGCACCATGTCAGCTTTGTTACTGATTATCAGGATTTGAGATGGCTAATTTCTACAGCAAAGTAAAAATCCTGAGAATCAACTCATTTATATTTAAACACACATATTTAGGCATAATGATGAGTCTTTTGTTAGTCATAATCTGTATGATAGATAGGCCTGTATTGTTTTAGAATAAATTTCTCATTTAATTTTAAGCCATCATTGAGATGGGAGACATAGCTACAACTTTTAAAACTTAAGTCTGAACTAGAAAGAGGTGTAAGACTGCACAGGTAGTAACTAGTCAAGAAAAGATAAACCTTTTTTTTTTCTGTCTAGGGGGAAAAAAACTCTTGACTGTTTTTAGAACTTGGGAAACATAAAAATTAATTGAAAAAACATTACCAGAGGATGATTCTTTTATGGTTAGTACTACCTGTGTTCTTTCTTTAAAACTCTATTGGGCTGGAGGTATCACTCAGTGGTAGCATGTTTGTGTAATTTGCACAAGGCCCTGGCTTTGATCCTCAGTCTGGACTGCTTGTGAGACCTGTCTCAAAAAGTAGCCCAGGCCAGGTGTGGTGATGCACACCTGTGATCCTGGTACTTGGGAGGCTGATAGAAAAGGATTACTGCAAGTTCAAGGCCAGCCTGAATTACATAGGAAGACCCTGTCTCAAAAAAATAAATAAATACATACATACATATATAAAATTTCAAAAAATCTACTCAGAAGCTTAAAATTTAATGGAAATAATTTCCTGTATGCTGTTTCTCCACATTCACTAGTTTTTAAGATTTTGCCTTGTTATTCTTTTTGAACCATTGAGAGTACCATTACATATTTTATGTGCCTTTTCCCTCAGTTCTTCATCTTCTTTTTTTTTTTTTTTTTTTTTTTTTTGTCTTTTTCCTTTTTATCGGTACCGGGGATCGAACTCACGACTGGCTGCTTTCAAGGCAGGTGCTTATGCCACTGAGCTGAACCCCCAGCCCCTTCCCTTAGTACTTCAGTGTTTCTTGAAAACGAGAATACTCATGTAAAAATAGTACGTCTAGCAGATTCACAGAATTTTCCAGTGATACAGTAGTACAATTGTAGCTTTATCTTTTATGAGATTTCTTTTCTTTTAGTGTAAGATCCAGTTTTCACTTACTGTATTCATTATCTCTGTAGTCATTATTCTTTTTTTTCTTTTTATCAGTACCAGGGATCGAACTCACGACTGCCTGCTTGCAAGGCAGGTGCTTATGCTGCTGAGCTAAATCCCCAGCCCCTTGTAGTCATTATTCTGAAACCATTTTCAGCCTTGCTTTATTTTCCATAACATTGATGTTCTCAAAAAATGTAGGCAATTTATTTTATAGACTGTTTCTTAATTTAGAGTTGTCTGATGTTCCATCATGAGTTGATTCAGATTACATTATACATTAGATATTTTAGATACTGCGTCTTTAGTTATTGCGTCCAGAGGCTGTCATTTTAAAATTATATGTAAAATACTACTACTGAGGCATGGCTCAGTAGTAGAGTGCTTTCCTCCTCTGCAGGGAGCCCTGCATTTCTTTGCCCAGCTCTAAAAAACAAGTAAAAATTTTAAAAATTAAAAAAGACAGAGTACCAATCTTTTGTGGTTTTTGTTTTTCTTTTTTGGGGGAGACAGAGTTTTGCTCTTGTAGTTCACACTGGCCTGGAGTCTCTATCTCAGGCTGGCCATGAACTCGTAGTGATCCTCCTGTCTCAGCCTCCTAAGTGTGGGGATGGCAGGCACTTGCCACCACACCCAGCTCAGAGTAACAATCTTATGCATAGCCTACTCTTTGTCTTTTGCTGCATGTTATTGTCAGAATAGTTCTGTGAATTCTGAGTTATTATTTTACCTTCATATTATTATCTATTATTTACATACAAAACAAACTTAATATGTTATATTAACTTGTGTTGTTCTCTGGTTATTTAGGAAGAAATATGTTTTCTTCTGCTTCATTACCTTTTAAATAACGGTATTTCAGAACCTATATTCTCTTTGTACTAATTAAGTACAGATTGTGGGTAGCAAACTCTCACAAACTAATACCCAAGGATCTTTGACAGACATCATCTGCAGGACCATGTGCTCATGTTCCTTTAATATTTCTAGCTATGCAAGAAGAGGCCTTGAAGCTCGTGTTGCTGGCATTAGAAGATGGTTCTGCTCTCTCACGGAAAGTTCTGGTACTTTTTGTTGTGCAAAGACTAGAACCAAGATTTCCTCAGGCATCAAAAACAAGTATTGGTCATGTTGTGCAACTACTGTATCGAGCTTCGTGTTTTAAGGTAAGCATTAAACAGCTGTCTTAAGATTACATGCCTATATGTGAGGCACTGAACAAAAAGAATATAAGGAAACAGTTTGATAAACTTAAGACTCTTACCAGAAAAAATTTTAAAATTGGATAGTGAAAGTGGACTGAGTAAACCTTATTTTTTATGTTTGTCATCTTAAAACAGAGTCAGAACCAGACATGATGGCACGCATGTAGAATTCTGGGAATCTAAGACATAAAAGATTGCAAGTTCATGCCCAGCCTGAGTAATTTAGTCTTTGTGTTTTAATAAAAAATGGGCTGGGTATTTAGCTCAGCTGCATAAGTGCAAGTGTAAGGTTGCAGGTTTGATCCCTGGTACCATAAAAAGGGAGGGGGGTTGAGGATGTGTGTAGAGGCCCTGGCTTCATTCCCCAGTACTACTACCACAAAAATAAAAATAAAAGTAGGAGTAGGAAAAAGGTGTTCAGAAACTATATTGTACTTCATTAGATTTAGTAAACTTTATAACCCTTTCTTTTTTTTCTTTTTGGTAACCCATTGGTTTTATTTCACTGTCTATAGTGATTAAAGCCTTTAACCTAAAAATGGCCTGTGTATTTTAGAGATGACAAGAAAGTTAAATTTGAAGGGATTGATCCACTTTACATTCTGTGTAGGGTTTTTTGTTTGTTTTGTTGTTGTTGTTTGGGGAAAGAATACAATATTTTATTTTTTTGGTACTGGGAATTGAACTTACAACCTTGCACTTGCTAGGGAGGAACAGTGCCTCTGAGCCATATCCCCAGCCCCAAGAACACAATTTTTTTTTTTTTTCCCTTTTTATCGGTACCGGGGATCGAACTCACGACTGCCTGCTTGCAAGGCAGGCACTTATGCCGCTGAGCTAAATCCCCAGCCCCAAGAACACAATATTTTAAAGCATAGTGTCATTGTCCAGTAGGCTTTGGTAGTGAAAACTACTAAGAGAAGTAGAAAACACTTCTCTTAGAAAACACTAAGAGAAGAAAAACACTTGAAACACTCACCCCCCACACCTGGGGATCAAACTCACCACCTTGCGCTTACCAGGCAAGCATTTGAACTGCTGAGCTAAATCCCCAGCCCTAAATCCTGTAAGTTTCTAAAAAGAGTGTAGATTATCAGCTAGTTCTTGAGATAGACACAAGTACTTGGAGAAAAGTCTTTTGTCCTCTGTGAGAGTAAAACATCTAAATTTGAAACCAAAGACTATTTAGGCTTTTTTGCTCATTTTAAAACCCCAAAAGTAAAAATAATGCAAATCAAAAGCAAAAAAGTTCCTTGTTAGTTTTAGATCAGAGGTGATTGATGATGTAAGTGTGTTTGGATGGATATACTTAACTGTACTTGGATACTATCTGCCTGATAGAGTTCTTGATTCCATGTCCTTAGGGAGGCAACAATTATAATGAATCTCTGATTCCTCAAACATGTTTTTAGCTAAGCTGCCAAATTACACAGATCGTTTGTCATCCTGAAATGACCAACTAGATTTTCAGAGTGTGCATTGCTGATGTAATGTTTTTTTTTTCCTTACAGATTTGCTACTGATTTGTGGTTTATGATTATCATACACCAATACCTGGTGCTGATGTATCTGCCATTTGAATAGCAGTAGTTTAGAAAGTTACTTTAGTTTTATGTTATTATTTAGTGCACACTGCCAAATAGTTTAAAATATTAAAGCACAATATTTGAATGAATAAAATAATATACTGACTTAACTGCCAGAGGATCTCTTGGGTAACTTTTTGCAAATTCAACATTATCCAAGGTCTTTTACTCATCTTCATCAGTTTAGAATAAATTTGGTATGTAGTATGGAGGTCAAACTTAATTGTTTCAATAAACTTGGGAGCCATCAGGAGCATTGGTAAAGAATACTTCTGGATGTGTATGATTGCATCATAGAAGGGCGACCTTGGTTACTGTACGTGGTCCTTTGCCCCTTTTTGTCACTGTTAATTTGCTTGCTCCAACTAAGCATCTTTGGCCTACCATACCTTTCTGCTGTGATGGTTGTACCTTTGAGACTATTGATCGTGGACTGGAATGCCTGACACTGCGAGCTAAATTAAACCTCGCTTCCTTTAAATTTCAGGTGTCAAGTATTGTGTCGCAGCAGCAGAAAGCTGACTAACACATACTGTAAATTCTTTGTTCTAGATTAAGAGCACTTTAACCAAGATTACATACAAAAGGTTTTCAATTTTATTAATTTATTTATAATGAGTATCAGTTTTATTAATTTGTAATGAGAAATGTGATTCCTATCCCCTGGAACCAGAGATATTCTTAAGCAAGTGCCCTGTCACTGAGCTATACCCCTATCCCCTGAGAAGTGCAATTTTTAAGTGCTTTGGATTCCCACAAGTATTGTCTTGTAAAGCATATCAAACCTAAGTATGGAATCAGAACAAGGGGAAGTAATGATTCTCATTTTTAGCTCAGTAGTTCTCAATTGAACGTACATATCAGAATCATCTGTGTATTTAAAAATACACAGTAAAGGGCCAGGGATTTAGCTCAGCTGCACAAGCACTTGCCTGACAAGTGTGAGGTCATGAGTTAAATTCCCAGCACCAAAAAAAAAAAAAAAAAAAAAAATACACAGTCCTGGGACCCTGGAAATTCTGACTGAGCTTATCTGAATGTTTATATGTACTTCTTAGTTATTTTTGGGAATCCTAATGCAATGGACCTAAGATTGTATCTTTCAAAGCTTCATAGATGGTTTTGATGCATATTAGTTCATTAGTAGACTTTGTCAGCCACCTATATCCTTCATTAGTTTAGTGGTTATGCTGCTTGGGAATACGCTATGCCCTATCTGGTGCCGAGTGCTACTACCTAAGTAATTTTCCTTTTTTTACTATTAGGGTTGATACCTACTGTGTTTGTTTGTTTAAGTAGGTTATGGTAGAATATAGATTACTCTCACTCTACTCCACCCCACTTTTTTGCAGTACTAGGGATTGAATCTTGTGCCTTTGTACTGAGCTTTATTCCCCCATCTTTTTGCATTTTAAGACAGGTCTTAGGAAATCATCATATTATCCAGTCTGGGTTCTATCTTGAGATCCTCCTGCTTCAGCCTCCCAGAGTGCTGGAACTGTAGACATGAACTGCAATACCCAGCTTCTATTCTTCCTTAAATATCTACAATTTTATTGCTCAAATTTTCAGTATTCCAAATTCTTCTCTTATGTATTTTTGGATTCTCAAAGAGAAATGTGAACTATAATTCTCAAACGGTAACTTGGTTTCCCCATATTTGTGTTCTTGGAGGCATATTACTGTTGTCTAATATACCAACAACAGCAATGAAAGCAACCAATGAGGTGCTTTGTGATTATTTTCCTTTACCAGTGAGGAAAACTAAGTTTTGAATAGTTTACCTGATTTGTACAGTCTAAATTTCAGAACCTGGACTAGTCTTAGATGTTTTAAATCATAGCAAAGTTTTGATTTTCACTAGTCATTATCAAGTTTGAGTAGTTCAGGGATAAATGTGTATCAGTTATTTGTGGAAATTATATATATTAAAAAACTTTACTACTTTAGTTCATAGGAATATGGAATAACTTGTATAGCTTTTGATTTTAAGCCAAGTAGAGTTTAAAGTTTTTGTTGTGGCAGAATATTCTTAACTGTCCTGTGGTAGTGCTATTATATGTGTCTATTCATTGATTGAATTTCCTTGATTTTTTTTTTTTGATAATGCTAGAGATGAAACTTAGGGCTTTGCTCCTGTGAGGCAAGCACTGTACCATTGGACTACTTCCCCATTCATATTTGCTAGAGTTCTTGCTTACCTAACTTTATCAAGCCTCTGCTGCTACCAATATGGTGTTTATTGAAATGTAAATCTGTGGGGCTGGGGGTTTAGCTCAGCGGCATAAGCGCCTGCCTTGCAAGCAGGCAGCCCTGAGTTCAATCCCCAGTACCGATAAAAAGGAAAAAGACAAAAAACAAACAAACAAAAGAAAGAAATGTAAATCTGATTATATCACTTTCTGCTTAAATTCCTCAGTGGCTTTTCATTCTCATCAAGATATTTCTTTCTTTCTTTTTTTTTTTTTTTTTTTTTTTTTTTTTTTTGGTACAAGGATTGAACTCAAGACCTCGTGCTTGCCAAGCAGGCACTTATGACACTGAGCTAAACCCCTAGCCCCACATCAGGATATTTCTTACTGTAATATATAGTAAAAGATCTTCTAGAACTCTTGCCTGGCTTATATCTTACTCTTTAACTAGGTCTTCTCCTCTTTTATGTTTCTATTTTACAGGTTGCTACTCTTTTTAGAATTCTGTTCCTTGTTATAGTTCATGTTGATGTAGTTCCTATAGTCTTCAGCAGGGAGAAGCCTTTTCTGAAATCTCTTTCCTCTGTTTGCCAGTCAGATTTAATTGCCTTTCTTCTGTGTTGCCATAGAGCCTTATAATTGCATTGTTACTATAATTTTCTGTTTACTAGTCTCTTTGTCGCCAGCTGCTAAACTCATTGATGGCAAGGACTGTTTGTTTAGTTATGTAAGTTGTATTTTGTTCCAAAAAGGATTTGTGGTTTAAGTATTATGTTTGTATCTCCTATGTGTGATGTCTTATATGAAGTATGTACCTTCTTATTCCCCCTAAAAAGTAAATTAATTGGCTTAGAAGAAAAAGAGTAAATCAATTCTGATGAGTTTTCTTTTTCTTACTTTTTTTTGTTTTTTACTTTTTGGCTTTCTTTTTTTTTTTTTTTTTTTTTTTTTTTGTTGTTGTTGTTGTTGTTGTTTTTTGTCTTTTTTCTTTTTATCGGTACCAGGGATCGAACTCACGACTGCCTGCTTGCAAGCAGGCGCCCTGTGCCGCTGAGCTAAATCCCCAGCCCCTGTTTTTTACTTTTTTAGGTTACCAAAAGGGACGAAGACTCTTCCCTGATGCAGCTAAAGGAGGAATTTCGGAGTTACGAGGCACTACGCAGAGAACATGATGCCCAAATTGTTCATATTGCTATGGAAGCAGGACTCCGTATTTCACCTGAGCAGTGGTCTTCACTCTTATATGGTGACTTGGCTCATAAATCACACATGCAGTCTATCATTGATAAGGTTTGTGAAATTAAAGATGCTGATTTTATACCATTGTTTTTACTTTGAAAAGTATTGGAGTACAGATGCTCATCTACCAAATCCTGGTAAACTCATCTGTATTGAAAATGCATTTAATGTATTTACCCTACCAAACATAAAACTCTGCAACATTGTACACCATAGCATATTGATTGTTTCCCCTGATGATCCACATGACTAAGAGCTATAAGCTTAGTGCCAGTACTTGGTATTTTATGAGTATCATACTGCATATAACTATTCTGGAAAAAATTAGAACTTTGAAATACGGTTTCTACTGAGTAAATATTGTTTTCTACCATTATAAGGAAAAATTCTAAGTCAAACCATTTTAAGTGAAGGACTGTCTGTATTTTAAAGAACTAAAGAGACAAATAGTTGGAAATTTCCTTGTTTTTAAATATGAAACTATTTCAAAATAACTTTTTTTTTTGAGACAGAGTCTTGCTGTGTAGTTCAGGTTGATCTTAAACTCACTATATACTCCAGACTGTGCTTGAAATCACAGCAGTTCCCCTGCTTTAGCCTCTCAAATACTGAGAGTACAGGCATGCATCACCACACCTGGTCGGTCTTATCTACCTAGCTTTTATCTATCTACCTGTGTATTTTTTTGAGACAGTGTTTTGCTATGTAGCTTAGGATAGCTTTGAACTCACTGTGTATCCCAGGCTGGCATCAAACTTGCAGCAGTCCTCCTTCCTCTACATCCTGAATTTGCTTTTTTTTGTCTTTTTCCTTTTTATCGGTACCGGGGATCGAACTCACGACTGCCTGCTTGCAAGGCAGGCGCTTATGCCACTGAGCTAAATCCCCAGCCCCCATCCTGAGTTTTCTAAGATTACAGATTTTTTTTTATTACTTTCTAACTTTCAAAATTAAGGGCTGTGACAGGGAATCAGATACAAGATATTACCATAAAAACAGGCATACAAGGTCTCAAGTTTATCTATATTCTGATCCTAGGGAATAAATACAATTTATAAATGTTTTCTAAGTGTCTAATGATGAGTTTCATAGGGCAGATTCTGAGGTGAAAATTTAGTTCATCATTGATACTCTTTCTATGGAATCTGAAGACACTTCAAACCTATTACATAGCTGATGTTTTGAAAGCGTTTGAATGTGAGTGTGTTATAAGAACCAGAGTAAAATAATTCTCTCTTCTGTTTGTTAGCTGCAGTCTCCAGAATCATTTGCAAAGAGTGTCCAGGAATTGACAATTGTTTTGCAACGAACAGGTGACCCAGCTAACTTAAATAGACTGAGGCCTCATTTAGAGCTGCTTGCAAACATAGACCCTAATCCAGGTTTGTGGGGTAATGGTCACATGCTTGTACTTTGTCTGCCTTTGAGGTAAATACTACAAAAATTACTGCTAACACCTTTTTCCTTTTCTTCATCCTCTTGACATTTATTTTAGATGCTGTTTCACCAACTTGGGAGCAGCTAGAGAATGCAATGGTGGCTGTTAAAACAGTGGTGCATGGCCTCGTGGACTTCATACAAAATTATAGTAGAAAAGGCCATGAGACACCTCAGGTAGGTACATTTATTGCACTTCTGACTGCTGTTATCTTATAACAGTTTCATCTGCTACATCTTAACAACCCATTTGGCTAATAGACTTTTTTGGCCGGGACTGGGAATCAAAATCAGGACCTTATGCTTACAAGGCAGGCACTGTGCCGCTGAGCTATACTCCTGGCCCCTATTAATAGACTCTATATGAGACTTTTCTCTCAGGTTGGTTTGGTTTGGTTTGCTTTGGTTTTGTGTGATGTTAGGGATTGAAACCAAGGCCTTGCACATGCTAGAAAAGCACTCTTCCACAGAGCTATGTCCTTTTTCCCCTCAGAAGTTTTTATTGTCTGTATTCTTTTGGAAGAAGCTCAGTTTTTAGTACAGCTACCTAATAAGTATTTCATAGTATAGCAAAGGCTAGAGGGTATCTTGGATATGAGTTCACTAAGTTTTAAAATGGTTTTGACAAGTACAGGTTATTGATTCCTTCTAAATTTTTTGTCCAATTCTTTTCTTCTGTGGAAAATTGTTACTTTTTCCCTCGTTTTATCATCTCCCAAGTAAACTTCATTTTATAAAAGTATGGAATTTGAATTTTCAAGATATTTTCATTCTTCACAAGAAGTTAAAAGAAATCCTTCATTCTAATAATAACTTCCATTAAATTATTGTGGGTCAGTTTCTATGTATAGTACTCTACATAAAATTATTTCTAATCCTCACAGCTATTTGTAAGGTAATTGCTATTTGCAAGTTGCAACTTAAAGAGGTTAAATAACATCTAAGATTATACTATCAGTAACCGAGCTGGGAGTAAATCTGCTAGAGTCTGTTACCTTTTTACTCTTCTATCCACTAGACATTATAATACTCAAATATGAATTAAGTCATGTTTTCATCTTACTAGGGTCACCACAATAATATCTTAAATTTTTATGTAAATTATGGCATTTACAATTTTTTTTATATTCTATCTCATTATTTGTTTGAATTACACATCTGAAGCCTGATAATTGTTTAAAACCTCCAAGTTCTAATGAATTAAGTAATTTTCACTTTTAGGTCAGAAAGTGTAATTGAACAAAGATTATGGTGTTTTGTTTGTTTGTTTGAGACAGGATCTCATCATGTAGTTCACCTTGGCCTTGAGCTTACTGTGTATCCTAGGTTGGCCTCAAACATATGATTCTTGTATCAGCTTCCTAAGTGCTAGGATTATGGGCATTGGCCACATACAGCTTTTTAAAATACAGTTTAAAAGTTTTTTTGATGACACAATTTTAAGATAACAGTAAGTGACTTAAGAAAATCTTACATAGCTTTTCTTTTCTTGGGCATTGTGTTGCCTGACAAATAGATGTAAAATTTAAACCAGTTTCAGATAATCTCCAGAATATAAAATGTCATCTCAGAGTTACACTCAACAGAAAACAATGGAATGGTAGTTGTTTCACAACAAGAATTACTAATCTAATGTGAAAAAGAGTTGCATATATAATCATTAAGGTTTGAAGTCCTAAGGTGAATAACAATTGAAATCTTTTTTCTATATATTGAATATTTTCCTTTTTATAGCCTCAGCCAAATAGCAAATACAAAACTAGCATGTGCCGAGATTTGCGACAGCAAGGAGGGTGTCCACGAGGAACAAATTGTACCTTTGCCCATTCTCAGGAAGAGCTTGAAAAGTAAGTTTTGAGTATTTTCTTTCACATAATTTTAATTTTTGGTCATTAGAGACTGTCATTATATAGTTTTTAAGTCTGTGATATATCAAAAATACAAGTGAGTTTATATATTAGATTCTTTAGATTGCAAAAATAATCTTTCCTTTTGAAACCACTAGAAAATTAATCTGGATGCAAGATTAATAGGGTAAGTGATTTAAGACCTTATCCAGTGATCTTATTTTGAGATCATTTTATACCTGGATTCTTCTACCATGAACTTCTACCTGCTGAACAGTAGGCATGTGTATCAGTTCTTAGTGAGCATCTTCATCCTGCTTTTAGACACTTTACCATTACACTGAGCTAATGTTCTCTTCCTATGTCTCCCATTCTTTTGTCCTGCTCTTCCTTTGTGTGCCCTGCACACCATGTCTATACCATTTCATGAAAGACTTTGTTGTCAACTGTTTATCCTTCAGCTTTCTCTCCTTAATCATTTACCAATTTCTGCCAATTCAGTTTCCTACATGTCTTTTAACTTTTTTTGTTGTGTCCTTATAGTCATAGCTTTCATCCTTTTTTTTTAAATCCATTGTTGCTTTCTAACTAGTGCCTGTCTCCTCTCCCATTGTTTGCCACAATCAGAAAGTAATATTTTATCATCATAGCTCAACTTCTGTTACTCCTGTGCATCTGTCTTTGATATTTTCTCATTGTCCTAAGGATTAAGATAGAAAATCTGGATTGTGGAAAGAATGGCCCTCATTAAGAAATCAAATAATAAATACTAGTGAGGCTACAAGGAAGAAGAAACTTTTTACACTCTTGGTGATAATGTAAATTTGCATAACCACTATGGAAATCAGTATGAATATTCCTCAAAAAATTGAAATTAGAAATTTCATTTGACACAGATATCCCCCATCTAGGTATCTTCCCAAAAGAGTTAAAGACATCATATTAAAGTGATATATGCATATCTATGTTTATAGCTGCACAATTCATAACAGATAAATCTTAGAAGTGGCCTGTATGTCCATCAACAAATGAATGGATAAAATGTGGCATTTATACATAATGGAGTCCTATTCTGCCATAAAGCACAATAGACTAGAATCATTTGTAGAAAAATGGATACATTTTAAGGCCATAAATTTGAGTGAAATATATCAGACACACGGAGTTACGTATCACATAGTTTATCTTATCTGAGAAACTCAGTGAAAATAAAGAGCAAAATAATAAGGGAATAGGAAGTAAGGAGATCTTTCTTAAAGGGAAAAGGAATCAAGAAAGAGATGGAGGGTAGGGTAGAATAGGGGATGAAGAAAAAGAATTGTGATGGGTTATGTGCATGTACCAGCTCCACTCAAAAAAGTAAACAATATTTAGTATATACATGTATTAATAAACTAAAATAAGATTTTAAAAAAAGGGCAAAAATCTGGGTTGTGGCATTTTCTAACCTGGGCTGCCTTTCTGATCTAATGTCACAGCACTTCCTAATTTTGCATTATACTCAAGCCACACTGATTTACTGTCAGTTCTTGTATGGTACCATACTCCTTCAAGTTTTTCATATAATATTATTTCTTCTAACCTAACCTGTATTTGCTTTTAGTCTACCAATCCCCACCCCCCTTTTTTTTTTGTAACAGAGATCGCACTTATGACCTCACACGTGTCAGGCAGGCCTTATGCCACTGAGCTAAATCCCTGGCAGTCCTTCACTTTTTTTTAAGAGAATCTGATCTTTCACGAGTTTGTACAACCAGGTTCTTCTTTGTCACATATATCACATTTATAATCAGTTGATGGTGTATTTTAGAAGTTGACAGGCTTTCTAGAAAATCTTAAGTATTAAATAACATTGGCTTTGTGTACCACATAATTTCATTATGAAAGTCAAGTCTGTATGACAACAAAAAAGCCACACAAAATGTGTAAAGTGGACACTGCCATAAAGTTTATTTACAAAAGCAAACAACTTTGGTCCACATGCCATAGTCATGCAACTCTGATCCATTTATTGAATATTTGTCTGCAAATACAAAACTAGCATGTGCCGTTAACTTTCACTTAAGTGTAAGTTCTACATACTATGTCTGTGTCATTTATTGTTGTCTTCCTTTTCCATTGCTACCAGTCAGCCCTGCATATCATGAGCTCTGTAATAGTAGTGTTTTTACAGAAAAGAATTACGACGTGTTTTTCTTTTTGATTTTTTTTCCCTTAAAGAACCTAGAGAGGATTCAAGAATCCTCAGAAAATTGTTGTTTATGCTTAATCTTTCTTTCTACATAGAATTTCACATCAAGATAGAGATTAAAGGAGATATATTCAGTTAATCTATACCTGAAACTGAGGTTTTTAGCTAAAATAGAGCTTTTGAAAGGACCTTGCTTGGAAGTATTTAGATTAAAATATGTCAGAGTGGAAACTATATAGTTTCATTGCCATTTTATCATCAGTTGGTACCCCAGCTCCAAATCTGTTGCTTCTTTCATATTTCTTCAGGTTAACTTTCTACTCTTTTCTCCAGGACTTGGTTCTAAACCTTACTATCTTTTACCAGAATTATGATAGTAATAAAGATAATAGCTAAAATAATTGATCAAATTTTTAGGTCTGGTGCCATTTTTAGTTTTTCATATGTTAACCCAATTTATTTTACTTTTTCATTGACTTTTTACCTGCTATTTCCCTGTGTCTCACTGAGTCTTTTGCATTTTGAATAAAAATATTAGTGGTATCCATGTCTGGCTTCAGATTCTTGGTTACTTTCTCATATAGCACAATATCTGGTCTAAACCTTACCTTCTGGGATTATTATTTTAAATAATTGTCTAAGGTACATCCAGTTAATCACTGTTGATTTGCTACTGTATGAATTTGTTTTTTCTTTCCTCTTTTGATGCTATTTTCTTCTCTTATGTGCTTTCCTCTCTTTTCTCTGTGTGGAAAGCTGTTTCTGTTTATATTCATATATTTTCCCTCAGCATACTTCCCCCATTTGCTCTCATACTGTTCATTTCTTCCTTCATTTTGCTACTGCAGAACTTGTTGTAGGTCATCTTATGTTACTATAATAGAATTTCAAGACTGGATAATTTATGAGAAGAAAAATGTACTTGACTCACAGTTTTGGAGAATGGGAAGTCCAAGATTGAAAGACCACGTTTAGTGAAGACTTTTCTTGCTGGATGATCGCATTGGTAGAATGCGGAAGAGCAAAAAGAATCAATGTATAAGAGAGGGAAAGGAAAATAGAGGGAAAGGAAGTTCAACTCATTCATTTATCAGAAACCCAATTCTGTGTTAAGGATTGGGAGTAAGTTTCCAACACATGAACATATTCAAACCAGAGTAACACTATATGTAGCAATTATAACTAATAGTTGTAAAATTACCCTCTTGCAGTTGTTTATTTATTTATTTTTTTATCGGTACTGGGGATCGAACTCATGACCTCCTGCTTGCAAGGCAGGTGCTTATGCCGCTGAGATAAATCCTCAGCCCGCAATTGTTTATTTACATGCGTGTTTTTTTCACTGGACTTAATTTATCCACGGGTTTTTCAACTTTATATTTCATGTATCTAGCAAATAATCTATCATATAAACTCAATATGTTGGTATCCACAAAAACAAATAATCTAGTTTTTATTTCTTATTTCCAACCAGTGTGACAGTTTTCTGTTGCTATTAAAACAAACAAATGGGGGCCATTCAAAGGGTTAGAGAAGGAGATGCTGTCATTATATCAACTTGGTTTAAAATACATGTTGCTGGGGCCAACGACATAACTCAGGGACACAGTGCCTGCCAGGCAAGCCACAAAGTTGTGAGTTCCATTTTTGGTACCAAAAATAAAGAAATACATACATACATACATGTTGCTACCTCGGATATTTGAGAATACAGTGTCTTTAGTTCACGTAACAAACTTCAAATGTTTCAACAAAATATTCAACAAAGGTCAATAAATATTTATTTAACTTAGATAAATTACTTTTATCCCTGCTTTTTTTTAAAAATCTTTTTATTGGTACCGGGGATCAAACTCACGACCGCCTGCTTGCAAGGCAGGTGCTTATGCTGCTGAGCTAAATCCCCAGCCCCTTATCCCTGCTTTTTTCTTCTCACTTTAACCAAACAAAATATAAATGCTCAACAGTTTCTCTTTAGAATGTATGTTGAAATCCTGCCTCCAAGAATTCCTGCATTCTGAGAAGTGTCAAAACTCCCCACAATGTTTATAAAAGACCATTATGTGCTCAGTACTGTTTGAAGGACTTTAGTGGGGAAAAAGGAACAGTAAACATGGAAATAAATAATTTCAGTAGTTTGGTAGGCTACAGCAAGAAATTTGAATGTTAGTTTTGTGGTAGCCGAAAATGATTACAGGGCTTATTCAAGTGGAACAATGAAATTTTAACTTGTCATAGAAATGTCACTGTGGAGCTGGGGGCAGTGTGTGATACACGTCTGCAGTCCTAGCATTTGGAAGGCAGAGGTGGAAGAATATTGTGTTCATGCCAACATAGGCAGTTAGTGACTTAGACCCTGTCTCAAAATAAGAACAGGGATACGGATATAACTCAGTATGAAGGCCTTATGTTCAATCCCCAGTGCCTCTAATAAAAGGAAGGGTGACTGGGAATGTCTCTTAATGTTACTGTGCCCCTCATTTTGATCCTTAGTACTGCAAGAAAAAAAGGTCACTGTGGTGCCTATATAAATGGAAACCAATTAACTGCTACAGTTATCAGATATAAATTTGGTAGCATGGTCACAGTACTGTAGCTATGGAAATGATGAAAAACAGTCATATTTGGGATTCATTTTGGAAATAGAGCTGCCAAGATAGATTGAATATAAAGTAAAAAAGAAAAGCAGGTTCCAGGAGCCAAGGTTTGGAGCCTGTGTAACAAAGTAATATTTTCTACTGATATAGTAAATGTTTTGAGACAGAAAATAAGTTTTTCTTTTGGCCATACGAAGGTTAAAACCTACTCCATATTCATACCACAAATATTTACTAGATACCTAGTATCCACAAGACCCTATATGATACACTAAATATAGAGTAGTACATAAGAAGGGCAAAGTGTGACCTCACTGGATTAACATTGAACTAAAGGAGACTAGCATAAAACACATAAATATAAAGCATAATATCTGGTAATGACTGGTGCTCAGAAGAAAAATGATACAAGATAATGATTAGGAAAAATAACAGAAACCGGAATTAAGTAATGGAACATGAAAGAAAGATAGGAGTGAGGTGTTGAGACCTGAGGCACAAGTGGAGAAATTGGCTTTATTAGAAACTGGAGTTCTTTGTCCTTTTTCCTAGGGAGATTGTGTGATTACAGATGCAGAAAGGTTAGTGGAACTGTTGTTAGATAATTCTCTAACGATTTCATCTGTCATCTTGCTTAAGTGGGAGACAATATGATAGGCTGTGGAGCGGCTTTAGAGAGTGAAAAGGAAAAGAATGGTAGAGCTGGGAAAGTAAATTTAGTAAAGAATTATGTTAATGAATTGTTTGGCCATTTAAAAAAGTTGCCTCTACCAGCATGTAGCTACTTGGGAACAGGCACAGAGTAAGTGCAGCATTTGGTTAGGGTTTTACCAAATTAATGCAGGATGCATAAGACCAGTGAGTTAAATGGATTTACAAGGGAGGGATTAATGGTGGATAATGGATTTTAAAATGGGTAAAGAAGGGAGGAATTACTTGAGGAAGCTTGTGTATACATTTTTTTTTTTTTTTTTTTTTTTTTTTTTTTTTTTTTTTTTTTTTGAGACAGGGTCTCTCAATGCAGTTCAGGCTGGGACCTCTCTTTGTAGCCTAGACTTGTCTTGAACTCATAATGATCCTCCTGCCTCAAACTCCTGAGTGCTGGGATTCCAGGCTTGAGCCACCACACCCAGCCCACAGCTCATGTATAATTTTAAAAAAGAAAAAATAGGAAGGCCAGGCATGGTGGTGCAAACCTATATCCTAACATTCAGGAGACTGAGGCAGGAGGATTGCTGTGAGTCCAAGGCCAACCTGAACATGGAGTGAGGCCCTATCTCCAAAAAAAAAAAAAAAAAAAGGAAAGAAAGAAATAGAAAACAAGGATGGGGTTCAGATTACAAGTCCAAGCTGCTCAGATGCCAAGGTACCAATATGTATCCCTTCCTCTTACTCACTTTGCCTCACTTAGTTAAGGTTTCACTTAATCCTAATTCTCCTTTTATGTTGTTTTGACTTTGAGACAGGGTTTAGCTATGTAGTTCAGGTTGGTCTTGAACTCAGTGTGTAGCCTAGCCTGGCATCCAACTCTAGCAGTCTTCTTGCTTTAGCCTCTAAGTGCTGGCATTACGGATGTGTGCTACCACATGTTTCTCATTCCTCTCTTTTAAGAGATTCAGATACAAAACTTTGCTTATTTCATTCAACAGTTTTAATAATATCTGAGATTTGTCCTTTGGAAGTGGAGTAACTGGGCGTTTTGTATAAGAGCTTTGAAGAAAGAATGAAGAGTAGATGTTAACATGTTGAAAGCACCAATTGTTCAACATGTTAACATCTACCCTTTAGAAAGCAACCAGTTAACGTTTCTAAAATACAGGTCTGCTCATGTGCCTCCTCCAAGAAGTAATCATTCCATCAGTGTCTACAAGATAATATGTAGGCCATCACCAGTATGAGTTTATTTTTGGGGAGCGATAAAAGAATACCCCACCTCACCCCCTGAACAGTCAGCTGTTTCAGAGGAACTGTACTTTTTTGGTGACTTTGCAAGCCTACAGCTGGTACTGAGCAACTATTTAGAGGACAACAATATGCAATACAGTAACTAGTGTAGATTTCCCATTGTCTTATCACTTTTAATTTGTTTCATTAGCAAATGTTTGTTTTTTTATTTTATTTATTTTTTTACTGGTACCAAGGATCAAACTCACAACCGCCTGCTTGCAAGGCAGGTGCTTATGCCGCTGAGCTAAATCCTCAGCCCCTTAATTTTTTTGTACTAAGAATCGAACTCATGACCTTGTGCTTGCCAGCCAAGCTCTTTGCTGATGATCGATATCCCTGGCCTATTTTTAAAATTTATACTTCATATTCTATTATTCTACCTTCAGCCAGTCTGATCTGGGAGCACTTGTGTTTTGTTGAACTTCATCTTCTGTGTGTATGGGTAAATAATGACGCTGTCTAGATAATGAAGGTCTAAAAGGGAAACTATTCTGAAAATATTCCTCATCAGTAACTGTTACTTTGGGCTGGGGATTTAGCTCAGCCGCATAAGTGCCTGCCTTATCAGTAACTGTTAGTATTAAATATTGTATTAATTTAGCTATAATCATGGCTCCATATATATGTAGTCTTCTTTCTGTTAATGTAACTTACCTTTTTCCTATTTGAAAATATTGCATGGGACATTGCAGGAAATAAAGACTTAAGACTACATCGATCTATAAGTAGAAACAGATTTTCTTTTTTTTTTTTTTGGTCTTTTTTCCTTTTTATCGGTACCAGGGATCGAACTCATGACTGCCTGCTTGCAAGGCAGGCGCTTATGCCACTGAGCTAAATCCCCAGCTCCGAAACAGATTTTCTTAAATGGAATTTAAGATCAAATTGTTTCTTATGTTAGAGTATTATATCTAATCACCATAAATAAAGCTCAGAACTTAGTTTAAATGAAGTTTTTTTTTTGTATATCTATTTAAAAAAATTTATGTATTTATGTATTTATTTTGGTACCAAGGATTGAATTCCTGACTTCACCCTTGCTAGGCAAGCATTTATGCCACTGATCTAAACCCTCAGCCCTTGTTTGTGTTTTTTGAGATAGGGTTTCACTGTGCAGTTGAGGCTGGCCTTGAACTCACTGTATAGCCCTGGTAGGCCTTGAACCGAGAGCAATCCTGCCTCAGTATCCAGAGTGCAGGCTTATAGGAGTGCACCACCACGCCTGGCTCAGAAAAATCTTTAATTCACACAATTTTTACTTTAGGCATAAAGTAATCTGCGAAACATAATACAAAATTTCTACATTTTGGTGTTATATTTAAAATGAATTTTGAGTTTTTAAATTTTTAAAAACTATACCATGCTTTAACAATTTAATAACAACTTTCAACTCTTACATAGCTTTTTCCTCATTTTATAGTCCACTTATCAAGATTTTCAAACATTTTTTTCCCACTGCAAAAATCTGCTTTGCATAAATGTGTAATTGGCTGTATTATGTGCCTGTATATACATGTGTGTATATCTGTATGGTATATATATCTTCATGTGACATTAGTCACAGTAGAATTTAATGTAAAATGTGTTCAATTTTTAGCTGAAGAAACTTTTCTAGACCGTTTTCCTATTTAAAAATATTTTCCCTTTTTTTTTCCTTCAGAGTAAGATTTAGAGCAATATTCACCAAAAAATTGTTTTTAAACAGGTATCGATTAAGGAACAAAAAGATCAATGCAACTGTAAGAACGTTTCCTCTTCTAAATAAAGTTGGTGTAAACAACACTGTCACAACCACAGCCGGAAATGTCATTTCTGTCATAGGAAGTACTGAAACAACGGGGAAAATTGTTCCAAGTACAAATGGAATTTCAAATTCAGAAAACAGTGTTTCCCAGCTAATTCCACGTAGTACTGACAGTACATTAAGAGCTCTGGAGACTGTGAAGAAAGTGGGGAAAGTTGGCACTAATGGTCAAAATGCTTCTGGGCCCTCTGCAGAGTCTGTAACTGAAAAGTAGGTATTAAGTAAAGATGATTAATAACATTCCTTTGCTTTTGGAAATGCATGAATTTTGTTTGGTTCTTTATCCTGAAGAAGAGCGGTTGGATTTTTATGCACATTGTTTCATATAGTAGGAAAAGCTCTAAACAACAAAAATTTTGAGTTCTAGACTGGATTTGCAACTGAATAGCTCTGCAAAATTAGAATGTCACTTCAACTCTTGAGTTTTATTTTCCTCTACTATGTATTATATAGGTTGGGTCAGAATTGGATTTTTCATACCTTGTTGCCTTGAACTTCTAGATTGATTCCATAGAGGTGCTTTAAAGAAACTAAGTAGAAATCTAAGCAGGTAAGAGACTGAACATCTAGCCATGTTTCAGTCTGAGCACTTTCACTGCATACTCTATAATGATACATAGTTAAGAGGGGAATCTTTGGAACCAGACTCTTTGGGCTTAAACTATGGCTTACTTTTTTCTGTTTGACTTTAAGCCAGCTATTTAATATATCTTCCTATTTCATAAAATTAGAATATTGTTCATGGGCTGAGTATGTAGCTCAGTGGTAGAGTGCTTGTATGTGTGAGGGTCTACCATTTCATATATTGGTTAGGAGAATTAAATGAGTTAATGCTGCCTTGTATTTTTAATAGTGCTTACCATTAGTAAGCACTCAAATATCTGACCTTTGTTTTATTATTGTTGTTTGTTATCAGCATAAGATTTCATTTGATAAAGAATTTTGTTCCCTTAAGAAATTTTTAAATTTTTCAGATGATTTAGAAAGTTACTTCAAGGGGCTGGGGGTTTAGCTCAGTGGCATAAGCACCTGCCTTGCAAGCAGGCAGTCATGAGTTCGATCCCTGGTAGCAATAAAAACAAAAAAGACCAAAAAAAATAAAAAAAAAAAAAAGAAAGTTACTTCAAATTCTAAAATGTCATACTTTATATACTTTGAAGATTTAAAATGTTTTTTGCTTTTTTTTTTTTTTTTGAAGTTGGGATCTCAGTATGCAGTTTAGGCTGGTTTTGAATTCACTATGTTGCTCAGGTTGGCCTCAAACTTGCAGCAGTCCTCTTTCCTTGGCCTTCCGAAAACTGGGATTATAGGTGTGGAGAGATTTAAAATCTTCGTTAAAGCATGTTCAAATTTTGTTGACCATAAATGGTCTGTCAGGATCTATTATATGTCTACTGTAATAAAAGCATTACACTAGGTACATAGTAAACTACTGATCAGTTCTTGTAATAATGGTAATATATGCTCTACTTTTGCAGTTTGATATAGTTTTCTCTGAAACAGATTTTAGAATAATGTATCAAAAACAATGTCTAGTTAACAAATGTTAGTTGTGTACTCATTCCAAATTTTGATGTGACATAGTTGAAAACACATGAGACATAACATATCTCTGCCTTTAGGGGATTTAAGATGTGATAGTTTTGGAGACAGCATTTACACAAAGTGAAGTGCGAGAGAATTTTGAGTCAAGGATGGAAAAAATTTAATATTTCTAGAAAGAATATTGGAAAAGATTTTCAGAAAATAGCATGTTATGTATTAAGTTCATTGGTAATTATATGGAATATTGAGACTGGCCTTTTAGAAATGAAGGCTTATGTTAGTAACAAGACTAAAATATGACTAAATGGATAGATTGACACCAAAGACCTTATATATGTTTAAGGGATGAATTTTAGTATAGTGGTACAACTTTTCTATCCATACAGTGTAATATTGTTTAGCTATTATAAAGGAAGTGTTATACTATTATGTGCTGCTTTACGGATGAATCTTGAAAAGATGTTAAGTAAAAGGATAGATACAAAAGGCCAGATATGATTCCATTAATGTGAAATATCCAAAATAGGCAAATCTGTAGCAAAAAGTATATTTGTGATGGAGTGGGACATGAATGTTAATAGGTACAGAGGATGATGAAAATGTTTCAGAATTAAATAGGGATGAGAATTGAAAAATCTTGTGAAGATACCAAAAACCAATGAATTGTACACCTCAAAAGGGTAGATTACAACTCAACTTTTATTTTCTTTGTGCTAGAAGTCCAACTCAGGGCCTTGTGCATGCTAAGCATATACTATACCACTGAGCTATACTTTTAGCCCTTGTATCTCAAAAAAAAAAAAGGAGTAGGAAAAAAATCAAAAGTAAATAAATCCCACAGTGATTATGTAATGTGTGCTAAATACCCGGACAACTGGTGTAGTTAATGAAAAGGAACTATATAATAGGTACATTCTCTTCCTCTAAGGGTTAATTGTCTAATATAGTCTGGGAGATAAATATGCAAACAAATATTATGTAATACATTTTGAAAAGTTCTGTAATGGAGTTGTATTGTTGGACCATAGGAAAGGGGGTAACTAACTCTTTAGGGAGATGTAAAAAAATTTCTTAGAAGTGAGCTACCTCCAATAGTATATGTAACAAAGCCAGAAGATCTTTGTGGATAGAGAAAGCAGCACAAGCAAATCATGAGACTATGAAGGGAACTGCTTAGAAGAAAAGCATAGAAACCTAGAAGTTACCTGAGATAAAACTAGTCATCTAGTTCCTTGACTGGATGACTAACTGAAAATTAACTTTGTCCATAAGTCCGAATTTTTTGGTAACTTGTATGATTTCATGAAGCCCTGAAAACTTAGCCTGTCATGAATTTCTTTTTCTTTTTTTTTTAGACTAAGGATTAAACCCAGGGCCTCTAGGCTAAGTTACTAAATTGTCCTAGCTGGTCTCAAAACTTGTAATTCTCTTGCCTCAGCTCCAGAGTGCTAGGACTATCAGCATGCATCACCACACCTTCCTTAGTCATGAATTGGGATACCTTTTTCCTGATATGTTTAAGAATTTGCAATTTCAATAAATTAATCCAAGTTTTATAACCATGTTTTTCAATGAAGGACCAGATAATCTGTATGACACACTTGTTTGTATATTCAAAAACTCCATAAACGTTAGTCATGTTAGAAAACTACGCTAGTGATTTTCCTGCTGCCTGTTAATTTATTGAAAGAATAAGTAAAGACCTAAAATACCTTTAAACTCTAAGCCAAGAAGTTTGTACCTATTGTTTTACCTATAGTTATTTAGTTATCTTTTACATTTTGATATATAATTATAGGTAGAAATAAAATACTTGCTGCTTGACTGATCTGCTGCACTAAATTTAAGACAGCCCATATATATTGTTATTCATATTTCTAGCTTTCAAAGGACTTTTCTAGTTTGAGAAAAACTCTAATCTGGTTAGGATATAATATATTGAATTTCTTACGAACAAAATCATTTTTTGAGTTACTGCATATGTAAACCTTTGTCCAAGTTTTTCAAAGAGTATAAGAAAGCCATTGGAAGATTCTCTGGAACTAATTAATTGGTTACTCATCTAAGAAAATTATTCTGTGTTTCAGGGGGGAAAAGGCATCAATTTAATGAGTGACCATTTCATTAACCTATCAGATATTTACTGAGTACTTACTGAGTTCCAGGAGCTATTTTATTTGTCAAATAGATATTTATGGAGTGCCTGTGGTGTGTCAGGTACTATTCTGTGTGGCAGGACATAAGAGTAAACAAAACAGACCCCCCAAACAGTGTTTTTTTCCTTACTTTTTACTTAATGTTCTTGGGGACTTACTGAACGTGTGTGTGTGTGTGGTTTTGTTTTTTGGGGGGGGGGGGTTGTTTGTTTTGTAATTCCCAGTAGGAAAAGTCTTTGTTGAAAGAATGGGGCAAAAGAATCATCTTAATGCCTAGAATTTGTTTTCATTTCTTGTTGCTCATACTGGTATATGAAATCTATTACTATGATCTTGTGAATTAGTATATGTAATGTGGCAGTGAAATTCTTTGCCTTTGTTGTCACAATAGAAATGTCATGGTTTCACTATGTAATTTATGAAAAATGGGAGGTAGTGATTTATCTTTTGACTTTTGTTAAATTTTCTTTCCAGTAAAATTGGTTCTCCACCCAAGACTCCTGTAAGTAACATAGCTGCTACCTCAGCTGGGCCCTCTAATGTTGGAACAGAACTGAATTCTGTGCCTCCAAAATCCAGCCCATTTCTAACTAGAGTACCAGTATATCCTCAGCATTCAGAAAACATTCAGTATTTTCAAGATCCAAGGACTCAATTGCCCTTTGAAATTCCACAGTATCCACAGACAGGTAAGTAATTTTCTTTTCTAAAAAAGAAAAACTATAATCTAAAGCTGACGTTGTTTCCCTTAGATAAATGAGGGAGTCATTTTTATATATATCTAAAATGTCTACAGTAAAAAGTTAACCATTTTGACTATATAAACTATAAGTCTTTTTACTTCCCTAAGAATCCATGATTTTAATACCAGTTTTTTATTCACATGTGTTTCTTGTGTATACATGGGAGCACAAAGTGATAGGGAATGTAAAGGGCTGATTAGAACATGAGATTGTATATCATCTTCTTACAAGAACAATAAAATTAAGGAAGTGACAAGACAAAGGAAAAGGACTTTGAAATACCTAGGGTACCAAACTGTAAGAAACTAAATAAATGGGAAAACTACTGAGTAAAAATAAAGTTTGTGTGGTGCCCTCTAAGGGCTGATAAGGATCTAAATTTCTGTGTTAATTTGCTTCTGTTCTTCTAATGAACGGAGATTACAAAGGTTTTGTCCTGCATTTAGGCAAATACAAAGGTGTAGAGTTTTTTCTTATTTTTGCTTCTTTCTACTTCAGAATAATCCTTAAGCCAAACTGGTATATTCTGACATAGTCTTGCCATCCTGTTGTGTCTTTCTGACTGTTCTATTTCCTTTGTTTCCTTCCCTCTAATAACTGATTAATAAAATATTACAGTTTTCCACACTATTGGGGTACCTGGTATACACATACATTGCATAATATTTAAACATATCTCTCTTTTCTAACATCAATCATTTCTTTATAGTGAAAAACATTCGGAATTCTTTTAGTTTTTTGTTTTTTGGTTTTTTTTTTGTCTTTTTCCTTTTTATCGGTACCAGGGATCAAACTCACGACTGCCTGCTTGCAAGACAGGCGCTTATGCCGCTGAGCTAAATCGCAAGCCCCTCTTTTAGCTTTTTGAAATTCATAAAGTATGTAATTATCTGTAGTCATCCTAAATGGGAATACATATGTCTTTTTCACATACTGATTCTTTTCTTTTGACTATGTATGCATAGTGGAATTGCTGGATCATATGGTAGTGCTGTTTTTATCTTTAAGGAACCTCCTTACTGTTTTCCTGTATATCCTTGTCAGCACTGTATATACTTTGATAATAGCTATCATTCTTATTGGAATGAGATACCTCATTTTGACTTTTACCTTATATTTTCTTGATTCATTAATACTGAACATTTTCTTATATATGTATTGGCCATTTGTGTGTCTTTTTTTTTTTTTTAAACAGTACTGAGAATTGAATCCAGGGTCTTCACAATGAGCTATATCCCCAGCCTTTTATTTTTATTTTGAGACAGGGTCCTTAAGTTTCCCAGGCTGGCCTAAAACCTCTGATCTTTTTGCCTTAGCCTTCCAGAGTGCTGAGATTACAAGAATATGCCATGATGCCTGGTCTTGGGTGCCTTCTTTTGATTGTGTGTCTGTGTATGTAATTTTTTTGTGGTGGGACTTGAACCCAGAGACTTGCAATAAACTACATCCCCAGTCCTTTGGTTTTTATCTTTGTTTTAAATTTTGAGACAGGGTTTCACTAAGTTCCCCAGGCTGGCCTTGAACTTGATCCTCTTGCCTCATCTTGAGATTACAGCCATGTACCACTTTGCTAGCTTGCTTTCATTTCTAATTGGGTGGTTTCGTTGCTGTTCAGATTTAGTTCTAGACTTATTCATAGTCTAGATATTAGCCTCATGTGTTGTTTGCCCATTACATCTTAGGACAATATATTGTATGTATATCATATGCAATATATATAATTTTTTCTCACATTCTATAGGCTGTCTTTGCATTCTTGATTGTTTTCTTTGCTGTGTGGATGCTTTTAAGTTTGATGCGGTCCGAGTTGTCTGATTTGCCATTGTTCCTTGGGGTCTTGTCAGAAAATCCTTTTACATTCCTGTGTCCTGTAGTATTTACCATTTTCTTCTATTAATTTTTACTTTCAATCTTAAAAAGTCTTTAATTCTTGACTTGAATTGACTTTTACCTGGCTAGAGATAGAAGACTAAGTATTACGATTCTTCATGCAAATATTGAGATGCTATTAGTTTTATAGTTATACTAAGAATCAAGTAAGAAGTCCATGAAATTACCTTTGGGAGTTCTGTAAATGCCCAGCATGGTATGCAGAATAGATTGGTTTTATATGCTTGCATACAATTTTCAAAAGCAAGTTAGCAACTTACAGGTTTTGAAAGTGATCTTTAACCTCTGCTCCCAAAATGGTTAATAAGAATTAGTAATGTAACTTTCTGCAATATTTAATCCTAGCAGTAGATGCCTTAAAAGAAAATTTCCTAGACATCTCTTAATAATTCTGCCGTGAGTTTTTAAGAAACAGTTTAATAAAATATTGACTGTTAAGCATTTTTATGTAATGGTATCTTGAAAATACATAGGTTCTCTATAAAGATCATTGCATATATTTTCTCACATTAAAGTCTATCTTAGATTTAAACCAATATAAAATGTTGGATTTTACTACGATTACATTAAATATTCCTCTTTCCAATTTTCAAGGATACTACCCACCACCTCCAACGGTACCAGCTGGTGTGGCTCCCTGTGTTCCTCGCTTTGTGAGGTCCAATAATGTTCCAGAGTCCTCTCTCCCACCTGCTTCCATGCCATATGCTGATCATTACAGTACATTTTCCCCTCGAGATCGAATGAATTCTTCTCCTTACCAACCTCCTCCTCCGCAGCAGTATGGACCAGTTCCCCCAGTACCTTCTGGAATGTATGCTCCTGTGTACGACAGCAGGCGCATCTGGCGCCCACCCATGTATCAACGAGATGACATTATTAGAAGCAATTCTTTACCTCCAATGGATGTGATGCATTCATCTGTCTATCAGACGTCTTTGCGGGAAAGATATAACTCATTAGATGGATATTATTCAGTGGCTTGTCAGCCACCAAGTGAACCAAGGACGACTGTGCCTTTACCAAGGGTAAGTGGGAATAGAAATAGAAATGCTACTGTAACATAGTGGTTAAGAACCCTATGTATGCTGAGCGTGGTGGCTCATGCTTGTAATCCCAGCACTCAGGAGGCTGAGGCAGGAGGATCGTTGTGAGTTCGAGATTAGCCTGGGCTACAAAGTGAGCTCAAGGTCAGCCTGAACTGCATAGCGCGAGACCCTGTCTCAAAAAAGACAAAAAAAAAAATGCAGACTCCCAGCTCTTCCTGCTGGTACTTGTGGGACCTAATAAAAGTTACTTAATCTCCCCATTCCTCAGTTTTTTCATTTTGTACATAATTACCAAGCTGTAGTAAGAATTAAATTAGAAGCACAAAGTTCTTAGAACAGGACTTGGTGTATATTAATGCTCAGTAAATGTTATATTTGAAAGGTAACTGATGGACAGGTAAAAAGAAATCTCAAAAATACAACGACAGAGCTGGGCTTGGTGATATATGCCTGTAATTCCAGCACTCAGGAGACTGAGGCAAGAGGATCATTGTGAGTTCAAGACCAACCTAGGTTACAAAGTGAGTTCAAGGCCATCCCAAGCTGCATAGCAAGACCCTGTCTTTAAATAAATATAAAAGAAGGCCTTTTTTTCAGTATCCTATAATATACAAGGACTTTTCTAAACTAGAAAAATGTTTAGATTTTTACCTACTATCATTGATGTGCATAAATATTAACCCTTTTGGTTTAAGTATATGGAATACATTCTGTTGACTTCTTGCTGAGTGATTTTGAGTTTTGTCTCAACAATATAAAAATGTATTTCAGACTGTTTTCACAGAGCATACTTATATGTATTCACCACTTCCTAGATGATGAAGATTGTTTCTTTTATCCCTAGGAACCTTGTGGTCATTTGAAGACCAGCTGCGAGGAACAGATAAGAAGGAAGCCAGACCAGTGGGCACAGTACCACACTCAGAAAGCACCTGTCTCTTCAACTCTCCCTGTGGCAACACAGTCTCCAACACCACCTTCTCCTCTATTTAGTGTAGACTTCCGTTCAGATGTAAGAAAGGTTTTAACCACTTGATGTGCAGGACTAGGTCAAACAATTGACCCCAGATTATTTATTCAAACCAGGGTTAGATAATTTGTATATTTTGCAGTGGTTTGGTATATAGTTTTTTGGTTTGTTTGTTTTTGAGACAGGGTCTCACTGTGTAGCTCAGGCTGGCCTGAAACTCGCAGTGATCCTTCTGCGTCAGCCTCCTAAGTTCTGAGAGTACAAGCATGTGCCACCATACCTGGTTTTTGTGTATAGCTAGATTTAGTTCCCTATGGCTAGTATAAAGACCATTAGGCACAGTGTTTTACTAAGAATTTAAAATCTTCTCAGCTCTATAGTTGGTATTTTATAGTATTCCTTTTTTGTTCTTACTGTTGTTGCTCTTATTGTTGTTTAGCACTGGCTGTCAAACCATACTCTTGCACAGTCTTTTTTTTTTTTTTCTTCCTCTCGGTACCAGGGATTGAACTCAACAACACTGCACTTACCAGGCAAGTGCTTGAGTCACTGAGCTAAATCCCTGGCCCCTTCTTTTTGATTTTTTTGAGACAAGGTTTCCCTGTGTAGTCCAGGCTGGCCTCAAATTCACTGCAGTCCTCCTGCCTCAGTGCTGGGTGATTACAAGCACGCACTATGATGCACAGCTAACCTTGTACACATTTAAGTACATGTACTGAGATATACTTTGAACCTCAGTTGTTGCATCTTTAGTAAAGGCCTGGGCTCAGAACCTACCACTACAAAAAACCTCAGATATATATCTAATATTTAATGAATACCTACTCATGCCAAGCATGTGCTCAGTGTTTATATATAACACTTTTATTTAAGTCTCACAAAAACCTTAGATGTTTTAGAGGATAAGTATTATTCATATTTTATAGATTAGGAATTTTAATAATTTTCCCCAGACCTCTCAGTCTGCAGGTAACTGGGATTTGAACCCTAGTTTATCTGATATACTTACTCTCCTGTATCACAAGAGATGCAAAAATGCCTATTGTGTTATTTCTACCATTTACATCATGTTAAGTATTGTTCTTGGCACTACAAAACAAGTTTTTGTGCAAGGGTGATGTCGGTTTAGCCAGGTGTTTTTAGTACTGTTTCGGTTTGGCTTAGGTTTTATGAGACAGGGTCTTGCCATGTAGCCCACGCTCACCTCAAACTCCTAATCCTTCTCTCAGCCTCTAAATGTTGGGGTTAGAGGCATGTGCCTCCATGCCAAGCTAGTATTGTTATAGTTAAAGAAAAATCGTTTTTTTTTTTTTTTTTTTCATTTATCCTACTTTCTTCCTCAGGGTCAGACATTAAAAATATTTTAATCTTTTAAATATGGCAAATTTCAAACATTTGCAAACATAGAACAGTATAATAAACTTTGTGTACCTACCATTACCCACTGCCCAGTTTCTATTTGGCCAGACTTGTTTCCTTTTCATATTCCTTCTTCCCATAGGATTATTTTGAAATCCTATAAATCATACTTTTTTCATCCATAAATATTTCAACAAAGTGTTAAAATTTGTAAAGTGTATTCAGGTTCATTTCCCTCAAAGCAGATAGACACCTGGCAGAGTGACAACTGTCATTTGCTTATTAGAAAAGTTTATTTTTATTGTTCTGTGCTATGCTTTAGAAAACAAGTGATTCCTTAAGATTCACATTTGCTATCAGCTATCAATATGAATTGGAAGAGTTTTGGCCTTGAATTTTCTTGTCTGTATACCTGATAAACTAGACTTAATGATTCTCACAACTTTATATTTTTGCCACATAGTATTGAGTACAGTCCCTTTAAAATTTATTTGACTTCCCTTTCTAGCTCTAGAAAAAACTTTGAATTCCTTTTCTGGATTTAATACTGCATGTTTTATCACTTATGTTCCCTTATGATTATAGTTTTTTTTTTTCTCAAGAAAATCATAAACTTCTAGGGCATGATCTCTATGTGTACTATGTAATTGGTGTGTGGGTTTTTTTATTTTTTGCTTTTTTCACTTGTTTAGAGCACAGTACATTGGTACCTTGGTTCATGAACTTAATTCTTCATGAATTGGATGAGAAATATATCAAATTAAATTGTTAAATTCATTGTTGACCTTATAGGAAATTTGATTGATTTCTGGTCCAATTCAGTTTGTGACCAGGGTCATGGGAAGAACTAAGTTTGTGAACTGAAATACCACTGTACCATGTTAGCAGCATGTGATAAACACTTGTTGATTCGTTTGATAGTATCAGTCAGGAATTCCTTATAAGATATAAAGGAAAAAGAGACAGCATGCAGTTTTTTCTAGAAATACTATTTGTTGCTTATAATTTTTTATATTACTGAGAGAATATACGTTCTTTAATTTACAGTTATTTTATATTAGCTACCAGCTTGTAAAAAAGTTTCATACTAATTGCCTTTTTTATTTTTTAAATTAGTTCTCTGAGAGTATGAGTGGTACAAAATTTGAAGAAGATCATCTTTCCCATTATTCTCCCTGGTCTTGTGGCACCATAGGCTCCTGTATAAATGCCATCGATTCAGAGCCCAAAGATGTAATCGCTAATTCAAATGCTGTGTTAATGGTATGATTTTTCTGGTTGAAAATGGGGGAAATTATGCATGTTGGCTCATTTTACAATGAAAGCTTTCATCTTTGTATTATTTCTGAATGACTCACCTATAAGCAGGAGTGTTATACTTTGAGAAGTCTGAAATAAATAGCATTTAATGTTAAAGTATTTGAGTATAGCTTGATGATTTAATTAGTTTCTGGATTATCATTGAGATATAGAGCTAGTTGAAATTTAACGGAAGAATCCATCTGTTTATCCTTTTATCAGTGAAATGAATCTAAGCTACATACTGGCTTTTTATGTTGTTTGTTTTTGTTTTTGTTTTTTGAAATAGGGACTCACAAAGTTACCCACCCAGGGCTTGAACTTGAGATCCTTGTGCCTCAGCCTCCCAGAGTGCTAAGATTATAGACAGACACCATGATATCTATTACATGTCTTTTGATAACATTGCACTTGGATTACGAGCTCAAATAATTATCAACCGTGCTTTTATTGGTATCATTTGGTTTATACAGGATCTGGACAGTGGAGATGTTAAGAGAAGAGTGCATTTATTTGAAACTCAAAGGAGGACAAAAGAAGAAGACCCAATAATTCCCTTTAGCGATGGACCCATCATCTCAAAATGGGGTGCAATTTCCCGATCTTCTCGTACAGGTTACCATACTACGGATCCTGTCCAGGCCACTGCTTCCCAAGGAAGTGCAACTAAGCCCATCAGTGTATCAGGTATTCTATTTTAACTAAGACTTACCCTGTTATTTTATGCATTGTGTTGTTTATTTCCCAACCTGTGCAATAGGGAACATTTTCCCTTTAAGGACCACAGCAAACTCAGAATTACATAGTGTAATCAGGATTACATGGCTAGTGCGATAAAAAACAGAATTTGTTTTAAAAAGTGTACATTCACTTCTATATACTGTTATTTCACTTTTCTAATGATTACTTCTTTTGTTTATCTGTAGATTATGTCCCATATGTTAATGCTGTTGATTCAAGGTGGAGTTCGTATGGCAGTGAGGCCACATCATCAGCACACTATATTGAACGGTAACATTACTCTTAATTCTTTAGGATTTCCTACTCTCAGACTTGTATACATCCTTAGGATATAAAATCTACTTTAAGTTGTCCATGAAATATGATTTGAGTTGTGTGACAAATATCTGGAAAGACTTTTTCCATTTGGAATGAGGACTGAGATTTTTAGGATTGATGTTTGCATATAGTCATTACTACTTTAGTTACTTCATTTATTTCATTTTTATTATAATAACCATATTTTTTCTTTAAAGTGACAGATTCATTGTTACTGATCTGTCTGGTCATAGAAAGCATTCCAGTACTGGAGACCTTTTGAGCATTGAACTTCAGCAGGTGAGCTTGTTGTAACATAACTTGGATTTTTTGAAAAAATAGAATGGCAGTTGGAAGCTAAATGTGCTTGTTTTCCTTTCTTCTGTAGGCCAAGAGTAACTCATTACTTCTACAGAGGGAGGCAAATGCTCTAGCCATGCAACAGAAGTGGAATTCCCTGGATGAAGGCCGTCACCTTACCTTAAATCTTCTAAGTAAGGAAATTGAACTGAGAAATGGAGAGGTAAAGTTTCTGAGCCCCCTAGGTCCATGCTTAATGTGTTTGCTTTCTGCTGGTGCATGTCCATTGATATCATTAACTAGTCCATTTTGCAGTGCCTTTTTTCTGATGGATGATTGACTGCTTTTAAAATTTACAGTAGTAGGGGTCAGGGATTTAGCTCAGTGGCTCACCTGCTTGCCTTGGGAAGCACAAGGTCATGAGTTCAATCCCTGATACCAAAATAAATAAATAAAATTTAAAGTAGCATATTAGTTGTTTTTTGTTTTGTTTTTGTTTGTTTGGGTTTTGATTTGTTTTGTTTTTTGGGGGTCAAACTCACCACTGCGCACTTGCCAGGCAGGCACTTACATCACTGAGCTAAATCTCCAGCCCTTTTTCTTTTTTTAACTTTTTATCAGTACTGGGGATTGAACTCACGACCACCTGCTTGCAAGGCAGGTGCTTACGCTGTGAGCTAAATCCCTAGCCCCCTTTTTTTTGTTGTTGTTTTTTGAGACAAGGTCTTGCTATGTTGTTCAGATTAGCCTTGAGCTCACTGTATAGTCCACGCTGACCTTGAACTCACTGCTGTCCTCCTGCCTCAGACTCTCAAGTTAATAGTAGCATAATATTATAGTCCTAGGATTTGAGATTCCTGTTTCAATTTAAAAGGGAGGCCCGAAGTTACTAAATCAGTATTTTTCTTTTTTTAAAAGTTTTAAAATGTTTTTGGTGGTTTATTTCATTTTTTTTTAGACAAGGTCTCACTGTGTAGTTCAGACTGACCTTGAACTCACTGTGTAGCCCAGCCTGGTCTCAAAACTTGTAGCAATCCTTCGGCCTTAGCCTCCTGAGTATTAAGATTACACATGTGTACCATTACATCCAGCAAAATCGATTTTTTTCTTATTTACAGAGTGATTACACAGAAGATGCAGCAGATACTAAGCCTGATAGAGATATTGAGTTAGAGCTTTCAGCACTTGATACTGATGAACCTGATGGACAAAGTGAACAAATTGAAGTAAGTTCCACAGTTAGACAAGTAAAAACTTTCTTCCATTGAAAATTAAATAATACAAAATGCTTTCATACTGAAAGATAATATTGTGTATTTTTAGGAGATCTTGGACATACAACTTGGTATTAGCGCTCAAAACGAGCAGTTACTAAATGGATCTGCAGTGGAAAATGGGCATCCAGCTCAACAGCATCAGAAAGAGCCATTAAAACAACAGAGACAGAGTTTAGGTGAAGACCATGTGATTCTGTGAGTGTTAGACAGAAAATTTATAACCAGTGGGATAGGGCGTGAATAGTTAAAGAAAAACAGATACTGTGTCATACTCATTTTTCACTTTATTCTGTGAGAAGAAAGCCATTCTTTCTAGGGCAGTGTTTTGGCCAGTGAAAATCCTGAGTCTCTTGTATGCTAAGCATGCACTCTACCTTTGAGCTACATGTCTTCTTTTTTAAAATTTTATTTTGAGACGGGATCTTGCTGAGTTGCCTAGGCTTAACTGAATTTGTGATCCTCTTCTTCAGCCTCTCAGGTAGATGGGATTACCACCACATAAGGTTTACAAAGCAATCATTTTAGTAACTTGAAACTTGCTTTTTGTATTGGGATAAAAGTTAGCATATATTTTAGCACCAGGTTATACTTCAGTTTGGCCAAACTTCTAGACTATAAAACAGAGAATTAAAACCTAGGTTGTTTGTTGTTTTAAAAACCGTACTAAGATTTTCTTGAGTGTAATACTGTCATTTTTTATAATTACCGTCAAAAATAATGGGTTTAATCCTGAACTTGATAATTTGATTGGTCTTAAATTAGCCAATATTTTAAGTTTTTCTTATAATTTTTTTTAAATGGGACCTTTTAAACTAGCTTTCAACACTTTTTATTGATAAAAACATGCTTTTGCTTCGGCCTTTTAAAATTTAATACAGTTTTCATTAAACTTATATAGTTATTCTTCAGTTCTCACTAAAAAACTAATTGTTTTTCTTTGTCATTTATTTTCTCTCAGGGAGGAGCAAAAACCAATTCTACCGGTAACTTCTTGCTTTAGTCAGTCACTCCCTGTGTCTGTGAGCAATTCAAGTTGCCTCCCCATCACCACGTCTGTCAGTGTTGGCAACCTCATTCTGAAAACTCATGTTATGTCTGAAGATAAAAATGACTTTTTAAAACCTGTTGCAAATGGGAAGATGGTTAACAGCTGAAAAGAGATTCATCTTTCAAATTTGTGACCACACCATGGAAGCATTTACACTAGCTTTTTATATATATAATATATATTATATAATGTATATTTTTTTTAAAAAAAGATATTACGGGGGGCATCCATTTCCTGTGGACTCTTTGATACTTCGAGCCCTCTTGCATTAGCATTATGAAAAAAAAAGATTTACTTTACTAGGGTAACATGTTCACTTTCCAGAAGTGATTGGAATTTGGACAACATTTAACTTAAGCTTCAAGCAGCTTTTTATGAGTTTGTAGCAATCCGGTGCAGTAACTGAGCCATTTCCTATTTTAAATGGCTTCTATAGAAAATTAACAACTCAGTTATTAAACTAGCAGGATCCTACAATGATACATCTAGTGAAAGTAGACTTAATTAACTTATTTATTTCTATTTTATGTTTCACTGAGAGAAATTTCCATCTCATTCCAGCTGCTTTATTTATCATTTTCATGGGACTTTGCATGGATTTTTTCTTTCTTTCTTTTTTTTTTTTTTTAAATTTTGAAGAGTGGAGTTAGATATTCTTACCATAGAGTTTTACAGGGTTGTTATATACTAGCTTTCTTTACTGCATTATATGTAGGAGTGTGGTGCAGTGCTTTTATCTGTAGCATTTACGTTTTTTTTTTTTTTTTTTTACATTTTTCAAGAATAGTTTCTGCTTTGTTAATATTTATACACAGGCTACTTGTTGAAGTAATTAATTAAAAATATAACCAAGTGCCTAAGTCTTTCAGCTGATGTACTAGATATTAAATTCTCCTAAGTTATGCAGAATCGTTTTTACAATTTTGATAAATTATGCACTAATGTAATGGCAGTTTTTTAAAAAATGCAGATTTAAGCCTGTACATTATAGAATCTGATGACTTGGCAAAAGAATCAGGTGCTTTCAGCTTTCTTGAGAAAACCCTGTATGTAGCGTTTGCACTGACTAACAAGATGGTATTGCTGGGTTTTTAATTTAAACTAATTAATTTGGATGTGGATGTTCATTGCATTATCTTGGTTAACTATTGTTTATTGTTACTTCATGTTGGGGTTTAATTTTCCTTGTTTTCTGACTGGTAGGTTGATAAGACTATGAACCATGTTATAGTGGAACATTGGCTAACATTTACTCATATTTTAGAACATGAATAGTACCTGCCCTGGCATAATGTGACTGAAATTGTTTTACTTGGCATCTAAAAGTATGCAGTATGTTCAACCAGCCATGCCCCAGATTTGTGGGAGAAATTTTATTGGAACCGAAATTTCAGTCAACATTTAAAAACAAAAGCTGGGCATTTTTTTCCAGGTGACCTTACCTATAGTTAGTCTTTTTGTTTTTCTTCCATTTCTTTAAGATTAGTTTGACTTTTATTATTTTTTTAATTAACTTCTGTGAAGTTGTTTACTCTGAAAATTGTACTGGAATATTTTAAGCCAAGCTGATCTTTCACCAGGTGTACTGTATGTAAGGGCTTTTCCTGCTAGCAAGATGCTTAAACAGGATCATGTTATTGGTCGTCTGAGCTATTTAGTTATTTTACAAAACCACAGCATTGTATCAGATAAGATTTTGATAAAAGTTTTGTGCACATTTCCAGGGGCGGGAGGGTTGACATTTCCCTGAAATTTCTTGATCAGAAGGCGTAAATACTGGTGTTTGATACCTGTCTTAATGAACATGCTCATAAGGTGACTGATAAGTTGTAAATATACCTGAGAAACAAAGGGGTAGTTTTGATATTCTGGTGTCAGTATGGAAGATCTTACACATTTATTTAATACTCAAATGTATGAAGATGTTTGTTTGTAGCATAACAGCACAGTAGCCTTGACTTAGTTTTCTTTGGTTAGTACTGTACCTTTTTGCCATGGCCAGTGCGCCTCATCCTACAAAGGACATTTTATTTATTTCACTCTGTAACCTGAAGTGAATAGGAACAAGAGTTTTAAACCATGTTACATTAACTTATTTCTGACATTATAAATTAGCCTAGGATATTACAGGAACATGATTGTTATATAATTTATATCAGAACCTTTCTATAAATATGTACTTACTACATTTTGAATGCTTCCAATGTACTTTATTTGCTGTTTGTAATTCCAAAAAGGATATGCAAACCAGTCTGTCTATTTCATGGATATTTAATAGTGAGATCTTCCATGTTGAAGGTAATGTATTTTTTTTTAAGATTTTAAAATTGCTATTTTGTTACAAAATAGAGACCTATTAACAGTTCGAGAGCTCCTTATGTGCCCTCAGGGAAAGAACCCTCTGTGCAACAGAACTACACAAAACATCTTCAGCACGTTCTGAGGGTGAATATATACTACATAAATTGATCTTGTGTATTTAACCTTATCTTTTTAATTTTAAAATTGAAATTTTGAAACTTGGTTGTGCTCTGCTGGAGGGGGTTGGGAAAAACTGCTTAGGTGTTTGCCTACTTGTCCAGTAAATTACATTTGCATCAGTGTATGTATATACCTGCCAACCTTATTGATATGTCTCAGAATATTTATATTAAAATAATGCTTGTCTTGCAGCAGGTGATCCCATTAAATAGTAACTCCCTATTCTTACAAAATCCCACTCTTTTTCACTAACAACATAGGAACTGATTCTGTGTTGACATTACTCTGTATTGCATCTTTCTCTGTGGTGGCCACCTATTGTCTGTCATGGTGGGTGTTAATGTGAAATAAAACTATTGGTTCTCTCTGCCACTTCAGAAGAAAGGCTAGTTCGTCTGATCCTTCTTCAAAGTGGTGTCTACTGATGTCATAGAGGTAAATCATACAAATCAGACCTAGAAAGTGGCTTCTTAACATTGGGGCAGTTATCATTTTACCTTTTCACCAACACATTGTGATGTAAACAATTGAAATCAAAGGCTACATAGCAAAAAGAGAGGAAATTTGTAATGCTAGTAATGAAAATTGCATATGTTGCCAGTGGTCTAATCAGGAAAATGCTGTCTGAGATTTGGAAATCCGGAGAGGTTTTTTTTTTTAAGTCCCATTCCTAGGACCATCTGCCTTGCTTAGATGCTATGGATATAGTATCTATGGTTTGTTTTTGTTTTTGTTTTGTGATCTCATTGCATTTTATGAATTCTGAGAAAGTTAGATACATACATCTTCTGGTTGATACGAGAACAAATGAGATTCCTTTGCCTTTGCTGACATGAGTACTTTCAGTGCCATACAATGAACCAGTATCATACATGAAAAGTTGTGCATTATAATTTTCAAGAGAAAGAAGTTCATTTTGATGAGTTACTGATTACACACACACACACACACACACACACTCCCTATCCTGGTGGCTAATAAGAGAATAGTAAATGAAACCTCTCATTCTAGCACTGAAATTTCCATTTGTATAGATCTAGTTACTTTCACTCAAATTTCAAGTCAATGTGAAGTATATAAAGTACATCCCAATTTTGTATACTGCCTTGAGAAAATTAAAAAATGCACAGTGATTTGAGGAATTTTTAATGGGATCCCTTAAACATTAGAAAAATGGCTTTAAAACCATCTACCTTTTACATTTTAGATTCTAAAGCTCATTTTTTCTCATTAATGGGCAGGTTTTGTGATTTAGTATGCAAATTCAAAGTTGAGTATTTCTTCTCTAGCTTTTTGAGATCTTTTCTGAGCAGACCCTCACCAATACTGGCAACTAATCATTAAAGGGAAAAGTTAAATTCCAACTGTGCTGAAAGAACTTTCCTTGTGTTTAGTGAATGAAGAGTGTTGATGGGATCACTTACTGTAACTCCTTCTTTGTAAGGACCCCTTCTGCAAGCAGAACACAAATGAACATGCTCTAGGAGTATATCATTTTCTGGGTAAATTGAAAAAGTTTGCTAGTAAACTCCTTGGTACTAGCAGTTTCTTTGTATCCCTTTGCTGGCAAGGGAGTACAAGGAGTCAAGACCACAGATCAGAAAACCCCACATTTGAGTGGAGACTTATTTTTACTCCAAGAGCAGTTATTCCCCCAAGTCTAAAACTGGCAGTCTTGTGTTTTGTTTTGTTTTTTTTACATAAAATTTTTAAAATATCCCCAAACCAGTGGAAAACAGACACTGGCTGCACTTAGTACTGCCAAAAGCCAAGGTCATTTGCACATATTCCATCAATCTATGAAGAATTAGGCCTCACTCTGTAACCCAAGGCATGGAAGTGCATGCATCCTCTTCGCTGGGCAAACGGTTATACTGTAGTTGTGATACAACACATGTGGCTTCTATTTGTACTGCACATATCCACTGTACAGCCACTTGGGAGTATCGTGGTTAGCTTGCAGCAACTGCTGTCCGCATTTATACTGTTTATTGCATATTCTTTTCCCTGGAAGTGAAAGAGAAATGTTCTTCTTGTTGCATTGATTACACTTTATAAATTTGCTTAGCTGGAAAGTTTGGGAAAAGAGGCCTGTTTGTCAATTGTACAACCGATTGTGAAGCTCTAGTGTGAATATTTTTACGTCTGTATTAGACATTTTCTTTGCAAATCTATTGTTCGATTGAAATGTAAATGAAATTAAAGATGGTGTACACCCATCATGTAAAAAGCAGGCACCATCTCTAAGATGGATTTAATGCTCATTTTTAAGGCATATACTCAGCTTCTATTTAAAACTATAATTTAAAATAATTCTGTACAATGAAGTGGGGAATATATATGGGAATAAATTCTATTCCATTTATTTCAATTTGAATTTCCAAATTGTAATGTTTCCCTTTGTGCTATAGGAATAGGATTAAATGGGGGAAGGCTAGGACTTGTAAGGCCTGTATATGGGGGGAGGGCAGAGATGGAACAATGAGGGTTGTGATGATAGTGAATAGCAAAGAGTGAATTCTGTGTGTTTTTGCTGTAGCACTGAAGTGAAGAGATATTAGCTTTGGCTGTTCACAAAATAGAGCATCATGATTTTCGGTGTTTGAGAGAAAATTGATGGAAAGAGTTTGCAGTACTTGACATGTATTTGCATGCACAAAATAAAATTATTTGTCCACCTTAAAAGTTGTTTAGTGTCAATATTAAGCTTATGACATATCTTAGTTGCCTTGCTTTTCTTGGGTTTATTTTTTGTTTTGTTGTGGGAGTTTTCTTTTTTAGCTTAACAGGGTACACTTTATCATCTGCCTCGTCCATGTACCATTGGGAATGGTCCGAAATAAATGAATAGACATACAGAGACTGAAATATTCCTTAATTTTGTCACTTCAGTGAGAGACAAAAATGTAGATAATACTGAGTTTGCAGTCTAGAGGGAGAAGATAAGACAGATACAAAAATAATACAAAGCCATATGCTATTTAAGTATGAGACAGTTCTGTGGACCTCAGTATAACAGTTTGGCCTGAGTGAATCTAGACACCAGTTTCACTATGCCTTATGTAGTTTTGTTTGTGCACTGATGTATTTTAAGCCCTTGTCCTGGGTCATAAGAGTTAAAGGCCTATGAAACACAAACCTTTTCTTAGAAACTCATAGTGTAGAAAATAGGAAAGACAAATTTGAGTAGTTCAGAGACCTGCATGTAATTTCCAAAGGGAAATTACAAAGCTGGTGGTAGTTGTAAGGCAGGGATGGTGCTTCTCTCTGTGAGATGAACTTGATTAAATTTTGTAGGCAAATAACATTACACCAAGTAGAGATAAGTAAGTATTCTAAGCACCTATTCTATGTTCACAGCAACCCATTTGATCTTAATTAAAATTATCTTTCATTATAGTTTTATATTTTATAAAGTATAATTTTTTATATTATAAGTTATATTTTACATTTTATAGAGTTTTATACTTCCTATTTTATATTTGAAATATTATGTAACTCAACAGAACTTCAGGACCAGAAGACAGTGGAGTCAGAATTCTGATTCATATCTGCCCTCTGTGCCTCTCAAAGATGTAGCAATGGTGATTGTATTTTGTTTTAGCATAAGTGTTATAATGGAGTTTAAAGAACTGAGTAGCAAAACAAATAGCTAACTCTTAAAGAGTATTACGTGTTCCAGACACAGTTCTGAGTGTGGTAAATGTAGAACCATTATTGTCACCATTTGCAGACAAAACTGAGTCAGAGACCTAAAGAGTTGGCCCAAGGTTACACATCCAGACGAGATGTTTTTGAAGGACATTTAATACAATACTATAGAAGTTAGATAATTTGAATATTTTGGAATTTTGAAAAGATCACTGGCAATGGTATGAAAGGTGAAACAAGTTAAACTAACAGGTAGGTCAGCAGTATATGCAAATATTTACAGCACGGCCAAGCAGAAATAAAGAAAAAGATAATTTTGAAAAGTAAGAGTGATGATTTATTGTATAAAAAGGACGTCAGATATTTACATATTACAGTGAATTAAAATTGACTTAAAAGGACAGGCCCTCCTGCTGAGAACAGACCAATAATTGTCAAATTAATCTTGTATAAACCTTGGAGTGAATTGGGATCAGCAAGAACCATGAATAGGTGATTCAGGCAGAAGAGAAATTTAAGAAAATGAATATCCAGTAAGATTTTATTTCATAGTTAATAAAGTTAATACCTATTGAAATAATTATGTACTTTAATAGAAGATCTTAAATATCAATAGATAGCTTCATGACTAGGTCTCATTTTTGGGTCTTTCAAAGCTCACCTTCTGAATCCAGTGGAAAATAATAAGGGATACAATTGGAATAGAGATTTAAGCCCAAGAGACGAGATCGACTAAGTATTTTTTTAAATAACTACAGATTCAAAGGGAGTAGCCAAAAGCAGTCCCAGGCATGATGGCACACACCTATAATCTAGCATTTGGCAGAGCTGAGGCCAAACAAGATACTACTATTGGAGAAACTATGAAGGTTACATGGTCCTCTGTTAACTGTCTCAGAAATACAGAGGGCCATGTAACCTTCATAGTTTCTCCAATAGTATCTTAAATATAACATCAAAAACAGGAAACTTAAGTACACAATCCACAGACCTAATTTAGTTCTTACCAGCTTCACATACATTTTGTGCACACACTCATGCACTTTGTGTGTGTGTTTTACTTTTTTTTTTTTAATCGGTACTGAGGATTGAACTCACCACCATGCGCTTGCAAGGCAGGTGCTTATGCTGCTGAGCTAAGTCCCCAGACGTGTGTATGTGTGTTTATATACAATTTTCTCACATGTGGAACCACCATTACCAGTATAACAGCAGTGTTCCCTTTCCTTGCGGATTCCTCACTATACCCCTTTATATTTAAAAATCTGTTTTCCTTGCTTAACTCCCCATACTCATCCCTAAATTCTGACAACCATTAATAAGTTCACCTCTGTAATTTTGTTTTTTGAAAATGTTATACCCATATTCCTCATTTAATGACAGTTACATTCTGGTGACTGGCTCATTAGTTGAATGAGGAATTGTGTATACTAGTATGTACAATATTCAAAACAAATGGTCAAAGGAAACTCCAATTTGATGACTTTGCTTTATTTGCAGAACTAACCTAGTACAGTAATGAAAAACAGTGTAACACTACTGTACTGTATTGTAAGCAAAAATTATTATATAAACAAAGTGTTCAGTACAAAAAGGCATGGTGGCACATCCCTGCAATCCTAGTGTACAAGAGGCTGAGGCAAGATGATTGCCATGAATTTGAGGCTAGCCTGGGCTACATATAAGTTCAAGGCCAGCCTAAACTACAGCACGAGTCCCTATCTTAATAAAAAGAAGCTCTACGCAAAAAAAAAAAAAAAAAAAAAAAAAAGATTGGGTCATTAAACGCCAAAAAAAAAAAAAAGGGGGGGGGGGGTCATTAAACGAATACCTATATAAATGAAGTTATACTATATGTAACCTATTTTTGGCTGCTATAAAGCTGCTATGAACAGTTGTACGCATGTTTTTGTGTAGTTATCATTTTTATTTTTGAAGTATTTGAACAAATACATTTTATACTTTTGAAAAATTATACTAGGTCTTAAAAATGGACCTTTTAAAAAATGAAAAAAATTTGTAGTAACCCTTGTATTATTTATTGTCACATAAACTGCTCACAAAACTTGAGTGAGTTAACATAATGTCATTATTGGCTCCAAGTTTCTGTAGGTCAGAAATCCTCTGTTTCAGGGTCTCTCTGACAGGCTGCAGTCTACATGTTGACTGCATTGCAGCATCTCCTGGCTTTACTGGGGAAGGATCTGCTTCTAAGCTTACTCCCATGGTTACTGGCAGGATTCTGTTGTTTTATTAAGTGTTGGAATAGGGACTTGGGTATTTCTTTGGCTGTTGGCTAGAGGCTGCTGTCAGTTCTTTGCCACATGAGGCCCTCTGTGGGGCATCTCATAGTATGAGACTGGAAGAGAAAAGAACTTGGAAAAAGTCATATCCTTGTATAACCTAATCTTGGAAGCAACATATTACTTGTGATATTCAAATCCTTTTTAGAAGCAAGTCACTGAGTCAGGTCCACACTCGAAGGAGAATATGCAAAGGCATAAGTCCCAGAAAGCAGCGATCTTTGACAGCTGTATCTGTTTGCACCCATCCAGGAGATAAGCCTGCATATTGGGTTATATGGGGAATAACTTCAATATACAGAAGTTAAACTTTAATAAGTAACTGTAAGGTAAAAAGAAGTTCTATATACTTCATATAGCTTAGGGAGAGTAAATAAGAAAGGGCAAACTTAAAAATTTCCCTAAGGCAGGGGTTCTCACCTCGTTAGAGAAGGTATAGTTCAGATAGAATTTTCTAGTTGCTCAAGGTTCCAACTCATTCCTGGCAAAGAGAAAGCTATTCTTCAGGCTGCATGTGAGGTATACATCTTTTTTTTTTTTTTTTTTTTTCTTTTTGGTGGCGGGGTACTTGCCACTCAGGATCCTGTATTTGCCAGACAGACACTGCTGCTGAGCTAAATCCCTGGTATTAAGGTTTACATCTTGCATAGGAAATAAGCATCAGTGTAGATGAGGCCTGTGGAATCTGATGAGCTGAAGGAATTCTTCAGGGCACCAATTTCTGTGTAGAGGGAACCATCAGAAATTATTGCTGTGGCAGACTGAGGTCACCAAAGGACCACATGTGCTGGATGCACAGTGCAGAAAGCGCCCCCCTGTATGTTCTTATATCTCCATCACTGAAGCTGGGGAAAACAACATGGAGCCCTTGCTCCATTGCCTTCTACCATGAAAGATTATTTGCTTACCAAAAAGAAAGGAGAGATGTTTTGGTGAATTCTGTCCATTATTGCAGAGTTTAGATTAAAGAATGGATTGGGAATGAGAGGTTATAGATTAATCATCAGCACCAGAGCCATTTTAGAAGCTGCTTGTTATGGCCCTATATCTACTAAAGGAATTGAATTCATTATGGGAACTTTCTCACAAAATACCAGGCCCAGATGGCTTCACAAGTGAACTGTACTAAACATTTAACCTTCCAGGTCATCCCATACATTAAACATTTAATTCAGTTAAACATGTAAGCCAATTTTATGAAAGCTCTTTCAGAAACTAAAGGAAGAAGAAAATTTTCAACTAGTTTTATTAGACCAATTGTACTCTGATGCCAAAGCCAATGACATTACCAAAAGAAAACATAAAAAGTTTCAGGTTAATATCCCCTCTGAATATGGACACAATAATTCTTAAGATCTTATATATGTAAGAATTTTAATATAATGTATATATATACACACACACATAATACATAAAGTCTACATAGAGTTTATCTCAAGATTCAAGGTTGGCTGAGAGTTTGACAAATCAATCTGTGTAACTGATCACTTTAACAGAGCAAAGTTTATATTCTGTTGTAAATTCCCTTAAATTTAAAGAAGCACTATTCTTGCTGGTTTGTTAAACCAGCTAGAGATATTAAATATAGAACAATAAAAACTCAAATACCTTTACATTTTGGGATATTTAAAGAAAAATATTGTTAAACCAAAGTTATTGTTACTAAAGGTATAAAAACAAGTTTCTCAGATACTTTAATTAAAATGCTAAAGTGAAATTTATTTGTTGCTCTCAGACTATCCAACATCTGAAAATTTTAATTAAATGCTATACTAAAGGTGCTTAGTATATTTTCCTCATTGCTAGGACAAAATACCTGACACAACTTAAAGGAGGAGAGATTTATTTTGGTTCATAGATTGTAGAGTTTTCAGTCGACAGTCATCTGGCTGCAAAACAGCTCAGTATTGTAGAGTTTTCAGTCCACAGTCATCTGGCTGCAAAACAGCTCAGTATTGTAGAGTTTTCAGTCCACAGTCATCTGGCTGCAAAATAGCTCAGTACGGCAGAGGGAAATGGAAGAGGAGAGCTGCTCACAACATGGTAGACAGGAAGCAGAAAGAGTCTTGGGAGGAATCAAGAAGGGAAATGTAACTTTCCAGGTTACATCCAAGTGCTCTGCTTCTTCTGATCAGGTCTCATCTCCTAGCAATGATCAGTTTTAATTGGGGATAGCTACATAAAAACCATTGTGATGGGGCTGGGGATTTAGCTCAGTGGCATAAGCACCTGCCTTGCAAGCAGGTGGTCACAAGTTCGATCCCCGGTACCGATAAAAAAGAAAAAGACAAAAACAAAACAAAAAAACCATTGTGTTATGAAGACTCATGCATATCACTGATACAAAATGCACTTAGTCCATCTCTGAGAGTTGCCTAAGTCTTAACATTTTTTATCATTGCTAAAAAGTCCAAGTCTAAATTCTCTGAGGCTCAGATAGACCACTAGCTGTGAGATACTGTAAATATAAAAAGTTAAACACTGCTGACATACAATGACACAGGGTAAACATTCCCATTCCAAAAGGGAAGAACAGCAGAATAGAAATCAGTGGGACCAAAATAAGACCAAACCCAGCAAGGCAACTATTAAATACCATAGTTACATGTCCAGCACCAAGGGCAAGTTGTGGTAATATGAACTCCAAAGGGCTTTGGCAGCCTGCCCCTATGTCATTGCATGTTATAGCCCTCACAGATTTTCTCTTGGGCTGGCTTGTGACCTTTCTCAAATGTGTCACACTCCTGGCTTCTCCAAATTCCTGGGGTCCCTACTGTGCTACTGGCTTCATTCTTTCAGCTTTATCCACTGCCCTCTCAGAGGGATGCTGTTTGGCCTCTCAGATCTTCTGAAATCTGGGTGGAAATGTGCCTGACCATATATAACTCGTGCATCCTGCCAGCCTGTAAAATGAATACCACATAGTATGTCATCAAGATCTGTCACCTCCTTGAGCAATAGGTTGGCCCCCTTGCATCATGGCTGCAGAGACCTCCAAGTACCTGGCTGACTGAGTATTAGAAACCAAATCACAGGCAACAGTTTTCCTAGACATCTGTTCTCAAACATGATGACCTAGGGCTGTCTTCTCAAAGAATGTCTTTCATTTTTTGGAATTTAGATCCTGCAGTTCCTGGGTCTTTGCGGGATCTTCACATGCCCTTAAGCCATCTTTCCTACTGTCCTGCTAATCTTTTCAGGAACCAAGCTCTCCTCTGCTCCATCTTTGTGAGAAATATCTGGCAAAACCAAAAATTTGTTAAATGTGCTTTTTGCTGTTACTCTTAGAAGATCTTACTAAAAGTAGTAAGATGTAACCATCCTGCAGCCTGAAGGTTGAGTTGCCTTGAAATTTCATCCATTTGATTAGTCTGAAGTGCATATTCTCATCTCTAAAACCCTACCCTACCCATTACAAGTTCAAGGCCAAATGGGGCTATTTAGCAAGACCTGTTTCAAAATAAAAAATAAGGACTAGGGGTATACATTTAGTGATGTGGCATACTTGACTTGGTTCCCAGGACAAAAAAGAAAGTTTCTCTTGCTAAAAGATAAACACTTACCAGAAGCAACCCTCCCACCCCCACCCCCGTGAGTGGCTGTGAGCCAGCTGGATTGAGAATCAAACATCACATCTCCCACCACCCTCCTTAGCAAGTGGGAGCCAGTGATCTGGACATCCTTTGAGAGGCTGACCATAGGCAATGTAGCAAATAGGAGGGATTTCCTTTTACCATCTCTTTGAAGGCAAATACTTTTATCCCTGTTTTGCTTTGTTCTAATTAATGGTGCTATTTGAGCCTGTTTTGTTTTGTTGAACTTCAATATACATGAGAGTATGGACAGTTATTTTAAAGAGGAGAGACTCTACGACAGCCATTAGTGACTTCCCTATTGTCTGATTTTGAAGACCTAAAATGCCTTCCTCTGTTAATATCAGTTTTATACTATGTTGTTTTGTATGAATTCTCTGTATGCGAAGACCTGGATAACTATTTGGAAGAAAACAAGAGACAATATGATAGATAGTGAAGATCTCAGGTTGTCTAGCTTTGAAATTTATATCTCTTACATTGCTTTTTTATGCCTTTTTTGTTCTGTTTTGTTGTGTTTAATTTTACCCCCTTTAAAATAAAAATCCAAAACAGTTCAGAAAAGATATGAATTTGGTTAGCCTGGTTTCAATCCAAAACAGTTTACTGATAATGGTTTTTCACTGGCAAATAGTTTTCACATACTCTACTGATAAAAAACCATATAATATATACAAAACACTTCTAAAACTATAAATTATACATGGTACTCTCATTAAGCAGAAACTTCAGTATTCATATAATCCAAAAATTCTAGGAAGATCAAGTGGATGAGTCTGTTAGATAATGTTATGTAACTAACTCATATGCACAGTCATATTCCTAACAAATGCAAGAGCCACTGTATTCCTAACCAGGACATTACTGAATATATTTCTGTATGATATATGAGCAGAACTTGACTGAAAACTGCACCAAATAATGTCAGTCTTACAATAGTGCTGGAACCATATGACACGTCTTAACCACATAGACAATTATTTATAAGCTCTGCAACATATATGCATTAAAATTATTTCCAATTATAAATATGCTTAAGATCATACAATCTTACTAATATTGAATCTCACTAAATCTTACTAATCTTGAATCTCACTAAATAGTACACAAATGCAGACAGACCACTTGCCCAGGGCTTTGAGACCAGCCTAAGCATGACAGTGAAACCTTATCTCAGAAAATAAGGAAGACCTGGAACAAAGACTTCTGGTTTTTACCATGGAATACAGAAAACCAGAAAGAGCACTATTCTCATCATTGCAATGAAAAAGAAATCAGGCTAACCAAATTCATGATATTTTTTCTGAACTCATCCCTACAGTATTAGTTTTTTTTTTTTTTTTTTTTTTTTTTTTTTTTTTTTGCTGCCATAGCAAACAAACATAAATTTAGAATTTAAGCTAACACAAATTTATTATTTCACAATTTCTATAGTTCAGAAGTCTTGGAATGGCATCACTCATCTAGGTTCTCAGTTTGGGCTGAAATCTGGGTTTCAGTCTGGGCTGAAATCAAGGTGGTAACAGGACTGCATTTCTTCCTGAGGAACAGTTACCTTTGATACTCACTCTAGTTATCTATTTATTTACTTATTTATTGATTTTTTTGTACAAGGGATCAAGCTCATAACCTCATGCTTACCAGGCAAGCGCTTAAGCTGCTGAGCTAATCCCTAGCCCTATTTATTGATTTTTTTGAGACAAGGTTTTCCTATGTAGTTCAGGCTGACCTTGAACTCATAATGCTCCTCCTGCCTCAGCCTCCTAAGATCTGGGATTACAAGTGTGCACCACCACACTAAGCTTTATTCTGGTTTTTGCCAGAATTCAGTTCCTTTCATAAATCTGAAATCCTAATCTTGGTAGCTGTCATATTTGATGCTGTTTATAGTTGCCATCCACATTCCTTTTCACATGGCTCACTTTCATATTCAAATTGGCAACTGGTAGTTATGCTGAATCCCTGGCATGCTTCAAATCTTTCTGATTTCTTTTTCTTTTTTTTTTTTTTTTTGTCTTTTTCCTTTTTATCGGTACCAGGGATCGAACTCACGACTGCCTGCTTGCAAGGCAGGTACTTATACCACTGAGCTAAATCCCCAGCCCCCAATGTTTCTGATTTCTATCACTAACCAGAAAAAAAAAGCTTTCTGCTTTCAAAATTTTATCTGATTAGCCTATTCTGATAATCTAGGTAATTTCCCTATATTAAAATCATCTGATTAGCAACTTTGTGTGTGCAAAATAACTTTGCCATGTAAGAGAACATATTTAATGGTAGGTTAGCTTATGTAACCATAAAATGTCCTGTTCCACTGCTGCCCAATGAAGCCAATGACTCACGAAAGCATAAGGATAAGAAAGAGTTTTATTTGCAATAAGCTGGCAAGTTGGGATATGAAAAATTTTATCCCAAGTGTGTTGCTAGGCTCACAGGCACAAAGCTTATGTGGGGTTTCTGAGGAGTCTAATCGTAGCTGTTACAAAGTAAACACCAGAATGATCATTCATTTTTGTGGTAATCATTCTCTTGATGTGGTTTCAATGCTGTTTTCAGGTTACCAAGCATTTCATACATTCCTTGATCCTATAAACCTAATGGAAGATTATTGATTACGAGGTCCTATGGGTGGTACTGTTCTTTGATATTTTTCCTTTATTTTTCTTTCAGGCAAGGCTGACTGATTAGTTATTTGCGAGTAAGGCACAGGGGTGCAAGGCAAAACAAAAACAGCAAAAGACAAACATGGGAGTGCTAAAATGATTTGACCATTCACAGGCAAGTTTGACTGTACTAGGAGCACATCCATCAGTTTCAGTCACATTCATAGATCCAAGCACAAGGGTGTGGAATTTTCTTGAGGACTAAAATTATACTCATCAAATCATCAGAGAGCAACAAGTTGCCCAAAGTCCTCAGGAGACACAATCACCAGGCAAACAAAAGATCCATCCATATACAGTAAATGCAATTACAAATAATAAAGGTAGAATCACAGCAGAAACCACTGAAATCCAAAAGATTATCAGTAAGCACTTTAACAACTTGTACTCCAAGAAACAGGAGAATCTAAAAGAAATGAACAGATTCCTAGACACATGTGAATTACCAAAAGTGAACTAAGAAGATATAATCCCCTGAATAGTTCAGTCACAGGCAATGACATTGAGGTAGTAATGAAAAGCGTATCAACTAAGAAAAGTCCAGGAGCTGATGGCTTCACTGCAGAATTCTACAAGGACTTCATGGAATAGCTACTGTCAATATTTGAGTACTTCCAAACTCATACCGTTACAATCTCCTGATTCTAAAACCAGACAAGGACTGAATATAAAAAGAAAAGTACAAGTCAATCTCTTTAACAAACATAGATGCAAAAATTCTCAACAAGACACTAGCAAATAATGCATCCAATCATCAAAAAGATCATGCATCATGACCAAATAGGCTTCATCCTAGGGATGCAAGGATGGTCCAACATATGCAAAACAATAAATGTAATATGTTATATTAAAGAAGCAAGGCCAGTATCTTATGATCTCAATAGATGCAGAAAAAACCTTTAACAAAATTCAACATCTATGATGAAAAAGAAAAACCCCTAATCCTGAAGAATATAAGTGGTAAAGGCCTTTTGACAAGCCTACTGTTCACATAAAAAAAAATCAGAGAAAAACTGAAACCTTTCTGAAATCCTGAAAAACATGGATGTCTACTAGCCCTATAGAAGCTATTATAATCCAGAGAAAAATTTAAAAGTTATTATTTCTAATACTATGCATATTTCTAATACTGTTCAAAGATGAGAGCAGGAGACACAGCCTGTTTTCATGTTAGAAACTACAAACCTGTATTTTGACACTCCAGATGCCAACTGTAAGATAAGTGTAGCTCAGCCAGAAAGAAATGTTTCTGTTGCTTTTGAGACCCAGAGAGTTATCACTGTAACGACATCTCTGCTCAATCTCCCAACAATGATGGATGCTTCCTCTATGTTGTAGGATAATAACCTCATTTAGTTGCTATTTCTGTAAGAGTAAATTCTGCCTAGCAACCAATGACAAAGACATGTGTATCCAACCATAGGCTGTTATGTTATCTGCTTTTTGTACTTCCTTTTGGAAACATATATAGATGATTGAAAAACTTCAATTACTGCTGATGACTTGGAAATGAGGTTTCTGTCAGCCCGCTAGTGTGATAAAGTTGCTTTCTAAAGTCCCTCTGGTGCTATGTCTCCATTTGGTCTGGTCCTGAATTCCGCATCAGCACCATCTCTGTTCAGTACAGTTTTCAAAACATTAACCAGAGCAATCAGGCAAGAGAAAGAAATAAAAGAGATATGCATAGGAAAAGAAGTCAAATTATCATTATTTGTAGATGACATGATCTTCTACGTTGAAGACCCAAAATATTTCACCAGCAGACTTGTAGAACTGATAAATTCAACAAAGCAGCAGAATACAAAATCAACACATAAAAATCAATTACAGTCTAGTGTGGTGGCAAATTTCTGTAATCCCACGACTCTGGAAGCTGAGGTAGAAAGATCACTGTGAGTTCCAGGCCAGGCTGTGCTACCTAGTGAGTTCAAGGCCAGCCTGAACTACATAGGAATACTGTCTCAAAAAACTAACAAAACAAAACAAAAACCAATTACATTCGTGTACACCAATAATGAACTCGCCACGAAAGAAACTAGGAAAACAATACCATTAACAATAGCTTTATTAAATAATGTTACCACGCATGGTGGCACACACTTGTAAACCCAGCATTCGGGAGGTTGAGGCAGGATGACTGTCGCAAGTTCGAGGCCAGTTTGGGATAACACTGTGAGTTTGGGCCAGCCTGAATTACAGAGCAAGACGTCTCACCAAAAAAAAAAAAAAAAGAAAGAAGGAAAGAAAGAAAAAAGAAAAAAGAGTGCTGGGGATGGGGATGTACTTATTTTGAATGTTTTTAGAAACTTGGAAGGAAGTAAATGAAACTTACTGTTTAAAGTTGGGACTACTGTAGTTAAATGTTGATTGCTAGGCTAACAAAACAGACACGTTGTTGAAGTATTTTGTTCCAAAATAGGACCCGTAGCATCTCCTCCTCAAAAAGTTTCTTCTGATTGGGCAGCGTGCATCCGCCATGACGCAGGGCGCCACCTCATTGGTCCGCGCAATCGGGAATCCGGTAGTTTTTCTCTTCAGCGTTCAGGGCGCCGCCTCACTTGTCTTCCTGTAATTGAGCGGTCCCTTCCTTCCAGTGCCCCGCGCTGCTAGTCCATAGGGATCCAGCTAGGCCGAGTAACTGCTTTGGAATTAGCCAGTAAGACGCGGCGGGCACGGCGTACCGGTGAAGGGTGGTTGGTGAGCCTGGGTAAAACTGCTTATCTTCGGGCCTTTTTTACCCTGACGGTTTCGCGACTTTCTCCCACTCTCCCTTGCTGGCCCCTACACGTCTAGTGCTTCCCCCGATCCTCCTAAGAATGAGCGCCCCTCCGCAGCCCTTCCGGGGGCGCCGCCTCTGCAAGCTGCCCTCGCCCGGCCCCGCCTCCCGCGCACCCCTTTGTCGGCCCCGCCCTCCGGCGCTCCCCCTTGGTTCCTCCTGCTGCTGCGCGCGCCTCCCCGGGCCCCTGAGCGCGCCTCACCCAGGTCTCTGTCTGACTCCTTTCTCTCCTTCTCTCATCCCTTTCACCTCCGTGTTGCAAAAATTTGGTTCTGCCTTGCCCTGACTCCTACACCTTTCTTCCCATTAGTTTTGCCTCCTTTACATCGCGCATTAGTTAGAAAGTGATGTTAACTAGGGTCTCTCATTAAACATTTTGTTTGTCCTTGTTTTAACCAGTCGGAATTGATAGTGTTTCAAAGACTATCCAAGTCCTCTGTGAAACAAATGGGATTGATTGACATAGGCTTAGGTATCCTTTCTTGATGCGGGCCAGGCTGGGGTGGTGGTGGTGGTTGTGGTGGTGGGGATCACCGGCTTAGCCTATTGATCCAGGCAGCCGCTATCTGGATTTAGCTGATGATGTGGAGGCGTTGTGCAGGGGATTGATTGGAGGTCCCTGTTTTTAAGAGCTCCTGCTGGGTGGGACATATAATAGGCCCTGTGATAAGTCTTTCATGAAGGAATTACAGTGTTGTAAGGCATAGTAGAGAAGGTATTAGAGGATTTTTCTTCAATTTTTTTTGCTTGCAATCCCTGCTGGATCCTTGAACCTATAAGGGGCCAAACTGTGCTTTGTCCCCGGAATGATTTTGTTTCTGGTATAGAAAGTGATGCTAACTAGAGTTTCTCATTAAACATTTTGTTTGTCCTTGTTTTAACCAGTCGGAATTGATAGTGTTTCAAAGACTATCCAAGTCCTCTGTGAAACAAATGGGATTGATTGACATAGGCTTAGGTATCCTTTTTTTTTTTTTTTTTTTTTTTTTTGTGGTGGCACTAGGGCTCAAACCTTTGTCATAGGTTAAACATTAGCCATGCGAGTGCTCTGCCACTGAGCTATACCCCTCAGATCCAGCATCAAACTCACCATGTCCCTTTTCAAGATTTTCCAGTGAATTCTTACCCAATTTTTCAATTACCTTGTAATTTTAGTAGGAAAACTAATTATAAACATAGATAAAATTCCCAATCAGTGAAACAGACTCCTTCAAACCAATGTGCTAGTACAATGTGCATTAATTCAGAAGACAGTAACTCACCCATCAGGCTCCTATCTGAGGTCTGTTACCAGGTCCACCATTTGCTGGAAGACTTGGCAAAGAAACTTCCTTTATCTGACCTCTGGTTTTACTTTCTATGTAAAGAACATGATAAACTTTCATGGTAGGGATTTGTTGAAATTCTTACAAAAATCACTTTTGGGTTCCTGTTGTAGGAATGGCAACACATGTGACCTGTGTGTTTTAGATTCCTATCTCAATTCCTTGCTCAAATCAGCAAAAAGCCTCATGTGTTGCCATCCCCCAGGTATCATGACAACCTTGGATGACAAGTTGCTGGGGGAGAAACTCCAGTACTACTACAGTAGCAGTGAGGATGAGGACAGTGATCATGAAGACAAAGACAGAGGCAGAAGTGCTCCAGCCAGCAGTTCCATACCTGCAGAGGCTGAGCTGGCAGGCGAAGGCATCTCAATTAATACAGGTACTGGAAAGCTCTGAGTTTTTGGGAGTAGGCTTTAAAAATGTGTATTAAGTGTGTTTCAATTAGAAGTTTCCTAGCCAAGCGTGGTGGCTCACACCTGTAATTCCAGCACTTGGGAGGAGTTTCAGACCAGCCTGGGCTACAAAGTGAGCTCAAGGCCAGCCTGAACTGCATAGCGAGACCCCGTCTCAAAAAAGACAAAAAAAAAAAAAAAAAAAGTTTCTGATTTCTCTAACTTTACCCCCACTTTCTGAGATAACCTGGGGTTGTCATTTGTATATGCTTCTTTTTTATTATACAAAGCAGATAAATATGCACGACAGCATGGCAGTGAACAGATGGGCCTGGGTTTGAATCCTGCATCTCAAATTTAATAGTTATTTGATATCTCACAAACAGTAGTATGAGTATATTGGTAGTATGAATTTCTAGAAATGGCACATTTTGCTTTTTTTTTTGTGGAGCTAGGGATTGAATCCAGGGTCTGCCCCTGTTAGGTAAACACTGTATCACTGAGCTACATCTCCTGCCCCACTTACATATTTTAATATTGTCTATCCTATCAGTGGAGGTTGCACTGATTTATATTTAATCAGCAGTGTAATATTTCAATATACACTTTACTTCCTACTGTGTTATTTAGACATTCTGATTTTTTTCCAGCCTAATGGATACCAAATAGTCTCTCTCTCTCTCTCTCTCTCTCCCCCTCTTTCCTCTCTCTCTCTTTTTTTTAAAGAGATGGGGTCTCTTTATGTTGTCCAAGCTGGCCTTAAACTTCGGAGCTTAAGTAGTCCTCCTGCCTCAGCTTTCCAAGTGGCGGGGACTATATGTATGTGCCATTGTGCCCACTTTGTCTTTTTTTTAATGGAAAAAAAGAAAAATTTCGTAACAAGGTGATAGAACAATAATAGTTGATACATTGCATATTATTATCTTGAAAGTAGTTACTCTGAGTACAAGCTATGGGCGTAAAAATTTCTCTAAGACCCCTAATATATTTGCAATATCTTTCAGGGTAGGAAACAGAGAACTGCCTCATTCTTTCTAAGTTTTACTGTATTTCTCTTTGATTGGTGAATCATAAGTAACTCATTTTCTAATATTGGACACTAGGTTAACCCTTTACTTATTGCAGAATGTGCTGTAGTGCACCTTACCATGTATAGACTACTCTGCCTAGTGGCACAGGATTGGCAGAGGACTCTGTTAACTGTTGCACAGGTAGAGCAAGCTTTAGACACATAAGAGCTCCTACCTTTACATGAAGTGGTTCGTAATTCTTTGCTGATTCTTGGTCACATGCATGATCACCCCACATAGGTCCAAAAGGTGTGATAAATGACTGGCGCCGCTTCAAGCAGTTGGAGACAGAACAGAGGGAAGAGCAGTGCCGGGAGATGGAAAGACTGATCAAGAAGTTGTCTATGACCTGCAGGTCTCATCTGGATGAAGAGGAGGAGCAACAGAAACAAAAGGACCTCCAGGAGAAGATTAGTGGGAAGGTAATTAGTAGCAGTCAGGCTTTTCTCAGAAGTCACTCTGGCTGCTAGAACTGGACTTGGTGATTCAAGAGGTACAGGTTGTTGGATTTGGCTTCCAGTAAACTGCAATGTACAAGAAAGCAGAGAGCCGTTTCATAAATCAGACACATCCAGGTTAGAATCTCAGCTCTGCCACTAGTGACTGGGAAAATCTCTTCCTGAGTCTGTTCTTTCATTTACTAGAGGTCACTGTGTTGCAACCTTAGGGCTATGTGAATCAAATGCCTGTCGTACTGACTGGCCCCGAGAAATTGCTCAGTGAATGTTAGCTTTTTGTCTTTTATTTGATGCCTGTTTTATTCTAGAAATAGCCCTCTGAGGATGGTTAGGGTTATCCTATTCTACAGAGGATGAAAGCAGTGTTTAGAAAAAGTTATTCAGAGTAATTCAAGTCAATGGTGTAGGCACCAAGATTCTAACTCACATTTCTTATGTACGTTTTATGATGTTCTTTCATCTGAAGTCTGTTCATGAGGTTTTATTTCAAACACTCTGGAAGATATTTGGAACCAGTTCCCTGACTTTCCCCTACTTTCTGAGAATTAAAAGCACTCTTCTGGCCTTCTGGACATGGAAGAACGTCTAGAAATGCTATAGATTGGTTAGGTATGGCCTAAAGCTAGAATACCAGTCAAGATCAGGGAGTGGATAAGACCAGTAAGCCAGGAGTCATTCATCTTTAGTAGGGGAATGATTTTAGCATATGAAACTAAAGCAGGAAGCTGGATATGGTGTCGTATGCCTGTGGTCCCAGCATTTGGTAGACCAAGGCAGGAGGATCACTGTGAATTCGAGGCCAGCCTGGGCTATATGGTGAGTTCAAGCCAGCCTGGACTACATAGTAAGACCCTATATTAAAAAAAGCAAAAACAAAACAAAACAAATCAAAACACAGAAACCAAAGCAAAATAACAGGTAACAGGTAACAGGTTAGAAAAAGACATCTGCTAGACTAAGATAAAGACAACTGTGCAAGGGGAATAAGACTGTTAATAAGTAGAACCGAACGCGGAATGGTTATGACAGTAACAACATCTGTTCAAATCTAGTGTGATCACCAGCTTACCACCCTCTAATGTGTACAAGATTAGGTGGAGTGAGGGTTTATTATAGGAGCAGGGATACCTTTGTGTACCAGGCAGGAGAAGGAAAACTTTGTCAGTTATGGGCAGTTTACTTACAGCATTTTTGCTTATACTGAGGCAGAGACCAGAATAGAGTATGGGGGAATGATTAAGCAAAATATAACATTTATAATTTTATGAAACTACTTGAAATAATAAATACCTATACATTATTATTAGTATTAACTAAAAAGCAAAATGTAGCTTCATTGGTACACTTATAACTGCTGCTATGAAAGTACAACTACCAGTGTGTAACAGGTAATAAAAAAAAAAATCAGTTTTTAGCATGTAGAAGACCCATGAATGCACTGTATGCAGAGTGTTCTTTTTGATGGGATTTTGAGTGTTCTTTTTGATGTTCTTTAATATCCTGTTGTCTTTTTTTTCTTTGTTTTTAGATACTAGGCATTAAACCCTGGGCCTTTCCACTGAGCTATCCTCCCCCTTCCCCTTTTTTAATCTTGAGCGCTTGTTTGGAGGTTCTGGCAGGGAGGGAAGCTATTCCTGCACCCTTGACCAAGGAACTGGTTCTCCTCTTTCAGGAGTGATTGTCTTTTTTTGACTGAGCCTGCAGCTTTGGGAGGGACTCATAGGGGGCAGTGAGGGAGGAACGGGATACTTGCAGCCAGATTGGCTGAGTCAACCCTGGCAGTCAGTGGGGTGACATATGTCATATTCTTTTTCTTTAATCTTGAGGCATGATCTCACTAAGGCTTTTGCATTATCCAATCTGCACCTGCTTCAGCCTCCAGAGTGCTGGGATTATTGGCTTGTGCCACCAGGCCTGGCTTCTTGTCTTTTCAACAACAACAAAACAGTGAATAAAATAATACACTGTCAAGGCAAAAAGGAATAGTTCAAAGAAGTGATATCTAATGATACCTATTTGGGTTGAAGATAATACAGTTTTGCAGTTAAAAGTTGTTTTTTTTCCTCACTTTGGAATACAGTTTTCTTTTTACCTCATACAGTGAACATGTGCAAAACCTATGTTCAACCATCCTTTTCCTCATTACACATCATAGGAAAAGCTATAAATTTAAACCAGGAATTGTATGTAAAAATACATAAAATAGTATCATAATATCAAAAAAACTGGAAAAAATCACAGATACCCATCAACTTTCCAAAAGATGAATTCTTATTCATGCAGTAAATACTGTATGCATCAATGAAAATGAACAAACTGTAGTTAAACAGCAATGTGAATGAATCCCATCAATGATACTGAATAATGAAAGTCAGAAAAATGCAGTAACTGTGATGTCTTTCATATAAAGTTCACGTTAGTCAAAACTAAACAAAAGACTGTTTAGGGGAAAATAGATGGTGCAAGTATGAGTAGAAACCAGATTGTCAGACAGAACCAAGGTCTTGTTTTGCTTTGAAGAGAGAGAAATACTTGATTGTAAAGGGGCACAGGCAACTTCTAAAGTACAGGCAATATTTTGTATTAACCTTAATAGAGATTGCATCAGTGTTCATTTAATTATAATTAATATTCAGTTAATTATAATTCATTAAAATATATAAATAAAAAAGCCTGGATTTTAAAAATCTACTTGGAGTCTGGTCTTACATTTACTACCTGTGTGAACTTGTGCAAATAATGTAAAGTCTTAGAACCTCATTTATGAAATAGGGGTTATTAAACTCATTTTCTGATGGGGTTATCATAAGATTCCAGAGAATCAGGAATGGTCGAGCATGCTCATAGCTCTATCTCCCTGAAGACCAAGGCAGGAGAATTACTTGAGTTCATGGGGCATTCTGGGCAATACAGTGAAACTAGCTCTTTCACTTTCTCTCTTATTTATTTATTTATTTATTTATTTACTTGGTCCAGTACCAGGGATTGAATCCTGGCCCTTGTTTGAACTAGGTAAATGCTTTGCCACCGAACTAGATTCCCCTTCTCTGACCTCATCTCTTAAAAAAAAGAAAAAGAGTATGCATAAAGAATTTAGCGTATGCCTAATGTATTATAGGCACGAGGTGCGTATTGCCTCTGTCATGAATGTTCACTGTTTCTTTATCCTTCCATGCTGATCCTCTTGCAGATGACTCTAAAGGACTTTACCATGATGAATGAGGACCAGGATGATGAGGAGTTTCTGCAGCAGTACCGGAAGCAGAGGATGGAAGAGATGCGGCAGCAGTTACACAAGGGACCTCAATTCAAGCAAGTTTTTGAAATCCCTAGTGGAGAAGGGTTTTTGGACATGATTGATAAAGAGCAGAAGAGCACCCTCATCATGGTCCATATTTATGAGGATGGCATTCCAGGAACCGAAGCCATGCATGGCTGCATGATCTGCCTTGCTGCAGAGTACCCGGCTGTCAAATTCTGTAGGGTAAAGAGCTCGGTTATCGGGGCCAGCAGTCGGTTTACACGGAATGCTCTTCCTGCTCTGCTCATCTACAAGGGAGGTGAATTGGTTGGCAATTTTGTTCGTGTCACTGACCAGCTGGGGGAAGATTTCTTTGCTGTGGACCTTGAAGCTTTTCTGCAGGAATTTGGATTACTCCCAGAAAAGGAAGTCTTGGTGCTGACGTCTGTGCGTAACTCTGCCACCTGTCACAGTGAGGACAGCGATCTGGAAATAGATTGAACTGATGGTCTTGTCGAACAGCTTTCTCACTGTTTGGTCTGGAAGACACATGTCTATGTTTATTTTTGTTCCTTCTTGTGTCTCTGGCTTTTCAGCTTTTTTTGTAGTCTCTTTATTATCTGGAAAGTAAAGACATTCTTAGATTAAATCAGAATACTGAATCACCTTTTGGCTAGCAATAAAGTAACCCAAAATTATATAAACAGGAAGACAGGCTTTTGAACTGTTTACTTAAGATTCTCTAGCATGACATCTCTGTTATTGTTTCCAGTCAGTATTTACATGGCATCCTTAAAACATTGTCCTGGAAATTGTCTTCTGGTGATCTCAGAGGTCTCTGCCAGGTCTGAGAATAGAATCTTCTTTTCCCTGGGTTATTTGCAGTGGAAATCATGCATTTCCCTAATCAAATGATTATAATTTATATCTACTTATAATCAGAGTCATAGCTCTATAACGCAGTTAAATGTTTTCTTCAGACCCGCTTCTACCCCCAGGATCTTCTTTGAAAGTTCCAGATGGAGCCAGGATTGTAGTTCAGTGATAGAGTGCTGGCCTAGTATGTGTGACACTGCATTTGGTCCCTGGTATTGCCAAAAGAAAAAGTTCCAGAGATGTGCCTGCCCTATCAGGAGGGTGAGCTCTGCTGCTGGGGTTAGTGGCTTCTCTAGCAGTGTGAAGCCTGGAATGAGAGGAAGAGTTTATGCCGGCTGCTGTTATGTTACTCTGCGTGGCCAGTGTTTTATTGACCCAAACACTGGGTCTGGGCTGCAGTTGAAAAGCTTGTTAAAGGAGGATCTTTTGGGGGCTGGGAGTTTAGCTCAGTGGCGTAAGCGCCTGCCTTGCAAGCAGGCAGACGTGAGTTCAATCCCCAGTACCAATAAAAAGGAAAAAAAGACCAAAAAAAAAAAAAAAAAAAAAAACGTAAAAAAAAAAAAAGGAGGATCTTTTAATAAGGTGCTGTTTCCAGTCTCTGTCTCTGTGTTATTTAACAAGGTAACTTAGTGTTCGATCTAGATTTATTTTTAAAGCATTTTTTTGGCATACTGCAAAAAGAAATCATATTTAGTAGAGCAAAACTGATCAAAACGTTGAAGCCAAAATAGAAAATTAGAATAATCTTTAATCCTATCACTTAGGGTAAAACACTATTAATGTTTTGATATGTTTCCAACCAAGGTGTTTTTTGCGTATGCACAGACATTTTGTTTGTTTTTAAGCAAACCATTGGGATCATTCTGAGCATACTGTTTTATAGTACGATCAGCCAACAATTTTCTTCATATTACTGTTTTCTTTCATAACTTTTAAACAGCAGTTGAGATTCCATTAACTATACTGTATATTCCATTAGATATACTGTAATTTGCTTGATGATTATCTTTTAGAAAGACAGCAAACATTTTATTACAAAAGTAATAGCCATTCATCGTAGAGCATGTAATAAAAATTGTTAAAGAGATTTAAAAAGCCATTTCACTAATCAAAACAAGTCGCTGTTTTGTAGTTTTTTTTTGTATTTATAATAATACTTGTCATTCAGGTTTTTTCCTTTAGTTTCTTACTTGCAGTGTACATCCTAGGATCAGGGAAAATACAGTCTGGAATTAAATTTTAGTTTTAAAATTCATAGTTTGGTTTTCTTAGCTGTCCAGGAATTAAATAACTGTATAAGAGTCTTGAAATGATGTGATATATTTAACCAGTAAGAAGAAAGTACATGGTTCTTCTAAGGAAGCTCATAGAAAATGGGAAGTATAGAAGGGCATTATTAGAAGCAGAGAATACTCTGATCAACATTGTAATTTTTTAGTATTTTTAATAGTTTGAGAGCTTAGCAAATTTAGTTCTGTGCTCTGCCTTATTGGATATTACAGTCATTACCTCAGTACTTACCAGATTTGTTCAGGGACTTGTGATGAGTACTGACACTGATGAGTTCCGAAATGAATTTTTCCCATAAAAAACAGTGTAATTAGAAATAATTCATGAGTTCCCAAGACTTTCATGATTTTTTTTTTTTGTGTGTGTGTGCCGGGGCTTGAACTCATGACCTTGTGCTTGCCAGGCAGGTGCTTATGCCACTAAGCTAAATTCCCAGCCCTGGACTTTCATATTTTGTGAGGCTAATACAAGCTTTTTACGCTTACTGGTGTCGTTTTTAACTTTTTTGGGGCCCATTGGTAGCACTTAAAATGCAGAGGTGCAAGACAGTAATGATAAGTTTGTAGTGTTTTCTGCACTGTTCAAGAGTTACTGTGAGACTGATGCAAGTGTGGAGGACTGAAGCAATTTTTCTTGTTAAAATGTAACAGAGGAACCAAGTGTGGTGGTACACACCTGTAATCTCAGGTCTCAGGAGGCTGAGGCAGGAGGATTGTGATGAGTTTGAGGCCAGCCAGGACTATATAGTGAGACTGTCTCAAAACAACAACAAAACAATGTGACAGTACTGGGTTTGAAGCCCAGGAGTACCAAAGTATAGCTGTATGTGGTAAATACTTTGATATGTTATTAAAATTCTGAATACATAATTTTTAATGGCATCATGATGTTCCATCATTTGGATACACCATAATTTATTTAACCAGTCCTTTGTAGTGGATATTTAGATTTAGTGTTCTGCTGAAGCACTTAATATCTTCGTTTTTTTTGGGCCATGTTCTGAGTTGTTTTCATGGTAGAGTTGTCTAGAAGAGGGATCACTGGACAAATGGACAGGAACTTTTAAAACAGTTTTTACGAACCATCTTCTGTTCTTAGAGATGAAAATACATGCAGCCTTCACTGTCCTTTTAAGGGACAGAAATTTGAAAATAAAAAGAACAGACATATGGTGGGGATATCCTAGAATACATCTAACTCAGATGTTGAGGAAATGGTCCAGGCATTGGAGTCCAAACAGCCTGGTGCAGTCCTGCTTCTGTTAGTTGCTAGTGCTATAGCTTTTGGAGAGGCATGCGCCTTCCTAACGGTCAGCTTCATATTCAGAATAGGAGCAAAGCTAACCTGTGGGTGGAGTTACCCTGCCAGTGGTTCTCATGGGCAATGTCCTGGTGCATCAGTGTCACCAGGGAACTTGCTGGAGATGCAGATTCTCTGGCTGCATTGACGTACTGGGTCAGGGATGCTGATGTGGCCAGATGGTTAAGAGGCCTAAGTTGGGAGAAGAGACCAGGGAATTGTGACCACATCTGTCACAAAACAAGTGCTCGTTGGGCAAGGGCTGGGTCTTGGTGGGAGAGCACTTGCCTAGCATGTGCGAGACCCTATGTCTGATCCCCAGAACCATACAAAAAACCCAAAACCAAAACCAAGTGCTCCTTGTTGTGGGTCTCCTTTAGGGGTTAACAAGGGAACATTAACTTTAAAAAATGTTGATGAGGGGAAGAATTGAACAGGAATAGTGCCCAGATGGATTCTTCATCTTTGTGTGATTTGCCTTTTTAAGCTATGAAGTAAAGGAATAGAAATTAATAAAACTTGTCTTCACAAACTGCCCCATAGTTTTCCACATTTCACTTTCCTCTGAAAAGATAGTTCCATGAAGTGCTGGACTTTTTCCCCTTTTTGTGTTCAGCATGAAGTATAGTGCTCACAACTCTTTCTAGTTTTTGGTAAAAGATCATTAAACATTTAAAATGTTTAATTGACTCACCGGCATATATTTTCAAAGTAGGGAGTGGTAACTTTTCAAAGATTTGGGAACCAAAACTGTGGGGTTAGGGGGCATTTCAAGTTGTACAGCTAGGATGCGGGTCAGGATTTAAAATTATGCTGTGTGGTTTCAAAACTTCACAGTATTTCCATGAAGTCGGGTTTTTGGTGCAGTAATTCAATCAAGTGACAGTAAAATAGAAAAAAAATTTTCAAAAAGAAGTAGTAGATGAGGTTAGAGAATGAAAATAAGGAAGAGGAATTAAGAGAAGGAAAAGGAGGTAAGCTGGGTGGAGCCTTGAGCTGTTGGACATGCTGTCCATGGTCAGAATCTTCTGCCCTTACATACCACATAGCACTACTGAGAGGCATCATCTTCCCACCTTAACTTTAGGGTTCTTCCTCCCAAAGTCTTCTCTGTCTAGCTCCTTCCCACTCCGGACTGCTTGCGGCATCCCCCATGGGTGACAGCAGTAGGAGAACAGTGAACAGTTCACACCTTCTAGCTTCCCTTGGAAACCAGCTGTGTGCCTTCTGATAAGTTCTTTATTCCTGCGCCTCAGTTTCCCCGTGTATGAGAGGGGGGTCTGACTTAGATGACCCTGACAATCTTTCCAAGTCTTGTATTTTATTAAAATATTTCTTAAAAAAAGAAAAATCTTTTTATCTTGAAAACTTAAAAACCCACAGGAACAGTAAATAATTGCAATTCACTAAGGCATACCCTTTGCTTAGATTCAGTGATGGTTTTTTTTTTTTTTTTTTTTTTTTTTTTTTGCTGCAGTTGTGCTTTTGAGGAACCACTTGAAAGTAAGTTGTAGACATCTTGACTTTATCCCTAAATACTCCATGCCTCTCTTAAGAATAAGATCACTACCTCTCATAACATCATTATCACACCATTAATAATTCAGTGATACCCAAAATATAATATTCAATTTTCCCTGCTTGCTCCTCAGATTTCTTTAATGTGCTTAAAAATAAAACTAATCTCATATTAAGATTCATTTGCACTGCATTTTATGTGACTTCTCCCCACCCCTCTCAAACCTAGCACCTTATGTGTGCTAGGCATATTAGCTCATTTTAGTGTCTTCTAGGCTATGTAAGTTCTTGACCTCCATTCTGGTCTTTACATCAGTGACTGTTCATTATTATTTTTTATTTAGTTTTCAGCTGGTGTGACTGGGCTAGAACCTGGATGAAAGGGTGGGGCAAGTGGATTCTCAGCTACACATTTCTGCTGGTGTGTGTGTGTGTGTGTGTGTGTGTGTGTGTGTGTGTACTGTGTGTGTACTGTGTGTTGGGGATTGAATCCAGGAGTTCACACATGGATCAGTTGTCTTATAGAACACTTCCATTCTAGTTTCTCAGATTTTTTTCTCATTTTTGGCAATAATACAAGAGGAGGTTACTGTATTGGGTCAGGGGTTACTAAGTATAATTATATTTTTAAGGCAGTGAAAACTTGCTATGGTCTGAATATGGGGGGTTTTAAAGGACGGGTCTCCAGGGTGGCAGTATCGGGTGGTGCTGTGGACCTCTAAGAGATGGGACTTTGGGAAGTCTGTAGGTGATTAGGGGCTGTGGCTTTGTCTGACTGTTGTCTCTGACTTGTTTTCTGTTTCCTGGCTGGGATGTAAATATTTTACCTCACTATCATCCTCCCACCATGATGTGCTGCTCTCCTGGGAGGCTCAAAGTGATGGAAGCATTGGATCTTGGACTAGAACCTTCAGAACTGTGAGCCAAAAATCAAGCTTTTCTCTTTCTAACTTTATTACCTCAGTCATTTCATTACGATTCTTAAAGCAGACTAATACAATGCCAGCTCTGTGTGCTTTAGTGTGGATACAAATAGTAGCATGGGTGGTGTGACTCAGTCTAAGTTTGAAAGTCTTCACACCAGAGAACCAATGGTGTAACTCAGCCTGAGGCCAAAGGCCTGAGAACCTGGGGGTCCCTTGTGTAAGTCTAAAGGCCAGAAAGCCTGGAGTTTTGATGTGAAAAGGCAGGAGGAGAAGAGTTATAGCTCCCAAAGAATGAGAGTGAGCCCCTCTTCCAATTGTTTTTTTGAGACAGGGTCTCCCTATCTGTAGTCCAGGTTGGACTTGAACTTGCAGTGTACTTAGGCTGACGTCAAACTCAGATCTTCCTGCCTCAGCCTGCCAAGTGCTGGGATTACAGGTATAGCCCCTGAATCGCTAAGAATTTATTTTGACTGTGCGAATAACTGTAGATAAATGTCTTAGTCCTTCTGATCTCTAGTCTTCCAAATTGCGAGTAATCATGATGCCTATTTCATAATGTCTGAAAGTGTTCACTGAATCAAAGTTTTTAGAGCAATAAGCCATTTAGCAAATGTTCAATTCATGCCATCTGTTTCTTTTTTTCTCTCGATTATCCATTGTCTGTATAATCTTGGCTTTGTTCCATTTATTAAAGAAATCCTGGCTTTGTTCCATTATTTTCACATCCTGAATACCCCTTGACAGGTTGGGATAACTCTATTCTTCAAAACCCAGCTCAAATCTCCTATTTTCTTTGGATCCTTTATAGGTTTTTTCTGTCTTTCCCTAAAAAAGCAGCCATAGGCAGCCTATGAATGTGTATTGTTACAGGTGATAGCAACATTAGTTAAGGAAAGGGTTGAGGGTTCAAAGTGTACACCTGGGAAGTACTAGCTGTTCTTTTTCCCTCCTCTACAGGGTGTGTCTCATAGTGGCTGGGAGGAGAGGTCAATAAGTTAATACCAGTAAAAGCAGCATTTCATAGATATTTCTCAGCATTGTCAACATGCCATCATTTTGATTAATTTTTTTTGATGCTTGGGATCAAACTCAGGGCCTTGAACATACTAAACACTTGATCTATTACTGAGCTACACTCCACCCCCACTTTAATTTTATTTATTGAAACAAAGTCTTTTTAAGTGTGAGAGTCCCGGTGATTTGAACGACTCTGCCTCTCTGTCTTGTAGGAGGGCCCCCCACTTTTGAGCAAAGTTGAATTGTAAGTATCCATTTCACACAAGACTCTGGATTGCTGGGTGCAGGGTGAGTGCTTCCTCTTTGATCTTGGATCTGAGCTGGCATAAGTCAGTGTATGTTGCTTGGGTGGAGAGAATTCCAAGACAACACAAATAGGTATACATTCATCACAGTAGAGTAAAAGATCACCTATTGTATTTCTTTTCCACAGTGTTTCATCAGAAATGCACTACATTCGTCCTTTGAAACCAGGTAGCATCTCCAGCCTTATGGAAATATTGGTTATAATCTGAGATGCCCACAGGGTGGCAGTAGAAGAACAGGCATGAATGATTGAGACCCACATACCAGGGATTTGGGGCCTGAAAATAACACACAGCACTATGGATGAATAATTTCAGAGAATTTGTTTTTAGGAATGAGAACAAGAAAGTATTAAATCTACAGACTTCAGTAACAAAACAAAGTGTTATTTGATGAACACAACATACGTACACTTAACTTCCAGATGATTGTCAGATCAGGAGAGAAACGAGTGGACTGAGAAAAAGAAGAGGATGGTGGTAGGCTTCCCTAGGTCCAAGGCACAGTGAGGTCCACGGAGGCGGTGGGGAAAGGAGCTCCCCAGAAGTGCAGGTTTTGGCTCAAATCCCAGTTGCGTGCTTGATCCCCAGTGACTTCTTACCTTGAGACAGTAAGCGTGCTCAGAACATGCTGAGACTTACTATGTGCCAGGTAACTGTTTTAAATACTTTTTGTGTCATTTGTTACATATGTATTCATATGCTGAAGCCCTAACCTCAGTGAGATGTTATAAGGAAGCAATGCCTTTGAGAGATAATCAGGTTGAAAGGGTGGAGCCCCTACGAAGAGATTAGTAGCCCTAAAAGAGACACTAGAGCTTCCTTTTTCCTCCATATCAGAGGGTACAGCAAGAAGACTGAAAGCCAGGAAGTGATCCTCTCCAAGACCTGTATCTGCAGGCACCTGACCTTACACTTCTAGCTTCCTGGTTCGTGAGAAATAAATCTCTATAAATCTCTATAGCCACTCAAACTATGGTATTTTTGTTATAGTAGCCTGAGGTAAGATACTGGGCTTTTACTATTCTTGATTTCCATCCATCCAAGTGTGTGTGTGAGTATATATATGAATCATTAGCTCTACCACTATATAGCTTAGCACTTTGGGCAAGTTGCCTCACTGAGCTATACTGTTCTCACCTGTAAAATGAATACACCCCCTCATTTTTTATTGGTACATACTGGTTACACAGATGAATGGGTCTCATTTTGGCAGATTTGTACATACACATAACATACTGTAACCACCCTCCCATCGTCCCCTTTGCCTCACCCAAGCCCATAGTTTGCCACAGAGGCTTTCTATGAGGGAGAAATGATACAGGAACACAAAGCTGCCAGAATAAAATCTGGCCTGTGTTTAGTTAAGCCCTACCATGTCATCGTGGTTTCTGAGGTCTGTGGTTACTTGATTTCATAATGTATGTGGTGATCGTCTTGGCCATTGTTTCACCAACTGGTGGTGGTTCTGTGGTCCTTGGAGAGAAGACAGGATGAGATGGTGTGTTTGTGCATGTGAGGTCTGGCTCCTTGCCCAGTAGAGGTTGCACTGATTAGTTTTGTTGACCTCATCCTTTAAGCTAATGTTACCTTTGTCAATTTCTACTTTGCTTCCTGTAAGACAGGCGCTGAAAATTGTCTCAGTGTAGGCTTGGTATGGCTATGGGAGTGATTGCGAAGTCTCCAAAGATGACACAAAAAAGGTGATGCTGAGTTTCTACAATGAGGAAATGGGTTTGATTGTTAGCTCTGAAAGGGGAGCTCTGCTTTTTTACTGTCAAGAGATGCTACTCCAAAGGAAAAAGCTTGACTTACACCCTCAAAGAATTCTTGATAGATTCACATAGGTTTTGAGAGCAGAAACATGCTCAGAATAATAATATAAAATCCCCAAAGCAAACAGAGAAATAGTATGTTGGTACATCAGCCTTCATAATACTATAGGGACTGAGACCCTGCACTGGAGAAAAAGGAAAATATCAGAAGTAGCAAATGGAGCTGTCCATGTTTACTATTGCTATGTAGCAAATCACGTTGTCGTAGTTTATTATTTGTTGCTATTGCAGAATTTGTGAGACTGGATGATTCATAATGAGAAGAAGTTTATTTGGACTCATGGTTCTGGAGGTTAGGAAGTCCAAGATCATGCTGCTGCTTTGTAACATGACAGAAATTGGAAGGGCATGCAGGCATGTGCAGCAGAGACAAAACCCGAGGGGCTGCTTTGCTCTATAATGACTCGCTCTTACAGTAATTAATTCATTTCCACAGAATCCAGAGCTCACTCATTACCTCAAGAATTATCGCAGTCCCACTAGAAAGGCATTGATCCTTCTTAATGACCTAATTACCCCCACTTAGCTCTCTGTCTTGGAGACTGAACCCAGTGCCTTTGCACTAAGTTACATCTCTGGCTCTTTAGTATTTTTTATTCTGACACAGGGTCTCACTGAATCTTTAAATTGCCCAGGCTAGGATGAAATTTAAATCTTCCTGCCTCAGCTTCTCAGAACGCTGGTATTCCTTTTTTTTTTTTTGTCTTTTTCTTTTTTATTGGTACCAGGAATCGAACTCACGACTGCCTGCTTGCAAGACAGGCGCTTATGCCACTGAGCTAGATACCATTCTATATGGTAGTATCAAGTTTGAAGACATAGGCAACTACTTTGAAGACAATAAGATTCACTAAGATACCCATTCTGGTTTGACTATTGTCTTCTTTGGAAGTCCTGTAATGTTTACAATGCCTAAGTTTTATTGGTCTTGTTCTCTACTGTTTTGTCCAACTTTATAATATCTAATGAGATAGACAATTCTTTTTAAGGAAACAAGGGATAACGTTGATAACCATTGTTGATAAACTTGTACTCTGTTCTACATCATGTGCTATGTCTATCCTTGGTATTGACTGACAGCTTTGTTTTGCCATATTTGACTGTATTCTTCCCCCCCCCCAAAAAGTAATAAGCACTAAGGAGTAATGAAATCCAAAGTGCGTGAATTTTGTTGTAAAAAAGAGAGGGAAAAAAAAGAAAAAGAAAAAGAGCTCTAACGGATATAACAGCAAGTGTGTTTAGGGGTGTTAAATAGCTGACTGTATCAATGTTTTTGGATCATTGAACACAGCTGTTTGCAGTCTACCTGTTTGAATGTCCACCTTGTATTCTTTGATACTGTGATTTGAGGAACTATTTTCAAGATGATAATATGTAATATACTAACAGGTGATTTCTTACTGTTATGTTTTTTTTTTTTTGTTTGTTTTGTTTTTTTTGTTTTGTTTTGTTTTTTTGTAGTTCTGTATTACGTGTACCCTTACACCACTTTGGTTTGTTTTGTGTTTTTCTCTTTTTCCTCTTAAATAAAAAAAAAAAAAAAAGAACGCTGGTATTACAAGCCTAAGTCTTGGTTGGCTCCTAATCATAAAAACTACTTTTAACCCTGTTAAGACCAGGGGCCAGTTATCTATATGACTTTCACAATAGACAGACCATTATGCAAAGTGCAGCGCACTTGGGCCCTCAGTAATTTAAAACCTGCATCATTTATTTTCTTTTTTTTAATTTTTATTTTGAAAGTATACAACAGAATAAGTCAAAATAAAGCCAACTAAGATCGTACAGTGAAATTGGTACAGAACTTCACAGCAGGTTACCGGGATAACAGTAATAGGTATCACAGTGTATTTTGTTATCTTTATAATAGTTATTCTTTCAATCCCGTATATCAAAATGAGATAAAATATAGAACACTATAGAACTTATCAAAACAGAATATTGAATAGAGAAGTACCATTAATCAGAAAAGACCAAAACAGTAATAAAAATATTTGCCTTCAAAGAAATGGTAGAAGGAAATCCCCCCTTATTTGCTATGGTCAACCTCCCAGGAGATGCTCAGATTTCTGGTTCCCACTTGCTAATGAGCGGGGAGGAGGAGAAGAAGGAGGATAGGGGAAGTGGGATATTTGACTCTAGGCCATGTAGCAGGAGGTTCACTATTGCTAAGCAGGGAGGCAGGATGGTCATTTGTTTTCACAGCGTCCTCAGTTCCAGCATGGCGTGGATCTCAGGAGACACTGCTAGTTCTCCCCCTGGAAGGGCTGCAATGGGCCACCCTGCCTCCGCTTACCAGGGAGGGGAGGTACTGGCTTGGCTTCCCAGGTCCTAAGTTCCAACATGGGCGTGGATCTCAGGAGACACTGCTCATCATTTATTTTCAATCATGTGTCTGGGGGACTGCTAGGGGCTTCCCTGATCTTGGCTGGACTTGCTTTCACATCTGTGGGTCCGCTAGAGACTCTACCTTGGTTACCTCAGCCAGAACAGCCATGTGTCTCTCATCCTTCTCTTAGAACTATTGGATTGGCTGGACAAGTCCTTATGATAACAATGAAAGAAGCACAGGTGAATGACCACAATATCACGTCTCCTTTTCAAGCTCTGCCAGGGTCATGGTTTCTAACAGCTTGAAGGACAAAGTGAATCACATGGATGAATCTAAAGCCATGATTGGAGGGTAAAATTATGTGAGCAAGGGCATGGATTCATATCATGAAAGGAGCTGATGTCATCTTCCACTTTGTGAATCTTTGTCAGCTTTTCCCTTCCTTCTGATCTCAAGTCCTCCCTGCCTCATTAGTGATTTTACAGCACTTGGCTTTGGCCATGATCTGTCCTGATATTTTGTAGGTAAGGACAAGACCTTTGTCTATAGTTCTAGTGCCCAGTGTAGTGGCTGGTACTTACTAAGTGCTTGGCAAGGAGAATCAGCAGAGCAAAAGGGAAGAAAGCAGGAATACAACCTACAAAAAGAGCCAAAGGGACAGGTATTCCAGGGGAAAGGGGGTGGAGGAGACAGGATAGAAATCTGAGTGGGGTGAGGAAATGCCAAAGTTCAGGGTGAGTTAACAGCTTGGACTATTAATCTACTTCTAGGAGTAGAAAGCAATATTTCCATCATTTTTCTTTCCTTTTATGGGGGTTCTTTTTCCTTTCAGTTTTATTTATTTATTTTAGCAGTACATGTTGGCTGTTTATAATGATTACCTTCACTGTAAGGAATTGGTACATGTATGTAGCACATTTTAATTCTTTTTCTCTCTTCTATTTACACCCTTTTATTATTTCCAACATCAGATGATTTTATCTTATATGAAAGGTTTTTTTGTATATATGATAATACACTATGAAAGGTTTTTTCATAGTGTATTATCATATATACAGATTGAAAACCTAAAAGACCTAAAGAACATATAAAACATATAAGATAATTGTACTAAGGTACACTTTTAGATACATTATCTATGCTGGATTACAATACTTTTTTCTCCTCTCATTTTTCCCATTATTTGTCTTGTATTTCATACTTTATATATATTGAGTCTTTCACATAAGAGAAACCATGCGACATTTAAGCTTGTGTGTCTGGATTATTTCAGTTAACATTATGCTCTCAAGGTGCACTGATTTCCCTACAAATGATTCAAGCTTATCGTTTTTTTTTTTTTTTTTTTTTTTTTTTTTGTGGTACTAGGGATTGAACTCCCGACCTCATGCTTGCCAGGCAGGCACTTATGCCACTGAGCTAAATCCCCAGCCCAGAAGCTTATCCTTCTTTCTGGTAGAGTAGAATTCCACTGTGTATGAACACTACATTCTCTTTGTCTATTCATCTATTGATGAACATATAGTCTATTTCTTTTTTAAAATTTTATTTAAAGAGAAAAAAAAACAAAACAGAAAAAAAGGGTAAAAATAATACAGAGTTTCAAAAAAATAAACAGTAAAAAATCACTAGTAGATAAATTACAGTGTCCCATTAGAAATAGTTTTTCAAGTTCAAGCATACAAAGTGGACATTCAAACAGTGAGACTGCAAACAGTTCTGTTCAATGACCCAACAAAAACTTAGTAATATGGTTATCAACCCTATACACTTAAACATACATGCAGTATATCTTTTTTTTTTTGTACTGGGGATTGAACTCATGACCTCACGCTTGCCAGGCAGGTGTTTGTGCCATTGAGCTAAATCCCCAGCCCCACAGTTACATCTTTTAGAGCACTTTCTTTTCCTCTCTTTTTTACAATAGCAATTACACATTTTGGGTTTTATTACTCCTACATTTCTTGCTACTTTTTACAGTAGAGACACAATGTGATGTTTATAAATATGATTCTTATTTATTTCACTTGTGAGGATAGTCTCAAGTTGCCTCCATTTACCTATGAAGGCCTCAAGATCATACTTTTTATAGCTGAATAATATTCCATTGTAGAAATCTTTTCTTTTTCATCACGTCTTTTATATCCACTCTGTGGTTGATGGTCATTTTGGTTGTTTCCAAGGTTTAGCTATTACAAATTGTGCTTCTATGAACATGGGTGCACATATATCACTGTGATATAACCCTTTCAGTTTTTCTGAGAAAAATACCCAGGAGAGGAATAGCTGGATTGAATGGAACTTCCAATCCTAGTCTTACTGAGAAATCTCCATACTGATTTCCGGAGTGGCTGCACCAGTCTACACTCCACCAACAGTGGAGCGTGTTCCTGCAGCCTCGCCAACATTTGTTATCAGTTGATTTCTTGATGGCAGCCATTTTTTCTGGAGTAAGATGAAATCTCAAAGCTGTTTTAATTTGCATTTCTTGAATGACCAGTGATGGTAAACATTTCTTTATGTATTTATTTGCCATCTTCATTTGAACACAGAAATGTGTGTTCATCTCAGACGCTCATTTTTAGAAGGGTCTATGAATTTGGGGGCTTAATGTTTTTCAATTCTTTATATGTTCTGGATATAAGTCCCTTTTATTGGGATTATTGGCTAACATTCTTTCCCATTCTGTGGGTTTTCTTTTTCACTTTGGTGGTGATTTCTTTTGAAGTGCAAAACTTTTCAATAATACTTGCCTCCAGGATGATTTAGGGAGGATTGCTTCCTTTTAAATTTCATTGAAGGGTTTAAGGAGTATTGGCATCAAACCTTCTCTAAACTTCTTGTAGAATTCAGCTGTGAATCCATCAGGACCTGGGCTTTTCTTTGTTAGTAAGTTTTTAATTACATTTTCAATTTCAGTGGCTGATATTGGGTTATTCAAAACTGTTATATCTTCTTGGTTGAGCTTTGGTAGTTAACATGTTCCTAGAAATCTTTCCATTTCCTCTGTGTTTTCCACTCTGTGTGAGGAGAGATTTTCAAAGCAGGGATTCATGATCTTTTGAATTTCCATGGATTCTGTAGTAATTTCCCCCTTATCAGTCCTTGTTGCGTGAATTTGGGATTTTTTTTCTTTTTCTTGATAAAGTTAGCTAGAGGTTTGTCAATTTTGTTTGTTCTCTCAAAAAACCAGCTTTTTGATTTGCTAATTCTTTATATATATATTTTTTAGTTTCAATTGCATTGATTTCTGCTCTAATCTTTACAATTTCCTCTCTTCTATGAGCTTTTGGTTTAACTTGTTCTTCTTTTTCTAGAAGCTTGAGATGAAGCATTAGATTGTGTATTTGTGTTTGTTCTGTTTTCTTGATATGGCAATTTATTGCTATATATTGCCCTCTTAAAACTGTTTTCATTGCATCCTACAGATTACAGTATGTTGCTTCTGCATTTTCATTGAATTGTAGGTATTACTTTATTTCTTTTTTAATTTCATCTGTAGCCCACTGGTTGTTCAGAAGGTTGTTATTTAAGTTCCATGTATTTATGCAGGTTTTGCAATTTCTTTTGCTAGTAATTTCCAATTTCAGTGCGCTATGGTCAGATATTATGCCTGTGATAATTTCAGTATCTTTGCATTTACTTAACAATGTTTTATAGGATAATATATGGTCTATTTTGGAGAATGTCCCATGTGCAGCTAAGAAAAATGTGTATTCTGATGTGGTTGGGTGGAACACTCTGTAAACATTTACTAAGTCCAATTGTTTGCAGGTATGATTCAGTTCTATTATTTCTTTGCTGACTTTTTGTCTTGTTGATCTATGTCTTTGTGACAATTGGGTATTGAGGTCCCCTGTTATAACTGTGTTCTTGTGTATTTGGTTTTTCCTGTCCATTAGTATTTGTATTATACAAATGGATACAGGATGCTCCTGTATTTGGTACATATATATTTATAATTGTTAGTTCTTCCTTTTGAATTTTTCTACTAATGGAAATATATAGTGGATTATATAGTAATCTTCTTTATCTCTTTGAATCATTTTAGGTTGAAGTTCACATTGTCTGCAAATAGAATAGTTAACCCTGCTATTTTCTGGGTTTGTGTTGCATGGAATACTGTTTTTCATCCTTTGACTTTTAATCTATGAGTTTACTTTTGGGTCAGCTGTATTTCTTGTATACAGCATATTGTAGGATCCTGTTTTTTGATACATTCTGTCAACCTATCTTTTGATAGGTGAATTGAGGCCATTTATATTTATAGACATAACTGATCTATACTGGCTCAACTTTGCCATCTTATGTTCCAGTTGTTTGCTTTCTGATTTTCCTCGTTTAATTGCTTATCCTACCTTGTGGTTTCTTTCTGTTGTTGTTCTGGAGGCTGTGGTCATTTTTGTCTCTATCTAGTATGTCTTTCAATACTCTTTCTAGGGTTTTTATGGACACAATTTCTTCAGGTGTTCTTTGTCTTGGAAGTATCTTGTTTCTCCATTAAATTTGAATGAAAGTTTTCTGGGTACATCAGTTTGGGTTGAAAATTGTTTTCTTTCAGGTCTTGAAATACTCTCCAAGCTCGTCTTGACTCCTGAAAAGTCTGCTGTGATTCTACTGGGCTTTCCTTGATAAGGGAGTTGTGTCTTTTCTCTAACAGATTTTAGTATTCTGGTTTTATGCTGAATATCTGGGATCTTAATTATTATATGTCTGGGTGTAGATTTATGTTGGTTGTGATTGTTTGGTGTTCTATATGCCTCACTTATCTGCATATCAGATTTTTTCCCCATGTTTGGGAAATTTTCTGCTATTACTTCTGTGAATATTTTAGTTATGTTGTTTGTATTAAGTCCTGCATCTTCACTGATGCCTATTAGTTTTATATTGTTTCCCTTGACATCATCTTGAAGCTGGATTGTCATTCCATGCTGTTTTGTTATTTTTAAAAGTTCTATCATTTCATGATTGCTAATTGCAATCCTGTCCTGAAGGTCTGAAATTCTATCCTCAGCTTCATTTAAATGGTTTTGTCAACTTTCAATAGAATTTTTTTTCTTGGATGTCTCTTTGAGTTTGTTTCAGGAATTCTACTTGTTTTCTATATTGTTCATTCAAGGTTTCAGTCAATTTCCTATGCTCCTGTACTTTTTAGAAAATCTATTTCTTCTCTAGCTGCACTGAGCAACTCCTTTACCAAGGTTGTTATTTCTGTTTTTACATGAGAGATTTCTTCTAATTTGATTTCCTCTATAGCCTCATGGAGTTGTTTTTTTTTTTTTATCTCACTTGCTATCTTTTCAGAGATTTCCAGTGTGTTACTTTTGAAGTCCTCTATTTCAGTGTCTCCTGTACTTGCTCCTAGTGAACTAGATGTCTGAGATTGCATTTTGCTTTTCTGTTTTGCCATTTTCCCCTTTGGGGTTAATATTTGGTCCTTCAATCCCACTAATGTCAACTGTTGGTAGTGTATATTTTGTAAGGTTGATGTTTGTCCAATTGCTAGGTCATACAATGAAGATGTAGGTCAGATCTGAATTCCCCCTGCAGGGCTTGTTGGGTGAGTCCTATGTTCTTCCCAGGCTGACAAGCCTAAGAGTACTGATGGAAGTCAACCCCTAGTTCCTGCTGTTATTATGTCTTCAGGTTGTTCAGAGTCACCAGATCTCCCTGTTTATAGTGTTTGTCTTGATTGGGACCCTAGTGTGACTCTGGATGTGCCACATTCCCCCTTAATTTTCTCCAGGTTGGGGGAGGCCTTATTGGCACCCTCCTCAACCTACCTGATGTTCTCTGTGTGGAGAAGGACTCATTTACCCACTCACCTGTAGCCTACTTCTAGAGGGGGCCTCTCTGTTGCTCCTGTTTACCCATTGAAGGTGGCAAATTCTATTCCTATTTTAGGGGCAAACTTACCTCTGATGGAATCCTGCTGAGTTCTTCTTAGTGAGTCTCCCCTCAATACTGCATGGTTAATCCACTACAGTCCAAGGTTCTGGGAGGAGATGTGGGAGTTGAAGATCAACAGCAATAGTAGATCCAGGAGGTGGGGGGGTCAGTGATGGCAGTGGTGGGACTGCGGGGGCACGCATCATGGGCTGGAACTCTAGTTCCTAGGCCCTGAGATGGGTGGCCAGGAGTGCTGGGACACACGAGAGGCCCAGTTCTGGCCCAGCCTGCCTGCCCCACTGGCTGGAGTTCTCAGGTCGTGTGAGATGGTCTGCCCAGACTTTGGGGGTTGCGAGAGGGGCCTGGGTCTAGCCCAGCCCTGTGTGTGCCACTGGCTGGAGTTCCTGGGTCCTGCAAGGTTGTCTGTAGAGAAGGCTGGAGTCACAGGAGGGGCCTGGGTCCTCTATTTCTAAGATTTAGGTATCATGAACTGTGTTGCTATATGCTTATGTTTATACATCACTGTGGTATATCTTTAACTCTTGGGAAAATCCCTAGAAGAAGAATATCTAGAAGAGATATTTTTTAACTTTTTGAAGAATCTCTTTATTGATTTCCATAGTGTTATATCAGTTTACAGTCCCATCAATAGTGTGAAAGTGTTCCTTTCTCTCCACAGCCTTGCCAGCATTTGTTATTGGTGGATTTCTTATAATGGCCATTCTTTCTGGAATGAGATGGAATCTCAGTGTTGTTTTAGTTTGCATTTCTTGAATGGCCAGTGATGTTAAACGTTCTTTCATGTAATCATTGGCTGTTCATGTTTCTTCATCTGAGTAGTGTCCTTTATCTGAGGAGTAGCTGGCAATTTTTTCTCATGCTGTAGGTTGTCTATTGTTAGTGGTTTCCTTTGCTGTGCACATTTCTGTCCTCAGAAAGTCTTTATATTTTTATTTTACAACTCTAATGGCTGCATTTTCTCTGTGGGAGATTTTGCATGAAAGATGACTTAGGTTATAGAAATTTTCTTTGCACTCTTAGAAGTAAATCAATTTACTATTTATGTGAACTTTTTTCACTTCTATGATTTCTTCAGTGGCTGTACCTTTGATATGAATTCTGATTTACTTTGTGCAGAGAAGGAGAAAGGAGGCTGTAGAAGGCAGGCTCTGAAATTCTTTTCTTGAAATGCAGCTATTGATTGTTTTGGATGAGGTTGTTCACAGTGCTACACTTTATCTGGTGGGCAGAGAATGTGGGTGGTGGGCAGGTGGGCCAGTTTGATTTTGAAATGGTCAGAAGCCATTGGGGGACAAGTACAGGGAACGCAGTGTGTGAGAAGAGGAAGATTTCCTTGTGTGGTTAAATGACCTTCCCAAGAAGGGTGCAAAATCCCTCAAACTGAGCCATGCACCTGATTTTCCAAGCCATAAGGTATAGAGTTTTCCAAGGTATAAGACATAAGGCTTTCAAGGGGAGTGTTTGGAAAAGATCAGCCTTTTGCATATGCTTATTGTGTTAAAGATCATTATCTTTTTCTTTTTTTTTTTTTTTTTTTTTTGCCTTTTTCCTTTTTATCGGTACCGGGGATCGAACTCACGACTGCTTGCTTGCAAGGCAGGCGCTTATGCCGCTAAGCTAAATCCCCAGCCCCAATCATTCTCTTATTTTATGTGAAAAAGAATACCATGGAAAAATTCTTCAGTGAACTCATGAACTCTTTATGGTTTTCTTGGGATTAGGGGAAGAACAGTTCATCTTCTGGGCCTAACTGAAGTAAATAACACAAGTGGTCAGAAGTAGTTGTGGTGGATTAGGAAGGTGGCCCAGGGAGTTTTATGTGACCAACTATCTTTCTCCTTGCCTGTCCTAACAGAGCAGTCAATATGCATTTATGAACTGTAATTGAGTGATGATGTATAGTATATGGAAAGGACACAATATCGTGAATCAGGACAAGTAGGACTTAAAAGGGCTGGCAGAATGACCTGGGACAAGCCTCCTTGCTTCTCTGAGCCTTAGTTCCTCTACCTTCAAAACGGGTATTTAGCACTGGCCCATTGCAAGACCTGACAGTGTTGTGATGCTGGTGATGTCCATCATGTAGAGGTAAGGATTGCATTGGAGCTAGAGATAATATGTTGATGGACAGAGGCCAAAGGCAGAAGCTGGGCTGTACCGCACTGTGGGCCACAGCCACATGGAATTATTGTTTTTATTTTTATTTTAAAGAGATTAAGATAAAACAGGACATAACAAAACAGATCAGAACAGAACAATGTAAGCAACACAGTGTTTTACCACAAGACGACCCATAATTAACAGTAACTACCATAATATCTCTTTCTTTGAAATAGTTTAGCATAATTTCATATACAATAGTATCAAACATAACAAAATAATATACAGCCATTTAAAAGAATGAAAATATTACAGGGCATTCAGAACCAAATAACAGATAATGAACAATGGCTACTATATTATTTCATTTTCCATAGAAAATTTGTTTATACTATCATACATAATAAAACCCAGTAAGATACAATATGATAGAACCAATGGAAGCAGAAGAACAAAAGTATGGTAGGACTTCAAAGTAAGATGATATTAAATCATCCCTGGCTATTATAATGTTTTGTTTTCTTCAAAATAGCTGTTCATACCATTACAAATAGTAAAATCAAATAAACCAGGATAAAACCATTCCATCTAATGAATGCAGTCATTATAAGACTTCAAAGCAACATAATGGGGAATCATGATTACCATAAACTCTTATGTACTCTTACCATTTCTTACACTAGGGAGACTATATGGTATTTATACATGTGTGTTTGATTCATTTTGCTTATGAGTATGGTCTCAAGTTGTGTCCATTTATTTATAAATATCTCAATGTGATCATTCTTTATAACTGAGTAGTACTCCATTGTATAAAAATACCACAACTTTTTTGCTCATTCCTCAGTTGATGGACACTTAGGTTGTTTCCAAGATCTGGCGATTACAAATTATGCTGCTATAAACATGGGTGCACATATAACACTGTGGTATGATGTTTTCATTTCTTCTGGGAATATTCCTAGGGTGGAATAGCTGGGTTGAATGGGACTTCCAATCCCAGCTTTTTGAGAAATCTCCAGACTGACCTCCACAGTGGTTGCACCAGTTTACACTTCCACCAACAGTGCAGGAGAGTTCCTTTTTCCCCACAGCCTCTCCAGCATTTGTTATTGGTAGTTTTCTTGATCCTGGCCATTCTTTTTGGAGTGAGATGGCCAACTGGAATTACCTACTGCTCCCACAGTCATGAGGTGGCCCGTTCTTTGGCCTGGTGTATGACCAGATTGGTGAGTAGGGATGATGGTCCAGGGAAGAAAGCACTGACCATTCTTGTGACCCTACAGTGCTCCTCTCTCTTCCTATAAGTCCCCTATCCTCTGATGACCTAACTTCCTCCCACTAGGCCCCTCCTCTTAAATGTTCCACATCTTCCAAAATCCTGAGTAGAGGACCAGGCCTTTAATACATGGGCCTTTTGGGACTTCCAAGTCCAAACTGTAGCAGATCCTAAAATGTGTCCTCACTTGAGACAGTGCCTCTGGCCCAGTCTGAAAAATCTTCCTGCAGGTTCTTCCACAGAGGCCCCAAACCCTGGGACATGGATTCTTAAAACACACCTTCATGGCCCAACTAGCATAAGGATTTTTTTTTTCTGGCTTTCATCCTGACTAAATCATTAGCTTTAAGTGTCAGCACCCATGTTCATAACGTGGTATTAAGAATATCTATGTTTTTAGTGGGTAAAAATAAATGAAGTGCTGATGTCTGATAATGACTTGTAAAATGCCTCTTCCCTCTGTCCTAAATGCTGCTGCCTCCTCCTGCTTCTCAGCTCTATTTCATTATTTATTGCTGTGCATATCTGTAGCATGCTTGTCCCACAGAATGCCAGGCATAGCTGGATAAAGTGTATCATAAAAGACTTGAATGAAAGATAAGAAAAACTGTTTCTAAATGCTTATTAGCATAAAATGCAGTAATTTACCCATCTCTGAAATACAGAGTGTTTCCTATGTGTTAGACTATATTTTTAGGAGGGGCCTGGGAACATTTATTCCTGTTTGAGACAGCTGAATGGTCAGTTTACCTGAGCTCACACAACAACATAACTGAAAATAAAGTGCCAATCCTCGCAAAAGCAAATTTGGGATATGGCACATGCTCCCAGATCACTCCAGGTCCTTAGAAAATGGTAGAATGTTCTTTACATGTCAGAGAGTGACCACTGTAAGAGAGCATGGCATGGCAGCAAAGGTTGAAATTCTTTTTCCAAATCATGATTATTATTATTTTTTGTTTTTTATATCTAAGGTCTAACATTTTTTTAAAAATTTTTTTTTGTCTTTTTCCTTTTTATCGGTACCGGGGATCAAACTCACGAATGCCTGCTTGCAAGGCAGGTGCTTATGCCGCTGAGCTAAATCCCCAGCCCTATCATTATTATTTTTGTGATTGTACATTAGTCTTATGGAATAGAAGGTTTTTATTTTGTCATATTTGTTCATGCATGAACATACTTTGTTCATTTCTGGCTCCTATTACCTCTTCTTTTTCTCCCTCTGCTTCTTTCCTAATAGTCTCTGTTCTATTTTTTATGTTATTTTATTTTAAAAATTTCACCTGGAAAATACAGTGTTAAGTGAAATAAATCAGATACACAAGCTTAAATACCATATGGGATCACTCATTTGAGTAAGAAAAAGTGCAGATAAAGACCAAAGTAAAGGATTTATAGAAGGAAGCAGGCAGAGAGGTCTTTTATAAGTGAGAAGGTGTCCAGGAGACTGAGGGTGTGGGGATGGTGAGGGGAAAAGGGGAAATAAAAATACTTAAAATGTGTAATGTACAAATATCAAATATCCACATTGAATGCAAACATTATAGGTCATAAGTGTGAACTAAAATAATAAGGAAAATGGAGGGAATATAGAATGGAGGGAAAGATGTAGGTAGAGAGGGCATGGGAATAAAACAGAATCAAGATGTGTTATGCACATTTACCTACTCCTCAAGACTTATGTACACTTCATGTACTGCAAACATGTACTAATAAAATAAAAATTTAAAAATAAGACTATGTAGCAATTTAAAAAAAAAACTAACTCAGATTCAATGTATAAGAAAACAAACATATCTTGAGAGTCAGGTTTATTTTTCTAAGCATGTTCTGCAGTGGCATTTATTTTCTTGTCAGTATTGTGATTTCATTGTTCTTTATGAATCTATGATGTTGCACTATAAATATATCTATATGTAGTATATATTACATATGTGTATGTAAGCTATATACTCACAGTGATCATTCATCATTTGATGGGCACCTAGTCTTGTTCCATTGCTTGGCTAGTTTGGTTCTTTTCTTTCTTTCTCTGAAGTTTATTGGTATAATTTAGATATACATACTAACATTCATCATAAGGAATTTGTATCTGTATATGATAAATCTTGATTAAAGGTTGAGATTTTGTCCCCTAAGAATTGAGTCTTATTTATGAGCTCCAGTTTCATTATTGGTGAAACTGGATCATTGTATCTGTTTCTGGTGCTATGCATGGGAACAAAGTAAGAGTCTGCAAGGATGTTCTTCATGGTAGGTGCTCATAAATAATAATTATTGTTGTAATTTTTGATGCTACCAGAAAACAAAGGACCAGAATCTTAGTTGTCAGTGGGTGATGCAGTCTGTCCTTGGTGGGGTCTAACCTTCTGGAGTCACCAGCCAAGATCCTTTATCCAGCGAAAAGGGCTCAGAGTATCCCCTGTGCTTCCTGATTCCAGAGGCTATAGATGACAGGATTCATGGAATAACTTAGGTGCAAACGACAGTGATCACACAGCCCTGCTCTGGCTCATGTTAGGGTATGAGGTGAAAGTAGACTGATGACTGTCCCATAGAGAGCCCTACCACAGCCAGGTAGGAGCCATAGGTGGATACAGACCAGAGCATTCTGGAGGTAGAGGGCAGCTGAAGCATAGTAACAGTGACGACCCTGTCGGAGGTGAGAATGAGCAAGAAAGGACTGACCACCACTGCAGCACCCATGGTGAAGATGAGTAACTGGATACAGTGTGTGTCAGAACATGAGAATTAAGAGAGGCTGGTGGGCCCAGAATAAGTGGGACACTTGGTGGGAGGCACAGAAAGAACAGGTGAGCCATGAACAGGATGTTTAAGAGGAAGTGGACAAGGTATACTAGCTAAGCCATCCTCACTAGGGCCATGCACATTGGCATAGTGGAGGAGGTATTGGATAGGGAGGAAGTTGTCATAAACCATAGTAGTTAGGAGACATTTATAGGCAATATATATTTATAGACATTTATAGTACATTCAGGGCAAGGAAGTAGTGCGTTTGGGTCAGGCAGCCTACCCAAAGTAGTGCGTTTGGGTTAGCAGAGATATACAGTGGCCATAGGCCAACAAGTTGGCCAGCATCCTGGGCACAATGACAGAGGTAAAGCAGAGATTATCAATGGACAGATGCGCCAGCAGGAAGTGCACAGGTACATGAAGGGCTGAACTGGCCTGAACAATGAGAACATTACCCAGGATTTTCACCATATGCATTACCAACAATAGCACAAAGAGAGGCCATAGCTGACCTAGACATGTCACTTCCAATAGGAAGAATGGGGCTCCCTCTGCAGAATTGTCGGCAGCATCCATGTTGAAGTGGTTATTTGCCTAGAACTTTAGGGGATCCTTTTTATGATCCTTTTTATGTCCTCTCTCCAGTGTCTAAGGAAAAGGAAGGGATGCACTACTCAAGCCTTACGGGATGGGAAGAAACCACTGGAGTCAGGCAGCCCTGGCTGTATGCATAGATGTGATGGTGGTCAAGTCATTTCATCTCCTGGAGCACTTTTCCCTTTCTGAGCTTTAGTGTACCAGTCTGTAAAATATGGGAGGTAAATTAGATGATCCTCAAGGCCACTTCCAACTTTTTGTTATTTTGTGACTTTAAGCAAAAATATAATAAAAGATATCACATAGAATGTAGACCAGGGAAGAAGGAAAATATTAAAGAAAAGAAAGCACCAATTCAGGAAGGTCTGACAATTTATTTCAGAAAGGGTGAAAAGAAAGCAGCAGCAGCAACAAGAACCACAAAACACAAGATAGAGGAGAGGAACATATCAGAGAAATACTGGAACACAATTCCAAGTCAGAAGGCTAAATATGTTTATATTTAAATGAATACAAACCTACAACGCCTAGACACAAAAAATGCAATGTTAAAACCTCAATAATAAAGAGATGACAATACCTCCCAAGGGTAAGGGATACAATGAATTAATGGTATTAGATAATCAGCCAGCCACCAAATGTTTCGTCATCATACAAAGTCTACCAATATCTATAAATCTCAAAAAAAAAAAAAAAAGACTTTGACCTTAGAACTCTAAACTAAGCCAAAATATTAATCAAGTATAAGGAATCAGATTTGTTAAAAAAAGTGAAAGACTCTGAAAGAATTCCTATATCCTTGGAAAACTTACCCATGAAATTAAACACTCACTGAGTACCAGAAATGCATACCCATTATTAAGAAATTTATGTGAATCTGCAACATGCAGAGACTTAACTTAGGGACACAGGCAATTTGTTTCAATATCATATTTTTGGGTCTAAATCTTATTGCAGAAATCTTGGGAATCTTCCAAGAGAGGGTCTTCAAAGGGAGGAACCTGAGGACACAGGCTTATTGAAAACTATGTCGAGACTACCCCTAATGGGAATGACCTAATTTACGTCTTTCCCTATTTAAAAAGAATAAGAAAACCAAATGTAAGACTTTTATATCCCACTATCATCCTCTTTTCTCCCCTTGGTTAAACAGATCCTTCTGGACTTGGACTCCTAAGCATCTTTTCTCAAATTCTCAATTGCGTCCTGCCTTCCAAAAGTGGAAGAGGGTGACTGAGTAGAATGGAGGGGAAACCTGTCTATAAAGTCACTTTTGAGAATTAGCCTGTTGTGATCTGTGTTTAAATTGTGTCCAATAAACATTCAATTATACTGAGCTGTTTGCAGAAACATTTGCCTATAGTTGTGAACACACATGCTAATGTGTACCCTCAAGCTGGCTTTGGTGGTGAACATCTTTAACTCCAGCCTTCAGGAAGCTGAGGTGGGAGGATTTCCATGAATTGGATGCCAGCCTGTGCTACGTAGTGAGTTCAAGACCAGCCTGAACTACATAGCAGGACTCTGTGTCAAACAAAACAAGCAGGCAAACAAACAAAGAAATCCATATGCAACCGTTAGCAGGTCTCTACAAGAACATAGGCATGCTCCATCACATACACATGTAGGAATAACAAGATCCAAAGATCTAGATCATCTTACGAATAAACACATGGCCAAATGCAATTGCATAATAGTGCTCAGAGGATGGCGACAATTCACATACGAGGACAGCAGGTAGGTACCATCACATACAGCTAACATGCCAATCAGGCACATCCATGTGATACATAACTGGCTACTCTATGTGATCCTCTACCAGTTGTCTGTTCATGTGCACCCAGTTACAGCAAACACCCTCACTGATCACACAATGACATCCTTGTGCACTATTTCAAGGTCCTACAGCTTGCACTTTCATGCATATGACTACACTCACATAGGCCTATCATAGATCACAGCCTAGAGGTGCCAACCTAGAGGGTCATATCCACCTTTACAGAACAGTACAGTGTTGGCAATGGACAATCACAGCCTCACAAACAGCACATGCTCTTATACTCACACATGGAAATCATGTACACAGTCACAAACAGGAAGCGAGAGTTATACACTTTGAAACCTGGACCCTTGTCCCCAGATGTACCCTCTGCCCTCCCCACACCATGGGCAAGAATAGTGCCAGGGTCCAGGTCTGGCTTGCCAGGTGTGGGGAAGTCTGAGGAGTGAGTGATTTGCCACATTTACAGGGTTTGGGGCCTTGGAAACACCTTAACTTCTCCTCAAAGGCAAAAATTCCTATGTCTTGAGCTTTATCTCTGAATGAGCTCTGAGGCTCCTTCTCCTCTCTCTTTAGGCCTGACTTGATGTGTGCGTAGGATGGTTGGTTCCACCTCCAACTTGAGGGACATTGTGCATGATGAAGCTGCTGCTCCTCCTTATTTTGTGAAGGCAAGAGAAATGGTTCAGGTTGACCTCTGGACTCCAAGAAGGGTGGCCAAGGACCTCAGGGCGTAAAGCAGTAACTTTAAGGCTAGGTGTCCTGCCTCCACTGCGGTGGTTGCTTCTTATAGGAAATAATAGGAACTGTGCCTTTGGAACTCTGTGTGTGTGTGTGTGTGTGTGTGTGTGTGTGTGTAGGTGAAATTGTGTGTTCAGGATTATTTCCTGGACATCCATGTGTGTCCAGGAGTTTGAGTGTGAGTGTGTAGCTGCTCCTGTGTCCATGGGAACGGTCATGCCTGTGAAATGAAAGTCTTTCTTGGTGTATGAATATTTCCAGTAGGTGAATGAAGCTTTGTTGTAGTCAGGGGTTTGCAAAGAGAACAATTACATACAGGACACATAATTTAGAGTATTATTTATAATGATTGCCCAAGGAGTCAAATACAAAAAAAGTGCAGGAAATCTGTCCACAACATTAAAGACCTAGAAAATCCAGCTGAGGACCTGGATCCCATGGCAATAACCTGCAGGAGTTCAGCTAAAAACCTAGAGCCCATGACAAGAACGTACACAAATCTATTTCATGGCTTTGTGCTGGGTAGGCTCAAAGGTCAGTGGTGGAAGCTAGAAAGTCTATGCCAGCTGGGTGAAGGGTCTGTGCCAGCAGGCTGAGGGATCTGCACTGGAGCCAAGAAGTGACACTCAAAATAAGAACCAGGACTCCCCCCAAAAGTACCACAGCCATCCTCAGTGACAATGAGGTCCCGAGCTCCTCTGATGATAACAGCTGAATTCATATCAGGGGAGCCAGCATGATGAGCCCCTCCAGAAAAACCAACAGCTCCAAACAACAGCAACACTTAGGAGAACCCACAATGCTACCGTTTCTCTCTCTGTCTCCCTTTTATGCTGGCAACGGTCCTCAGGTGGGCCATCCATGCTCAGCACCATGCCGATTCAGTTCAGCTGGTGTTTAAGTTGACCACCGGTTACCAATCCACTATAGTGAATGTGCATTTCTTTGTGCATTTGTGATATGAGGTAATTATACCTACATGTAGCATTCCAGGTGGGAATGGTTTTGCATGACACAGTATTTTGAACATATGAACTTATAGTGGTTCTCCATTGTTTACTGAAGAAAGTCCAAAGTCCTTACCTAATATCCAGGGCACGAGATGTCCTTCTCTTTCCCAGAGAACTTCCCCCGCTTCTTTTCCAACACACCCTATCCAAGTCACTTAAATTGTTCTTGCTAGCATATTATGCATACCTGGGCTTATTTTGTCTCCATGCCTTTGTGCACACTTGTTCCTGCCCCAGCAGAATGCCCTTTCCTTCAGTGCCCAGCCTTGGTGCTGGGCCCAACTCCTTTAGTGGAGCAATGCTCCAAACAAGTACCTCAGCCTTGCTGGCCCCAAACCTGCTGCTATCCTCACACCTGTCTTCCTAAGTGGTGGGGAAGGAAAGGGAAATACTTTATCAGAATTGGATGAGCTCTGAGGGGTATGTTGCTTTAGGCTCTTCCTTTGTTCCCCAGAATGGGCTGTATTATTGCCTCCCAGTTCTTTACCTTTCTCTCATGTTTGTTTTCTTATTAAACAGGCTCAGCATAACAGGCTCTGCAAGTTCCTGTTTCCTGTAGTTGATTTCTCAAGATGCTCACTACTTCATCAGGAAAAATAGGGTGACCAACCATTGTGGTCTGCCCAGGACTGAATGTGATCTTTGGATGTGGGACTTTGAGTTTAACACTGGGAAGGTTCTGAAAAAACAGGGATAAGTTGATCATTCTTTCAGGAAATCTATGAAGTTCTATAGATTTGAGGAGATTAAGCCTGGGATTTCCAAGAAAGGTATAGTTATGAAAGGGAGGGTTCTGATGTCTTCTTGAACAGAAGTATAAAGAGGTGAGGTTAGACCTTGATGGGACCCAAGGCTCCATTGGGAGCCTTTTAAATTTTTTGGTTTTTGGGTACTGGGAATTAAACTCATGACCTCATGCTTGCCAGGCAGGTGCTGTGCCACTTTGAAATCCCCAGCCCCTCATCGGAAGCCTCTAAATGGTCAAGATGAAGCATTGTTTGAGTCCCACACCTCATCACCTACATCCTCTCTTCTGCCTTAAAAAAGGAACTGAGAAAGGAATCAGGCAGGAGCTGACGTTCTGTGTTCCACTCTTTGGAAGCTCCAGCCCCACAACTCCCAGATTGCACTCCTGTCTTGTTCCTGCATGGTGAGAGTTCCTAAGCAGGCATAGTGCCCTGGGCCTGCCCATGTGAAACTGAATCAAGCAGACAAAAGAGATCTATAATTGTGAACTCTGGGTGAATGCAGGTTCCAAGAGCACTGGAGCCCACTGTAACCCAAGCAAGACTTGGAGTACTTCAGTTAGTTGCCTAAGAGGTCAGGGTTATGGCAATGTGTTTTCTAACCCCAATCTTTCTTCTGAATTGTAGTACAAACAGTCTGGCTATTCACCCAACCATATGCTAATCTGAGCATGCGCATAACTCCAATTGAAATTTAACTAAATCTACCAGTAACTGGTAGATTAAACTGGTAGATTAAACTAGTAGATTAAAACCCTAATTTTAGGTTTTAAGAAATATTAATCACTACCTATAACTCTAATCTTAAAGTAACCTCACATGTCAGTTTGATACCTAAAATCTTCCTGTGCCTAACTTATCTAGTGTTACCAGCCTAACTATAACAACTTAAAATTATCATAGCCTTTAACCACATATCAACATAACTTATATCTAATATGAACTCAACTCTAATTCACATTTAATCTACGATGCAAATGAAACTAGAATACCAATCTTCATTAGCCCTAACATTAACCCTAAAATATTTTTAACAAGTCTCAAGTTTATACAAACTGACTCCAAAATTTACCTCAAATCTACTGCTAATTAGAAATCAATCCAAATCATATTATTTGCATAATTTTGATTAAATCCTAAATTGCCTCATTGCTTCGTAATTCTACTTAAACCCCAGCCCCACCATTCCTACTCTTTGCCGTAACTTGAATGCTACTCCTAACCCTATTGTAATCATCATAGTTCAGACCGGTTCCACATCTCCAGTGCATGCCTGGAGTAGTCTAATTCTGACCAAATTCAAACCCAGCCTCTGGAATTCTAGGAATGAGCTTAGGTGTGTTCTGGTGCTTCGTATCACTTTCGTGAAGCTACAAGGGTAGTATGTTTGCCTTGTCAGGGTCCCTCCTGCTCCTACCAGAGTGGTTTCTGAAGATGCTGTCCTGTAGTTGAGGAGACCAAAGGGTATCATACTCACTGGCCATGAAGAAACTTCAAAGGGCAGGAATGTAGGAATGCTAGGAGCCTACTCCATGGCTCTTGCTTGGTGTTTCTGGGTATTAGTCTCTTATAAGCTCAGCTGATAAACACCCTCTATGTTACCTCACTTGGTAACGTCTAGGAACTTTCATGTTTGGACTAACGAATTGGAGACAGATCCATGGCAGATCTGGTTTTTGTCCTGGCTCTAGGTCTAGCCCTAGAATTTCTCTAGGTTCTCACCTTCCTTTTGCTTTCCTTTCTCCACTTTGTGGTCCCTTAGACAACAAGAGATATGCAAGTCTCTTCATCCACAGTGATGGAACAGAGAGAGCATCCTTATCTTTGCACAGTTAGACCTACCCCGCCTCCTGGGTCCAATCGCCAGCTCCTTGCCCAGGACAGCAGAATCGTCTCCAGGTCCGCCTCAATGCATTCTTGACCTCCTGGTTGCGGAGGCTGTAGATGAGAGGGTTGAGAGCCGGAATCACCAGTGTATAGAACACAGATGCCATCTTGTCAGTATCCAAGGCGTAGCTGGAGCTGGGGCGCAGGTACATGAAGATGAGTGTTCCATATAGCATGGCCACAGCTGTGAGGTGGGAGCCACACGTAGAGGCTGCCCGCTGACGGGCCTCAGCAGAGCGCATGCGGATCACAGCCCCAGCGATGAAACCATAAGACACAGCAATGGCCGACACTGTGGCTGTCTGGATGAAGCCACAGATGGCAAAGAGGAGGAGCTCATTGAGACTGGTATCATTGCATGAGATGGCCAGCAGTGGAGGGATATCACAGAAGAAGCTGTTGATCTCCAATGAGTGGCAGAAGCTCAGATGGAAGGTGAAAGTTGTGTGGACAAAGGCACTCACTGCCCCACCCAGGCCTGATGCTCCCAGCAAAGCCAGACACAGACCCCTTGACATGACCGTTGTATAGAGAAGAGGGTTTCCGATGGCCACGTAGCGGTCATAGGCCATGGCTGCCAGCAGGCAACACTCTGCATCTGCCAATCCTGCAAAGATAAACATCTGGAGGGCACAGGCCGTGTAAGAGATGGTGGAACGGGGCTGCAGCAAGCCCAGCAGCATCTTGGGGTTGATGGCCGAGGAATAGCAGGCATCCAGCAGGGAGAGGCTGGCCAGGAAGAAGTACATGGGAGTGTGGAGCCGGGCGTCCACATGGATCAGCAGCACCATGCCCATGTTTCCCAGCAGGCTCACCAGGTAGATGGGAAGGAAGACCAGGAAGAGGGTCACACGCAGGTCCCAGCGGTTTGTGATGCCCAGGAGGATGAATTCAGCAGGGGCAGCCCTGGCCCAAGTGAAGTTCTCTGGGTTCATCCTGCTGCAAAGAGACTGACGAAAGGCAAAGCAAGAGGGAGATGAGAGAAAGGCCATGGCCCCCAAGGAGTAGGGAGGAGAAAGCACTGAGACCTGGGAGTCACGCAGATTTGAATTTCAGCTCTAACTGCAACAAAATTGCTGAGTGACCTTGGACAAGTACCATGATCTCTATTTCCAGTGCTGAGATGTCACTGTGATTTCATCTTTGCAAAGATGGGGATCTTTTTTTTTTTTTTTTTTTTTTGTCTCTTTCGTTTTTATCAGTACCAGGGATCAAACTCACGACTGCCTGCTTGCAAGGCAGGCGCTTATGCCACTGAGCTAAATCCCCAGCCCCGAAAAGATGGGGATCTTGTCTGTCTTACTTGTTTTTGCCTCCACAGTACTGAGGATGTTTTCTGGCATATAGCATATGCTCAATAAATATTTGTTAAATGAATGAATGACCATGTGATGATGTTAGGTGCTGAATGGTTTGTGATTCTGTATACATTCCCCACTTCAGTTTCCCAGGGAGGAAAACAGGCAATACAGTGGGCATCAGTGGTCTCCTGATTCAATGATCAGCTAACCATGGGTCTTGCAGTTTGCTGGGAAGATATCTTTCCACTGGAATAAGACCTAGGAAGCAAGTGGCCTGGTATTCTGGGGAGACAGTAAGGTGTGGAAAGAACAAAGCATGCAAACGTATTCTTAGGCTGATTTGTTATCTCTCTGAACCTTAATTTTCTTAACTGTATAATGGGTGGGGTGTTGCAAGGATTTAGTGAGATGATGCACATAAAGTGTCTCATACAGGACCTGCCACCAACCGGGCATGTAATGAAGATCGAGGGAACTGAACTGCAGTGAGCTGAATGCTTTGGCTCCGTCCTGGAAGAAGCAGCTTTAAGGCAAACAGCAGTAGTGTAATTCCCCAAAAGTGCATTGTTGCTTCACACCCTTGTACCTTTGTGCTTTTTAGAAAAACTTGAACATAATACTTCTTTCCCCTTGTTGTTCTGTAGTTTTATTACTTTTCAATTTTCCCATCATATGAACTACCAGTATAGCTCACGTTGGGATTTATTTTTTTTCAGTGCATTACTGAAAAAAAGGAATTATTAAATGGTTGTACACAAACCAATTCTTTTTCTTATAATGTACGATTTCTTCACAGGCATTGAGTATGCAGCAAAGGGGCTGGAGCTGGGGGGAGACTCTTTCCCCTCCTTTTCAGAGGGGTGTGGATATTCGGGACTTACCTGTGTCTGGTGAGGAGAATGAATGTCTTCCTACAACAAAGAGCTTGGATAAAATATTTTGGGGCTATTACATAGTGATGATGTCATACTTGCAGAAATAGAAATTGGGACATCTCCTATAACTGTCTCTGCCAGTGCCTTAGTTTCTTGAGTTGATATCCTTTTATTGTATGCTCATGTGGTGGGCAAAAAGAGAGAGAAAGAGAGGGAGAGAAAGAGGGAGGAAAAGGGAGATGGAGAGAGAAGAGAGAGAGACACATACACAGAGGAAGTTCATCAGGAGGGTCCATCCTTAGGACATTATTTAAACCTAATAACTTTTCAAAGTCCTCACCTCTGAATACTGTCCAATGGGGTGGGGGTGGGGCAGAATTTCAACCTGAAGTTTTAGGTGATGCACACATTCATTCAACCCACTGAATGTAATAATTCTACTCCTCGGTGTTTATCTTTGAAAACTGTCACAGGTGCACACAAGAAGCCATGCACTTTTGGACTATCCATAGTGACCAAACATTTGGCTCATGAGGACTAAAGAGGGGTGGGGTCTACCTATATGTGTCATTAGGGAAAGGGCTCAAAACCACACTGAGATAAAAGCATAGCTCACAGAGAACATCGATAAGAAAAAGCACAAAACAATAATGCATTTAAAAATGGATATAAAAGTTCTGCTGCTTGGTTGCTCCAAACAAACATGGGGTTCCAGATTAAGGGCCTCAGGGCATCTTGGATGATTTTTTGTCTTTGCCCCACTCCTTGTCTCCAAGGCTGATGCTTCTTATTTTAATTATTTATTTTTGGGGTGTTGGGGACTAAACCCAGGGGCTCATGTGTATCAGATAAGCTCTCTATCACTGAGTTAACCTCAAACCCTTTCTTTCTATCTTTTAAGACTTAACTCATGGGCCACTTTCCCTAGGAAGCTCTATGTGAAAATCTGACCACTCAGTGTTTATGCTGGAACTCACTGGGCTCTCTTTATCAAAGCCTTTGTCCTTTAAAAAATTATGTTTAATTGACAAAAAATAATTGTGTATATTTAGGGGCTGCAAAGTGATTTTTAAAAATCTATTATCGATCTGATCTTGCTAATGTTAAAAAGATTAAAGTAAGTAAATTAACATACCCATTACCTCACCAATTTATTTTGTTTGTGGTGAGAACATCAAAAATCTATTTTGGCAACTTTGTAGTGTACATTATTTTCAATACAGCCACTAAGGAGAATATAATGAGATCAATCTCTCAGAGACAGAGAGTAGGTGGTTACTAGAAGCTGAAGATTACTAGAAACTGCGGTGGTGGAGGACAGATGGGGAGAGAGGAGATTTTGGCTAAGGTGTGTGAAGTTTCAGGCAGGAGGAATGAACTTTATCGGTCTGCATGGTACTCTGTTGTGTCATATTTACTGTACCAAACAACTTGTCTCACCTGCTCAACTGAGCTTTTGAGTCTGGGGGCCACCTCTAATCATCTTTCAATTTCTAGGGGATCCGGGTTCTTGGTGGGGTCACTAGTGGAAGCCAGCCTCTAGGAGAGAAAAATCAGCAGGGTTCCAGCAGGATCCATGCGTCTCTGAGGAAGTGAGCAGTCCGGTGGAGTGCTGCGTGTCCTGGTTGATGGCCTAGTCCCTGTGCCATTGTGCCATTTGTTCTATGGAATGGAAAGTAAACACCACTCATCTTTACAAAGTGAGGAGCAGAGCTGCTTCAGGGGCTGCTCCATTTCTCCATCTGTAAAATGTGGAGAATAGGGCTTTAGGGCTTTTAAATTGCTCTGAATTCCTTGGTGCAAGGGTCCTCGAACGTAAGTGAAGCAGTTTTTATGGCGTGTGTGCATTTGCGCCTGTACACAAAACATGTGAATTGTCTGCTGACTTCTCTCTCTCTCCTTACTACCCGACCGTCTAGAGGTGGTACGGGTAGCTCCATTTGTGACTGGCCCTGAAACTAGGAGGACTCAGGTTCCCATGAGGAGCAGCGTCTGGGGTTGCTTTCAGGTGCTGATCAGTGCTAAAGAGGAATTAGAAGACGACTGTCTGCTGATTTCCCCTGCAGCTGCCTCAGGTCTCTTTCTTTCTCTGGTTGTGGGTATCATATATTGAAAGTAAGAAAACTTAGTTCCAAAGAAGGGAAGAAACTTGTTCCGAGACACATGGCTATGAAGGGAACACTTGGGGCTCACACTGAGATTGTTTTATCTTTCCTCTGGCTAGAGACCCTGATTAGGTCTCTTAACAGGCAAATTCGTTACTGCTGTTGCTTTTCTTCAGTTCCCCTCATCTGTAGACTGAGCAGTTTGGGCCGGACCGTGGTTCCTGCTTTACTCTGTGAGCTGGTGTCATTAGAATGACGGGGAAGTTTGTGAGAAAATAGATTGCTGCACGCAGTGCCTAGAGATTCTGAACATTTGATCCTGAGTGAGACACAGGTTTGGATGTCCTGAGCCCTTCTCAGACTTTAAGCTACAGCGGAATCCCTTGGGGATCTCAGTAGACGCAGCAGCTGAGAGGGGCCTGGAAACTCAGGCACTGCTGCTGCTGCTGCTGCTGTTCTGGGTGAGACCCCGGAGCCTGGGACCTGATGTGATAATAGCATTTCCAGCTTTGGCATTTTAGGATTCCGGCTCCTGGAGTGTTCTCTCAATAGCTTCCTTCTTGCTCCCTTCCTCTTGGAAAACTCTTGCTTTTGATTTCTGAATTTTTGATCTGGGAGTATTAGCCCTATAGATTAATGGGTTTCATTTGGCAGATTTTTACATACATATGCCATACTTAGATATTTTCATGCCACTCTAAAATCCCCATCCTCTTTCCTGCCTCTGCCCGCTCCTTCACATTCCCTTCCTTTTCTCTAACAGCTCTGAATGTTTGACCTGTCCTCTTCTCTCCCTGTACCTCTGTACTCATGAATGCATTTAGATCTGGTGAGGCCAGCCTCCTGGCATTTCTCAGTGTGTGGCTTGCTCTGTTCTTAACGACCTTGAGTTCTTAGCTTATTCCTCCAACTTGAAGACACTTATATGCCTTGGCCCAGACCCCTGCTGCTGTGTCTGTGACACTGTGGTGATGGTTTGATGTACATACCTGAAAGTGGAGGTGCGCGGAAGTTCTTCCAGCAGACAGCTTCAGCCTTGTGGTGAGCCTGGTGGGGGTTAGGTAGCAGGGACTTGCCCTGCCCCAGAGGTAGGAACAAGGAAATTTAGTCTTCTTGGGCCCTGGGGAAATGGCTTCTTTCTTTTTTTCCCCTCTTCCTGCCCCTTTCCGTCTCTGCTGTCCTAGGGCCCCGTAGAGACTTTTTCTTCATATCCTTGGGAGACGCTGTTGGCAGGGGAATGCAGGAATGGCTCATTCTTTGGTGTCTGGGGAGTTTGGGGAAGTTTGGCTGAGTGGGTCCCTAGGCTCTATTTGGGGAAGACAACTCAACAAAAGGGATAACTTTGGCTCCCTTTTCCCATCCATTCTCTGGGGAATAATTATGTGTGTGTATATATAAAAGAGTCATGTTTTAGAATCTTTGAAGCCCTTCTGTACAAACTCAATTCTCTTTGTGGCTTTCCTAATAAATTATACTGTTCCTTCTGTCTGCAATGCCCTGATATTAACAATGCTGTAATATCTTTGCATTGGATGCTATATGCCTGGTCTATGGTTTTATGTTTTCTCATCCTCTAATTTTTTATTTTTTTCTATTTTTTATTCTAAAGAGAGTAAAACAGAAGAGTAAAATGAAACAAAACAGAACAGTGATAGGACAGTAGAAAATCCACAGTTGTTACTATATCGCATATTGTTATCCTCTAAATAGTTGCTCAGACTACTGGCCCGAGGTTTGCAAAGTCAATCAGACAGCACAAGTGTCAGGTTATTACTATCTCAGCCTGTATTGTGTCTGGTTGCTCACCACGGGGAGGGATTTTTTTTTTTTTTTTTTGGCAGTGTCTTGCTGTGTAGTTCAAGCTGACCTTGAACTCACTATGAAACCTAGACTGACCTCAAAGTTGGGTCAGTCTTTCTGCCTCAGCCTTCCAACTGCTGGGATTACAACAGGCATGTACCACCACAGCCAGCTCTCACGCTCTAAGTTTTTACTTATTTATGTTTATATTTAAAGTGAAGTTGTGGTAGTCATTGGTATGCTACATATAGTAGAAGAGATGTAAAACTATATATACCTCTATTTTCTCTTCCCAATCCCTTTTATTTTTATTGTCTTAAATTCAGCATATTGTAACTATTATTATTAATAATATTATTATTATTATTTTGCATACCTAGAATCGAACTCAGAACCTTGTGCTTGCTAGGCAGGCACTGTGCTGCTGAGCTACATCCCTGGCTCATTTTTGCTTTAGAAAATTAACTATGTTTAAATATTAAAATAGCAATAATTATCTTTTATGTTTACATTGATTTTCAACATTCTAGCACTCTTCATTTCTCTGGGTAGATGCAGATTCCCTTCTGCTGTCCTGCCCTTCAGTCTGAAGTACCGGGTGTCACTTCTCCTGCAGTGGAGATCTGCTACAGAATATCTTTTTCCATAAAATTTTTTTTCAGTAAACTGCTTTACCAATTAATCTTTTATTTTTTATTACTTTTTATTAATCTTTAAAAATTATTTTTATTAATCTTTTATTTTTCATTATCCTTTTATTTTAATTATTAAATAATAAATAATTATTTCTATTATTTTATAGAAGAACCTCTTAAACTGTAATTAATCACATGTCTTCGGATTTTTCAATGTTGAAACCTAAATTTTTGCACAGTTATAATCAGGAAACAGAATTTATATTCTAATTAACATTCTAAATGTTACAATTTTACATATATCACTATTTAAAGCTATACAACAGTTTACTATAGCAACAGCAACACACTAGGATTTATCCATTTCCCAACTGATGGGCTTTAAAAAAAAACTTTCACAAGTAGCTTTACTTTAAATATTCCACAGGATTCATGCTACTCACAGGGACTTAGTGTGTCAAAAGATCAGGAAAGGGCTCTTGTTAGTCCCCTAGTTTTTTAAAAATAATTATAAATATAAAATGCTTCTGATATGAAAACATATGCACACTTACAAATTTATGCTTAACATAATTCCATGACTAGGTCAAAGTTGTTTCCATTTTCACTTTTAATATTGGTTCATTTGAATATCATTCTAAGAATTGAGTTTTACTTGTATCATCTCATTTACATTCTTTCTTTATAAATCTGCTCACTAAGGAATACAAAGCTTTAAAGATTTCCATCCACCTTAAAAAAAATATTAACATTGTGAATACAAACAACTTTTTTGTTCCACTTTTCCTTCCTTAGTAACATTTTTTATTCTTTTAAATTGATCTACCTTGTCTTTGTTTTTCATTGCTGTGAGATTTCTTTGCACAATCATTGGTATGAAAATATTCTTTTTCAATGCTCTAAAAGGATACAACTGCAAGTGTGTTTAGGGGTGTTAAATAGCTGACCATATTAATGTTTTTGGTTGGATCATTGAACACAACTGTTTGCAGTCTCACTGTTTGAATGTCCACTTTGTATGCTTTGATACTGTGACTTGAGCAACTATCTCTAAGATGATAATGTGTAATCTATTAACTGGTGATTTCTTACTGTTTTTTTTTTTTTTTGTAGTTCTGTATTACTTGTACCCTTACACCGCTTTGTTTTATTTTGTTTTTTTCTCTTTTACCTTTTAAATAAAATTTTAAAAAAAGAAAATATTCTTTTTCTTTTATATGTAGCATTATCATTCATCTGAAATAAAATGCATTATCATATCAAAAGTGGACCTAGTATCTTCACATTGACCCAGCTTGTCTTCTCTATTAATTGTTATTAAATACTTCTTTCCAAATGCTTTATTAATTTTAAATATTCTATTCAGCACCACAGAATGTATAGAAAAATTGCTGAACAGAATGCTTTAAAGATTTGAAAGGTAAAGCTCCCATTTTTAAACCCAAATTTAAAAAAATGTATCTCTGCTTTAGTTTTCTAGATAAATTATCAACATTGTCAAATTGCATAAAGCATTCAGTTGGAATGTTAAATAATATTATAATAAATCCATGTCACATATTAGGATTCATCTAGATGTGGTTTTATTCATGGTATCTAACTAATCCTCACAGTAATTCTTCTAAATATTATTTCTATCTTACAAATGGAGGAGTGTAAGCTAAGGCAATCTTCTCAAAACTACATAACACATAAGAGGTGATACAAGGACTCTTCATTTACAATTTTCCCACTATAGTAGGATGTCTCTCCTGGGAGTATTCTCTCATTTCAAGTTTAACTCTTTCAATCTGCTTCTATGTAAGCATATTTAATTATCCCAATAGAGTTGCATAACTTTCCTTAAACAGTTTATATACATTAAAACTCAAAAATTTTTAAACTGTACTTACCATTGGACTCGAGAAACAGGATTTTTACCTTATATATCCTGCAAATTCCTGAACTAGCCTTTTATTGTTAATACACTTATTTGTCAGTTTAGCTAATTGTGAAGCCATATATATGGAATATATTCATGCCACTTTTTTTCCTTGTCTTTCTTATTTTGTAAATTTTTTTTACTGCAATGATGGTTTTTCAACCATACATAAGTTAATATGGTGCCAGCACTGCTTAATTTCTTTTTTTAAAATTTTTATAAATTTTTAAAATTTATTATTATTATTATTTTTTTGTCTTTTTCCTTTTTATCGGTACCAGGGATCGAACTCACGATTGCCTGCTTGCAAGGCAGGCGCTTATGCCGCTGAGCTAAATCCCCAGCCCTATTTTTTTTTTATTTTTAAAGAAGGTAAAATTAAACAATAAAACAGAATAAGACAGATCATAAGATAACAATGTAAGAGACACAGATTTCAAAGCAAGACAACCAGAGATCTCCACTGTCTCTTGTTTTCTTCCAAATAGTTGTCCATATCTTCACATACAATGAATTCACACAAAACAAAATAGTATAGAACTTATCAGAACAGGATGATGAAGGCATTTTAGGTCTTCAGACCAGACAACAAGGAAGTCAACAATGGCTGCTATAATGCCTATCATTCTCTGTAAAATAGCTATCTATACCTTCATGTATGTTGAAATTAAACAAAACAAAACAGACTAAAATCACTCTGAACTAAGGATAATAGTATTGATGGATTTCACATCATAATGCTACAGAATCAGCACTGGGTGCCTTAGTGTCTCTTTTTCTTCAAAGTAGCTATTCATTTCATAGTGCATTATATTATCGATTCTTATAAACTTTTTAGAAGTTCTACGCATGCATGAGTCTCTACATGTATACCTAGCCTTTCTGTATTAAAGGGAAAACAAAACAAACCAAGACAAAATAAAACAAATTCCTAGAAAAACGTGAAACGAAAAGGACATGTAAACAACAATAGCAAAGAGCCCAGAACACTGACAGTATAGGCCTTCAAAACAAGGTGGTATGAGCATAACTAGGGTTGTTATTTTACATAATGATCTTCAAGGGTTCCTCAGATCATCATACAATAATATGTACAATTGTTCCAATCCTATGAATGTTAACTATTTTGTTCCAAGAACTTATAGAGTTTGTAGCGCAATCACCCTAGCTATCCTAAGTATGTTTATATAATTTTAGACATTTTTGTTTTATCTTCCTTTTTTTTCTTCATTTTCCCTGAGATATTATTTTTCCCCCTTTAAACAGATTCTTATCCTTTTACTGTAATCATTGAGTTTTTCGTATCTTATGTACTCTTACCATTTCTTACACTAGGGAGACTATATTGTATATACACATGTGAGTTTGATTTATTTCACTTATGAGTATGATCTCAAGCTGCATCCATTTATTTATAAATATCTCAACGTGATCACTTTTTATAGCTGCGTAGTACTCCATTGTATAAAAATACCACAACTTTTTAAAAAAAATTTTATTTAAGAGGAAAAAGAGAAAAACACAAAACAAAACAAAGCGGTGTAAGGGTACACATAATACAGAACTGCAAAAAAAACCATAACAGTAAGAAATCACCTGTTAATAGATTACATATTATCATCTTGGAAATAGTTGCTCAAATCACAGTATCAAAGAATACAAAGTGGACATTCAAACAGAGAGACTGCAAACAGCTGTGTTCAATGATCCAAAAACATTAATATAGTCAGCTATTTAACACCCCTAAACACACTTGCTGTTATATCCGTTAGAGCTCTTTTTTTTTCCCTCTCTTTTTTACAACAAAATTTACACATTTTGGATTTTATTACTCCTTAGTTCTTATTACTTTTTTGGGTGGGGAGAGAATAAAGTCAAATATGGCAAAACAAAGCTGTCAGTCAAAACCAAGGATAGACATAGTACATGATGTAGAACAGAGTACAAGGTTATCAACAATGGTTATCAACGTTGTCTCTTGTTTCCTTAAAAAGAATTGTCTATCTCATTAGATATTATAAAGTTGGACAAAACAGTAAAGAACAAGACCAATAAAACTTAGGCATTGTAAACATTACAGGACTTCCAAAGGAGACAATAGTCAAACCAGAATGGGCATCTTAGTGAATCTTATTGCCCTCAAAGTAGTTGCCTATACCCTCAAACTTTATACTATCGCACAGAATGGAACAGAGTCTAATCAGTCAAAACAAGATCATGGGAGTATTACAGGACTTCAAAACAAGTTAATAGGAAATCAAAAAGAGTTACTATTATATATCCTAATTTTTAAAATTTTTCCCCTTAATTAAAACAAACATAAGAAATAACTAAATAATTTTTTTAAAGAATAAGGGGGAGATTGAGATAAAACAGGACATAACAATATAACAATAGAGGTCAAAGCTTGACTGTTTCAGCAACCTAGTATTTCACCACCATATAACCCAATTTAATAGTAGTTACCATAGTGTCTGTCTTTTTCCTTGAAATATTTGGATAAAACTTCATATACTCTAGCTTCAAATATTTCCATATCAAGAAGCCCAGAATAAAGCCTTTCTAATTAATGAGTGAAAATTTTATAAGGATTCAAGGCCACATAATGGGGAACCATGATTACCACATATTTTTTATATATTTGAATCATTACTTACATTAGGGAAATTATTCGGTATTCACACATGCGAGATTGATTTATTTCACTTATGAGTATGGTCTCAAGCTGCGCCCATTTATTGATAAATACCTCAATGTGATCCTTCTTTATAGCTGAATAATACTCCATTGTATAGAAATACCACAACTTTTTTATCCATTCCTCAGTTGATGGACACTTGGGTTGTTTCCAAGATCTGGCGATTACAAATTGTGCTGCTATAAACATAGGTGCACATATATCACTGTGGTATGATGCTTTCAGTTCTTCTGGGAATATGCCTAGAAGTGGAATAGCTGGAATAAATGGGATTTCCAGTCCCAACTTTTTGAGAAATCTCCAGACAGACCTCCACAAGGGCTGTACCAGTCTACACTCTCACCAACAGTGCAGGAGAGTTCCTTTTTCCCCACAGCCTCTCCAGCATTTTTTGTTGGTTTTCTTGATCCTGGCCATTCTTTCAGGAGTGAGATGATATCTCAGTGTGGTTTTAATTTGCATTTCTCTAATGACCAATGATGATGAGCATTTTTTCATGTATTTATTTGCCATTTGCATTTCTTCATCTGAGAATTGCGTATTCATCTCAGATGCATATTTTTGGATTGGATCTTTGAATTTCGGAGGTCTGAGTTTTTTAAATTCTTTATATGTTTTAGACAAGAGTCCCTTGTCTGAGAGAGAGTTCACTAAAATCTTTTCCCAGTTTGTGGGTTTTCTTTTCACTATGCTGGAGATTTCTTTTGACATGCAGAAACTTTTTAATAAGAAGTGGTCCCAGTTATTGATTCTGGAAAGTATTTCCCGTGTGGTTTGAGTCCTGTTCATGAATTCTCTACCTACTCCTATGTCTCCAAGGTTTCTACCCAATTTGTCTTCCAATAGATTTAGTGTTTCTGTTTTAATATTCAGATCTTTGACCCATTTAGATTTTAATTCAGTACATGGTGATAGACATGGGTCTAGCTTTAGTTTTCAGCAAATGGAGAGCCAGTTTTTCCAGCACCATTTATTAAAGAGACTGTCGTTCTTCCAGTGAACCTGCTTGGCTCCTTTATCAAAGATAAGGTGGTTGAGTGTGTTTGTAGTTGTGGTTGTATCTTCTAATCTATTCCACTGATCTTCAGCTCTGTTTTGATTCCAATACCATGTTGATTTTACTACTGTTGCTTTGTAGTATAACTTCAAGTCAGGGATTGTGATGCCTCCTGCTTTGTCTTTGCTGCTTAGAATTGCCTTTGCGATTCTAGGTCTCTTCTGGTTCCAGATGAAATTTAGGAGTGATTTCTCTAGATCTATAAGGTATGTTGATGGTATTTCTATTGGGATTGCATTGAATCTGTATAACAGTTTTGGGAGAATGGCCATTTTCACAATGTTTGTTCTTCCTATCCATGAGCAAGGGATGTCTTTCCATTTTCTGAGATCATCTTCAATTTCCTTTTTCAGTGTATTATAGTTTTCACTGTATAAGTCTTTCACTTCTTTCATAGGAGTAATTCCTAAATATTTCATTTTTTGCTTGCTAATGTGAATAGTCCAGTTTCTCTTATTTCCCTCTCTGTGATTTTGTTGTTTGTGTATAGGAATGCTATTGATTTCTGAGTATTGATTTTGTATCCAGCCACATTACTGAATTTATTTATTGTATCTAAGAGTCTTTCAATGGAGTTTAGGGGGTCTTCTATGTAGAATATCATGTCATCTGCAAACAATGATAACTTAACTTCTTTTTTTCCTATCTTTACCCCTTTTATTTCTCTTTCTTGCCTAATTGCTCTGGCTAGTACTTCCAGTACTTTATTAAATAGGAGCAGTGATAAAGGACATCCTTGTCTTGTGTCCGATTTTAAAGTAAAGGCTTTCAATTTTTGGCCATTTAGTATGATGCTCAATGTTGGTTTGTCATAAATGGCCTTTATTATATTGAGGTAAAGACCATCTATTCCAATTTTCTGTAAAGTTTTTATCATGAATAAATGTTGGACCTTATCGAAGGCTTTTTCTGCATCTATAGAAATGATCATGTGATTCTTATTTTTGGCTTTATTGATATGGTGGATTACATTTATTGATTTGCATATGTTGAACCATCCTTGCATTCTTGGGATGAATCCCACTTGGTCATGGTGTATAATCTTCTTGATGATTTGCTGGATCCTATTTGCCAATATTTTATTGAGGATTTTTGCATCTGTGTTCATTAGGGAGATCGGTCTATAGTTCTCTTTTTTAGTTGGTTCTTTCTCAGGTTTTGGTACTAGAGTAATATTTGCTTCCAGGAATGACTTAGGAAGGATTGCTTCCCTTTCAATTTCATTGAATAGTTTGAGGAGTGTCGGCATTAGGTCTTCTTTGTATTTCTTGTAGAATTCTGCAGTGAATCCATCTGGGCCTGGGCTCTTCTTGGTGGGTAAGGACTTAATTACATTTTCAATTTCATTAACAGAGATTGGGTTATTCAACAGTTTTACATCCTCTTGATATAGCTTTGGCACTTCATATGCTTCTAAGAATCTGTCTATTTGTTCTGTGTTATCAAACTTTTGAGACTAGAGGTTTTCGAAATAGATGTTGATGATCTTCTGTATTTCTATTGGGTCTGTAGTGATTTCTCCTTTTTCATTTCTTATTGCGTGAATTTGAGCTTTTCTTCCCTTTTTAAAATAAGGTTGGCTAGGGGCTTATCAATTTTATTTATTCTTTCAAAAAACCAACTCTTTGATTCGTTGATTCTTTGGATTGTTTTCTTAGTCTCTATTGCATTGATTTCTGCTCTGATTTTTATAATTTCCTCTCTTCTTTTGGCTTTGGGCTTGACTTGCTCTTCTTTTTCTAGCTGTTTGAGGTGTAGCATCAAGTTATTTATTTGTATTCGTTCTGTTTCCCTGATGTGGGAACTCAGTGCAATAAATTTTCCTCTCAGGATGGCTTTCATTGCATCCCACAGATTCCGGCAAGTTGTATCTGCGTTTTCATTTTCTTTTAGGTATTGTTTAATTTCTTCTTTAATTTCTTCTGTGACCCACTGATTACTCAAGAGTGTGTTATTCAGTTTCCATGTATTTGCGGGATTTTTGCAGTATCTTTTATCATTAATTTCTAATTTCAGAGCACTATGATCCGATAACATGCAAGGTATGATTACAGCTCTTTTGCACTTGTTTAAATATGTTCTGTGAGCTAATATATGGTCTATTTTAGAAAATGATCCATGTACTGCTGAGAAGAATGTGTATTCTGATGTTGTTGGGTGGAACATTCTGTATATGTCTATCAAACCCATTTGTTCACAGGTATGATTCAGTTCTGTTATTTCTTTGCTCATTTTCTGTCTGGTTGATCTGTCCCTTGGTGTCAGTGGTGTATTAAGGTCTCCTGTTACAATTGTGTTACTGATAATTTGAGTTTTCATTTCTGTTAATAATTGTTTTATATAACTGGGTGCTCTGGAGTTTGGTGCCTATGTATTTAAGATAGTTATCTCTTCCTTTTGGAGTTTTCCCTTTACGAGTATGTAGTGACCTTCTTTGTCCTTTATTGTCATTGTTGGTTTAAAGTTCACGTTGTCTGCAAACAGAATGGCTACTCCTGCCTTTTTTTGGATTCCTGCTGCATGAAGAATTGTTTTCCATCCTTTGACTTTCAGTCTGTGAGTATCCTTCTGGGTTAGATGGGTTTCCTGTAAACAGCATATGGTTGGATTTTGTTTCTTGATCCATTCTGCTAGTCTGTTTCTTTTGACTGGTGCATTGAGACCATTTACATTAATGGTTATTACTGTTAAATGCTGGTTAATTGTAGGAATGTTATCTCTCTGCTGTTGCATCTTTATCTTTCGGTTCTGTTTAATTATTTGCTTTGCTTAGTGGTTTTTTCCTTTGTGTATCTAAACTGTCTTTCAATATTTTTTGCAGGGTTGGTTTGGTGTTCATGAAGTTCTTCAGCTGTTCTTTGTCATGGAAGTATCGTATTTCACCATCTATTTTGAATGATAGTTTTCCAGGATATATCAGTCTAGGTTGGAAATCATTTTGCTTTAGGATCTGGAATACTTCACTCCATGCTCTTCTTGACTTTATCGTTTGTGCTGAGAAGTCTGCTGTGATTCTGATAGGTTTTCCTTTATAAGTGATTTGTCTTTTCTCTCTGACAGCTTTTAATAATCTATTCTTGTTTTGGATTTCTGGGATGGTGATTATTATATGTCTGGGTGTAGTTTTATTTTGGTTATGACTATTTGGAGTTCTATATGCTTCACTGATCCTGATGTCAGTTTCTGATCCCATGCTTGGGAAATTTTCAGCTATTACTTCTCTAAATATCCTCTTGATATCCTTTATGTTGTCTCCTTCTTTTTCATTAATCCCTATCATTCTTATGTTATTCTTCTTTGCATCGTCTTGCAGTTGTTGAATTGTTGTTTCCTGATTCCTTGTTATTTTTAAAAGAACTTTCCTTTCCTGTTCACTAGCTGCAATCCTGTCTTCAAGGTCTGAAATTCTATCTTCACTTTCATTAAGGTGGTTTTTACAACTTTCAGTGGAGTTTTTTATTTCCTGTATATCTCTGTGCATCTGCATTATGTATTCTGTTAATTTCTTATATTGCTCGTCTAGGGATTCTATCTTTTTGTTTAGTTCCTCCAATTTTTTATCTGTGTTTTCTTTAGATATATTTAGAATCTCTTTCATTTCTTTTATCATTTCTTCTTTTATCTGGGAGATTATTTCGAGTGTGAATTTCTTTAAAGCTTCCTGGAGTTGCTTGTCAATTTCAGTAGCTATTGTGTCTGATATATGAGGTGGATGGGATATGTTTTCTTCTAAATACATTCCTCCTAGGGTTTCTTGAGATGGGCTGGAGGTTTGAGGTTGTAATTTGGTCTTTCTTTTTGTCATTTTCCTATATTTCTGTGTTTCAAGTGTTATTTGAAAGCTTCCTCAGGATCTGTTGAAAATCCCCTTCTATGTTTGCAGCTACTGAGACTCTGGCACCGCGCTACCCCAAGCCTTTGAGCCTGCAGAACCAATGGCCCTCCTCTGCCTGCTCAGAACTCCGCAGTTCCAGACAAGCTGGGCCTCAGGGACACTGTGCGCCCACCTGCCCCTTGGAAGCTCCACAGCTCTTCAATCGCAGCTGGGTTAGGGTACTCACCACAGGCCGCGGTGCCTCAGGAGCCTGTGATCCCTCCCTGCTTGCAGAGATATCCACAGTCCTCTAGACACACAGAGAGGCCGATACAGGCACCCCAGATCCGTCCATCTCCTCCTCTGCACACAGATGGCTAGGCGTGGCAGCAAAACAGGCTGGGCTGGGGGCGGGGAGAGAGGATAGTGTGGGCCCGCCCACCCGTCGGAAGCTCAGCAGATCTCCAAGTGCAGCCGGGATGGGGAGGCGGATGTAGTGGCCTCTAACCCACTGCTCCACTTCACTGCACCTGGAAGCCTGGGGGGTCCGGAACAGTCTGAGATTTGGGCAGAGTGTGCTGAGCACTCACCACAGGCCGAGGTGCCTCAGGAACCTGTGATCCCTTCCTGGTTGCAGAGATATTCACAGTCCTCCAGACATAGGAAGGGGCTGATGCAGGCACTCCATATCTGCCCAGCTCCTCCTCTCACCACAACTTTTTATCTACTCCTCAGTTGATGGACACTTGGGTTGTTTCCAAGATCTAGCGATTACAAATTGTGCTGCTATAAACATGGGTGCACATATATCACTGTGGTATGATGTTTTCAGTTCTTCTGGGAATATGCCTAGAAGTAGAATAGCTGGAAAAAATAGCAGATTTGTGAGAAATCTCCAGACTAACCTCCACAATGGTTGTACCACTCTACACTCCCACCAACAGTGCAGGAGAGTTCCTTTTTCCTCACAGCTTCTCCAGCATTTGTTGTTGGTAGTTTTCTTGATCCTGGTCATTTTTTCTGGAGTGAGATGGAACCTTAGTTTTGTTTCAATTTGCATTTCTCTAATGATCAATGATGCTGAACATTTTTTCATGTATTTATTTGCCATTTTCATTTCTTCATCTGAGAACTGTGTATTTATCTCAGATGCCCATTTTTGGAATGAGTCTTTGACTTTTAGGGATCTGATTCTTAAAAATTCTTTATATAGTCTAGACAGAAGTCATTTGTCTGAGGGACCATTCATTAAAATTTTTCCCAGTTTGTGGGTTTTCTTTTCACTGTGCTGGAGATTTCTTCTGACATGTGAAAACTCTTTAATAGGATGAGATCCCAGTTACTGATTCTGTGAAGTACTCTGCATGCAGTTTCTTTCTTGTTCATGAATTCTTTATCTACCTCTATGTCTTCAATATTTCTACCTACCTTATCTTCCAACAAATTTAGTGTTTATGTTTTAATATTTAGATCTTTTATCCATTTAGACTTTAGTTTAGTACATGGTGATAGGCATAGGTGTAGTTTTAGTTTTCAGCATACGGAGAGACAATTTTTCCAGCACCATTTATTGAAGATACTATCTTTCTTCCAGTGGATGTGTTTGGCCCCTTTTTCAAATATAAGGTGGCTGAGTGTGTTTGTAGCTGTAGTTATATCTTCAAATCTATTCAGTTGATCTTCAGGTGCTTTTATTCCAGTACCATGCTGATTTTATTACAGTAGCTTTGCAGTGTAACTTCAAGTCAGGGATTGTGATGCCTCCTACCTTGTCTTTGTTGCTTAGAATTGCCTTTGCTATTCTGGTTCCAGATGAATTTTAGGATTGATTTCTCTAGATCTGTGAGGTATGCTAGTGGTATTTGATTGGAATTGTATTCAACCTATATAACAATTTTGGGAGACTGTCCATTTCACAATGTTTGTTCTTCCTATCCATGAACAAGGGATGCCTTTCCATTTTCTGAGGTTGTCTTCGATTTCTAATTTTCCCTGAATAGATCTTTTGCTTCTTTTGTTAAATTAATTCCTAAGTATTTCATTTTGTTGGATGCTATTTTGAAGGGTATGGCTTCTCTTATTTCTCTCAGTGATTTTGTTGTTAATGTATAAGAATGCTGTTGATTTTTGAGTGTTGACTTTGTATCCAGCTATATTACTGAATTTATTTATTATGCCTAAGAGTCTTTCAATGGAGTTTTGGGCTCTTCTATGTAGAGTATCATGTCATCTGCAAATAATGATAGTTTAACTGCCTCTTTTCCTATCCTTACTCCTTTTATTTCTCTCTTATGTCTAATTGCTCTGGCTAGTATTTCTAGTACTATATTGAATAGTGATAATGGACAACCTTGTCTTGTTCTTGATTTTCGGGTAAATGCTTTCAGGTTTAATATGACGCTGGCTGTTGGGTATACATAGATGGCTTTTATCATATTGAGGTAAACACCAGCTATTCCAATTTTCTGTAAGTTTCTTATCATGAATAAGTATTGGACTTTATCAAAAGCTTTTTCTGCATCTATAGAAATGATCATGTGGTTCTTATTTTTGGCTCTGTTGATATAGTGGAATACATTTATTGATTTCCATAGGTTGAACCATCCCTACATCCCTGAGATGAATCCCACTTTATCATGGTGTATAACCTTCTTGAGTATTGGCTGCATTCTGTTTGCCAAAATTTTATTGAGCATTTTTACATCAATGTTCGTTAGGGAGATTGGCCTGTAGTTCTCTTTTTTAGTTGGGTCTTTCTCAGGTTTTGGTACTAGAGTAATATTTGCTTCCAGGACTGAGTTATGAAGAATTGTTTCCCTTTCAATTTCATTGAAGAGTTTGAGGAGTGTCAGCATTAAGTCGTCTTCGAATTTCTTGTAGAATTCCTCAGTGAATATATCTGGTCCTGGGCTCTTCTTTGTTGGTAAGGACTTAATTACATTTTCAATTTCATTAATAGAAATTGGGTTATTCAGCAGTTTTACATCTTTTTGACCCAGCTTTGGTATTTCATGTGTTTCTAGGTATCTGTCCATTTCTTCATGTTATCAAACCTATGATAGTAGAGGTTTTCAAAATAGGTGTTGGTGATCTTCAGTATTTCCACAGAGTCTGTGGTGATGTTACTTTTTCATTCCTTATTGCATGAATTTGAGTTTTTTCTTTCTTTTTAAAATAAGATTGGCTAGGGGCTTATCAACCTTATTTATTCTTTCAAGGAACCAACTTTTTGATTCATTGATTCTTTGTATTATTTTCTTGGTGTCTATTGCATTCATTTATGCTCTGATCTTTATAATTTTCTTCCTTCTTTTGGCTTTGGGCTTGACTTGCTATTTTTTTCTAGATGTTTGAGGTGTAGCACCAGGTTGTTTATTTGTGTTTGTTCTGTTTTCCTGATGTGGGAATTTACTGCAAAAACTTTTTCTCTGAGGACTGCTTTCATTGTATCCCACAGATTCTGGTAAATTGTATTTTCATTTGCTTGTAGATATTGTTTAATTTCTTCTTTAATTTCCTCTATGGTGTACTGATTTCTCAGGAGTATTGTCTTAGTTACTTTTTACTCATTGCTGAGACAAAATACCTGAAGCCCAAGTTGGGAAAGGAAAGGTTTATTTCTTACAGTTTTTTGGACGTCTCAGTCCATACTGAGTTGGCTCCAAGGCAGGCAGGCATGGCTGGGCTGCAGTTCACAGCAGCTGCAAACAGCAAGCAAGAACCAGCAAAGAGCAAGACACACCTTCTTCCTGCCATTGCATCATATCCTGGCTCCACCCCTAGGTGGATGTAGCACTATCACCATCAATCCAAGCACTAGACAATGAACCATCACAAATTCACAATGCAAAATCATGAGGCCTGGGGGCCACAGACATAAATCATGACAAGTATGTTATTCAATTTCCTTGTTTTTGTGGTGTTGTTGCAGTGTCTTTTATAATTAATTTCTAGTTTCATGATGCTATGATCTGATAACACACATGGGATAATTTCAATTTTTTTGCATTTTCTTTTGTATGTTTTGTGGGCTAGTATATGGTCTATTTTAGAGAATGTCCTATGTATTGCTGAGAAGAATTTATATTCTGATGTTGTCAGGTGGAAGACTCTTTATACGTCTATCAAGTCCATTTGTTCACAGGTGTGATTCAGTTCTGTTATTTCTTGTTAATCTTCTGCTGGTTGATCTGCCCCTTTGTTTCAATGGCATATTAAGGTCTCCTAATATAATTATTGATTATTTGATTTTTTATTTCTGTTAATCTTTGTTTTGTATAACTGGATGCTCCTGAATTTGGTGCATATGTATTTAAGGTGGTTATCTCTTCCCCTTGAAGTTTTCCCCTGACTAGTAGCTAGTGACCTTCTTTATCTTTTTGGATCATCCTTGGTTTGAAGTTCACCTTGTCTGCGAATGGAATAGCTACCCGTGCTGTTTTTTGGGTTCCTGTTGCCTGAAGTATTGTTTTCCATACTTTGACTTTTAGTCTATAAGTTTCCTTTTGGGTTAGATGGGTTTAGATGGTGTAGACAGCATATGGTTGGATGTTGTTTCTTGATCCATTCTGCCAGTCTGTTTCTTTTAATTGGTGAATTAAGGCCATTTACATTAATGGTTATAACTGATATATATTGGTTTACTTCTGACATGTTATCTTTCTGCTGTTGATTTTTTACCTTTCCACTTTGTTTAATTGTTTGTCTTGCTTAGTGGATTTTTTCCTATGTCTGTCTAGAATGTCTCTCAGTATTCTTTGCAGGTTTGGTTTGTTGGTCATGGAGTTCCTCAGCTGTTCTTTGTCATGGAAGTATCTTATTTCTCCATCCATTTTGAAGGACAGTTTTTCAGGGTACATCATTCTAGGTTGGAAGTCATTTTCCTTTAGGATCTGAAATACTTTACTCCATTCTCTCTTTTTTAAAAATTTTATTTAAAGAAAAGGAAACAAAAAAATACATGGAGATAAAAAAGGGTAGAAATAATACAAAATTATAGAAAAACAAATGGTAAGAAATTGATGGTTGATAAGTTACACATTGTCATCTTAGAAATAGCTGTTCATGTTATAGAATTAAAGTATTTAGAATGACATTCAAAAAGTGACACTACAAACCGTTCTGCTCTATGATCGAACAAAAGCTCAGTATTATGGTTATCAGTCCTACACATTTGTTTTACATCTCAAAGAGGGTAAGATCAAACATATCAAAACAGAACAAAACAGTTAAAAAAAACAATTTAAAGAAATACAGATTTCAAAGCAAGTCCACTGGAGACCTTCACTGTCCATCTAACTGTCTCTAGTTTCTTACAAATAGTTGTCCCCATCTTCACCCACATTATATACTTATTGCATATTATAGAACTAATCAAATCATTACAGGATGATGAAGGCTTTTTAGGTCCTCAAGTTCCAAATTAGGGAAGACAATAATAACCACCATCGCATCTCTCATTCTCTTTGTGATAGCTGTCCCCATCCCTACATATGCTGAAATTGAACTCAAGAAACCAGTCCAGTGTCCTTCTAATCAGCGAACAATGGTATTGCTAGAATTTATATCATAATGCTACAAAATTAGCCTTGGGTTTCTTAGTGTCTCTTCCTCTGAGTATCTGTTCATTACATCTTGCATTATATAGTCTGTTCCCATAAATAATTTTAAAAAAACCCATGTGTGAATTTCTACATATATATTTATCCTCTCTGTATTATAGGGAAAACCAAGTCATAGCAAGACAGCAAAACAATTTTCTAGAAAAACATACAATGGATAAGACATATAAGACCACAATATAGATGATCTTCCGTAGTTACTATGTTTTCTCTTGTTATTTTCAATAGATTTGTCCACAACACCGGCTTATTATAGTTAAACATAGTATCACCTATTTTTATAAAAACATAACTTTGACAGCATTGTAGGATTTGGGAGCTGTTACTAGTTAATACCAGTATGGATATCCTTTACATCTTGTCATCTTCAGAGTAGTTGCCTCTACTTTTAGGGTTGATACTAACAAGCATACCAAATTCAAATAAAATCAGCCATGGCCAACCCATAGTCTTATGATTCAGATTCAATTAAGATCAGTCATAGGAAGACAATGTAAGTAATACAGGATTTCAGTTTAAGTTAATAGGATAGTAAGGATAGTTACCATGGTATAACCTGCTATTTTTGGGTCAAGATGTCTGTGCCCTCAAATCTGACATGAGTGGACAGACCAGAACAAATTAAATTCAAACTAAATATGGTGATAAGACTACTGTGTCTTTTAAATCCTTATACACCTCTGCCTTTTTTTATAGTGTTTCAGAGCTGCCTTTTTTTATAGTGACCTCTGCCTTTTTTTAATAGTGTTTCAGAGCTGTCTATACTAAAGACTATAGCTTACCGTCTCTGCCTCATGTCTGCTACCCCACTTTTCTGCTATAATTTGTCCACCTTATTCCTTCATTCCACTGTCTGCCCCATTCATTGAGGCCTCTTTGCCACTGTTGCTGGAATCCTGGTATCCCTTCCTCTCTTTCTCTGTAATGTCCTTCAGCACTCTCTGTAGGGTTGGATTGGTGGCCACGAACTTCCACAGTTCCTCCTTGTCTTGGAAGCATCTTATTTCTCCATTAATTTTGAGAGAGAGTTTTGACGGGTATATGAGCTTTGGTTGCATATTATTTTCTTTCAGGAATTGGAATATTTCTCCCCACTCCCTTCTTGACTTAAGAGTTTGTGTTGATAAGTCTGCTGTTATTTTGATAATATTCCCGTTGTAGGTAATCTGCATCTTTTCTCTGGCTGCTTTTAATATTCTGTTCTTTTGGTGGATTTCTGGAATCTTGATTATTATATGTCTAGGCATAGATCTGTTTTGGTTGTAGGTAGCTGGTGTTCTGTATGCCTCTTTTATCTGGGTATCATTTCTTTTTGCTATACATGGGAAAATTTGCTTTAATATATCTGTGAATATTCTTTGTATTTCATTTTTGGTTGCTCCTGCTTCCTCATTCACATTCTTTATTCTTAAGTTATGTATCTTTTTGTCATCTTCAAGTTTTTGAATTGTTTCTTTCTGGTTCCTTGTTATTTTTAAGAGGCTTTTTCTTTCACAATCATATGCCATAAATCTCTCTTCAAGTTTCAAAAGGCTGTCTTTAGTTTCTGTCAAGGCATTTTGCCAGTGTTCAATGGAGTTTTTAGTTTCCTGGTATTCTCTTTGGATCTGTTTCATGTATTCTAAGTTATGTTTAAATTCTTCTTCAGAAGTTTCTCTTTCTTTTCTGATTTCCTCAGTTCTTCCATCTGTGTTCTCTTGGGCAGGGCTTGTCATTTCTTTAATTAATCTCTTTATATCTTGCCTCACTTGGATCAGGAGTACAGCTTTAAATTCATCTATGAGATCATGAAGGTATTTTTTAATTTCGGCGGATGCTGTGTCGAGTAATGGATGGTTACTGTGCTTGTTCTCTTCAGTGTTTACTTCTCTTGGGCTTATTTTCTCATGTTGGGCAGCTGGAGATTTTTTTTTAATTTTTATCTCTTGTCATGTTTCTGGTTTCTTTCAGACTGGAGTGTCCTGGGGGTCTCTGGCCCTCTCCGAATTGCTTAGGGCCTTTCGGAAGCGTGCTGACTTGAGTTTTTGCTGTCCTCCCCAATTTGCTGTTATCTGGGGTAGGCTGGGATGCAGGGGCAGTACAGGCTAGCCTCCAGCCTCTGTGCCAGTCAATCCGTAAATTAGGCTGTACTTTCTGGATGTCACTGAGTTGTGACTATTTTGTATCTGCTTATTGGGCCCCAAGCAGAGGCTTGGTTTAGCCCCAGTAGCTCCTGCCAGTTCTCTCTGTACCAGAAGCAGCTGACTAATGTCACTATGGCACAGGGTTCTGCCCAAATCCCAGCTGTTCTCTTCCAGACCTCTCTGTGACAGGAGCACCAGAACAGTAGATCTGCCCAAATCCAAGATGTCTTCCAGTAGTTCTCTGTATTGGGCATCAGGCTCCACCCAATTTCAAGATGTCTTCCACCAGACCTCCCTACAGGGGGACTTGCTGATGTCACTGAGCTGTAGGTGCTGCCCAACTCTAAGATGTCTGCCTCCAGACTCTCTGTTATTGATGTCCCCGTGGTGGCGGGCACTGCCCAGTTCCAAGATGTTCTCTGGCCAACCCCAGCAGCCGTGGGGTCCCCAGTACTCACCAGGGTTTGGCGCAGGTCCTCCTCCCGGGTCCACCACACACCACGCCGCCCGCCCTCCCCGCGCTCCCGGCACAGTGCGGAACGGTCAGAAAACTGCACAGCGTTCAGTTTTGGAGCTCCAGAGCCTTTCACAATCTCCTCTGGTGCAGCGGGGCAGTCCTGGCTGCTTCTCGGGGTCCCAGGTCTCAGTTTCTAGCAGTCACCAAAAGCCAACACAGCTTTTCCTGTTGGGTCCATGGGTCAGTTTGCTGATTTAAAGGTGCGGGATTTGTAGCCTCCTGTTATCAGCCTTCACAGTCTCAGCATGACTTTAAATCCTCCAGCTGCGCTGTCTTGGTTAATAAGAATCGTTATCCATTCATCTTGCCCTCTCCATGTTGTCATATTCTAGCTTCTAATATGATTTCTCCGGAGAGACTCTCCGCCTGATCCCCTAGCAAGCTGCCATTTTTTCTCGCTAAGTCTTGGTTTTAAGCATAACGCTCTACTCCATTCTCTTTTTGACTTCATTTTTTTTTGTGTGTGTTGAGAAGTCTGCTGTGATTCTGATGGGCTTTCCTTTATAGGTGATCTGTCTCTTCTCTACCAGCTTTTAATATTCTGTACTTCTGTTGGATTTCTGGGTTGTTGATTTTTATATGTCTGGATGTAGTTTTATTTTGGTTATGGTTATTTGGAATTCTATATGCTTCATTGATCTGTATGTCAGTTTCCATTCTCATGTTTGGGAAATTTTCAGGTATTACTTCTGTAAATAGCCTCTTGATATCCTTTGTGTTGTCCCCTTCTTTTTTGTTTATACCTATCAATCTTATGTTGTTTTTCTTTGCATTATCTTGCAGTTGTTGAATTGTTATTTTCTGGTTCCTTGTTATTTTTAAAAGGCCTTTACTTTTCTGTTCACTGGCTGCAATCATGTCTTTAAGATCTGAAATTCTAGGGCTGGGGATTTAGCTCAGTGGCATAAGCACCTGCCTTGCAAGCAGGCAGTCATGAGTTCAATCCCTGGTACCAATAAAAGGGAAAAAGACAAAAAAAAAAAATACAAAAGATCTGAAATTCTATCTTCACTTTCATTGAGGTGGTTTTGCCAACTTTGATGGAATTTTTGATTTCTGTATATCTCTTTGAATCTACTTCATGCATTTTGTTTATTTCTTATATTCTTCATCCAAAATTTCCATATTTTTGCATTGTTCTGCTAATTTTTAAACTATGTCTTCTTTAAATGTGTTCAGTATTTCTTTCATTACATTTATCATTTCTCCTTTTACCTGGGTGACTATTTCTGATTTGAGTTCTTTTATAGCTTCCTGGAGTTGTTTTTTTACTTCAGTTGATATCATTTCAGGCATTTCTGGTGTATGGCTTATATTTCTTCTGTGTCCATGTTTCCTATGCTTGCTTGGGTTGGTCTGAAAGTTTGAGATTGCATTTTGCTCTTTCATTTTGTCATTTTTCTATATTTCTGCATTTTGAGTGATCTTTCAAGGCTTCCTCCATGTGCTGAGATTCACCTGGCCCACTTTTGGCTCCTGGGGCAGACAGCGGGCAAAAACTAGCCGCTTGGAGTTCACTGGGCTTGAGCCAGTTAGGCTGCAGGGACTCCTGTGATTTCAGCTGTGATTTGTGGTCTTACAGCCTGGGAGTGACGTTCTAAGGCTTCCCTGTGTGCTGGGTTTCAATCTGTGCACCTTCTGGGTCTGGGACTCAATTTGAGCCTCTGCTAGCTGCTTAGAGTTCACTGGGCATGGCCCAGTTAGGATACTTGGTCCTCTGGAGCCTCCTTGGGTGGTTTCAGATGCAGGGTGTGGTCTTGCAGCCTGGGAGTGATGTTCCAAGGATTCCCTGTGTGCTGAATTTCAACCCATGCATGCTCTGGGCCTGGGCAACACTGCTTAATTTCTGCTTGAGAAATGTTTATTATATTTTTCCAATATGAATTTTAACCCTCAATTTTAAGTAATTACTTACATTATGAGAAGCCTATGAAGCCACTATCACCAATAATTAAATCAAAGATGAATGGTAATTTTTTAAAGAGTTAATGTAGCTAATACTTTAGAGTTTTACTATTTTGTTTTACTGATGTCAATGTAATGATTATTCTATTGCACAGCACTATTACAATTCCCAGTCACAGGAAAAATTATTTTCATTTGTTGCTATATTATTTGCCAACATTTTAGTTTGTACTTTGTGTCTGTTCAGAAAGAGAACCTTTTTGTGTTTGTGTTTTTGTATTGAAGCTATATTCACTTCCAAATGCAATTAGTAGCATATAATCTTTTTTTTTTTTAAATCCAAAAGCAACGGACATTTATTCCTCAGTTTTTGTGCAAGAGTGTAAAGATGCATTTTAAAGAACCTGATGGCTAGAGAGCATCGGCCATGGCCTTCAGGCTGGCCTGGTTTACAGTTAGATTTGGAAAAGGAAAAATGTAACTTGCCTAGTTCACATGAATGATGTTTCTGGCAAACACAGTTGTTTACAAGTTTCAAACTACATTTTACTATAGTCAAGGGAAGACTTCAAAAAGCCACATACAATACAATTTAAAACTGGATGAACATCCTTCTAAATGTTAGTGCAAAGTAATTATGCAGACTCTCCAATACAAGATTGTGCTCATGTTTCCCAGGTCTGGTCAAGTTGCACTTCTATAATTACAATCACAGAGGCTTAACTTACCGAACAGCAATGCCTTTGTGTTTTTATCTCTTACGCACCAAGGGAATGTCACAAGATTTTGGTGAAATGCAGCTTAGATTCATTAATAAATCAAATTTCTTAGTTAACAGTCATGTTCCCAAAATGCTGCACATATACATTTCATGAAAATGCTTTCAAGTTTGTGTCATAGTTCAATAAAATTACTCAAGGTTTTGTTTTTTTACTATGTAAACTGGAATTGTTTCATGATTTTGAAATGTAACCAGTATAATAAATGAAAACATTTTAGGAGTGGGGGGAAATCCACCACTAATCTCAGCTAGACAAAGTTCTTAAAATCAAAAAGCCTATTCACACAAAATTAAATGTAATGACTGTAGTAATCAGTTTATTACACAGATTAATCATTCTTGAACGTACCAGCTCCAGAGGAGCAATTGGGTCTTTAAATATACACAAGTATTTCCATCACATGAATTTCACCCTTACATCCAAAGAGACCTAAGCAGTTAAAAACATAAGAAAAATAAGAGCTATTAGCTATGTATTAACTGAGAAACCTCGTACAAACCAAAGAATATGGAGAGAAAGGGGCTAAAAGGACAAAAGTTCAAGGGGCAGAGAGATATAAAGAGTTGGGAACAAAGCCCATCACACTTTATGTGCTAATAGCTCCAATCCATTTAAATGTTGACCAGTTAAACTTAGACCTTCAAAATACAGGATGTGGGTAGAATTTAATCTGGTTGGTCGTAACTTTCAGCTAAATTGTAGGTCCTTCGGAATAAATGAATACAGAAACAGCTTCATGTTCTTCACTTTGCTTTTCATAACTGTTTGGAGTTTAAACAGATTCCACTTAAAAACATCTCCTACAAGTCAGTGGAGCTTCTCCCCACCCAAGCACACACATGTACCCACCACCCCTCACACCTTGCTGTTATCCAAATTTAAGTCAATATGGAAAGCTTTTTAGTCTCATATCTAGGTTATGTCTGAAGAACTGGCTTGTCACACATACACTTCTCTGCTAGGAGGCAATGTTGGTACAGAAGTACAGTATTTCTAGTTTGTTGTTTCCAAGTATGTACAACACGCAGCACTGCTGTATCAGGTAAACATGTGCACAGTGGAAGATGAGGCGTGGGCTCATAGAAAGCAGTCAAATGGAAATCAAAAGGACTTTCTCTTTCAGAGTTCCCCTATCTTTATTTGTAGAGGTTTTCCAATAATTTCTTTAATTACATCGCATACTTCTGAGTCCATTCTCGAGCTATTCTGTTGTACTTTTCTCTATCTGTTTTGTAGATCCGAGCAATCTCAGGCACTAAAGGATCATCTGGATTGGGATCACACAACAGAGAACAGATGGACAAGAGTACTTTTGAAATAGTTAGTGCTGGAGACCACTGTGACTGAAGAATATCAAGACAAATGTTGCCATTACTGTTAATATTTGGATGATAAATTCTTGTTGTAAATGCAACCTTAGGTGGTTTGAAGGGATAATCTGTTGGGAAATGAATTGTCAAGAAAAATACTCCACCCTGATAGGGGCTATCATTTGGCCCCATTATTGTAGCTTGCCAATGGAACATATCATCTCCAACAGGACCTGCTGAACACTGTGCTGGTGGGTCCCGTGCCAGATCATTCAATTCCTTGTGGATCCTTTTCAGAGCCATGGCGGGAGGCGGGTGGCGGCGGCCCCCCGGGGTGGGGAGGGGGGCGGGGAGGGACGGGGAAGGGACCAGGGGGCCTAAGACCGCCTCGGCGGTAGCGGGTCAGATGGTAAGTTCGGGAGCGCAGGTTAGGCAGGACGGGCTGAGAGCCAGGGCCCGCACAGCTTCCGGGCCCTCAAGGCTTCTGGGCCTGCCGCAGCGCTCACCGCATCACCCGGCGGCGGCTCCTTTATACGCTGCCACCCCAGCCTTCGCCGCCGCTGCCGCTGGCGCCCCCGCCACCACCGCCAGTAGCATATAATCTTTATTTATTCCTCAAACATTTCAAGAAGCTAACCAGTAGCCTGTCAGAGATAATTCTAACTCATCAGAAAACTGCACTGGATTATAATATCCCCTAAATTCTTAAATGTTTTTTATTGGCTACAACTTGTCTCATTTCCAACTGGTTATTTTGCATTGGTTTTAGGAAATAATATATTCATTTTGTTGGTTTTTAAAATGATCTTTATTTTGGCTCAATCTAATACTTTTTTCTTATTTCCTTTATACTGTCTTTTACAACTTTAGACTGTTCCTTTTCTCAATTTCTTATGAATAATCTATGTTCCTGAAAAACTTTTTAGTGAGGCTGAATTGCTTTCATCTGTTGTACCTTTATATTTAAAATATTGCTATTTTATTTTATTTTATTTTAAAGCTTTTTTTTTCAGTTTTATTTAAGGAGAAAAAGAAAAAAAACAGAAAAAGGGTACAAGTTATACAGAATTTCAGAAAAAAACAGTAGGAAATCACTAGTTAATAAATTACATATTGTCATCCTAGAAATAGTTGTTCAAGTTACAAAATTAAATCATATAAAGTGGACATTCAAACAGTGAGACTGCACACAGTTCTGTTCAATGATCCAACAAAACTCAGTAATATGGTTATCTATCTTATACACTTAAATACACATGCAGTTATATCCTTTAGAGCACTTTCTTTTCCTCTCTTTTGTACAATGACAATTACACATTTTGGGTTTTATTACTCCCAATATTGCTATTTTATATGTTACCAGATATTTCAGTTGTTTTGATAGGTTTCAATTTTAAGATCCATCAAAAATATCACTTTACTATATTTAAAACATCAATATTAATGCCAAACCATGATTTTTCTACTTTCAGTAAGCTGTAACTCAAATCAGGCTTTAGGAGACTCAAAAAATGATGACTTGATAGGAAGCTGGATAGAGAACCTCTGTGGGAAAAACAGCTCAGATGCTAGAATTTGACAACATGGAGAGGGCCAGACGATTGGAGAATGAGTCTTATTAAGCCAGAAGAAAACCAAAGGGAAAAATAAAATTAGGAAGAGGAAGGAAAAGCATGGGTGGAGGGCTGAAGCCTGACATGCTCACTGAGACCCATTCCGTGCTGGGTACGCCCTAGCATTGGAGAATCCAAAGTTGCACCAAAGCCGCAGCTGCCAATAACGGGAGTTGATGAGTCCAGGACCCTTGACAGGAGCATGCAGCACAGTTTGGAGTGGAGCCAAGGTGGAGAGCTTTATTGGCTCTCGGTGAGTACTGGAAATTGGGTCCCGGAGCCCTGCGGAGCAGCCAGAACCTCCTGGCTGCACTGGAGGAGGCCTTGGAGAGGACCATGCACCTGGGCGCCAAAGCCGGCCACTGCACAGTTTTCTAAAGAGGCAAAATGCTGATCTAGACGTGGAAAAACCACATCAAGCTAGAATCTAGCTCTGCAGAGGAAGGAAAAACATGAGTGAGGGCTGGAGCCCTATGCGCTCACTGAGACTGGTCCATGCTGTGCTGGGAGCACCGTGAAGTTAGGTGATTCAAGGTCGAGCTGAAGCCATGGCCACCAATTACAGAAATTGTTGAGTTCCGAGCCCTTTGCTGGAGGATGTGGCACAGCATGGAGTAGAGCCAAGATGGAAAACTGCATTGATTCCTGGTGAGTGCTGGGGATTGGGTCCCGTGGCTGCTGCTGCTGGCTGGAGGACATCTTGGAGGTGGGCAGAGCCTGGTGCTGTGGTGGTGTCTGTTGGCTGTCCTGGGCATAGAGAGGATTGGTGGGATCTGATGGGGCTGAGCTATGCCTCTGGTTGGGACCCAGTAGCCAGGGACAAAACTGTCATAACTCTGTGACGTCCACAAGGTACAGCCTAAGTTGCTGAAGGAAATTGTGGGGTGACTGGCTCGAGGCTTGAGGCTAGCTTGCACCATCCCTGCATCCCTGTGTGTACCTCAGATAATAGCAAATTGGGGAGGGCCACAAAACCCCAGTCAGCACACTTTGGAAAGACCCTAAGCAATATGGAGAGGGCAAGAGACCCCAAACACACTTGTCTGAAAGAAACCAGAAACATGACAAGAGACAGAAATAAAAAAAAAAAAAGCCTCTAGCCGCTGACCCAGGAGAAGTAAATACAGAAGAGAACTAGTGCTGTAATCATGCAATATTAGACACAGCATCAGCGGACATAAAGAAATACCTCTGTGACCTCATAGATGAATTTAAAATGTACTTCTGATCAAAGTGAGGCAGGATATAAAAAGAAATGATAAGCTCCTCCCAAGAGAATACAGATGGAAGAACAGAGGAACTCATAAAAGGAAGAGAAACCTCTGATGAAGGATATAAACAAAATCTAGAATACATGAAACAGATCCAAAGAGATTACCAAGGAAACTAAAAACTACACTGAAAACTGGCAAAATGCCTTGACAGAAACTAAAGTTAGCCTTTTGAAACTTGAAGAGAGATTTATGATGTGTGATCATGAAAGAAAAGATCTCTTAAAAATAACAAGGAACCAGGACAAAACAATTCAAAGGCTAGAAGATGATAAGAGGATTTATAAGTTAAGAGTAAAAAATGTGAGTGAAGAAGCAGGAGTAACCTCAAATGAACTACAAAGACTATTCACAGATATAATTAAGGAAAACTTCCAAAGCAAAGGAAAAAAAAATGATATCCAGATAAATGAGGCATATAAAACACCAGCCACCTAAAACCAAAACAGATCTACACCCAGACATATAATAATCAAGATTCCAGAAATTCACCACAAGAACAGAATATTAAAAGCATTAAAAGCATCCAGAGAAAAGAAGCAGATCACCTACAAAGGAAAAATTACCAAAATAATGACAGACTTATCAACACAAACTCTCAAGTTGAGAAGAGCCTGGGGGGGATGGCCCAAGCCCTGAAAGAAATAAACCCCCAACCAAGACTGATGTACCCAGAAAAACTCTCTCTCCAAATTAATGGAGAAACAAGATATTTCCAAGACAAGGAGGAACTGTGGGCATTCATGGCCACCAACCCAACCCTACAAAAAATACTGAAGGATATTCCAGAGAGAGAGGAAAAAATATGAGGATTCCAGCAACAGTGGAAGAGAGCCCTCAATGAACAGGGCAGACAGTGGAATGAAGGAGTGAAGTGGATAAATAATAGCAGAAGGATAGAATAGCAGAAATGAGGCAGAGACAGTAAGCTATAATCTTTAATACAGATAGCCTTGATACACTAACAAAAAAGAAACACAGGCAGAGTAAATTAGGAGGCAGGATCCATCGAGATGCTCTGAATAGGAAATACACTCAACCTGAAAGAGGGTTAATAAACTGAGAGTCAAAGATGAGAAAACAATGTTATATGTAACAGGAAACCAGAGAGAAATAGGGACAACTCATCCAGCAACTGCAGATAGGTTGGAGAGTCATAACACTTTTGGGCAGCATAGAACTACACAGCTGGAAGGAAGGAAAACCTTGTGGCTTTAGTAAGTAAAGGAGTACAGCTCAAGATCAAGCTCAGGGGTAAAAAGGTTCAGCAACACTAGATAGATAACAGGTTGACCCCCTAGTCTAAAAACTAAAGGAGCTAGTGGAACCCAAAATATACAAAGCATCCTGAGAAAGGAAAAGGGGAGGAATAGCCTAAAAAAGAAGGCCAAGGACATTGTTAAAAGTGTATCAGGATTTAAAAGCCACAGTAGTCTTATTGCTCTATTTAGTTTGATTATATTTTGTTCTGGTCTGTCTACTCATATGAGATTTGAGGGCACAGACATCTAACCCAAAAATAGCAGGTTATATCATGGTAACTATCCTTAATTTCCTATTAAATTAAACTGAAACCCTGTATTACTTACATTGTCTTACTATGACTGATCTTATTTGAAGCTGGTTTGTTAGACACTATTTTGCCTTGACTGATTTTATTTGAAGTTGGTATGCTTGATAGTATCAAGTCTAAGAGTAGAGACAACTATTCTGAAGATGACAAGATGTAAAAGATATCCATTCCAGTTTTGATTATTAACTGCTTTCAAGTCCTACAATGTCCTCAAAGTTGTGTTTTTATAAAAATAGCTATGTAATGCTATGCTTAACTATATAATGCATGATGATGTGGACAATTCTATTGAAAATAACAAGAGAAAGCATAGTAACTACTGTAGATTGTGGTCTTATATGTCTTTTTCATTTCATGTTTTTCTAGGAATTTGTTTTGTTGTCTTGTTTTGATCTGTTTTTCCCTAAAACACAGAAAGGATAGATATAAATGTAGAGATTCACACATGGGAAGAATTTCTAAGTTATTCACGGGAACAGATTATATAATACAGGTTGTAATGAACAGATACTCTGAAGAAGAAGAGACACTAAGAAACCCAATGCTAATTCTATAGCATTATGATGTAAAATCTAGCAATACTATTATTCACTGTTCAGAGTGATATTAGTCTAGTCTCTTACGTTCAATTTCAGCATATATAAAGATAAAGACAGCTACTATGAAGAGAATGAGAGACACTATGGTAATCATTATTGACTTCCCCAAAATCAGGTCTTGAAGACCTAAAAAACCTTCATCATCCTGTAATAATTTGATTAGTTCTATAATATTCTGTATGTATTCAACGTGTGTGAAGATGGGGACAACTATTTGGAAGAAAACTAGAGACAAGATAGACAGTGAAGATCTCCAGTGGACTTCCTTTGAAATCTGTATTTCTTTAAATTGTTTCCTTATGAACTGTTGTTCTGTTTTGTCATGTTTAATTTTACCCTCTTTAAGATAAAAAACAAGTGTGTAGGACTGAGAACCATATTACTAAGTTTTTGTTGGATCTTTGATCAGAACTGTTTGTAGTGTCATTATTTGAATGTCACTTTGTATGCTTTAATTTTGTAACTTGAACAACTATTTTTTTTGACTTTTTCCTTTTTATTGGTACCAGGAATCGAACTCATGACTCCCTGCTTTCAAGGCAGGTGCTTATGCCGCTGAGCTAAATCCCCAGCCCCTGAGCAACTATTTTTAAGATGACAATATGTAACTTATCAACTAGTGATTTCTTATTGTTTATTTTTCTGAAATTCTGTATTATTTCTGCCCTTTTTTCTGTTTTTTTTCCTCTTTAAATAAAAAAAAATCAGCCTCGTCTCATTTTTTTCTCACAGAAGAGAAAGGAGAGAACATATCTTGGTGTATTTACATTTTTGTAACATAATCTTCAGATTGAAATACATATTACCAAAGAGCCGTATTTTATTAGAACATAGCCACATTCTGTTTAAGGAAGATTCCCAGCTCTAAGTGTACATGCAACATTTCTTTGATTCTATAATATGCTGTAGAATTGGCATCTGTCTACTCTTGTTTCTCCAAAGAGATTCTAATTTTCCCAGGCACATTTCCTTCTCGTGTAGTAACTACACTTCTCTACTGAACATTAACAAAAAGATTAAAGGCTTAGGGACCAAGAAAGACTAAGTTAGTTTCCAGTGTTGGCTTCTCCACACAGCAAAAAATTGGTAACTGAGTCTCCATTTCCTCTTTGAAATTATACCATATCCACCTTACAGTGTTCTTGAGAAACCGTTATGGAAAATACAGGATCAAGTATCTAACGCACAGTAAATTCCTCATTTCAGAGCAAAAACTATGGAAGGGTCTTCCCTTAAAGGATCATTATTTTCTTCCTGGTATATGGAATGGGATTAGATGAGGAAGAAATTCACGTCTTCTGATAGTCCTGCAAGTTGTCAACACTGGAGTATAACTAGATTCATGATTTCTGGTGGTTGTATAGGGAAAAGTATTTCTATTCTCTGTAGACAACTGTCAAGAGGCAAACATGATTAATTTTTTTGTCTTTTGAGACAGAGTCTCACTATGGGGTTTAGGCTGGCCTTGGGCCTCACTTTGTAGCCCAGGCTGGTCTCAAGCTTGCAATGATCCTCCTGCCTCCTGAGTGCTGGGATTACAGGACTGTGCCACCCAGACTGGGGCAGAAATGATTATGAATGCTATTACCTATTTGGTGAGACACAAACTTACAGGCATGATAAATCCTACTTTGATTCATTTTATAAATTTATGTTAATTAAAGTGGTACAGCCAACAGGTGATACATTCCATTCTGAGGAAACTTAGGTGAGGAAACCTATTTACAGAGGGCTTAAAAACCATTTGTAATCCCAAGTTAAAAGTGCTTCATTCTGTTTCTCTTAAGGAATTTCAGAACAACGATCCTGAATCATCGTTTCCTAGGGTAATCTATTTTTTTTTTTTTTACCCACAGTACTTGTTCGAAGTTCTTTTCCTTCAGGTGCCAGAGTAGAGTTCTGCTGATTTTTTTGAGCTAATTTTATCCCTTAGGTTTTCTTTGGAATGTACCCCCAAATGAGCTCTTCAACTATCAACTAGACTTCAGTTTCTTTTTGTAAAGCAGAAGATTATAGTGGTGTCATCATTTCTCTTCTTACAAGGCCTAAGTAAGTAAATTAAACAATGTATTATAAACATGAAGCCTTCATAAAACTAAGGATCATGCAAAGCCAATCTTTTAACGACTACAGATGATTGTTTTTTTTATCATATTGACACTTTTGTTAGTTGATAATTTTCACTACCAACTCTATATTATTTATATTAAACATAAAAGACTCACATAATGTGTTATTTGTATTTCTCTATTCAGAGGTGATAGAAACTATAATAACTACAAAAATAACTAACGTATTTCTTATATATTATTAATTATTCTGTAGACAATGATAAAACCTGAAAATCAATTTTATCTTTCTTTAAACAAAGTTGTTAATATGGAATTCTCACATATATACCCAATATTAAGATAAAGCTAACCCTCTTTTAAGTTTCTGGAGCATTAAGCTGATTCTGAAACAAAAAGTCCAATAACTAAATAAATCGGTTACTGATTAATAAAGATCTTCAATAGCTAATGTCTCAAAAAGACTTAAAGACAACATCTGCATAGCATTCATCACGTAATGACTCCTAATTAGTCATATGGACAATTGTCATATGGAAAAATGATAATATTCTGATGCCAAGATGAAGTGTATTTCTTTTTATTTTTTTCAATTTTTTCTGATACTGTGATCTTGTGCTTGCCTGGCAGGCTGTGTACCACTGAGCTATGTTTGTGGCCCAATTAAGTGGATTTCATGCTTGCTATTCTCTAGTTTTGAAGGTGGCTTTCTAAGTATTTGTTCTCCTCAGGAGAGTCTGCCTTGTAGGAGGGGAAGCATCTGGTAACAGTTGCTGATAAAGGAAATAAGTGTGAATTGAGGCTGGAGCTCTGCTGAAGTGTGATCATGTTTTAATAAGATTGCTTCTTATAATGTTACAGTTCTTCTAGCGGCAATGAATTTGTAGGTCCTCGCTGTTTAAAGTCTTTTGTTGTTGTTAGTAAGTCAGTGGCACAGAAACAAGACAAAGTGCATCTAATCACATCTGAGCATACGAAAATGGATGTGTGGTCCATTCCTGCAGTCCGTGTTATCAGTAAGTGCCAGCATCCATCACGTACACATTTGAGACTGGACCTCTTCTCGGGGAGGCTGCTGCTAGACTCCTTCCACACACAGACCACCGCACCCCACATCCAGCCATTCCTCAGGCAGGACAGGAAGATGAGATACCCCAAAGAGGACTGCCAGCAGATCGCCGAGGTTGACGTTGGCCAGGAAGACATGGGTATGTGTGTTTGTGTGTGTGTGTGTGTGGGGAGTCTCTGCAGCTTGGAGGGGACCAGTACCAGCACCAGCAGGCTGCTTCTGCTGTCCAGCAGCCCGAAACCGAGCAGCAGCCCAAGGCGCTTGCAGATGCCGGGCTGAAAAGCGGGCTGGCTCAGCGTCCCAGTCCATGCGGACCTCTGCAGTTCCTGGAGTAGGAGCCTGCTCCTCTGAGAAACGTTACCTGATACTCATTTTCGAAACTTATTTTTGTTCTTGACAGATTTTTGGTGCATGTGTTTTAAAGACATTGTTTCATTATTTTCTGTCTTGCATGGTTTTGATGAGACATCTACAATTATTTTTGTTTGTCTATATGTAATAGTCTTGTTTCTCCTTCCCAAGTCCCTGATGCACATTGCTAGTTATATTCAAGGTTTCCCAGTGTTTTAAAAAAATACAACTTTTTAAGTTCTATGTAAGCTTTTCCTTGAGAATTCTTTGAGCATTGCATACTTCTGATGTATTCTCTTGATAAGTTTGGGAAATTCTCAGGAATTATATACTCAAAGATCTTTTTTTGTGTGTGTCATGGTCTGTCACTTTTCTTCTTCTAGGATTTAAACTTCACTTAGGTTGTACCATGTTATATTGCCCCATAGATTTTTTTTTTGCTTCATTTTTTTCCTCTTTGTGCTTCTATATTGGATTATTTCTAATGAGCCATTTTTAAATTCTCTTATTTTTCTGCTTTATCTAGTCTGAGGATAACCTTTCCAGATAATTATTTCTCATGTTTTTATTTCTAGCATTTTATTAGACTTCTGACCTCGCATTCTTCATTTTTTTGTGCAGATTAACTTTTATGATATCCTTTAAAATATACATAATAGATATTTTAAAAATACTTTCCCAACTGTTACGATATCTAAGCCATCTTTGAATCTGGTCCTATTGTTTCATCTTTGACAATACATTTTTTCTTAATTTTTGTGTTTTGTATATTTTGATTGAGCAACAAACTTTTTGTGTAAACGAACACTAAATCTATTGGAAGACAAGTTGGGTAAAAACCTTGAAGACATAGGGGTAGGTAGAGAATTCATGAACAGGAATCAAACCGCATGGGAAATACTTCCCAGAATCAACAACTAGGATCATGTCTTATTGAAAAGTTTCTGCATGTCTAAAGAAATCTCTAGCATAGTGAAAAGAAAACCTACAAACTGGGAAACAATCTTAGTGAACTCTGCCTCAGACAAACGATTTCTGTCTAAAACATAAAGAATTACAAAAAATCAGAGCCCCAAAATTCAAAGATCCAATCCAAAAATGGGCATCTGAGATGAATACATAGTTCTCAGATGAAGAAATACAAATGGCAAATAAGTACATGAAAAAATGTTCATCATCACTACTCATTAGAGAAATGCGAATTAAAGCCACACTGAGATTCCATCTCACTTCTGAAAGAATGGCCATGATCAAGAAAACTACCAACAACAAATGCTGGAGAGGCTGCGGGGAAAAAGGAACTCTCCTGAACTGTTGGTGGGAGTGTAGACTGGTGCAACCATTGTGGAGGTCAGTCTGGAAATTTCTCAAAAGGCTGGGATTGGAAGTCCCATTTGATCCAGCTATTCCACTTCTAGGCATATTCCCAGAAACACTGAAAACATTATACCACAGTGATATATGTGCACCCATGTTTATAGCAGCACAATTTGTAATAGCCAGATCTTGGAAACAACCTAAGTGTCCATCAACTGAGGAATGGATAAAAAAGTTGTGGTATTTTTATACAATGGAGTACTACTCAGCTGTAAAGAAGGATCACACTGAGATATTTATAAATAAATGGATGCAACTTGAGACCATATTCACAAGTGAAATAAATCAAACTCACATGTATAAATACAGAATAGCTTCCCTAGTGTAAGAAATGATAAGAATACATAAAAGTATGTGGTGATCATGACTCCCCATTCCTTTGAAGCCTTATAATGTTTTCATTCATTAGTTGGAATGGTTTTATTCTGGGTTTGTCTTAGTTACTTTATGATTGTCGCTGAGACAAAATACCTGAAGCCCAAAGTTGGGAAAGGAAAGGTTTATTTCTTACAGTTTTTGGAGGTTTCAGTCCATACTCAGTTGGCTCCAAGACAGGCAGGCATGGCTGGGCCGCAGTTCATGGCGGCTGCCAACAGCAAGGGGGAACCAGCAAAAAGCAAGACACACCTTCTTCCTGCCATTACATCACATCCTGGCTCCACCCCTATGTGGGTGGAGCACTGACACCATCAATCCAAGCGCTAGACAATGAACCATCACAAATGAACAATGCAAACTCATGAGGCCTGGGGGACACAAACATAAACCATGACAGGGTTGTTTGATTTTATTGCCTGTGATGGTATGAACAGCTATTTTGAAGAAAAAAAGGCATTATAATAGCTAGTGATGATTTAATATCATCTTGTTTTGAAGTCTCACCAAGCTTTTGTCCTTTTTTCTCCATCAGTTTTATCATGTTGTATCTTATTGGATTTTATTATATGTGATAGTATAAACAAAATTTTTTATAGACAAGAAGATAATATAGTAGCCATTTTTCTTTTTCTGTTAGTTGGTTCTGAATACCCTGCAATACTTTCATTCTCTTGAATGGTTTTACACTGTCTTGTTATGTTTGATACTATAATATATGAAGGTATACTCAAATATTTCAAGGAAAGAGACACTATGGTAGCTACTGTTATGACCAATTGTCTTGTGGTGAAACACTATGTTGCTTAAATTGTTCTGTTCTGACTTGTGTTGTTATGTCCTCTTTTATCTTAATCTTTTTTTAAATTAAAAAAATTTACTCAGCTAAAAAAAAGAAACATGTGTGCTTTCATAGCATTATTTATGATAGCCAAGAAGCATAAAGAAACTTAATGTCCTCCAAGTGAGAATGGATAAGGAAAATGTGGTTTGTTAGGTACCCTTATCTGCAGAGGACATAGTCTAGGATTGGCAAACAGTAGATAGTAGCAGTAGATATTAGCAAACCCTATTTATACTATGTTTCTTCCCCACATATAGAGAAGTAAGATACAGTTAAATTTATAAATTTTAAGTGCAGTAAGAGATTAACAACAGTAGCTAATAATAAAATGTAAGTTATAACAATATAGTTAATAAAAGTTATTTAAACTTGTCTATGAAAGTTTCCATTTAATATTCTTGGGCTTCAGTTGGCCATGAGTACCTGAAACCATGGATGGGGGCTATTGTACATCCATCCATACAGTGCAATGATACTTGGCAATAAAAAATGAAGCACTGATATATGCTGCGAAATGAATGAATACTTGAAAACCTTACGCTAAGTGAAGGAACCAGACATGATAGATCACATGTTGCTTGATGCTATTTATATGAAATGTCCAGAATGGGCCAATGTACTGATATCGGATTGATAGTTACAGAGGGTAGTTACAGAGACTTGGAAGTAACCATTGACAGTCTCTCCACTAATGGAGGGAGTTTGAGTTTTCTGTGCTTGTCAACCCTGTTATTGTTCTTTTTTATTAAAGATGTCATCATGGAGTTAAGTAGTTTTGATTTTTTGTTTGCTGTTTTCACTGGGGTGGTGGGAATTGAGCTCAGGACCTCACACTTGCCAGGCAGGTGCTGTGCCACTGACCTAAATCCCCGACCCTGCTAACTGTTTTTTGGTGTTGAAGATTGAACCCAGGGCATTGCACATTCTAAGCACATAATTCATTCTGAGTCTCACCCCTGTCTCTGCCACTTGTACTTTTTCTGTGAAAGAATGTCATTCAATGCTTTGCTTATTTTATTTTATTTGGTTCTGGGAATTGGCTTTGCTCATTTTATTCATTTATTCATTAATTGGTTACGGGAGGTCAAATACATGACCTCATGTTTGCCTGGTAGGCACTTGTGCCACTTAGCTAAAACCCTGGCCCACTTTGCTCATTTTAAATTTGGTTATTTGTGTCTTTATTGTTGAGTTGGAAAAGTTCTTTAACAGTATTCTAAGTATAGCAATACTGTACTTCGGTTCATGAATACTTTTGCTCAGGAACAATTTGGTTTGTGAACAGAAGCATTTGGCAAAATTTTGCTTCCATTCCCAAACTCCACATCAGATGACCAGTGTGACCTCAGCCATCTTCCCTGCACGAATATGAATGCAGCCAGGTTCACCAGAGTCATGGAACAAATTAAGTTTGTGAGCTAATGTACAGCATCTCTTACCACACATGCATTTGCTTACATTTCTCTTTTCTGGTGATTTGTTTATTCACCAGGTCTTTACATTTGATGGCATTTTATCTATCTATGTATATTGTTATTTGTCTTTTGGTGTCATATCAAACAAAACCATTGCCTGATTTTAAGGTCACAATAATATGTTCTATAATTTTTTATAGGTTTTGTAGTTCTAACTCATATTTATATCCATTAATCATTTTGTATTAACTTTGTATGTGGGGTGAGGCAAACATCCAACTTTCTTCTTTTACATGTAGTTATCTAGTTACCTCAGCAGTATTTACAATGCTTTCCCCACTGTTTTCCTGGTGCCCTGTCAGAGCATAACTTTATTATGAACATAAGTGTGGATTTGTGGAGTCTCAATTCTATTCACTTGATCTATATATCTATATATCTATGTACCTATAAATATCTATATCTTTGTGCAAATACCAAATTGTCTTTTTGTGTGTGTATATCCTTTTGAGACAAGGTTACAGGGTTTCACTATTCAGGATGGTCTTGAACTCGTTTTGTAGCCCACGCTGGCCTCAAATTTGCAGTGATCCTCCTACCTCACCCTCCCGAGTGCTGAGCTTATAGGCATGTCAGCCACACCCAGCCCACTTTGTCTTGGTTTCAATAGTTTTGTGGATCATGGTGAGTTGCCCAGTCTTGCCTCCAATTTACAATCCTCCTGCTTCAGCTTCCTTGGATCTGGAATCAAAAGTGTTCCATTGTGCCTGGCTGTATTATTTCTTTTACTCCTTCTGAATGTTGGGGGATGAGGATAGAAGGGAAGGGTGAATATGTGCAGAAGAAAGGTTAATTACATCCAGGTGATTAAACAAGAGGCTGGTATGAGAATAATTGCTGTAGATAATTTTAGATTTAATCTTTGTGAGACAAAATAGGGAAAGGTGTGGCAGAGGAAAAGCAGCATTAGAAAGAAATTCTGTAAGGGAAAATGCTCACGGTGTGTATGATGATAGTTCAGAAATAGTCGGGCTTCTATCTCTAAATAATTATGTGACAGGAAAAGGAAGAGAAAATCCTGCAAAAAGTAAGAGGGGATATAAAAGAAGGGAACCACTGATATCATTCCAAAATTCATATTTTCACATTCCATTCATGTATCACGTTTCATCAAAAATAGCACACCTCATATGGAAAACCACTGAACTGTATATGTTCAAAGGATGAATTTTGAGCTGGGGATATAGTTCAGCAGCACGGTGCCTGCAGAGCAAGTGTGAGGTTGTGAGTTTGATTACGGGCGCACACACACACACACACACACACACAAAGAAAGATGAATTCTATGGTATATGAATTATATATCGATAAAGGTGATAGTGAAGAACAACATACTATACAAAAATGAAAGAAATTCACTGTGAGAATTTTCTAACATTTGTAGAAGAGTCACAAGGTAGAAGGTTAGTGGTTTATTGTATGTTAGTTTAAAACTTTCTTGTGTCAATGAAAGTGGCAAGTAGAAGAGAATGGAGCGGGCTTCAGGGAGGGCCCTGTGGGATGGGTGTGACCCCAGTATGTTATAAACCTATATGAAAATCACGTTTAAAACAAATCCTTTGTAAAATTAACATGCACTAATAAAGAAATAATTTTTATGTCAAAAAATTTTAAAAAATGAAAGGGGGGAAAATGGTGAAATTTTGCACTAGAAATAACGAAGAGTACAGTTTAAATTTTTAAAATAAAACAACTTAGTAACATGGTCCATCACTAAAACATACCAAATTATGTTAACAAGTTGGAAAACACATTAATTAATGTATTTATTGAAACAATAATTTAGAACAAAAAGAAACAAACAAAATGGCACTGTTTTTTGCTGAACATATTAACAAATATTGAGGCCAATATTTGAACCTAAAGTAGGGTGAGGACATCAAGAAATAGTACTTATAGACTGTTGTTTGGAACATAAATGATTAATAGTTTGTGAAATATTTTGATCAGATTAATCATGAACTGAAAGCATCCATTTCTTTCTTTTGAATTGGGAGTTTAAATGTATAGTTTATTTGTAAAGACTTTCATCATATTATAATTTAAAAACCTAAAATATTGGAAGAAATTGTCTTTTTTGGCATTTGAATATGGTACTTCGGTTATATGAATCATTTTACATGCTTCTGGTATAGAATTAATTATACAAGTGTTAATATTTTCTGTTAAACAAGTAAATTAGAATTTGGAAAATAAAGAACAAAGTGTTGTCATAACTAATCAATCTGTCTTCCTGAGTCTCAGTTTTTATTTTATTTATTTTTATTTCTTTGAGACAGATTGTTGCTATGTAGTTCAGGCTTGGCTTAAACTCACTATGTAGACCTATATGGCTTTCCACTCACAGTGATTCTCCTGCTTCAGCCTCCCAAGTCTGAAATTACAGGCATGCAACACCATAGTAGGCTGAATCTCAGTTTTAATTACAGAAGTTTTTCAGATAAGCCACTTACTATTTGCATGTCTTTGTTTCTTTTCTAGAATATTCTTCACCTTTCAGGCCAAACATACTATCTCCTACTTTATGCCGTGGGCTCCATGTTGAGGCCAATTTGTAAGAGTGCATTTCTTTCAAAGCAGGTTTAGAATTGATTCTGAAGTTCAGTGTCTTTTTTTTATTAAAAAGAAAAATTAAAAAAGAAGGAGATTAAGATAAAAGAGGACATAACAACATAGGTCAAAATAGAACAATTTAAACAACATAGTGATTCACCACAAGACAACCCAACATAACAGTAGTTACCATAGTGTCTCTTTCTTTGAAATATTTGAGTATGCCTTCATATACTATCAAACATAACAAGACAGTGTAAAATCATTCAAGAGAATGAAAGTATTACAGGGTATTTAGAACCAACTAACAGAAAATGAACAATGGTTACTATCTTATCTCCTTGTCTATAAAAATTTTGTTTATAGTATCACATATATAAAATCCAATAAGATACAACATGATAAAACCGATGGAGACAGAAGAATGAAAGCTTGATGGGACTTCAAAATCAGATGATATTAAATCAGCACTAGCTATTATGATGTCTTGTTTTCTTCAAAATAGCTGTTCATACCATCACAGACAATAAAATCAAACAACCCAGAATAAAACCATTCCAATTAATGACTTTAATAAATGGCGCTGGAAAAACTGGCTCTCTATATGCTGAAAACTAAAACTATCACCATGTACTAAATTAAAATCTAAATGGACCAAAGATCTGAATATTAAAACAGAAACAATCTGTTGGAAGACAAATTGGGTAAAAACCTTGAAGGCATAGGGGTAGGTAGAGAATTCCTGAACAGGACTCAAACTGCATGGGAAATACTTCCCAGAATTAATAACTGGGATCATCTCTTATTAAAAAGTTTCTGCATGTCAAAAGAAATCTCCAGCATAGTGAAAAGAAAACCCACGAACTGGGAAAAAATTCTTAGTGAGCTGTCCCTTCTGTCTAAAACATATAAAGAATTAAAAAAAAATCAGACCCCCAAAATTCAAAGATCCAATTCAAAAATGGGCGTCTGAGATGAATACACACTTCTCAGATGAAGAAATACAAATGGCAAATAAATACATGAAAACTTCAGTGTCTTGATGGAGGTCACGATATCTCTCTAGTCTCTACAGAACTTTTTTTTGCTTTTCTTTTTTCTTTAAAGCATTTCTTGTCCTTGGAGATGACTTTGTAATACTACTCCATGGTCCTACTAGGGTTTCTCCCAGAAGCCATCTGGTCTGTTGCCCTTTTTGTGCCCCCCGTCTTTGGATTGAATGTGCTTGGATACATATACCAACCAAATCATGTGATTCCTGTACCAACCGCTAGTCATTTCCTCTCACGACTACACCTCCGTCGTTGGTTAGCTGCTTTTAGCCCAGCCCTGACATGCCATACTCTTCATTTTTTTGTTTCTTCTTCTAAAGTTAAGTATCCACCCTCCCTTGAATGCATGCATTGAGGGCATGGAAGGGCATTTTACGGTGCAGAAATGTCTTCCCAAGGGAAGTAGTCTCCACAAAGCCCCCTTCATGTCTTTGTTCCTCAGGGTGTAAACGAAAGGCTTTTAACATAGGAATGGACTGTAACTGAGAGGTGTCTCTTTAACTAATAATCACACACTGCCGAAATCTTTAGATATGATCCCAGGTAGGTGGCTTGGACCAGTCCCTGGATCTATCTGTACTTGATTTTCTCTACCAGAAGTCTTGCTAAGTCTCGGTAAAAAGTATAACTTCTCAGTTCAGCTTTTATCCTACAGAGATAAATCCCTGGGAATGATCAGCTTTCAAAGCTGCACCTCGAAACAGGCCCTGAGGCTCAGAGTGCTTGGCCCTTTCAGGTCCTGTCAGCATTTCTGGTTCCTGGGAGGGTCCTCTTAGTCAGGACTGAGCTGCTAACCAGGTTGCCTCTCAGAACCTAAGTGTTGTCAGATAGTTATTTTATGTGCATCTCGCTCTGTGATTGAATTTTCTGGACAGCTGTTCTGACTCACTAAGTCACCTTTGATCAAGAGTGACTTAACGATTCCCTAAATTTGAATAAACTTTGGAAGCTCTTTCACTTCACTATAGCCCCTTAACCTCACTTTCTTTATAGCATTTACAGTAGAAAACTTACATTAATAAATTCCTTTTTCTGTCTCTTTTTGAAAAGATTTCAGAAAGATCTTTCTCATTTTGTAACCCAGGAATTCCTTTCTCAAGATCCTGGGAGCCATCTTTTGGAAGAGGAACTGTCAAGGCTGGTGGTCCCGTCTTCCAGGCTCCGTGGAAGGGCAGAATTAACATTTTCATAGACATTGCTTTGTTCCAAATTCTTCTGATTTAAAGAGATGAGAAACTTATTTATCCTTTGGCAAAGCCAATTAGCAAACACAGATAACCTATGTTCTTTGCACCACTTTAAAAGCATCCTGACCATTGTTTCCTTGGACTCATATTCAGACCGAATTCCCATCTCTTGCCTGTATTGCAATGGCTTTGAATTGTCTATTTAAAGTTGTATGGCATATTTTTTTTTTTTTTTTACTGTGACATCCTGTAGAGATTCCTGGCCACTGCATCTCTCCAGGATGCAACTCTCCTTGGCTACTTGGTCCTACTCTAATCCTGCCAACTCAAGCATTCTCAGTCTGTTAAATTTGCTTGCAAACTGAGCATTTATTCTGCTTTGAATTCAAGTTCTTTATAAATTGCAACCAAGGAATCCAATTAGAAATTTCCAAGAGTCTGGGCTTCTATTTTGAGGAAGTACCCTTTATTCAGTACAGTACTTTCCTAAGTTAAAGAGTTTCCACAAAGCTCGCTTCATGTCTTTGTTCCTTAGGCTGTAGATAAAAGGGTTCAACATTGGGGTGACCATTGTATATACAATGGATGCCACCATTCCAGTGTCTGCTGAATAGGAGGATGATGGCTGGAAATACACTAGAAAGACTGTTCCATAGAAAAGAGAGATCACTGTCAAGTGAGAGCCACAGGTGGAGAATATCTTGTGCTTTCCCCCAGCAGAGCGAATCCTGAGGATGGTGTGCATGATGTGGGCATAAGAGACCAGGACACAGGTGAGAGGGACCACACCTGAGAGGGCAGCTTCAGCAAACATCATGAACTGAAATGTATGGGTGTCTGAACAGGCGAGCTTGAGGAGTGGGGTTACATCACAGAAAAAGTGTGGGATGGTGTGGGAGGCACAGAAGGAGAACTGAGCCATCATCGAAGTGAGTGAAAAGGCCAGCAGGTTGGAGCAGAAAAAGGATGTGGCCACCAGCAGCAGGCATCGTTGAGGACACATGATTGCTGTGTAGTGTAGAGGAAGACAGATGGCCACATAGCGGTCATATGCCATCACAGCCAGCAGGAAGTCATCCAGCAGGGCCAATGCCATGAAGAAGTACATCTGCACAAGGCACCCAGTGTGGGAGATGGTGTGGCGCTGTGTGTGGATGTTCACCAGCACCTTGGGGATGATGGTGCAGGTGAAGCAGGTATCGATGAAGGAGAGGTTGGCCAGGAAGAAGTACATGGGGGTGTGGAGGTGCTGGTCAGAGCCAATGGCCAGAATGATGAGTATATTTCCCAGCAGGGTGGTCAGGTGCATGCTCAGGAAGAGCCCGAACAGGAGAGGCTGCTGCTCTGGGTATTCAGAGAAGCCCAGGAGCAAGAAATCAGCGAGTCTGCTTTGGTTGCTATTTTCCTTATAAAGCAGAGGAATTAGCAGAAAAACTTGGTTAAATAAACTAGGTTTTAAAAATTATAGGGCCCAAGATTTGTCATTTTTTCTTTGCGGAAGTGATTGAGACTGACCATGGATTATAACTGCCCACTCGCAAATACGTAAAAATAAGAGGAGTGTGGACTGCATGGTGAAGCATGGGGATGGGAAGCTATTTGGATTTCTAGATTCTGTCATGTGAAAACCTACCTCATATATTGTTTGAACGAAGCAAAACCAGGATTCACCTTTGAATATCTCTTCAAGTTTAACTCCCTTAAAAATCCCCTTAGAACAATTGTTTCAACCTACTGTCTTACTGCAGAGATTACTGCAGGGTAATGAATTTCTAAATTTTAGTAGACACTACAAAGGGTTCTCTCTCTCTCTCTCTCTCTCTCTCTCTCTCTCTCTCTCTCTCTCTTTCTCTCTCTGTTTTGATTGAGACGGATGACAGAAATTCTTCAGGGAGGAACCAGCTAAAACTTAAGGATATCTAGGGGTGCTGGCAGTGCTCTGTAATGAGTTGATATGTATTTGAGAAAGTTGCACCTGAAAAGACTTTTATCATTAAGGATGCCTTTTCATTTTATCATGAACATCACCACTAACATCTATAGTTTAAGAACTGGACTTTGGTATCTTGGAAACTGGATAGGAATTCCTTTTTGCTCTTTATTCTCACTCTGCTCTAGGCAAATTAATTCCCCTCCCTGAATCTTCATTTTCCACTTGTACCATGTGTACATTTGGGGGTTTGATGCTATTATTGAGGTGATACACATGCAAAGCAGGTGTTCATGAAGAACAGTGACAACTGTCATTTTTAGTAGCATCTGATGAAATCTGACCTGGGACACTGTATAATGTTAGCATTAGACGATGTGCTGTCCAGTTATGTTCCTTAAATACCTTTTAAGTTTGGTTACTACTTGCTCATGGGAGCCTTCTTTTTCTTAACACATAGACAATAACAATCTCACCTGATGGGTTTGTTGAAGGAATCAAATGCTGATGTCATCTGAAGTTTCTTCATGAGTTGTGATGTGCAATAAAAGGAATAATTCCAGCATCCCTGTGTGCTGGTGTAGAGAAACAGATCCTGAAAATGAACATTGGTACAGCATGTGCTAATGTCAAGTTTGTTTAGTGTAAAGAATAAAAGTTAACATTTCTTCTGGAGTCTGACAGAATTTCCCCACTGTTTATGTGATCCTGAGAGTCATTTGACTTCCCTTGACTTTACTTTCTTTATCCATTTTAATGGGATAATAAAATAATTTACTATTTAAGGTTGTTATGAGGATTAACTTCAGTAACAACTGCAAAATATTTAGAGCAAGGTGGTCACATAGTAAGTGCTCAGTAAGTGTCATTCATTATTACTAGCATTTTTAGCAAAATGAAGGTAACCTGGACTCATGGTCTTGTCTTAGTTACTGTCTGAGTGTTGGATTTATGAATAGAGAACTGCCAATATTAGGTAAAGATCATTGTCTCCACTACTATGTCACCACCACTGCCACCATTATCTTCACCACCACTTCTGAATGGTTCTGGTTCTATTCAGAGCTATAATGGGAAAACATGTGTTTTGGTATCTGGAAAGCAAGTTATCAGCTTGGTCAAATAACTTAATTATTAGAGCCAAATATTATTAATTTTGTAGTGGGAATGAATGTTACTCACCAGCTTGATTATTTAAGAAAGGGATGTGAATGAAGCTGGTAAGGTATAAATGGATACAGGAGTTAATTATTGGTGAAGACCTGGTATGGTGGTTGACAGTGATTTTGGGAACCATAATACATTCCCATGAAGTGAGAATAAGTTGAAATTTTTCAGTGTTCAGATGCTGCGTACATCTGATGGGGGACTTAGGGAAGGGAATGACCTCAGGCTGGACCATCAGGGATCTGACACTTACCAATCATTATTAATGTGAGTTAAAGGTGCATAGTGAGATCATCAAAAGAGTGTAAAGAAAATAATTCAAACACTGCTAGTCACCTGAATAATAGCTGAAGGAGACAAAAAATGATAGGCAGAGAGAGAGAGAGAGAGAGAGAGAGAGAGAGAGAGAGAGAAAGAAATTGGGAGAAATAATTCAAACACTGCTAGTCACCTGAATAATAGCTGAAGGAGACAAAAAATGATAGGCAGAGAGAGAGAGAGAGAGAGAGAGAGAGAGAGAGAGAGAGAGAGAGAGAGAAAGAAATTGGGAGAATGAGAAAAGAAGCTGTATGTACTTCTCTCTGTCTCTCCCTCTCCCTCTCCTCTTCCCTCTCCCTCTCCCTCTCTCTGTCCCTGTCTCTCTCTGTCTCTTCCTGTGTGTGTGCAGAGGTGTGTAAATGAGCCTTAGATAGATTCTGCTTTCCCTTTTCATCTCTATGCCTCAGTCCTTACCTGGAGACACTGGCTAGACTCAGACTAAGGCACTGCCACCAAGGAGACTGAGTTTGCTGCTCTGTTGTCAACTCCAAGAAAACATGGCCAGAGCCCTAGAGCCTTCTCACATCTTTTGGAGCAGCATAGAGTAAGTCTCAGGGTTTTGGTGACATCTCCGGACAGGAGCCAATAGGAGCTCTGACTTTTCATATGCCATGCCTCCTGGGACCCAATCCCAGTCCTGCTAGTTAGAGACAAAGTGGGGCAGTTGTCCAATAACCAGATGTCCCCCCTGGACTGTGGCCCCTTGAGTCCTAGCAGTGTCACTGATGCTCCTCCATCCAGATGACCAGGTCTGGGATCCACAGGGCCACTGTCCCTGAATTTTCTCTGTATGAGTTGCAGACTGATTTTGTCATTGTCCTTGTCAGCCCTCACACTGTGTAGGCCCCTTTCATGACATGGTGTCCAGCATTTCTAATCAAAGCCCAGCCGTCGTGTATAGAATGTAGTAGCTCCAGAAAAGAAATAAAAAGTAAAAAATAAAATGGATCAGAGGTCATGATCATTACTTTCAAATGCCATTCTTATTCTCTGGAATCTCAGGTAGCATAGATTAGACTAACATGTAGATTCTATACTTGGAGCAGGTGCTATTTTTAGATTTATGCATTTTTTGTTAAATATATCTACTATTTAAATGAATGATAATTTAATGCCAATTTTCTTTCTGCTCAGTTGAAATAGTAAAGGACTCCATCTTTTTGAAGCCCTGTGTGTACCTTTTTCCAATCATAATTTGGTCTTCTCACTTTAGAGAACTCCCTTTGTAAGTACTGGGTACCATTTCCTAAGTTTGTAGTTTTTGCCATAAGTTCTTTTATGTCCACCAGTATACTCTGGATTAGCCTGTTAGGTCTTTTGTGAATGGAATGATACTTCTTTGTATTGTTCAATTGCTGATTTTGTTCAACACTGTTCTTTTAGGTTCACTCATGTGGATTCTTGTAGCTGAAGGGCCTTCATGTCCACTGCTGTCTTACACAGGCTGATGTTCCTTCATTGTACACTCATTTTGCCAGCTGGATTTCAGAGGTCAGAACTTTTGGAGTTGGGACGGTGTGTATGTCACTCAAGATTTTCTCAGCAGATCCTATACTGATAATCAGTAATAAAACACACACTATTTTTCACAACAGAATGAATGTTTCATAACTATAACTAATTACTAAGTACAATTAGTAAAGACTATAAGTAGCCTTGTGTAAATTCAAAACACGATTTGCTGCTACATGGGTTCAACACAAACTATAACAACATTTTTTGGGGGGTCAGGCCTTTTTGGGTGATAGAAACAGAGATAGACATTCCTGTTGTTGTATAGTAGTTATCTTATTATATGCACTAAAAATTAAATAGTGCAGTAACACATAGAAAAAGGTACAAAGGATAAACATACAACACAAGAAGTCATCAGAAATCTATTATATATTTTATGAGTAGAAAAAAGGATCTTGAAGACTCCAGATATAATGATAAGAAGATAAAATTGATAATGATCATGATTTTATTTATACATACTGCAGACATGTTTTAAAATTCACACCATACCTCACAAATATGTAGAATTATATTTAAAAATTTCAAAAAATGTTTAAAAACATGGCAGTTCTAATTACTCTGATTTTATCATTACATATTATGTGCATGTATCAGATTATACTATATACATAAATATATACCATTAAAATAATAATTAGCAAAAATACATGAAAAAGAAAACATTTTAAGGTTTCACTGAAAGGAAAAAATCAAATTATATGAAATAAGAACTGGAAATTCCAATTCCTAAAAATAGATTAATGAAAAGTTTACAGTTATGGTATAATTAAAATAAAACAGTCACCTAAGTATCACTTTCCAGGTCAAGAAATAGAAATTTGCCAAAGGCTGAAGCTACTTTTGTGCATGCTGATCAGCATTGTTTTCCTTCCTGGAAGTTAAATTATCACTCTCCTCCTTCTAACAATTTAATTTAGCCTTAATGTCTTTTGAACTTCTTGTAAATGTGATCACACCCAATGTATTGTTTTGTTCTTTGTGGATGTTGTTCCAAATTGCCCACTGGTGTGATTATCCAGCTTTTTGTGGGTTTTGGTACTTTGTTCGTGTCCAATATTATGAGTTGCTCCATGATTCAATGATACTGTGCATTACTCATGCAATCTACTGTTGAAGGAATAGCTGGTTTTTGCCTATTAGCAATACCACTGTAGTGATCATTCTTGTACGTGTTTCTTGATCCCCATGTCGTTCCTGCCTGCTTCATGTGAACCTAGACGTGCAATGGCAGAATTTCCCAGTTAAATTTCTACCAGCAGTATGTGAGGGCTCCACTCCTGTCATATCCTTGATAACACTTGGTGTCAGTCTTTTTTATTGTCATTTGGAGTGTGTGTGTATACGTGTGTGTGTGTGTGTGTGTGTGTAATGTGTGTGCACGTGCATTCTTGCATGCCCATCTCCTGCTGGACTGATTTCATATTTCAGTGATAAATCATGAAATCAAGCACTTTTAAAAAAATTTATTTAAAGAAAGACTAAACAAAACAGAAAATGGATAGAAATAATATATATGTTCAGAGAAAAAATAAACAGTTAGAAATCACTAGTTAATATTTATACTGTCCTTTTATAAATAGTTGTTCAAAATACAAAAGTGGGACATATAAAGTGGGAATTCTAACAGTGAGACTGCAAACAGTTATGTTCAACTATCCAACAAAAACTTATAAATATGGTTATCAATCCTATACACTTTAACATACATGTAGTTATCCATATCTTCAATTATGTTGAGATTGAACAAACCCAAGCAGGCTAATATCACTCTGAACAAAGAATAATACTATTGCTGGGTCTGACATTATGACACTCCAGGATCAGCACTGGGTACTTTAATGTCTCTTTTTCTTCAAAGTATTTCTTCATTTCATCATGTGTCATAAGATCAGTTCTCATAAACTGTTTATAGGTTCTACACATGCATAAATCTTAACATGTGTTTCTATCCTTTCTATATTAGAGGGAGAAACAAAACAAAGCAAGACAAAACAAAACATATTCCTATAAACACATGAAATGAAAAAGACATATAAGACTGTTGTACAAGGAGTTCTACCATAGTTCCTGTGTTGTCTCTTGTTATCTTCAATAGAATTGGCTATATCATCAGACACAGTACAATTGAATATATCAGTATATAACGATATTAATAAAAACAGAACTTTGCATATTAGTATAAAACTTCAAAACCAGAAAGTAAATCATAGTGAATCTTATCATCTTCAGTGTAGTTACCTATACTCTCAGACTTGATACTATCAATCATCTCAGTGTTAAATAAAATCTGTCAATACCAAACAGCAATTAGACAAACCAGATTTAACTAAGATCAGTCATGATAAAACAGTATAAGTCATATAGGGTTCCAGGTTAAGTTAATAGGAAATTAAAAATGATTACTGTGCTGTATCCTAATGTTTTTGGGATAGCTGTCTGTGCCCTCAAATCTAATGCAAGTAGACAAACTAGGAAAGAATAAAATCTATCAAAAAAGAATAAAATCTATCTAAGCAGAGTGGTGTGAGTAATGTGGGTTTTAAATTCTGATACACTATTAATAATATCTTCTGCCATCTTTTTTAAGACTCTCCCTCCCCTTTCACTTCCCCAGGGTACACTGTGCATTTTTGGGTCTCACCAAGACCCTTGGTTTTAAATTGGGGGGGTAACCTGCTATTTACTTAAGTGGTACTGAACCTTCTCTCACTTGGACTTGGTCTCTAATTGTATTCCTTTACCTATTAAATCCGGTCTTTCCAACCTATCCACAAATACTCGTCTATTTGCCCCTATTATTCTCTGATTCTCTGTCACATAGAGTATTGTTTCCTCACATTTGATTTTCAGTCCATGTACTCTTTTTCATGTTAATTATATTTCCTAAAAATAGCTTCTTGGTGGACCCTACTTCCTGATCTATCTACATGTGGTTCTTTTTTTAAATTTAGTGTGTCAAGGCCTTCTATATTAGAGATTATAACCAACCTTCTCTGCCTCATTTCTGTTATGCTCTTTTTTTGCCATCAGTTGTCTGCTTGTCTTCTTCATTCTGTTTTCTGCTCCATTTGTTGAGGCCTCTCTGCCACTTTTCCTGGAATCCTAGTACTTTTCTCTCTCTCTAGAATGCCCTGCAGTATTCTCTGTAGAGTTTGATTGGTGGTCGTGTATTTCCCAAGTTCTTCTTTGTCTTGGAAGCAACTTGTTTCTCCATTAATTTCTAGAGACAGATTTTCAGGGTATATCAATCTGGGCTAGAGGTTATTTTCTTTTTTTTTCTTTCTTTTTTTTTTTTTATTTAAGAGGAAAAAGAGAAAAACACAAAACAAACCAAAGCGGCGTAAGGGTACACGCAATACAGAACTACAAAACAAAACAAAACAAAACAAAACAAAACAAAACAAAACAAAACACCATAACAGTAAGAAATTACCTGCTAGTAGATTACACACTATTTTCTTGAAAATAGTTCCTCAAATCACAGTATCAAAGAACACAAGGTGGACATTCAAACAGGGAGACTGCAAACAGCTGTGTTCAATGTTCCAAAAACATTGATAAAGTCAGCTATTTAACACCCCCAAACACACTTGCTGTTATATCCGTTAGAGCTCTTTTTCTTTTTTTTTTTCCCTCTCTTTTTTACAACAAAATTTACACATCTTGGATTTTATTACTCCTTAGTGCTTATTACTTTCTTTGGGGGGGGGGGAAGAATACAGTCAAATATGGCAAAACAAAGCTGTCAGTCAATACCAAGGATAGACATAGCGCATGGTGTAGAACAGAGTACAAGTTTATCAACAATGGTTATCAACGTTGTCCCTTGTTTCCTTAAAAAGAATTGTCTATCTTATTAGATATTATAAAGTTGGACAAAACAGTAGAGAACAAGACCAATAAAACTTAGGCATTGTAAACATTACAGGACTTCCAAAGAAGACAATAGTCAAACCAGAATGGGTATCTTAGTGAATCTTATTGTCTTCAAAGTAGTTGCCTATGTCTTCAAACTTGATACTATCATATAGAATGGAACAGAGTCTAATCAGTCAAAACAAGATCGTGGGAGTACTACAGGACTTCAAAACAAGTTAATAGGAAATCGAAAAGAGTTACTATTTATATATCCTAATTTTTTTGAATTTTTTCTTTAATTAAGACAAACATAAGAAATGACTAAATAATTTTTTTTGAAACAATAAGGGGGAGATTGAGATAAAACAGGACATAACAATATAGCAATAGAGGTCGCAGCATGACTGTTTCAATAACCTAGTACTTCACCACCTTATAACCTGACTTAATAGTAGTTACCATAGTGTCTTTTTCCTTGAAATATTTGGATAAAATGTCATATACTCTAGCTTCAAACATTTTCATATCAAGAAGCCCAGAAAAAAGCCTTTCTAATTAATGAGTGAAAACTTTATAAGGCTTCAAGGCCACCTAATGGGGAATCATGGTTACCACATATTTTTATATATTTGAATCATTACTTACATTAGGGAAACTATTCGGTATTCACACATGCGAGATTGATTTATTTCACTTATGAGTATGGTCTCAAGCTGCGCCCATTTATTGATAAATATCTCAATGTGGTCCTTCTTTATAGCTGAATAATACTCCATTGTATAGAAATACCACAACTTTTTTATCCATTCCTCAGTTGATGGGCACTTGGGTTGTTTCCAAGATCTGGCGATTACAAATTGTGCTGCTATAAACATAGGTGCACATATATCACTGTGGTATGATGCTTTCAGTTCTTCTGGGAATATGCTTAGAAGTGGAATAGCTGGAATAAAAGGGATTTCCAGTCCCAACTTTTTGAGAAATCTCCAGACAGATCTCCACAAAGGCTGTACCAGTCTACACTCCCATCAGCAGTGCAGGAGAGTTCCTTTTTCCCCACAGCCTCTCCAGCATTTGTTGTCGGTTTTCTTGATCCTGGCCATTCTTTCAGGAGTGAGATGGTATCTCAGTGTGGTTTTAATTTGCATTTCTCTAATGACCAATGATGATGAGCATTTTTTCATGTATTTATTTGCCATTTGCATTTCTTCATCTGAGAATTGCATATTCATCTCAGATGCCCATTTTTGGATTGGATCTTTGAATTTCGGAGGTCTGAGTTTCTTTAATTCTTTGTATGTTTTAGACAAGAGGCCCTTGTCTGAGAGAGAGTTCACTAAAATCTTTTCCCAGTTTGTGGGTTTTCTTTTCACTATGCTGGAGATTTCTTTTGACATGCAGAAACTTTTTAATAAGAAGTGGTCCCAGTTATTGATTCTGGGAAGTATTTCCCGTGCGGTTTGAGTCCTGTTCATGAATTCTTTACCTACTCCTATGTCTCCAAGGTTTCTACCTATTTTGTCTTCCAATAGATTTAGTGTTTCTGTTTTAATATTCAGATCTTTGACCCATTTAGATTTTAATTTAGTACATGGTGATAGACATGGGTCTAGCTTTAGTTTTCGGCAAATGGAGAGCCAGTTTTTCCAGCACCATTTATTAAAGAGACTGTCGTTCTTCCAGTGAACCTGCTTGGCTCCTTTATCAAAAATAAGTTGGTTGAGTGTGTTCGTAGTTGTGGTTGTATCTTCTAATCTATTCCACTGATCTTCAGGTCTGTTTTGATTCCAATACCATGTTGATTTTACTACTGTTGCTTTGTAGTATAACTTCAAGTCAGGGATTGTGATGCCTCCTGCTTTGTCTTTGCTGCTTAGAATTGCTTTTGCGATTCTAGGTCTCTTCTGGTTCCAGATGAAATTTAGGAGTGATTTCTCTAGATCTATAAGGTATGTTGATGGTATTTCTATTGGGATTGCATTGAATCTGTATAACAGTTTTGGGAGAATGGCCATTTTCACAATGTTTGTTCTTCCTATCCATGAGCAAGGGATGTCTTTCCATTTTCTGAGATCATCTTCAATTTCCTTTTTCAGTGTATTATAATTTTCACTGTATAAGTCTTTCACTTCTTTCGTAAGAGTAATTCCTAAATATTTCATTTTTTTCTTGCTAATGTGAATAGTCCAGTTTCTCTTATTTCCCTCTCTGTAATTTTGTTGTTCGTGTATAGGAATGCTATTGATTTCTGAGTATTGATTTTGTATCCAGCCACATTACTGAATTTATTTATTGTATCTAAGAGTATTTCAATGGAGTTTAGGGGGTCTTCTATGTAGAGTATCATGTCATCTGCAAACAATGATAATTTAACTTCTTCTTTTCCTATCTTTACCCCTTTTATTTCTCTTTCTTGCCTAATTGCTCTGGCTAGTACTTCCAGTACTATATTAAATAGGAGTGGTGATAAAGGACATCCTTGTCTTGTACCCGATTTTAAAGTAAAGGCTTTCAATTTTTGGCCATTTAGTATGATGCTGGCTGTTGGTTTGTCATAAATGGCCTTTATTATATTGAGGTAAAGACCATTTATTCCAATTTTCTGTAAAGTTCTTATCATGAATAAGTGTTGGACCTTATCGAAGGCTTTTTCTGCATCTATAGAGATGATCATGTGATTCTTATTTTTGGCTTTATTGATATGGTGGATTACATTTATTGATTTGCGTATGTTGAACCATCCTTGCATTCCTGGGATGAATCCCACCTGGTCATGGTGTATAATCTTCTTGATGATTTGCTGGATCCTATTTGCCAATATTTTATTGAGGATTTTTGCATCTGTGTTCATTAGGGAGATCGGTCTATAGTTCTCTTTTATAGTTGGGTCTTTCTCAGGTTTTGGTACTAGAGTAATATTTGCTTCCAGGAATGACTTAGGAAGGATTGCTTCCCTTTCAATTTCATTGAATAGTTTGAGGAGTGTCGGCATTAGGTCTTCTTTATATTTCTTGTAGAATTCTGCAGTGAATCCATCTGGGCCTGGGCTCTTCTTGGTGGGCAAGGACCCAATTACATTTTCAATTTCATTAGCAGAGATTGGGTTATTCAACAGTTTTATATCCTCTTGATCTAGCTTTGGTACTTCATATGCTTCTAAGAATCTGTCTATTTCTTCTGTGTTATCAAACTTTTGAGAGTAGAGGTTTTCGAAATAGGTGTTGATGATCCTCTGTATTTCTATTGGGTCTGTAGTGATTTCTCCTTTTTCATTTCTTATTGCATGAATTTGAGCTTTTTCTTCCCTTTTTTTAAAAAGGTTGGCTAGGGGCTTATCGATTTTATTTATTCTTTCAAAGAATCAACTCTTTGATTCGTTGATTCTTTGGATTGTTTTCTTAGTCTCTATTGCATTGATTTCTGCTCTGATTTTATAATTTCCTCTCTTCTTTTGGCTTTGGGCTTGACTTGCTCTTCTTTTTCTAGCTGTTTGAGGTGTAGCATCAAGTTATTTATTTGTATTCGTTCTGTTTTCCTGATGTGGGTACTCAGTGCAATAAATTTTCCTCTCAGAACGGCTTTCATTGCATCCCACAGATTCCGGTAAGTTGTATCTGCATTTTCATTTTCTTTTAGGTATTGTTTAATTTCTTCTTTAATTTCTTCTGTGACCCACTGATTACTCAAGAGTGCGTTATTTAGTTTCCATGTGTTTGTGGAATTTTTGCAGTATCCTTTGTCATTAATTTCTAATTTCAGAGCGCTATGATCCGATAATATGCAAGGGATGATTTCAACTCTTTTGCATTTGCTTAAATATGTTCTGTGAGCTAATATATGGTCTATTTTAGAAAATGATCCATGTACTGCTGAGAAGAATGTGTATTCTGATGTTGTTGGGTGGAACATTCTGTATATGTCTATCAAACCCATTTGTTCACAGGTGTGATTCAGTTCTGTTATTTCTTTGCTCATTTTCTGTCTGGTTGATCTGTCCCTTGGTGTCAGTGGTGTATTAAGGTCTCCTGTTACAATTGTGTTACTGATAATTTGAGTTTTCATTTCTGTTAATAATTGTTTTATATAACTGGGTGCTCTGGAGTTTGGTGCGTATATATTTCAGATAGTTATCTCTTCCTCTTGGAGTTTTCCCCTTACGAGTATGTAGTGACCTTCTTTGTCCTTTATGGTCATTGTTGGTTTAAAGTTCACGTTGTCTGCAAACAGAATGGCTACTCCTGCCTTTTTTTGGATTCCTGCTGCATGAAGAATTGTTTTCCATCCTTTGACTTTCAGTCTGTGAGTATCTTTCTGGGTTAGATGGGTTTCCTGTAAACAGCATATTGTTGGATTTTGTTTCTTGATCCATTCTGCTAGTCTGTTTCTTTTGATTGGTGCATTGAGACCATTTCATTAATGGTTATTACTGTTAAATGCTGGTTAATTGTAGGAATGTTATCTCTCTGCTGTTGCATCTTTATCTTTCGGTTCTGTTTAATTATTTGCTTTGCTTAGTGGTTTTTTCCTTTGTGTATCTAAACTGTCTTTCAATATTTTTTGCAGGGTTGGTTTGGTGTTCATGAAGTTCTTCAGCTGTTCTTTGTCATGGAAGTATCGTATTGCACCATCTATTTTGAATGATAGTTTTGCAGGATATATCAGTCTTGGTTGGAAATCATTTTGCTTTAGGATCTGGAATACTTCACTCCATGCTCTTCTTGACTTTATCGTTTGTGCTGAGAAGTCTGCTGTGATTCTGATAGGTTTTCCTTTATAAGTGATTTGTCTTTTCTCTCTGACAGCTTTTAATAATCTATTCTTGTGTTGGATTTCTGGGATGGTGACTATTATATGTCTGGGTGTAGTTTTATTTTGGTTATGACTGTTTGGAGTTCTATATGCTTCACTGATCCTGATGTCAGTTTCTGATCTCATGCTTGGGAAATTTTCAGCTATTACTTCTCTAAATATCCTCCTGACATCCTTCATGTTGTCTCCCTCTCTTTCATTAATCCCTATCATTCTTATGTTATTCTTCTTTGCATCATCTTGCAGTTGTTGAATTGTTGTTTCCTGGTTCCTTGTTATTTTCAAAAGATCTTTCCTTTCCTGTTCACTAGCTGCAATCCTGTCTTCAAGGTCTGAAATTCTATCTTCACTTTCATTAAGGCAGTTTTTACAACTTTCAGTGGAGTTTTTTATTTCCTGTATATCTCTGTGCATCTGCATTATGTATTCTGTTTGTTTCTTATATTGCTTGTCTAGGGATTCTATCTTTTTGTTTAGTTCCTCCAATTTTTTATCTGTGTTTTCTTTAGATATATTTAGAATCTCTTTCATTTCTTTTATCATTTCTTCTTTTATCTGGGAGATTATTTCGAGTTTGAATTTCTTTAAAGCTTCCTGGAGTTGCTTGTCAATTTCAGTGGCTATTGTGTCCGATATATGAGGTGGATCGGATATATTTTCTTCTATATACATCACTCCTAGGGTTTCTTGAGATGGGCTGGAGGTTTGAGGTTGTAATTTTGTCTTTCGTTTTGTCATTTTCCTATATTTCTGTGTTTCAAGTGTCATTTGAAAGCTTCCTCAGGATCTGTTGAAAATCCCCTTCTATGTTTGGAGCTACTGGGACTCTGGCGCCAAGCTACTCCAAGCCATTAGGCCTACAGAACCAGTGGCCCTCCTCTGCCTGCTCAGAACTCCGCAGTTCCAGACAAGCTGGGCCTCAGGGACACTGTGCGCCCACCTGCCCCTTGGAAGCTCCACAGTTCTTCAATCGCAGCCGGGTTAGGGTACTCACCACAGGCCGCAGTGCTTCAGGAACCTGTGGACCCTCCCTGGTTGCAGAGATATCCACAGTCCTCCAGACACGCAGAGAGGCCAGTGAGGGCACCCCAGATCTGCCCAGCTCCTCCTCTGCAGACCTATGGCCAGGCACGGCAGCTAAACAGGCTGGGCTAGGCTGGTAGTGTGGGCCAGCCCACCTATCGGGAGCTCAGCAGGTCTCCAAATGAAGCCGGGAATGGGGAGGCTGATGTGGAAGCCTCAAACCCACCTCTCTCCTTCACTGCACCTGGAAGCCTGAGGGAACTCCAGCAGTCTGGGCGCAGAAATCCAGAGTCCTCCAGACACGCAGAGAGGCCAGTGAGGGCACCCCAGATCTGCCCAGCTCCTCCTCTGCAGACCTATGGCCAGGCGCCTAGAGGTTATTTTCTTTCTGGGCTTGGAATATTTTGTTCCAGGCTCTTCTTGACTTGATGGTTTGTGTCAAGAAGTCTCCCGTGATTCTAATGGCCCTTCCTTTATAGGTGATCTGTTTCTTGTCTCTAACAGCTTTTTTTTTTTTTGTCTTTTTGAGACAGGTCTCACTGTGCAGTTCAGGCTGGCCTTGAGCTCACTTTGTAGCCTAGGCTAGTCTTGAACTCACAATGATCCTTCTGCCTCAGCCTCCGGAGTACTGGGATTACAGGCGTGAGCCACCACACCCAGCTTGTCTCTCACAGCTTTTACTATTCTGTTCTTATATTAAATTTCTGGGATCTTGATTATTATATGCCTGGGTGTGGCTCTGTTTTGGTTGTATGTGGCTGGAGTTCTGTATGCCTCATATATCAGAATGTCATTTCCTTTTCCTATGTTTGGGAAGTTTTCCTTAATTATTTCTATAAATAGCCTTTGTAGTTCCTTTGTTTGTACCCATGCTTCTACATTCACATTCTTTATTCTCATGTTATAGATCCTTTGGTTATCCTCTAGCTTTTGTATTATTACTGCTTGTTCCTTTGTTATTTTTAAAATGTTTTTCCTTTCATAATTCCACATTGCAAACCTGTTCTCCAGTTTGGATAATCTATCCTTAGTTTCTTTCAAGCAGTTTTGCCATCCTTCCATAAAGTTTTTAATTTCCTGGTAATCTCTTTGAATCTGTTTCATGTATTCTATATTTTCTTTATATTCTTCATCAAATGGTTCTCTCCTTTGTTTGAGTTCCTCCATTCTTCCATTTGTGACTTCTTGAGGGGTGCTTAGCATCTCTTTTATTAATCTTCTTATATCTTGCTTTACTTGGCTAACTATTTCCCTTTTGAACTTATCTGTGAGGTCCCGAAGATATCTCTTTATGTCCACTAGTGCCGTGTCTGATATTGCATGTTTGCTGTTCTCATTCTCCTTTGTATTTACCTATCCTGGGCCAATGTTCTCAGGGTTGGGACCTGGGAACTTTTTGTTGTTGCTTCCTCTTCCCACCTTTTTTGTTTCTTCCAGGAGACCCAGTTTCTTTCTTTGTTGGTTACAGTTCTTCTGAATCATGCTGGCTAGATGACCCTTCCCACTTGCAGTGTGCTAGTGAGCTGTAAACAAGCGCAGCATATGCTGGCCCCTGCCCTCTGGATCAGTCAACCTGCAGAGGCCTTCACTGCGTTAGTGTGCATGCCTCCCCTTAGGGTCAGTTAATCTGCAGAGGACTTCACTGTATTAGCGTGCACTGCCTACCCTCTGGATCAGTCAAGCTGCAGAGGCCTTCACTGCATTAGTGTGCGCTGCCTCCCCTCTGGGTCAGTCAACTGCACAGGTCCATGCAGGTTCCCCGCCAGCTCAGCTCTCTGTTTGGCTCACTGTCCCCTGACCCCAGTGTGACTACGTTTCCAGTAAGTCAAAGCGGTGGGAGCCTGGACTGCTCGGTAAGTCACTGTCCCTCAAGTTCTGGCACTACAGCAGGAGCACTTTAGTTGTTTCAATAGTAGCACTGCGACTGTATGTTTGATTGGTTCTTCTCACCTTAGTTTCTTCTTGGGACAAGAGGATTTATCTCCCTTTGTTTGGGACTTCCCACCCTGTATTATGTTGAATTCTAAGTTGACTATGTCAGGTAGCCTCTGTAGCTTGCTGTTATCTATCCGCCATCTTAGTTTTTTTTTTTTTTTTTTTTTTTTTTTTGGTTTTTTTCCTTTTTATTGGTACTGGGGATCGAACTCACGACTGTCTGCTTGCAAGGCAGGTGCTTATGCTGCTGAGCTAAATCCCCAGCCCCCCCCATCTTAGTTTTTGAGAGTGAAACCACTGTTAAAATACTGACCAACAATTTTATTTCCTAATTTCAAAAATGATTATTAAACTTTTTTCAATTTGTTTTAGTTTTTATTTTATTCTTATTTATTTGTAAAGCTATTTAAATGTCCTAGGTACTAGTCTTTTGCTGACTATATGTACTACAAATATTTTTTCTATCTTTATGACTTACCTTTTACTCTTTTTACAGAGCTGTTTCCTAAATGTTTTTTATTTTAATTTATCAAATTCATCACTGTTATCTATTCCTAGCTTTATGTCTGGATTATGTAGAAGTCTGTTATCTGAGTTCAGGAAGATATTTTCTAGTATTATTTATTAAAAAATTTTTAATTTCCTTTTTTTTTTTTTTTGTCTTTTTCCTTTTTATCGGTACCAGGGATCGAACTCACAACTGCCTGCTTCCAAGGCAGGCATTTATGCCACTGAGCTAAACCTCCAGCCCTTAATTTCACCTTTTACAATTCTTTTTTTTTCATATTTTGTGTGAAAGTTTGGAAAAGTTTTGCAATGATCAGATGATTTGAGTGTGTTTTCTATATTAACAGGGAATTTGGTACATTAATAATCTAGCTTGTAATTTTAATTTAAATTATGGAATTGGTTTTCTTTTGCAGTTTAAGTTGGCAGGTGCCAGCATATCCGATGAGGTTTGTAGACAGAACTGGAGAATTTTTTTTTTTTTGTCTTTTTCCTTTTTACTGGTACCAGGGATCGAACTCACGACTGTCTACTTGCAAGGCAGGCGCTTATGCCGCTGAGCTAAACCTCCAGCCCCAGAACTGGAGAATTTTAAGAAAATGACATTCAGTACATCTCTAAATCTGAATTATTAACCTACACATTGTTTAAAAGTAGAAGTGTCTTATCCATTAGGTTTGTGAGTCAGCTTTGTCAGGCCCCTGCAGTGCTTGAAAAAGTCAGACCTATTAAATGTACAGATATGGTTCAAGGTGCTGCGGTGAATTTAAGCATCAAGCTTCAAAGAGGAGTCGAATTTAATAAATGTGAGTTAACTGAAGTGGCTTCTTTTATTTTGTCCATTTCTGCCACCTAATGAAACTTCTTTGTCAACGATGCAGTTGTGCAACTCAGCAAAAGCGGCCTTGATCTCCCTCACAGAGCTGTCCACTTCCTCCTTGACCCTGACTCTGTAACTGGGTAGGGAAACAGTGCAGCGTTGCAAATCCTTCACTGATTTTTCAGTATTTGAGCCTCTCTCTTTTTTTTTTTTTTTCACCAATGCATTTGGTTTTATCTCAAGATGAGCCGTAGGGGCATTGGACTTAACAGATGTTTTTGCCTTGGGCTTGCTGGGCCCCAGGGATGCTCAGCTGACCGCTGTGGGCCATATGACCTCTTTGCAGTTCCATGAATAGGTTTGGGGTTCTCATCTAAGGACAGTTTCTGCTGTAGTAGCTGCCGCTTTCTGCCAGCCGGTGCAGTGCCTTGAGAGGCTCCTTGAGATGGAGATCTTCTGCTGGGCGAGGGGGGTGAGGGTGGGGTGTTGGAGGGTGGGGGGCAGGGCGAGCCTCTGTCCAGGTTGTCCTCCTCACAGCCGCAGGCCAGGCTGCTCTGCACCTGGCAGTAGCACCGGGGGCTGCCACGGCGTGGACCCCACCTTCGGCCTCTCTGCCTTGTCCTTGGCATCTTGGTTGCCTTGATGCGGCTTAGATTGCTTCTTTTTCTTTTATTATTCTTTTCTCCTGTCATATTCCATTCTTTGAGAACTTGAATTGCACTGCCATTGATGAAGGCCTGGACAGCTTTATCCAGATTAGAATCAAACTGCTGTAGCCGCAGGACTATTTCGTGATTGCTTTCGTTGGTAACTACTGACTTAACTGCGCAGATATTTGCCTTGACGTTCACATGAGTATTGAGTTCAGCCATCTTGCGTCTCTTGGAATAAGGCTGGGGGATTCCTAGAGATGCTCCCGAAAGCAGTGTGGACTCTGGAATGTTCTCAGCTTGCAGACTTGCGCCCTCCTTCTGGCTCCAGCTGCAGAGGCAGCAGCGGGTCCTCCTCAGCGCTGCCCCCCTGAGCTCACAATTCTTTAACCCACCTGAAATTGATTTTTCCTTCTCTTTTCCTGTCTTCCCTTCCATTCCCTTCTCTCCTGGACTCACCCTGCCCAACCCAGCCTCCTCTCCTCTCCTCTCCTCTCCTCTCTTCTCCTCTCCCTGAGCCCTACGTTTTGAACTCGGAATTTTGCACATAATAGGTAAGTGTTCCACCACAAAGACCACCCTTCAACCCTGAAACTGATTTTTGTATTTGTTGTGATGTAAGGAAGATTATTATTTTCGATTTTTACAAAAGTCACCTAAGTATAAATGCAGGTGCACCTGCCTTTATATACTCTTTTAAATTGCAAAATGTGAAAATGTCATTTGTGAATAAAATGTAGTTTTGCTTTTTCCTTTGTAGTACTTATGTCTTTTATTTTTTTCCACCCTCCTGTCCTGGATGTGACTCCAAGTAGAGTGTGAAATCGTTGTAGTGAGAACTAGTAGTTTATCATCATTGTGTACTATATACGCTTATTTTAATTGATTTTTTATTTTAAAAGTGGTAAAACAGAACAGTAAAATGAAACAAAACAAAATGGTAATACGACATAGGAAATCCATATCGTTATGATATTGCATATTGCTATCTTCTAAATAGTTGCCCTGAGCACCGACCCCAGGCCTGCAAAGTCAGTCAGACAATGTAAATGTCAGGCTGCTTCCCTACTTCAGTTACTCGGTGGTTATCATCTTACCTGTGTCCCGTCTGGGCTCCCACAGATAGTGCGGCGGGGCTCCGGGGTGGCTTCCTTGCTGCTTCTCCCTGGCCGGAAGGACCCACGCTGGCTCACAGTGACACCACACAGCTTCCTTGCTGCTACTTTAATTGATTTTTAAGTATAATGTTTTATTAATTTTGCATTTCTGGGGAAACTCTATTGGTTATGATTTAATATACATTCTACTGTATTGCAACTGTGCTCTAATAACTGACTTTGGGTTGGGAAATTTATAGTAATGAGTGAGATTTGCCCGTTTCTCATTTTTTGCCATGTTCTCATTGCCTGTTGAGTATGGAAGTGATGCTGATCTCATGAGGAGAGTTGCTGGATCCTCCCTTATATCTTTTTTTTTTAATTTTTTATTTAAAGAGAAAAACAAAACAAAACAAAACAGTAAAATGGTACAAGTAATACAGAATTTCAAGAGAAAAAATATACAGTAAGAAATCATTAGTTAATAGATCACATATTATCATCTCAGAAGCAGTTGTCCAGATTACAAAATTAAAGCATACAAAGTGGACATTAAAGCATACAAAGCTCTGTTCAATGATCCAACAAATACTCAGTAATACAGTTTTCTATCCTACACACTTAAATATACATGCAGTTATATCCTTTAGATCACTTTCTTTCCTCTCTTTTTTACAATAACAATTACACATTTTGGTTTTTATTACTCCCATAGTTCTTATAACTTTTTCTTTGAAGAGGAAAAACAAAACAAAAAACAAAACAAAACAAAGCAGAACAAAAAAACCCCCAATGTGACAAAGCAAAACAGAGTCAGTTAGAACAGGAGGATGGACATAGTATATAATGTAAATAGAGATTACCAGGTGATCAACAATGGTTATCATTATGCCTCTTGCTATCTTAAAAAGAGTTGCCTGTATCATCTCGTATAAGAGAATTGAACAAAACAGTACAGAACAAGACCAATAAAACCCACATTGGAGACCTTACAGGACTTCCAAAGAAGATAATAGTCAAACCATAATGGGCATCATAGAATATCTTGTTGCCTTCAAAGTGGTTGCCTATACCCTCAAATTTGATACTATTAAACAAAACAGAATATAATAAAATCAGTCAGAACAAGATGTGTCCTCCCTTATTTCTTATTTTTAAAAAGCTTTTGCAAGGTAGAAGTGATAGTTTTCTTGGATTGTTTATAAAACTCACCATTATAGCCATTTGGACCTGAAATTTTCTTTGAGGAATTGATTTTGTTTACTGATTGAACTTTTTCAACAGTTATAAATTCATGCAGGTTTTCTATTACTTCTTAGTTTTGATGAATTAATTTTCTAGAATTTTATTTAATGAGAAATTTAGAATTATTTGTTTAGAGTTATCCAAAAAATTCTTTATTTAACTATCAGATATGTTACTTTTTATTTCTAATACAAGTTATTGATATTTTCCCCATATACTCACTTCACCAGAGGAATGTAAATTATCTTTTCAAGAAGTAATGCTTTATTAGCTGTCCTTTCTCTCATATTTTATTCTAGGATGTTATGATTTGCTTTCATGTTTTACTTTTATTTTATTTTTCTTGATTTTATTGTTCTTTTTATAACATCCTAAGATGGAAGTTTAGCTCACTATTTTGCAATCTTTATTTTTTTGCTAACATTTGCATGTAATGTTGTAAATTTCCTGTGTTGGTCTTTGTTCAGGTGAAAAAATATTATTCTAGTAGCCATTATGACTTATTTTACTTCTACATTATTCCTAGCTGGCTTCCCAGTTATCACAAATGTAGAGATTTTTAGTTATATTTTGTTATAATTTTTCACAGAACTGTATCTGGATGCACAAATCTGCATAATTTGATATTTTTTGAGTTTGTTTTATGGCTCAGTCAGTGAGCAAGTTTTGCAGTTTTCTAAAGATTATGTTCTCTGCAAGTGTTAAGTATAATGTTCTATCCATGTTCATTAGGTGAACATTGATAATTATGTCACAACCTGTATCATTACTGAATTTAAAATAACCTGTTCAATCAATTACCATGAATGTATTAAAATATCACAATAAGAATGGATTTCTCTATTTATCCTTCTTCTATTAATTTTTCTTTATGAATATTTGTGACTCTTCCATTCCTAAAAAATGTAGATTGTTATAGTTTCCTAGTGAGTGAAAGGTTTTATTCTTATCACGTGAATCTTTGTAATAATATATCCAAGTATATGTTTAAGATTATAGAGACACTCATATTTTTATGTCTTACAAATTTTCTTGTTTATAATCTTTCTCTCTTTTTACATACCTAAATATTTGGTGAAGTATACAGAAAATGTACAATACCACTCATGCATTCTGTAATGACTTTTTCAAAAGGAACACTATCAGATCCCCACCACCCAGGCTGTGAAACAGAGCATGACCAACACCAATGTTCCTCTTTACATCCCTGTCCAGAGGTAGTCAATAGTTATAATTCTGAGTAACATCACACAAGATGCAGAATAATAATTTCTAAAAAGTACAAGCGATATGTTGAGAGAGAACCACTTTAGTGATATGATTTCTTTTTAAAGTAATACATAATTATATTAAAAATAATATATTCCCCTAGGAAATAAAAAGTGTTGACTATATGCATAAATTCCACATAGAGAAGCATTTTTAAGTTAAAGCTCTGGAAGACAAGTTGACTTGATAATATACAAGATAAAATAATATAAAGATAAAAACTACCTTCCAGAAGAAAATTACAAAGGAAGGAACTGAGTCACTTAGCAAGACAGAGAAGACAAAGATAATAATATGTTTGATGTGAAAAAAGCCTATATAATTCAATAATTCTCCCTCCTCAGATAATGAGAGGATGACATGAACAAACAATAGGAGAGTTAAAAAGTTTGGTTAACAGATACAGGAAAATAGTTCCATCACCAATAATCAAAGAAATGAAAATAAAATCATAGAAATAGCACTTTGGCCTTTCTTTTCTTTCTTTCATTCTTTTTTTCAGTGGTGCTAGGATTAATCTAAGTCCTTCATGCAGAGCTACATTCCAACCTTATAATTTTTTTTTAAATTTTGAGACAATGTCTGACTAAATCACTAAATTGTCTAGGCTGCGCTTGAAATTTTGACTTTTTTGCTGTAACCTATTAGATTGTTGGAATTAGAGGCCTTCACTATCATTAACTATCATATTAATAATTATTAAGGAGAAAACTTTAACATCAAAATCCTAGAGGTTACAGATAAAAGGCAGATTAATTGGAAAAATATTTTTATGACGTCTTAAGGTAGACTTTCAAAATACATAAAGAGCCCGAGAATATTTTACTTAGGTATCTTACTTCTTCAAACAGTTATGGCAATGGACCATAAATATAAAAAAGATTTCAGAAACTTTCACTGCATCATTTTTTGTAACACTGAAAGCTTAGAAACTCCTTAATCGTCTGACCACAGTGAAAGATTATATGAATCATGACCCTGTCTTCTGATGTAATCTTGGTGAGCCAAGTTTTCAAGAGAATGAATAAAAATACGGAGACAACTCATTTTGTAAGACTAGTTGAAAAACTATATATGATTTCACTCATAGCATGTTACAAAAAAGTTAGAATTAGAGACAGAAGAAAAATAATATATCAATAACTTGTTTAAATGAAAAATAGTGTTTTCTTTTTCCTACTTATTTATGATTTACAAATTTATATAATGAGTATTATATAAAGTACAGTCAATAAAGCAAACCAGAGTTTAAAAACTAAAGAACCAAGGCCTTGTCCTCACAACTAATAATCACTCCCTGTTAAGGATCTTAGACCTAATCTGCATAGGTGGTTTATTCCAGTCTCCTGATCTAGCTGTGCTCAGTTTCTTCCAAGAATTGTTCTTGCTTTTTGAGTTCCAGCAAATAGCATATATTTTTGATTCAGCTTTCTTCAATTAGAGGTTACTCCAGATAAGTAAGATATTTTCAGATCTGGGATTGGAAATGCTCCCTGTAAATGCTCAGGCCTCTTGATCCTTGCCAGATTTTGTCAGGATTTCTTGTGTGCTGAGACCTCTTAATCATAGATGAATGCAATTGCTGTTCTGCTTCCTCCACTCTGGGGAAGTACCCTTTATCGAGTATTGCATTTTTCTAAGCCAAAGAGCCTCCATAAAGCCTCCTTCATGTTTCGGTTCCTTAGGCTGTAGATAAAAGGATTCAGCATTGGGATAAGCATTGTGTATATCACAGATGCAGTCATTCCAGTGTCTGCTGAGTAGGACGATGATGGCTGGAAATACACGAGAAAAAGTGTCCCATAGAAAAGAGTGACCACTGTCAAGTGAGAGCCACAAGTAGAGAAGAGTTTGTGTTTCCCCCCAGCAGAGGGGATCCTAAGGATGGTGTGTGTGATGTGAGCATAAGAGACCAGGACACAGGTGAGTGGAATCATGCCTGAGAGAACTGCTTCAGTTAACATTGTGACCTGAAAGTGATGAGTGTCTGAACAGGCAAGCTTGAGGAGTGGAGGTACATCACAGAAAAAGTGTGGGATGGTGTGGGAGGCACAGAAGGAGAACTGAGCCACGAGAAGAATGAGGGAAACGGCCAGCAGGTTGGAGCAGAATGAAGATACAGCTACCAGAAGAAGGCAGCACTGGGGACGCATGATCATGGTATAGTACAGAGGGAGACAGATGGCCACATAGCGGTCATACGCCATCACGGCCAGCAGGAAGTCATCCAGCAGGGTCAATGCCATGAAGAAGTACATCTGCACAAGGCACCCAGTGTGGGAGATGGTGTGGCGCTGTGTGTGGATGTTCACCAGCACCTTGGGGATGATGGTGCAGGTGAAGCAGGTATCGATGAAGGAGAGGTTGGCCAGGAAGAAGTACATGGGGGTGTGGAGGTGCTGGTCAGAGCCAATGGCCAGAATGATGAGTATATTTCCCAGCAGGGTGGTCAGGTGCATGCTCAGGAAGAGCCCGAACAGGAGAGGCTGCTGCTCTGGGTGTTCAGAGAAGCCCAGGAGCAGAAAGTCAGAGACGGCAGTTTGATTTCTCATTTCCATATTTATTTTTGGTACTGAGGATTGAACTCATGACCTTGCACTTGCCAGGCAGGTGTTTATGCCACTGAGCTAAATACCCAGCCCTCTCATTTCCATTTAAAGTAGAACAGTGGGTAAAAAATATTGCTCAGATGTAGACTCTAAACATTTATATCATTCAGGGCCTTTCATCTACTTTCTGTGATGTTTTCAAAGGTTGTAGAAGTAAACTGGTGTGTTTTGAGGGAAGGCACATAAACATACCCAGAAGTGAGAAGCCCCAACTATAATGAGAGATCTCGTTAGGTTGAATTTTGCATTTTGGTTATCAAATAAGTTGTCCTGTAGACTTTGTCTCTGAAGATGAACTGGAGATGAAGGGGAAGAAATTTCTTAAGTCTTAGTCTCCCCTTTTTCTCTTCCTTTTTAAAATAAGAAAACTATCAATTTCATAGGTTTGTGATACTTGAATGTAGTATCTTTACTAGAAAAAGTGTACTTGTGTATGTGTGTGTTCTGGCAGTGTGTGTGTTAGGGATGGAAAAGGTATTGATTTACAAAGATGGGTCACAGCTGGGCCTCTGATATTCTTGGTAAATGGGAATCTCTGCTGTGCTTGGGCAGTGGTGCAGAATGATTCTGAATGCTGTCATAACTGAGTGGGCTGAGAGTGAAGAGTGCAAGAATAAAACAGGTCATGGAAAATTTTACCACACAGTTACAGTAGGAAAATCAGACTCTATTTAGTTGAAAGTGAGGAAGAGGCAGAAAAGGAGGAAACGTTAGGAGAGACAGAGAGAGGGAGATGAAAAGAATAGGAGAGAGACATGATAGATAGATAGATAGATAGATAGATAGATAGATAGAGCTTTTGTCTTTACTTCTTGTCTTACCTGGAGAGTTTGCTCATCCTCAGAGCACCATTGCTGGGTGCTGAGTCTGCCCTTCCTGTTTTGTCTACCTTCTCTACTTCTCCTGAAGAGGACGGCTGGGAGACTCAAGCGTTTTCCTTTTCTAACATAACAACGACTAAATGCTTGGATCTGGAGCAATCTGTTCTCAGGAACAGGGGCCTGGAAGATCTACGGGCTTTTCACAGGCAGTGTCTCCTGAGATCCAGTCCCAGACCTTCTGGTTAGAGACAAGATGCGGCAAATGTCCAATTGACTAGCTGTCCCCTCTGGGTCCAAGAGTCGTGAGTTCCAGAAGTGTCAGGAATATTTCTCTTTCAGAGTAATCAGGCCTGGGCATACCCTTCCTGTGGGCAAAGGAATGGGAGAGCTCCAGCTTTCCCCACCTTTGTCTTCCACAAAGTCCTCACATTCTATTTAGGTTCCAATCTGTGTTAAGGGAATCTCTCAGCTCCCAGCAAGTAAATAATAATGTGTACCTAGCACAGATTTGGTATAGATTGGGCAGCACAATCATTGCTTTCAAAAGTCCATAGTTCTACCAGGTAGAAATACCAGAAGAGAGAGATGACTCATATATACAATCTAGGGAAGTTATAAGGGCAATATTATTAAAATAATTTTTAAAAGAACATAGTGCATAACATACAAAAAGTGTATAAAAACACCAGAACAATTTTATTGTTTTACCTTCTATCACTATATACATATGACATGCATTATATTTGCCCATGTTTGTCCTTTTCATGAATGAAATGATTCATCTTTCAGTCCATATGTTTTTCATACCCATGTTGGAACTCGTAGTTATAGGTCCTTCTTTTTCAGTGCTGTGTAGGAGATGTTTATACTATCATTTCTACTACTGCAGGGTTTTTCACTTTAGAAAACAGTATATCTACAGTTTTAGAAAAGAACACTCGTAGATCTTAGTTATTCATAACAACTGTGACCATAGCCACATAATTATCTGTGTCTGGAACTGGTACAAAATAAGTTTGTTGAAACTTGATAAAATATTTTTTCATTAATTTTTGGATCTCATAACTGGTGAAGGGATTGTGAACTTGTATTTATTTGTGAGGTTGTATTATAATGTATTTATGTAGTCTAATGTTGAACATGTTGTTTTCATATCTTTGTCATTATTCAAAATTTATTATCTTAAATGGAAAACCTGTTAGTCACTTAAAAATGCATTAATGACATCTGAATTAATGTGGCCTAGTCTTCTGTACTATTTCATCTCAAGAAAAACTCCTGCAAACAAATTGGAGAAACGTTTTGATACCACCATCTTCTAAGGAGAACATCTCTACAATAGCAATAATTTATCGTTTTCTTTTCTATTATTGATACTTTAGTGATAGCCCAAGATTTGTTGTTTCAACAGAAAGGAGTCAGAAACTGGGATTTTGTTGTTTATCACACTTGAATCAGATTGAATTGTATTGCATTTATTTATTTTTTGAGACAGGATCTCACTGTGTATTTCAGGCTGGCCTTGAACTCATGACAATACTTGTGCCTCCCATGTGCTGACATTGCAGGTGTGCACCAGCACACCCCGTCATTGTTAAAGTGAACTATAAAACCACAATAAGTGAAAGCAGTATAGATGTTCATTTTGAACTTATGCCATAAACATCTTACACAATCTCCTGGTACCCCTGCTCAAGTTTCTCCACAGTGTGTACCAGGCATAGCATTTTTCACTGGGCATTGATTAATGCACTAGCTTATGTCTTCCATGGAGCAATACCAAGATATGATTAGAGTTATGTATTAGTGAGAGTTCTCCACAGGAATACAGGTGCTGTAGTACAGCGCCCAGGCCTGGGAACCCAAGGAGATAGTGGTGTAAGTCCCTGTTCAACATTGAAAGACTGAGAATCATGAATGGTGATGTTCGAATTCAGAAGATGGCTATCTTAGATCAAGAAAAAGACTGAATTCACCTTTCCTCTGCCTTTTGTTCTATTAGGGTCCTCAGTGGATTGTACGATACCCACCCACAACAGTGAGGGTGATCTTTACGCAGTCTATAGATTCAAGTGATAATATTTTCTAGAAACAGCATTTGAGATAAGCTCAGAAAAAGTGTTTTATCAGCTATCTGTACATCCCTTAATTTAGTCAAATCTATGGAAAAGTTGGCCACCACATTGCTTAAGAGATTTATTAGGGAGGCAGTGTGAGAAATCTTTCTGACTCGCTTTGTGATCTATGGAAGAAAAGAAGGAAGATTGGAGCAGGAAGAGCCTTGATGTGCAATTAAGAACCAAGAAATATTTGTCCAATGAGAGATTCTAGAATCAACATTGTCCATTAGGAAAGCCCCGTATTTCTCTCGAAGGGGTCCATCTCGGTAACTCTGCAATGCTCAGTATTGGCTAGGAGCAGCCTGTATGACTGTGGCCATGGCAGAGACATGGAGGTTCATTGTTGAACTAATGATTAACTCCAAGAGCTAATAAAATACACATATTTTATTCTGTTCTCCTAGCCAATTTTCTCAAGGCATGTTTCATATCCTTGTTCCTAAGGCTATAAATGAAAGGATTCAGCATGGGAGTAACTACCGTATAGATGACAGTGACCACGCGGTTCTTTGTCACTGAGTAGGTAGATGAGGGGCGGATGTACACGGATATTATGGTACCATAGAATAGTGCTACAACTGTTAGATGAGAGCCACAGGTGGAGAAGACCTTGTACCTGCCTCCCCCTGAAGGCACCCTCAGAACAGCACAGGTGATGTAGACATAAGAGATAACAATGAAGATAAAAGGGCTCATAATCACAAAGGAGCCCTCCATGAAGGCCAAAAGCTCATTGACAGAGGTGTCTGAGCAGGAGAGTGTCAGCAATGGCTGGACATCACAAAAGAAGTGGTGGATGACATTGGGCCCACAGAAGGAGAGGTGGCCCATGAGAATTGTGTGGATGAGTGAGTGAAGGTGAGAAACCACCCAGGATGCAGTCACCAGCAGGAGATAACACCTGGTGCTCATGATTGTGGTATAACGCAGTGGGTTACAGATGGCCACATAGCGGTCAAAGGCCATGGCAGCCAGGAGGAAACTGTCTGTGATACCAAAGGCCACAAAGAAATACATCTGGGTGAGGCACAGGGTAAAGAGGACAGTCTTTCTCTGTGTCATCATGTTCAGTAACATCTGGGGCACAATGACAGTGGAGAAGCAGATGTCTACCAGGGATAGGTTGGAGAGGAGGAAGTACATGGGAGTATGTAGGTGGGCATCCTGCCAGATGGCTGCAATGATGACTGAGTTGCCTACAATGTTGACAAGGTACATGACAAGGAAGCTGGCAAAAAGCCACAGCTGTTGTTTGGGATCAGTGGTGAGTCCTAGAAGGAGGAATTCGGTCACGTGGCTCTGGTTTTCCCTTGGCATTGCTGACCTGTAAGTAGAAAACGTATGAAGGAAAGTTAGGTGTGTCCTGGCTTGGAATCATTATCCTGATAGAGGGAATAGGTACCTCACGAGGTTTTCCAGTTTGCACACTGCATCAGGGGAGCCATTCTGCAGACTGCCAGATAGTCTATGATACAACATCTTAGCATTTACCTTTGATTTTGCACTAAATTTCGTGAGTTTGAACAAAAGCTTCAGCTCTTCTTTCTTGTCCAAAAGGTGAAACTTGGATATCCACATTCTTAGGCCATTTTGAGGACAAATAGTAAATATTGTAGAAAAAGTGTTCAGAAAATAATCATTTGGCTCAATTTCAAAGGTGGTGTATTTATGACATATCATTTTGCTCTTCTTGGCTTCAGGTACAACTCCTGTGTACAACACCATCCTCCTCTTGATGCTTATGGCCAGGATTTCTTTTCCTTTTCTTCCTTCATAAACAGAAGGGGGAGGGTATCCTACTTTTTTCTGTAGAAGTCATACAAACATTTTAGGAACTGTATTCTGGGATCAAAGTCTATTTTGGGAAAATATATTTTTGTAATTTATTTGAGAGCTTCATTATGGGCAGAAATATTAATTTAAGAGTAACTGCAACTTGGAAATTTGACATGTCCATCAGGGCATGGAACTGTCCAGGTTGGGTATAAAATATTTCTGGCAAAGGGAGCTTATTTACGTAACATTGGATTTGATCTTTCATGCAAGTGGGTGGCATTAAGGAAGAGGTAAAGGAATTAGGAAGTGGATGTTCTTTTAAGCAAGAAGAGTGTAAGAGGTGGTATTGTGGGAAACAGAAAGGTGACGTTGTATTATGGCAAAATACACTGAGAGATATGAATAAGAAGGTGCTGAGACTAAGGAACTGGCTTCTCATTCCCAGAGTCTGGAAAATTCCAGGCTCCGATGTGGCAGGAATTGTGGCACACAAGTCATTTATCAAGGTGAGGAGTCAATTCAAATGCAACAAGCCCAGAAAACCACGAGGGCATAATGTTAGCAGTCAGCATCCAACTGGTTGAAAGTGAGACCACTGAGTAACAGAATGCACATTTTTGTGCCATCTCCAACATTAAAATGACCCCTTGGGAAGTTGTTGTTAAGTTCATGTAAGATAACATATTTAAAAAGTGTTGAGATCTATCATGTTCTATGCAAATGTTACTCAGGTAAATAACAATATTTCTTATTAGTTATTTATACCTAATTGTATGCAGCTAAAATATAGCAGATGAAGTCTAGAGGCCGGCAGCAGGTATGGGGGTTAGTGTGTTTGCAAGGACTAAAAGGAGTCTGCAATAGTCTCTGGAAGGAGTGAGCTCCTCTTACACTTCAGTCCCTACATGAGCTGAAAGAGGCAAAAGATAAACATGGTGCAAAACTTAGATACACTGGATTTGCCTGGGGAGAAAAGGAAAAGAACAAAAATTCTCAAGAACTTTCTGCTCTTTAGGACCGTTACCTTATGAATACGTCAAAGTGACTACAGTCACTTTAACAAATTACTATAAACTAAGTGACTCTAAACAGCACGAACTTATTGTCTTGCATTATATAGGTCAGACTTCTGGGCTAAAATCAAGGTTTGAACAACTCAAAGATTCACATAAATTTTTCTGGTCTGTTGCACTATATCATGACTACAGTTAATGGTAATGTATTTTACATTCCAAAAGTGCTAGTGGAGATTTTATTTATTTATTTATTTTGAAGAGAATGAAATAAAATGAGACAAAACAAAATGGAGTCAATCAAAACAAAAGGATGAACATGGTACATGACTTAAGAACAAAATGCAAGGACATCAATAATAGCTACCATAATGCCTCTTGTTATCTTCAAAAGAATTGCCTATATCATCAGGCATAATAAGATCAAACAAAACAGTACAGAACAAAACCAATTAAAAACAAAAACAATGTAGACATTAGAGGGCTTCAAAAGAAGATAATAGCAAAACCACAATGGGAATTGTAGTGTATCTTATTGTCTTCAAAGTAGTTGTCTATACTATCAGACTTGATACTATCAAACAAAACAGAATAGAATATAAATCAGTCAAAACAAAACAATGAAAGCAATACAGGGATTCAAATCAAGCAAATTGGAAATAAGAAATGGTTACCATAATATATCTTCTAGCAGAGATTTAAAAAAATTATTGTCACAAAAAATTGGTGAGGTGTTGTAGATGTTAGTTAGCATGGTTGAGTCTTCTTTCTAACGTGTAGATAGAACAAAATTCTACTCTATATTCCACAAATACACAGAGTTTTATTTTGTCAATTAAATATTTCAAAAGAAAGATAATTTGAATTGAAGTTTTCTAGAAAAACTTCTAAAAGACATGCCAGAAAAATATGAATGATAGTTAGAATCAATGGTCTGTAAATTGGTGGTAAAAAGAGAATTAAGAGCAAAATTTGATGACCTGGAATACCAAAAATAACAAAGATTAATGATTAATAGAGCCAAGATAATATTGTAATATGGTGAAGCATGATTCCAATAATACAAGAAATTAGAAATCTAATCTCTGGAACCTTTAAGTAGTTTCTTATAGGAAAAAAGGTACGATCCCTGGTACCAAAAGAAAAAAAAAAGAAAAAAGTTCTTTGCAGATGTGATTATGGATTTTGTGTGTAGGGAATTGTTCTGAATTATCCAGGTAGGCTCTCAATGCAATCACAAGTGTCCTTATAAGAAGAAAGAGTGACTTGGCGAATAAAGAGAAGCATGTGAGGGAAGTAAAGGGAAGAAAAGTCATAAAGATGGAAAGCGGTTTCTTGTTTTCCAGGTTGAAGTGATGCGACTCTAAGTTAAAGGATGTTTGCAACCTGCAGAAGCTGGAGGAAGCAGGGAATGGATTACCTTCTGGAGCCTCAGGGGGGTCGTGGTCCCACTGACCTTAGTTTCAGCCCAGGAAAACTGATTTTGATTTAGGGGTTGAGAACTTGGAAAAATACAGCTTTAAGTCACTAAGTTATCCTTCGTTAAGTAATCATCGAAAAGTAATATTCCAGCCACATAAAAAATGAAATAGATTTCTGGCAAGACTGAAAATAGTAAGTTTTGCAAACAAAATTAGAAAATCTAGATGTAACAGAAAAATTTCTATAAACACATAAAATAGAGAGGAGTAATATGAATATACTAACTAATGTAAAAAACTAGAAATGCTAGTCAAAGACTTCTTGAATAAATTTAAGAAAAAAATCCCTCAACTTTAAGAAAAACTGCATATCAGAATGATTTTAAGGTACATTCAACTAAAGTTTAAAAAGTGTTCTGTTTTGTTCAAGTTGTTCCAGAAACTAGGAGGAAGAAACACCTTCTCAGCTCATTTTACTAGATTAGTTTAATCCTGATTAAAAAACCAAAAAAAAATTACAGCTGTGTCCTCATTTTATTCAAAAATATGGTGCAAAATTCTAAATTAAGCAATGGTTAAATGAATTCGGTTAGCACTAAAGTATATCCCATGAATAAGCATGTGGGTCCCAGTCATGCAAGGATGGTTCAATATAAAAATATCCATCAGTATACTTTTTGACATTAATAAAATACATGATAATTTCAGTTGAAGCAGAAAAAATTTCAAAGTTCAGTACCTGTTTATGATTATGATCTTTAGCTGACTAGGAACAGAAGAAAACTTCTTTAAAATTTTGTAAAAAACATGCAGAGACAAGCCCTGTGACATATATCATTTTCAGTAAAAAAACCCAAACGCATATATATATTCCATTTAAGATAAGTGAATAGGGGTGCACATGGCATCACCTCAAGCATGAGCAGCTGCACGCGGAAATCAAAGACAATGGCCAAGAATAAACTAAGAGGGCAGAAGTCCAAGACAGTATTTCACATAGCCAACCAAGAATGCTTTAAGTCTAAAGGCAAAGCAAAATCAGTTACCTCTAATCTTAAGAAGATAAACATTGTGAATGATGAAAAGGTTTGCAGAATGAGTAATGTTTTTGTAAACATTCAGAAGGAACTCGCTCACTTCTCAAAAAACCTTACTCTTGAAACTGCAGAAAGAGCTGGTTAATCAGCAGCATCATGAAAATGAACTGATTAATGTTGATGAAGCTGCAAGATGAATGGCTCAATTGTAATACAGTGGATATGTATCAAATAAACAAACTTAATGAAATAAGCATTTTATACAAACAAAGATCAATAGGTTGGAACACCCATTATCATCACAAGTGTTTCGCATGGTACTGAAAATCCTGACAAACATTGTAAGAAGAAAAAGCCAAACAAACAAATAGAAAAAATATAGAAAATTTTCATCCTTTAAAGAAAGTAAGATTATTAAAAAAAGAACAGAGTCAACCAATGAACTACTAGAATAGTGTGATTCTTGATATATGATCATTTTATAAAATAGTATTTCTTTACATTAGAAATAAGAAGAATACATAATAAAAAGATGCTACTCACTGTTGTAGCAAAATCTTTAAAACTCTAGGAATTAATTTATCTAAGGATATACCAAACACTATGAGGAAACACTTTTAACTAAAGAGCAAATAATATGATTGAAATAAATGGGGAGAAAGTGTATCTTCTTGGATGTAAAAAATGTTATTTTATTCCCAGATTAATCTATAAATTTAATTCAATCTTAAAATACCTGTTGGATTTTGAAAGTCCTTGATAAATTTATTATCATGCTTACATGGAACAATAAAGACTTGGAAGTAGCCAACTTAAATTTAAAAATGACAAGTAAAGAGAGACGCCTGTCTTTTCAGAAGTTAAGGAAAGTTAAAGTTTGCAATGATATGGAGTAGTGTGGTTTCTTGATGCAAGAATAGATAATATCCTCGGCATGGTGGTGCATACCTGTAATCCTAGCACTTGGGATGCTCAGGCAGGAGGATCATTGCAAGTTTGAGACCAGCATAGGCCACAAAGTGAATTCCAGGCCAGCCTGAACTGCATAGTGAGACCTTGTTTTAAAAAGACAGAAAAATAAAAACGAGGAGTGGATAATAGACCTATGGAAACAGGATAGATAAAATGTAGAACAGAAAGACTGACATTTATGTAAGAATTTTGTAGCACTGAAAACACCAGTGGAAAAAGGATGGAATGCTGGAGTACTGAGAAAAACTAGTTCAACGCAGTAAGGATAATAAATGAAAATTGTTATCTAACATTATACACCCAGGTGGCATCTAGATGTACCATAGTTTTACATGTGACACAAGAATCTATGCAGAAAAAATATGGCAGAATATCTATGAATTAGAAGGGAAGAATTTAAACAAGACTCATAACATTGAAAATCTTAAAGGCACAAATTAAATTGATTACCTCATAATTAGAAATAAAAAGTCATACAAAGGACAGATGAAGTGCTAATAGCTAGACTATTGAATTATCATTCTTATTTCAGAAGGAAAACTATAAGCCCTTCCACAGAAAAGTGTAGAAGGTACCAAAAGGCTAACAAGTATATGAAAAGGTGATAAAATTCATTGGTTGGCAGAGAAGTGGAAAAGTAAACAATATTTTACTTTACATTTTTGCCTTAGTAAACATTGGCAAGGAAAATAAAGACAAATGTTAGTAGGAATATGAAAATATAGGGACCCAAAGTGACAGCCAGTGTGAGTGTACACTGGTGTAATAGTCTGAAGAGCAAACTGTCTCATGAACGTACCATGACCCAAGCTTCCTGAATGTATGTCCCAGAGATCTCCAGACAGGCATACAAGCTCATGGGTGAGGATAGTCTTGTAGTCATTTGCAATAGTGGGGACTCTATGATATCACCTACAGTCAACTCTATTGTATCACAAGCTATATGGCATAGTTGAAGCTCTGTGTGTGTGGTCATGTTCTTCATTTTATAATGTGGGGTCATAGGAGACAAATGATATAATGGTACTTCAGTTCACAAAATTAATTTTTTCCACAATTATAGTCACATACAGAATAGAATGAGAACCGAATCAAATTTTCCCATGTGATCAACACTGAACCTAACCATTGGACTTGACTTGGTTCTCGTCCAATTCACTTTATGATCAGAATCACGGAAAGAACTAAGTCTGTGAAGTAAAGGAACACTGTATTTGTGAAATCCTAGATTGTTGGAGTGGAAGTGATTCTAGAACTTTGTTTTCCAATTGTGTTCTCTAGGAGACTCAGAAACCACTCCAAGAAGGTTCAGGCAGATGAGGGGACTGCTGAATGGAGGGGCTCTAGGTCTATTTTTTAATTGTGAGAATTCTATTTATATGTTTTGTATATTGAATAACTGCATAAGTAGCAGTATGAAGGTGGTTGAGAATAATACATTCATTTTAACAGGGAAAAATCAAGGCTCAGAAAGGTGCTATCACAAATTATCAGTTGAAATGGTGTGACAACCCAGGGCTTACCAGAAGTTTTCTCTTCCCTGATCAACCTTGTGTGTGATGTTACGGTCGATGCTGTTCAAGATGTCCAGAGGCTGGGTTGAGGGCATAGAATCTGGAGCTTTTCTCGGCAGCACAGCTGTAGGGTCAACTGGGAGCTGGGTGGTGCATCAGGGCAGTTACAACATCCCTCCCAAAGTATAAAACCCCTTTTTAAAGATATTTTGCACCAACAACAAATCCTTCCTGTGCTGTACAAGTGGAAGAGAAGGAAAGGAGTGTGGAGACTGTTCTGTTAGGAGTATAGGCAGGATGCTTAAAGTTTAATTGGTACAGGCAGATGATCTCGTTTATAGTCTCAGCTGCACCGAGCCTCAGGTTCCATGCTTCTAAAAAGAGGATCACACAAAACAATTTCTCAGTTTTTAGTGCTCTGCAACTGCAGGATTTAAGTATAGAGCTGGTATTAGAAATAATTAGCTACTGACAGAGGAAAGTGTTGATGACTTCCAGGGTGGCCAGTTGAGGGTCCAACAATCTCTGCTTCATGGACTTCTGTGACTAGAAGAATGGGGTGGGGCACAGGGAGAAGAGCAGAAGTCTCATACTAGACAGAGAAGGAGAGGAACCAAGCTTGGTGTGAGAGGTGACAGGACTCACTGTACTCTGGAAGTTGTGTGTGTATGATTGTCATTTCAGTCACATTTTTCAAATGTGACCCCAGACATGAGGAGCATGTGGCTTTTCTTTATCCCCACCTGCCATGGCATCTATTTCAGGTTTCACTAAGTGGTGAGGAATAGGGGGAGACCTGGAAGAAGGTTATTGTTCTTCAGATAACCTCACCCTAAGGAGATAGGCTGTCTTCCATCCACTAACCCCAGGGAGCTCATTAAGAATAGAGGCTTGGGAGAATAGTAGAGATTGCAGAATATTAGGATTAACAAGTTTCTTCAGATACTTAAATAGAGATAATTAGTAGCTTGTTATCATCTCGATTTTGAAGGAGATTGAAGTACTTAAGTAGAGAGGATTTGGTCCTGGGATGCTGGCAGTGGTGGCAACAGCAGTGGGGGGAGGTTGTGATTCCATGGGAAAGATCGTTTGGATGAAGATTCCTGGGATCTAGTCAGGCCGAGTAGCTACAACTTGAGGCGATTCATAACTTCTCTGAATTTTATATTTCTTATTGATAGAACATACTTAGTAGAACCAGTGAGTTAGACATGGCTACTTGACTATAGACTGAATCCTATGAACCATGAGCCAAATGAAGCCTCTTCTCCTTTAAGTTGTGGATGTTGAGTATTGTGTTGTAGTGATGGACAAACTGACTAATACAGCATCTTAGTATTATTATGAAAATTATTTTGGTGTCATGACTCTTGCTACAGTCTTTGGGACTCCATAACTTTGGACCATAATTTGAGAATCACTTCCTCTCTTCTGCTTAGCCTTTGGTGAATTCTTACCTTATGTAGTAGTTTTACATATTTTGACATTCATATGAGACATTCATCACACTTTATATGCATCTTGGATGAAAGCTAAACAAAGGTGTGGTAGTTTACTTTTTCAAGAGATGATGGACTTACAGGCACATTTATAAAAGATTTTCCTGTGAATAATTTTTAAATGTTCCTATGCAAAATTGACTGTCCAGCTAATGTTTCAAACATATTATTGTGTATATCAATGCACATTTAGTGTGATCTCTTAGCACTATATGGAAATGTATATATCATCATACTATTAGGGTGTAATGTTTGGAACACAGCCTGTCTTCCCTTACTCTCCTATCCATAGAAGAGTTTAACTCAGCATATGTTTTTCTCTCTGCTCCCATCTCAGTGGAAAAGAAAATCAAACGAGAAATTCACCATCTAAGTTCCTAGGAGGCGTTCATGTTTGAATACATTATCCAGTGCTCTTTCTCTGTTATCTGTCTCCATATACAGTCATGCACTACATCATGGTGTTCCAGTCAACAGATTACATACGTGGTGGTTACATGAGATTATATTGTCTAGTAATGCAGCTTAGTTTGTGCAAGTATATTCTACGATGCTTGTAAATTGATGAAATTGTTTAATGATGCATTTCTTAGAATGTGTTCCTGTTGTTAAGTAATGCATGACTATACTTACAAACAACATTATCTGCACGCCTGTAATCCTAGCACTCAGGAGGTTGAGGCAGGAGGATTGTTGTGAGTTCAAGACCAGCCTGGGCTACAAAGCGCACTCAAGGCCAGCCTGTACTATATAGCGAGACCTTGTCTCAGAAAGACTCCCCCTCAACAAAACTAACGAGCCAAACAAAAAAAAAACCTATATTACATAGTAGCCACAAACAAAATTGAACACTTCTGGGTTTGATGTCTAATATTCTACTTGTTACCATGGGAAACAAGACTCATTTTCTTAATTTATAAAATGAGGATATAGTAGCACTCATCTCAGCATGTCATTTGAGGGTTACATACAATCAAGCAAACATTTAGCTTAAGAAGCACTCAATGAATGCTACTACCTTAAGGTAGAATTATATAGTGCCTAAAATTCTATAATGTTCTTCTGGTATGGTGAACTAATTAGAAATTCACAAAAGGCCCAAAGTGAAAACTCTATGTAATTCAGTACCAGGATACTTTATCTTCCCCGCTTCTGTGATCCCTAACATTTTTCTTATCTGTTTTATATCTGTTTTACATTTACCCATGTGAAAGGTGGCAGAATTACCCTTGGGAAAGACTCTGGTTCCGAGAGACCAAAGATGAGATGCCCCCAAGTAGTGAAAGAAAGCCACTGACACACGGAGGGGACTGGGGTTGCTCCTCTGCTGGTTTTGAGAAATGCTTGATCTCACCACAGATGATTTCTTTTAGAGTTTTACACTGCCCCATTTTACTTTATCTCCTTGACAACCTCACATGGTCGTGTCTACTTTCCTATGTTAAACACAGTCTCCCTGCTACTGGGCATAATAATTTTTTTGTACTGGAAATCAAACTCCCCATGACACACCATCCAGTATAAGATTTATTAAAATTTTGCCATCTTGCTTTATTTGTACACTTTAACCCTATTTGCTAGTATTTTAAAATAAATTACAGATATTGCATGATTTCATCATGTACCTCAGGATACAGGTATAAGAAATAAGAATGTGAAAACCTGAAATATCATCACTGTTCTTAAAAAATTGACAATAATTCACTCATACCACTTAATATCGAACTCATATCAATTTCTTAATTATCTTAGAATTTATTTTTTCTGTTTAATTGAATCAAAATTCAAGTATTGTCCATGTTATGGTTCTTAATCACACCAGTCCTCTTAATTTTTTGTTCTTGTTTATTGACACTTTTTTAGGAAGCACTGAAACTAGCTGGTAATTTACCCATTTTTCTGTCTCTTTCAAAACACCTGATTTGAAACAGTACTGCTTAATTCTAAGAAAATAATTAACAGAAATTAGAATGCTTGCTTCATTTTTCATACCTTTTCTCTCTTGGCCCCACATTTTGTTTGTCAGTCACATGCATCTACATTGTTAAAACAGTTATCATTAAATGGTATTCTTTTACCTCATAACTACTGCTTAGCATTAATTTAACAGTAAATGAATGATTTTTATTTATTTAATTCTTTAAAAATTTTTATTAGTACACAGTCAGGATATAAATTTTTTTTTATTTTAAAGAGAATAAGACAAAAGAGAACAGAACAAAGTAAATCAGAACAGAACAATGCAAGCAACACAGCAGTTCACAACAAGACAACTGGATATCAACAGTAGCTACCATAATGTCTATTTTCATTGAAATAGTTGAGCATACCTTCACATACAAAAGTATCAAACATAACAAAATAGTATAAAACCATTAAAGAGAATGAAAGTATCACAAGACATTCAAAACCCCATAACAGAAAATGAACAATGGCTACTGTAATATCTCATTTTCCTTAAAAAATTTGTTTATACTATCACACATATTAAAATCCAATAAGACACAACATGATAGAACCAATGGAAACAGAATAACAAAAGCATGGTAGGGCTTCAAAGCAAGATGCTATTAAATCATCAATGGCTGCCATAATGTATTGTTTACTTCAAAGTAGCTGTTCATACCATCACACATAATAAAACCAAACAAAATAGAATAAAACCATTCTAACCAATGGATAAAAACATTATAAGACTTCAAAGCAATATAATGGGGGAACCATAATTACCATAAAATCTTATGTACTCTTACAATTCTCATACTAAGGAAACTATATGGTATTTATACATGTGTGTTTGATTTATGTCACTCAGTATAGTCTCAAGTTGCATCCATTTATTTATAAATATCTCAATGTGATCATTCTTTATAGCTCAGTAGGACTCCACTGTATAAAAATACCACAACTTTTTTTATCCATTCCTCAATTGATGGACACTTAGGTTGTTTCCAAGACCTAGCTATTGCAAACTGTGCTGCTATAAACATGGGTGCACATATATTATTGTGATATGATGTCTTCCTTTTTCCCTGCAGCCTCCCCAGCATTTGTTGTTGGTAGTTTTCTTTTTTTTAAATTTTATTTAAGAGGAAAAAGAGATAAACACAAAACAAAACAAAGCGGTGTAAGGGTACACGTAATATAGAACTACAAAAAAAACATAACAGTAGGAAATCACCTGTTAATAGATTACATATTATCATCTTGAAAATAGTTGCTCAAATCACAGTATCAAAGAATACAAAGTGGACATTCAAACAGGGAGACTGCAAACAGCTGTGTTCAATGATCCAAAAACATTGATATAGTCAGCTTTTTAACACCCCTAAACACACTTGCTGTTATATCCGTTAGAGCTCTTTTTTTTCCCCTCTCTTTTTTACAACAAAATTTACACATTTTGGATTTTATTATTCCTTAGTTCTTATTACTTTTTTTGGGGGGGAGAGAATACAGTCAAATATGGCAAAACAAAGCTGTCAGTCAAAACCAAGGATAGACATAGCACATGATGTAGAACAGAGTACACGGTTATTAACAATGGTTATCAATGTTGTCTCTTGTTTCCTTAAAAAGAATTGTCTATCTCATTAGATATTATAAAGTTGGACAAAACAGTAGAGAACAAGACTAATAAAACTTAGGCATTGTAAGCATTACAGGACTTCCAAAGGAGACAATAGTCAAACCAGAATGGGCATCTTAGTGAATCTTATTGCCTTCAAAGTAGTTGCCTATACCCTCAAACTTGATACTATCATACAGAATGGAACAGAGTCTAATCAGTCAAAACAAGATCATGGGAGTATTATAGGACTTCAAAACAAGTTAATAGGAAATCAAAAAGAGTTACTATTATATATCCTAATTTTTTAAATTTTTCCCCTTATTTAAGACAAACATAAGAAATAACTAAATAATTTTTTTAAAGAATAAGGGGGAGATTGAGATAAAACAGGACATAACAATATAACAATAGAGGTCAAAGCTTGACTGTTTCAGCAACCTAGTACTTCACCACCATATAACCTGACTTAATAGTAGTTACCATAGTGTCTGTCTTTTTCCTTGAAATATTTGGATAAAACTTCATATACTATAGCTTCAAATATTTCCATATCAAGAAGCCCAGAAAAAAGCCTTTCTAATTAATGAGTGAAAACTTTATAAGGCTTCAAGGCCACATAATGGGGAATCATGATTACCATATATTTTTATATATTTGAATCATTACTTACATTAGGGAAACTATTCGGTATTCACACATGCGAGATTGATTTATTTCACTTATGAGTATGGTCTCAAGCTGAGCCCATTTATTGATAAATATCTCAATGTGATCCTTCTTTATAGCTGAATAATACTCCATTGTATAGAAATACCACAACTTTTTTATCCATTCCTCAGTTGATGGACACTTGGGTTGTTTCCAAGATCTGGCGATTACAAATTGTGCTGCTATAAACATAGGTGCACATATATCACTGTGGTATGATGCTTTCAGTTCTTCTGGGAAGATGCCTAGAAGTGGAATAGCTGGAATAAATGGGATTTCCAGTCCCAACTTTTTGAGAAATCTCCAGACAGATCTCCACAAAGGCTGTACCAGTCTACACTCCCACCAGCAGTGCAGGAGAGTTCCTTTTTCCCCACAGCCTCTCCAGCATTTGTTGTCGGTTTTCTTGATCCTGGCCATTCTTTCAGGAGTGAGATGGTATCTCAGTGTGGTTTTAATCTGCATTTCTCTAATGACCAAGTTGGTAGTTTTCTTGATCCTAGCCATTCTTTCTGGAGTGAGACGGAATCTCAGTGTGGTTTTAATTTGCATTTCTCTAATGACTAATTATGATGAATATTTTTTCATGTATTTATTTTCCATTGGTATTTCTTCATCTGAGAATTGTACATTCATCTCAAATGCCCATTTTTGGAATGGGTCTTTGAATTTTGGGGGTATGATTGTTTTTTAATTCTTTATATGTTCTACACAGAAGTCTTTTGTCTGAGGGACAGTTCACTAAGATTTTTTTCTCAGTTTGTGGGTTTTTTTTTTCACTATGCTGAAGATTTCTTTTAGCATGCAGAAACTCTTTAATAAGACATGATCCCAGTTATTGATTCTGGGAAGTATTTCCTGTGCAGTTTGATTCTTGTTCATCAATTGTCTATCTACCCCTGGGTCTTCAAGATTTTAACATACTTTGTCTTTTAATATTTAGATCTTTGATCCATTTAGACTTTAGTTTAGTACATGGTGATAGGCAGGGGTCTATGGAGAGCCAATTTTTTCTAGCATCATTTACTAAAGAGATTACCTTTCTTCCAGTGAATGTGTTTGGCCCCTTTATCAAAGATAAAGTGGCTGACTATGTTTGTAGTTGTAGTTGTAGCTCTATTCCATTGATTTTCAGGTCTGCTTTTATTCCAGTACCATGTTGATTTTATTACAGTAGCTTTGTAGTATAATTTCAAGTCAGGGATTTTGATGCCTCTTGCCTTGCCTTTGCTGCTTAGAATTGCCTTTGCTATTGTAGGTCTCTTCTGGTTCCAGATGAATTTTAGGAGTGATTTCTCTAGACCTATGAGGTATGCTAATGGTGTTTTGATTGGGATTGTATTAAATCTGCATAACACTTTTGGGAGAATAGCCATTTTCACAACATTTATTCTTCCTATAGATGAACAAGGGATGTCTTTCCATTTTCTGAGATCATCTTTGATTTCTTTTTTCAGAGTATTATAATTTTCCCTGAATAGTTCTTTTGTTAGATTGATTCTTAAGTATTTCATTTTTTGGATGCTATTTTGAAGGGTGTGGCTTCTCTTATGTTTCTCTCAGTGATTTTGTTGTTAGTGTATAGGAAGGCTATTGATTTTTGGGTGTTGACTTTGTATGCAGCTACATTACTGAACTTATTTATTGTATCTAGAGGTCTTACAATGGATTTTTGGGGACCGTCTACATAGAGTATCATGTCATATAAAATAATGATAATTAACCGGGCATGGTGGCGTTCGCTATAATCCCAGTACTTGGGAGGCTGTGGTGGGAGGATCGTTGCGAATTCGAGACCAGCCTAGGCTACAAAGTGAACTCAAGGCCAGCCTGAACTGCATAGCGAGACCCCGTCTCAAAAAAGACAAAAAAAAAATATGATAATTTAACTTCCTGTTTTCCTATCCTTACTCCTTTTATTTCTCTCTGTTGTCTAATTGTTTTGGCTAGTATTTACAGTACTGTGTTAAATAGGAGTGGTGATAATGGACATTCTTGTCTTGCTCCTGATTTTAGGGTAAAGGCTCTCAGTTTTTGGCTGTTTAATATGATGCTTGCTGTGGGTTGTCATAGATGTCATTTATCATATTGAGATAAAGACCATCAATTCCAATTTTCTGTAAGGTTCTTATCATGAACAAGTGTTGGGCCTTTATCAAAAGCTTTTTCTGCATCTATAGAAATGATCATGTGGGTCTTATTTTTGGCTCTGTTGATATGGTGGATTACATTTATTGATTTACATGTGTTGAACCATCCCTGCATGCCTGGGATGAATCTCACTTGGTCATGGTGTATAATCTTCTTGATGATTTGCTGCATTCTGTTTGCCAATATTTTACAGAGAATTTCTGCATCTATGTTCATTAGGGAGATTGGCCTGTAGTTCTCTTTTTAAGTTGGGTCTTTCTCACGTTTGGTACTAGAGCAATATTTGCTTTCAGGACTGAGTTAGGAAGAATTGCTTCCCTTTTAATTTCATTGAAGAGTTTGACGAATGTCAGCATTAAGTCTTCTTTGTATTTCTTGTAGAATACTGCAGTGAATTCATCTGGGCCTTGGCTCTTCATTAATAGAAATTGGGTTATTCAGCAGTTTTACATCTTCTTGACCTATCTTTGGTACTTCATATGTTTCTAGGAATCTGTCCATTCTGGGTTATCAAACCTATGAGAGTAGAGGTTTTCAAAATAGGTGTTGATGATCTTCTGTATTACTACAGAGTCTATAGTGATTTCGCCTTTTTTCATTTCTTATTGCATGAATTTGAGTTTTTCTTCCCTTTTTAAAATAAGGTTGACTAGAGGCTTATCAATTTTATTTATTCTTTCAAAGAACCAACTCTTTGATTCATTGATTCTTTGCATTGTTTTCTTAGTCTTTATTACATTAATTTATACTCTGATTTTTATAATTTCCTCCCTTCTTCTGGCTTTGTGCTTGACTTGCTCTTCTTTTTCTAGCTGTGTGAGAGGTAGCATCACGTTGTTTGTTTGTATTCGTTCTGTTTTCCTGATGTGGGAGCTCAGTGCAATAAATTTTTCTCTGAGGATAGCTTTCATTGCATCCCACAGATTCCAATAAGTTGTATTTGTATTTTTGTTTGCTTGTAGGTATTGTTTAATTTCTTCTTTAATTTCCCCTGTGACCCACTGATTACTCAAGAGTGTATTATTCAGTTTCCATGTGTTTGTGGGACTTTTGCAGTGTCTTTTATCATTAATTTCTAGATTCATGGTACTATAATCCAATAACATGTATGGTATAATTTCAACTCTTTTGCATGTATTTAAATATGTTCTGTGGGGGTAGTATATGGTCTATTTTAGAGAATGTCCCATGTACTCCTGAGAAGAATGTGTATTCTGATGTTGTTGGATGAACACTCTGTCTATGTCTATCAAGTCCATTTGTTCACAGGTGTGATTCAGTTCTGTTATTTCTTTGCTGATTTTCTGTCTGGCTGATCTGTCCTTTGGTGTCAATGGTGTGTTAAGATCTCCTGTTATAATTGTGTTACTGCTAATTTGGTTTTTCATTTCTATTAATACTTGCGTTGTATAACTGGGTGTTCTGGAATTTGTTCCTATATATTTTTAAGATAGTTATCTCTTCCTCTTGAAGTTTTCCCCTAACCAGTATGTAATGACCTTCTTTATCTCTTCTGATCATTCTTGAAGTTCACATTGTCTGCAAACAGAATAGCTACCCCCGCTTTTTTTTGGTTCCTGTTGCATGAAGTATTGTTTTCCACCTTTTGACTTTTAGTCTGTGAGTATCCCTTTGGGTTAGATGGGTTTCTTGTAGACAGCATATGGGTGGATGTTGTTTCTTGATCCATTCTGCCGGTTTGTTTCTTTTAATTGGTACATTGAGACCATTTACATTAATTGTTATAACTATTATATGTTGGTTTATTGTTGCCATATTATCTTTCTGCTGTTGCATCTTTATCTTTCTGTTCTGTTTGATTGTCTGCTTTGCTTAGTTGTTTTTTCATAAGTGTATCTAAACTGTCTTTCAGTATTCATTTCAGGGTTGGCTTGGTGATCATGAAGTTCTTTGGCTCTTCTTTGTCATGGAAGTATCTTGTTTCTCCATCAATTCTGAAGGACAGTTTTTCAGGATACATCAGTCTAGGTTGGAAATTATTTTTTTCAGGATTTGAAATACTTTACTCCATGCTCTTCTTGACTTTATTGTTTGTGCTGAGAAGTCTGCTGCGATTCTGATAGGTTTTCCTTTATAGGTGATCTGTCTTTTCTCACTGACAGCTTTTAATATTTTATTTTTATATTAGATTTCTGGGATAGTGATTATTATATGTCTGGGTGTAGTTTTATTTTAGTTATGGCTATTTGGAGTTCTATATGCTTCACTGATCCTGATGTCAGTTTCCATTCTCATGTTTAGGAAATTTTTAACTATTACTTCTCTAAATATCCCCTTGACATCCTTTATGTTGTCCCCCTCTTTTTCATTTATCCCTATCAAATGTATGCTGTTTTACTTTGCATCATCTTGCAACTGTTGAATTGTTATTTCCTGATTCCTTGTTATTTTAAAAAGATCTTTCCTTTCCTGTTCATTAGCTGTAATCTTGTCTTGGAGGTCTGAAATTTTATCTTCACTTTCATTGAGATGGTTTTTACAACTTTCAGTGGAATTTTTGATTTCCTGTATATCTTTTTGCATCTGCTTTATGTATTCTGTTTGTTTCTTACATTGTTAATCCAGGGATTCTACTGTTTTGTTTAGTTCCTCCAATTTTTTAACTGTGTCTTCTTTAGGTATGTTCAACATCTCTTTTTTTTATTTAAGGAGAAAAAGGAAAAAAAAAGCAGAAAAAGGGTATAAGTTATATAGAATTTCAGAAAAAAAATAAACAGTAGAAAATCACTAGTTAATGGATTACTTATTTTCATCTTAGAAATATTTGTTCAAGTTACAAGATTAAAGCATATAAAGTGGACATTCAAACAGCGAGCTTGCAAACAGTTCTGTTCAATGATCCAACAAAACTCAGTAATATCATTGTCTGTCTTATACACTTAAATTTACATGCAGTTATACCGGTTAGAGCACTTTCTCTTCCTCTCTTTTGTACAATGACTATTAGACATTTTGGGTTTTATTGCTCCCACAGTTCTTATTGCTTTTTTGGAAGAGAGTAAAACCAAATGTGACTTAACGGAACAGAATCGGTTAAATCAAAAGGGTGGACATAATAGATAATGTAGAAGCATAATACAAGGTGATCAACAATGGTTACCATAATGCCTCCTGCTATCTCAAATAGAATTGCCTATATCATCAGTTATAATAAAATTGAACAAAACAGTAAAGAACAAAACCCACAAAACCAAAACATTGGAGACATTACAGGTCTTCAAAAGTAGATAATAGTCAACCAGTATGGGACTCATAATGAATCCCACTATCTTCACAGCTGTTGCCTAAACTTTCGAACCTGGTACTATCAAGCAAAGCAGAATAGAGGAACATCAGTCAAAACAAGATGGTGAGAGCAATACAGGGCTTCAAGTCAAGTTAATAGAATATCAAAGTGGGTTACTATAATATATCCTGCTTTTTTAAAATTTATTTTTCCTTTAATTAAAAGGATAAAAATAAAAAAGTAAATAAAATGGAGATTGAGATAAAAGAGCGCATAACAACTAAACAGTGCAGATCAATACATAACCATTTAAGCAAATTAGTGTTTCACCACAAGATAATCCCGACATAAAAGTAGTTACCATATTGTCTCTTTCCTTGAGATCTTTGAGTATAACTTTGTATACTGTAGCATCAAATATATCAACACAATGTATAACCATTCAAGAGAATGACAGTATTACAGGATATTTAGAATCAACTAACTGATAATGAACTATGGTTTCTGTATAATCTCCTTGTCTACAAAAGCTTTTGTTTATACTATCACATATAATAAAATCCAATAAGATACAACATGTTAAGACCTATGGAGACAAAAGAACAAAAGCTTGATGGGACTTCAAAATAAGATGATTGCAAATCAGCACTACCTATTATGACGTTGTTTTTCCAAGATAGCTGTTTCTATCATCCAATCTTCTCTGCCTCATTTCTCTTGAGCTCTTTTTCCTGTAATTAGTTGTCAGCTTGTCTTCTTCATTATGTTTTCTGCTCCATTCATTGTGCTCTCTCTGCCACTATCTCTGGATTCTTCGTATTTTTCTTTTTTAGTATATCCTGCAGTATTCTCTGTAGAGTTGAATTGGTGGTTGCATATTCCCCTAGTTCCTCTTTATCCTGAAACCACCTTGTTTTTCCATCAATTTCCAAGGATAGTTGTGCAGGATATCTCAATCTTGGCTGGAGATTATTATCTTTCAAAGCTTGAATTATTTCCCCCCATGCTCTTCATGATTTGATGGTTTGTGCTGAGAAGTCTGCTGTAATTCTGATGGGTGTTCCCTTGTAAGTGATTTGTTTCTTGTCTCTGACAGCTTTTAATATTCTGTTCTTATATTGGATTTCTGGAATTTTGATTATTATATGCCTGGGTGTAGCTCTATTTGGGTTGTAGGTAGCTGGAGTCCTGTATGCCTCATATATCTGAGTATCTTCACTGTTTGCTAAATTAGGGAAATTCTCTTGGATTATTTCTGTGAATAGCTTTTGTAGTCCATTTGTTTATGCCCCCAATTCTTCTCTTATGTTCTTAATTCTTAAGTTATAGATCCTCTTATCATCTTCTAGCCTTTGTATTATTATTTCCTTGTTATTTTTAAGAAGTTTTTCATTTCATGCTCCCATATTACAAATCTGTCCTCCAGTTCAGATAATCTATCCTTAGTTTCTTTCAAGCTGTTATGCCAGTTTTTGATAGAGTTTTTAGTTTCCTGGTAATGTCTTTGAACCTGCTTCATGTATTCTATGTGTTCTCTATTTTCTCCATCAAATAATTCTCCCCTCTTTTTCTGTTCTTCCATTCCACCATCTGCTTTGTCTTGGGTGGTGCTTAGCATTTCTCTAACTATTCTGCTTATGTCTTGCTTCAGGTCATTAATAACTTCATTCCTGAACTTGTCTATGAGGCTCTGGAGATAGCCTTTTATGTCTATTGGTGGCGTGTCTGCTATTGCCTGTTTCTCAAGATTGGGGGCCGAGGAGCCTTTCTTGTTGCCCCCTCTTCCCATATTCTTTGTTCTTTATATATGCAATCGTATATAGGAGGCCCAGCTTCCTTCCCTGTCAGCCACAGTCTGACTGAATTGCTCCAGCTAGGTGTTCCCACCCACCGCAGTGCACCAGAGAGTTATGGACCAGGCAGTCTATGTGGGGCCTGCCTCTCCAGGTCAACCTACCGAAAGGCCTCACCACTAGGGTGCACCTTCAGGCACTGGGATCTGGGTTGTGCTTGCCTACTGGGTCTCAGCCAGCAGCGTCACATAGGCTAGGCACTGCTCACCAATCCCGCTTGAGAGGGGCATATGTGACTGAAGTCACTACAGTGTCCTGTTCCGGCAAGTCTGCCCAGTCCCAGAATGTCCTCTGTTGGTGCCTCCTAGACCATGGGATTGTCCCAGTTTCCCTCACTCACCAGAGGCCCAGCTCTCAACTCCGTTCATCAATTCCTGTTCTCAGTGCTTTCGCATGTCTCTCTCCCTGCCAAGCCAATTCAGATACAGCCGTGGCGGCAGGAAACCCAAATCGCGGCTTTCAATGGTGCGGGCTCCAGCTTCCACACTCAGGCTTTATCTGTTCCTGTTATAGCACCAGGATTGCATTCCCAGTTGGTATCTCTCAGCCCAGTTCATTCTTGGGTCAGCAGGGTATATCTCCTCTTGGTTAGGATTCCTCTCTCTGCACCGTTCCTGGATTCTAAGCTGGGTCTCGGAGAGAGCCTGTGTAGTTGCTGCTATCTGTCCGCCATGTTCTCTGGATGTATAGCAGCCATGTTCCTAAAAGTTTCCCCTTTCACATCTCTGTAGAGCTTCTTTTGGGATGGATGCAGCAAAGTCCACTCCTCACTGTTAAAATTCATAGCCACATCCTCAAAGGTCACCACCTCCTTTCACTGAGATATAAGAAATATATCCTGGGAGACTGATTCAGGAGGTCTGCCTTGACTTTGAGGCCAGCCTTAGTTACAGAGCTCATTGCATAGCTTGGAGGCCTCTGAGGTTCTTTCTAAGCAGTCCAGTCCACAGCAAATAGAAGCCACAAATCGTGGTCTAGCAAACATCTAGCTCTTCCTTTTTGGCCCCAGAGACCATGACACCGGAAGAGACTGCCTACCTTCTGTTCAACATCTCTTTCATTTCTTTTATCATTTCTTCTTTTACTTGGGAGATTATTTCTAGTTTGAATTCCTTTAAAGCTTCCTGGAGTTGCTTGTTTATTTCAGTTGCTATTATGTCAGGTATTTCAGGTGTATGGCATACATTTTCTTCTGTGTATATAGCTCCCAACGTTTCTTGGGATGAGCTGGAGTTTTGAGATTGCATTTTTTCTTTCATTTTGTCATTTTCTTATATTTCTATGTTTCAAGTGTTATTCCAAGGCTTCTCTAGGGCCTGTTGGAAGTCCTCTTCTATGCCTTCAGCTCCTTGGACTCTGTCAACCCAGTTTCCCAGATTGAGAGAGGGTCACTGCAGGTGGGGCAGGCAGGCCCAACCCCTAAGGTGCAGGTTGAGTGTGGCAGGAAGCTGTGAAGTTCCTTGGCTAGTGGCAACAATGATCCCAAATTCCCTGCTTCTGGATGGTGCACGGACACTCACCTTTGGCCACCTAGTTTCCAGAATTTATGGTGCCAGCAGGTCCCAAACCCCAGAGTCCTCCAAGCAGGGCAGGAAGTGGGGCAGTTGGTGCAGGTGGGCTCAAGACCCGCTGAGCTGGTCCAGTGCAGCAGGAAGCTGCAAAGTTCCCTGGCAAAGTTCCCTGGCCTGGCCAGAGCAAGGATTCCAGACTTCCTGGACTTGGGGGATGGTGTGGGGACACTCACCCCAGGCTGCCCAGCCTTCAGAACTGAGGCCCCAGCAGGCACAGGACCCCAGAGTCTGCCATGCAAGGCAGGAAGTGGGGCAATATTGAGCTGTTGTGGTGCCAGTCTGTTTCTTTTAATTGGTGAACTGAGGCCACTTACACTAATGGTTATAACTGTTATATATTGGTTTATTATTGACATGTTTCTGCTGTTGCTTTTTTACCTTTCCACTGTTTTGAATTGTCTGCCTTGCTTAGTGTTTTTTTTCATATGTTTATCTAGCATCTCCTTCAGTATTATTTGCAGGGTTGGTTTGGTGATCATGACTTTCTTCAGCTGTTCTTTGTTGTGGAAGTATCTTATTTCTCCATCCATTTTGAAGAACAGTGTTGCAGGGTACATTAGTCTGGATTGGAAGTCATTTTCCTTTATGATCTGAAGTATTTCACTCCACACACTCTTCTTGACTTCATTGTTTATGTTGAGAAGTCTGCTGTGATTCTGATAGGTTTTCCTTTATAGGTGATCTGTCTTTTCTAACAGCTTTTAATATTCTATTCTTTTGTTGGACTTCTGGGATGTTGATTATTATATGTCTTGATGTAGTTTTATTTTGGTTATGGCTATTTGGAGTTCTATATGCTTCACTGATCCATATATAAGTTCCATTCTCATGGTTGGGAAATTTGCAGCTATTACTTCTGTAAAAAGCCTCTTGATATCATTTGTGTTGTCGTCTTCTTTCTCTATTTATCCCTATCAATCTTATGCTTTTTTATTTGCATCACCTTTTTTATTTAAAGAAAAAAACAAAACAAAAAATAAACAGTAAGAAATCACTAGTTAATAGATTACATATTGTCATTTTAGAAGTAGTTGATCAAGTTACAAAATTAAGCAAAGTGGACATTCAAACAGTGAGACTGCAACCAGTTGTGTTCAATGATCTAACAAAAACTTAGTAATATGGTCATCTATCTTACATACCTAAACACACTTGCAGTTGTGTCCTGTAGAGCACTTTCTTTTCCTCTCTTATTTGCATCATCTTGCTGCTGTTGAATTGTTATTTCCTGATTCCTTGTTATTTTTAAAAGATCTTCCTTTTCCTGTTCACTAGTTGCAATCTTGACTTTGAGGTCTGAAATTCTATCTTCACTTTCATTGAGGTGATTTTGCCAACTTTAAATGGAATTCTTGATTTCCTATATGTCTCTTTGAATCTGCTTCATGCATTCTGTTTTATTCTTATATTGTTCATTCAGGGTTTCCATCTTTTTTGCTTTGTTCCTCTAATTTTTTTAACTATATCTTCTTTAAATGTGTTCAGCATTTCTTTCATTACATTTATCATTTCTTCTTTTACCTGGGAGATTATTTCTTTTTGAGACCTTTTATAGCTTCCTCTGAGTTGTTTCTTTATTTCATTTGTTATCATTTCAGGCATTTCAGGTATATGGGTTATATTTTCTTCTATGTACATGGCTCCTAGGTTTGCTTGGGATGGGCTGGAGGTTTGAGATTGCCTTTTGGTCTTTCATTTTGTCATTTTCCTATATTTCTGGGCTTTGGGCGATGTTCTAAGCTTACCCCAGGTGTGCTAGAAATCACCTCTTTTGTCCTCAGCCCTTGGGACTGAATGGAGGTTGCTGGGCACAGTCCAGTCAGGCCTGTGGGATGTCCTGTGCCTCCTCAGGTGGTTCAGGAAGATGGGCACGGTCCTAACCACTGCAGCGATGGTCCAAAGCTCTCCCTGAGTGCAAGTGCACTGGAAATCACTTCTTTTGAGCCATCAACTTTGGGGGCTCAATGGAGGTGGCCAGGTGTGGCCCAGTCAGGCCCACAGGACCTCCCGTGCCTCCTCTGGTGGTTCAATCAAGATATAAATATATGAAAAAAATGTTCAACACCATTGGTCATTTGAGAGATGGAAATTAAAACAACACTGAGATTCCATCTCACTCCAGAAAGAATGGCTATTGTCAAGAAATTAACCAATAATAAATGAGGGCAGGGAACCCTTATCCACTCTTGGTGGGTGTATAAATTGGTTCAACTATTATGGAAACTAAAATGAAGATTCTTCAAAAACTAAAACTACTACAATATCTCCAATATTTTGGTTTTGTCGGTTTTATTCTTTACGGTTTTGTTCAATTGTATTACAACTAATGATATAGGCAATTCTATTGGAGATAGTGGGAGGCATTATGGTAACCATTGTTGATCACCTTGTATTATGTTTTTATATTATCTATTATGTCCACCCTTTTGACTTGACCGATTCTGTTCTGTTATGTCACATTTGGTTTTACTCTCTTCCAAAAAAGCAATAAGAACCGTGGGAGCAATGAAACCCAAAATGTGTAATAGTCACTGTACAAAAGAGAGGAAAAGAAAGTGCTCTAAACTATATAACTGCATGTATATTTAAATGTATAAGATAGAAAATGATATCACAGAGTTTTATTGGATCATTGAACAGAACTGTTTGCAGTATCATTGTAGGAATGTCCACTCTACAAGCTTTAATTTTGTGACTTGAACAATTATTTCTAAGATGGCAATATGTAATCCATTAACTAGTGATTTCCTACTGCGCATTTTTTTCTTCTGTAAATCTGTATAACTTGTACCCCTTCACTGTTTTTTTTTCTTTCTTTTCTTTTCTCCTTAAAAAAAAAAAAAACTAAAACTAGTTGTTCTATTTGATTCAGCTATTCCCTTTCTTTTGGTATCTTCCTGAAAGAGTTCAAAGCATCAGACCACATGGATATATGTATAGGTACATGTATAGCTGCACAGTTTGTGATAACTAAATCTTGGAAACAGCCCAGATGCCCATCAATGGACAAATGGGTAAAGCAAGTTTGGTGTGTTTTATACAATGAAGTGTGCCTCTGCCATAAAGAAGGATAAAACTGAAACGTTTCTAGGTAAATGGATGAACCTTGAGATCATCATTTTAAGTGAAATAAAGCAGACCCACATGTTTAAACATCACTTTGTTTCTCCTGTGTGAGTAACCAAAAGGATAAATAAGGACTGAAATGGATGATAGATATTACAAAGCAGGAAGAAAATGTTCAATCAAATGGGAAGGAGGGGAACAGGGGTGAGGGATAAGGAAGGGAAGAAAGGCAAAAAAAGAAGGATGGAAGGGAATAAGTGTAAACAAAACTTTGTAAATAAAGTGGGGAAGAAGGGTTGAAGGGACGGGAAGGGAATGAAAAAAAGAAAAATCAAGATATGTACAGGTTCACATTCCCTATGATGAACGTGATCATTATGTACACCGATCATTGTGTACCAATAACATTAATCTTAAACATTTTTATTAGTACGTTTGCAATAAATAATGATTACACACATAACAGGGAGTTGGCACATATACATAGCATATCTTATTTCTTTTTTCATCCTTTATTCTTCCTCTTCCTCCCCACTCCTTCTATTTCTTTATTCTCCTCTTATTTGCAAAAGTTCTATGTTTTCACTTATTAAAATCCCCCTTTCATCCTGTTTTTGCCTCCATTCATCTCTTATTCTCTTTCCAATTTAAAAAGACTTCCTTACTTTCTGTTATGTGTCTTTTATTTTGCTCTTTCTTTATATTTTGGGCTTCTCATATAAGAGGAACCATGAGATATTTAAGCTTGTGTGTCTAATTGATTTCACTTACTGTTGTCTCAAGCAGCACCCATTTACCCACAAATGACTCGTTATCCTCCTCTATGGCAGAGGAGAACCCATTGTATATATACCATATTTCTTTATTTATTCATCTGTTAGTGGGAATATAGGCTGTTTGTAAGATTTAGTTTTAAAAATTATGCTGCTATAAACATGATTATGCATATATCATTGTGGTATGATGTTTTTAACTCTTTTGGGATATATCTAAAAGGGGAATATCTAGACCAAATGTAATTTCTCATTTTAGGATTTTGGAGAATCTCCGTACTAATTTTTGTAGTGGTAGTACTAATTCACATGAATTAATTTTAAAAGGTCTAGAACTGATGGCAGAGTAAGCTTAGAACTAAAAAGCAAGGTGCTGTTCTTAGGATCAAAGGACTAAATTACTTTTTTTTATTTAAAGAAAAGGAAACAAAAGAATACATGGAGATAAAAAAAGGGTAGAAATAATACAGACTTACAGAAAAACAAATGGTAAGAAATTGCTGGTAAGTTACACATTGTCATCTTAGAAATAGCTGTTCATGTTATAGAATTAAAGTATTTAGAATTACATTCATAAAGTGACACTACAAACCGTTCTGCTCTATGATTGAACAAAAGCTCAGTAATATGGTTATCAGTCCTACACATTTGTTTTACATCTCAAAGAGGGTAAGATTAAACATATCAAAACAGAACAAAGCAGTTAAAAAAACAATTTAAAGAAATACAGATTTCGCAGCAAGCCCACTGGAGATCTTCATTGTCTATCTAACTGTCTCTAGTTTCTTACAAATAGTTGTCCCCATTTTCACCCACTTTATATACTTATTGCATATTATAGAACTAATCAAATCATTGGAAGCTTTTTAGGTCCTCAAGTTCCAAATTAGGGAAGACAATAGTAACTACCATCACATCTCTCATTCTCTTTGTGATAGCTGTCCCCATCTCTACATATGCTGAAATTGAACTCAAGAAACCAGTCCAATGTCATTCTAATCAGCGAACAATAGTATTGCTAGAATTTCTATCATAATGCTACAAAATTAGCCTCAGGTTTCTTAGCGTCTCTTCCCCAGAGTATCTGTTCATTACATCTTGCATTATATAATCTGTTCCCGTAAATAATTAAAAAGAAAAAAAACCCATGTGTGAATTTCTACATATATATCTATCCTCTCTGTATTATAGGGAATACCAAGTCATAGCAAGACAGCAAAACAATTTCCTAGAAAAACATGCAATGGATAAGACATATAAGACCACAATATAGATGATCTTCTGTAGTTACTATGTTTTCTCTTGTTATTTTCAATAGATTTGTCCACAACACTGGCTTATTATAGTTATACATAGTATCACCTATTTTTTTTTATTTAAGAGGAAAAAGAGAAAAACACAAAACAAACCAAAGCGGCGTAAGGGTACACGCAATACAGAACTACAAAACAAAACAAAACAAAACAAAACAAAACAAAACAAAACAAAAAACCATAACAGTAAGAAATTACCTGCTAGTAGATTACACACTATTTTCTTGAAAACAGTTCCTCAAATCACAGTATCAAAGAACACAAGGTGGACATTCAAACAGGGAGACTGCAAACAGCTGTGTTCAATGTTCCAAAAACATTGATAAAGTCAGCTATTTAACACCCCCAAACACACTTGCTGTTATATCTGTTAGAGCTCTTTTTCTTTGTTTTTTTCCCTCTCTTTTTTACAACAAAATTTACACATCTTGGATTTTATTACTCCTTAGTGCTTATTTCTTTGGGGGGGGGAAGAATACAGTCAAATATGGCAAAACAAAGCTGTCAGTCAATACCAAGGATAGACATAGCACATGATGTAGAACAGAGTACAAGTTTATCAACAATGGTTATCAACGTTGTCCCTTGTTTCCTTAAAAAGAATTGTCTATCTTATTAGGTATTATAAAGTTGGACAAAACAGTAGAGAACAAGACCAATAAAACTTAGGCATTGTAAACATTACAGGACTTCCAAAGAAGACAATAGTCAAACCAGAATGGGTATCTTAGTGAAACTTATTGTCTTCAAAGTAGTTGCCTATGTCTTCAAACTTGATACTATCATATAGAATGGAACAGAGTCTAATCAGTCAAAACAAGATCGTGGGAGTACTAGAGGACTTCAAAACAAGTTAATAGGAAATCGAAAAGAGTTACTATTTATATATCCTAATTTTTTGAATTTTTTCTTTAATTAAGACAAACATAAGAAATGACTAAATAATTGTTTTTTGAAACAATAAGGGGGAGATTGAGATAAAACAGGACATAACAATATAGCAATAGAGGTCACAGCATGACTGTTTCAATAACCTAGTACTTCACCACCTTATAACCTGACTTAATAGTAGTTACCATAGTGTCTTTTTCCTTGAAATATTTGGATAAAATGTCATATACTCTAGCTTCAAATATTTTCATATCAAGAAGCCCAGAAAAAAGCCTTTCTAATTAATGAGTGAAAACTTTATAAGGCTTCAAGGCCACCTAATGGGGAATCATGGTTACCACATATTTTTATATATTTGAATCATTACTTACATTAGGGAAACTATTCGGTATTCACACATGCGAGATTGATTTATTTCACTTATGAGTATGGTCTCAAGCTGCGCCCATTTATTGATAAATATCTCAATGTGGTCCTTCTTTATAGCTGAATAATACTCCATTGTATAGAAATACCACAACTTTTTTATCCATTCCTCAGTTGATGGGCACTTGGGTTGTTTCCAAGATCTGGCGATTACAAATTGTGCTGCTATAAACATAGGTGCACATATATCACTGTGGTATGATGCTTTCAGTTCTTCTGGGAATATGCTTAGAAGTGGAATAGCTGGAATAAAAGGGATTTCCAGTCCCAACTTTTTGAGAAATCTCCAGACAGATCTCCACAAAGGCTGTACCAGTCTACACTCCCATCAGCAGTGCAGGAGAGTTCCTTTTTCCCCACAGCCTCTCCAGCATTTGTTGTCAGTTTTCTTGATCCTGGCCATTCTTTCAGGAGTGAGATGGTATCTCAGTGTGGTTTTAATTTGCATTTCTCTAATGACCAATGATGATGAGCATTTTTTCATGTATTTATTTGCCATTTGCATTTCTTCATCTGAGAATTGCATATTCATCTCAGATGCCCATTTTTGGATTGGATCTTTGAATTTCGGAGGTCTGAGTTTCTTTAATTCTTTGTATGTTTTAGACAAGAGGCCCTTGTCTGAGAGAGAGTTCACTAAAATCTTTTCCCAGTTTGTGGGTTTTCTTTTCACTATGCTGGAGATTTCTTTTGACAGCAGAAGCTTTTTAATAAGAAGTGGTCCCAGTTATTGATTCTGGGAAGTATTTCCCGTGCGGTTTGAGTCCTGTTCATGAATTCTTTACCTACTCCTATGTCTCCAAGGTTTCTACCTATTTTGTCTTCCAATAGATTTAGTGTTTCTGTTTTAATATTCAGATCTTTGACCCATTTAGATTTTAATTTAGTACATGGTGATAGACATGGGTCTAGCTTTAGTTTTCGGCAAATGGAGAGCCAGTTTTTCCAGCACCATTTATTAAAGAGACTGTCGTTCTTCCAGTGAACCTGCTTGGCTCCTTTATCAAAAATAAGGTGGTTGAGTGTGCTCGTAGTTGTGGTTGTATCTTCTAATCTATTCCACTGATCTTCAGGTCTGTTTTGATTCCAATACCATGTTGATTTTACTACTGTTGCTTTGTAGTATAACTTCACGTCAGGGATTGTGATGCCTCCTGCTTTGTCTTTGCTGCTTAGGATTGCCTTTGCGATTCTAGGTCTCTTCTGGTTCCAGATGAAATTTAGGAGTGATTTCTCTAGATCTATAAGGTATGTTGATGGTATTGCTATTGGGATTGCATTGAATCTGTATAACAGTTTTGGGAGAATGGCCATTTTCACAATGTTTGTTCTTCCTATCCATGAGCAAGGGATGTCTTTCCATTTTCTGAGATCATCTTCAATTTCCTTTTTCAGTGTATTATAATTTTCACTGTATAAGTCTTTCACTTCTTTTGTAAGAGTAATTCCTAAATATTTCATTTTTTTGCTTGCTAATGTGAATAGTCCAGTTTCTCTTATTTCCCTCTCTGTAATTTTGTTGTTCGTGTATAGGAATGCTATTGATTTCTGAGTATTGATTTTGTATCCAGCCACATTACTGAATTTATTTATTGTATCTAAGAGTGTTTCAATGGAGTTTAGGGGGTCTTCTATGTAGAGTATCATGTCATCTGCAAACAATGATAATTAAACTTCTTCTTTTCCTATCTTTACCCCTTTTATTTCTCTTTCTTGCCTAATTGCTCTGGCTAGTACTTCCAGTACTATATTAAATAGGAGTGGTGATAAAGGACATCCTTGTCTTGTACCCGACTTTAAAGTAAAGGCTTTCAATTTTTGGCCATTTAGTATGATGCTGGCTGTTGGTTTGTCATAAATGGCCTTTATTATATTGAGGTAAAGACCATTTATTCCAATTTTCTGTAAAGTTCTTATCATGAATAAGTGTTGGACCTTATCGAAGGCTTTTTCTGCATCTATAGAGATGATCATGTGATTCTTATTTTTGGATTTATTGATATGGTGAATTACATTTATTGATTTGCATATGTTGAACCATCCTTGCATTCCTCGGATGAATCCCACCTGGTCATGGTGTATAATCTTCTTGATGATTTGCTGGATCCTATTTGCCAATATTTTATTGAGGATTTTTGCATCTGTGTTCATTAGGGAGATCGGTCTATAGTTCTCTTTTATAGTTGGGTCTTTCTCAGGTTTTGGTACTAGAGTAATATTTGCTTCCAGGAATGACTTAGGAAGGATTGCTTCCCTTTCAATTTCATTGAATAGTTTGAGGAGTGTCGGCATTAGGTCTTCTTTATATTTCTTGTAGAATTCTGCAGTGAATCCATCTGGGCCTGGGGTCTTCTTGGTGGGCAAGGACCCAATTACATTCTCAATTTCATTAGCAGAGATTGGGTTATTCAACAGTTTTATATCCTCTTGATCTAGCTTTGGTACTTCATATGCTTCTAAGAATCTGTCTATTTCTTCTGTGTTATCAAACTTTTGAGAGTAGAGGTTTTCGAAATAGGTGTTGATGATCCTCTGTATTTCTATTGGGTCTGTAGTGATTTCTCCTTTTTCATTTCTTATTGCATGAATTTGAGCTTTTTCTTTCCTTTTTTTAATAAGGTTGGCTAGGGGCTTATCGATTTTATTTATTCTTTCAAAGAACCAACTCTTTGATTCGTTGATTCTTTGGATTGTTTTCTTAGTCTCTATTGCATTGATTTCTGCTCTGATTTTTATAATTTCCTCTCTTCTTTTGGCTTTGGGCTTGACTTGCTCTTCTTTTTCTAGCTGTTTGAGGTGTAGCATCAAGTTATTTATTTGTATTCGTTCTGTTTTCCTGATGTGGGAACTCAGTGCAATAAATTTTCCTCTCAGAACGGCTTTCATTGCATCCCACAGATTCCGGTAAGTTGTATCTGCATTTTCATTTTCTTTTAGGTATTGTTTAATTTCTTCTTTAATTTCTTCTGTGACCCACTGATTACTCAAGATTGTGTCATTTAGTTTCCATGTGTTTGCGGAATTTTTGCAGTATCCTTTGTCATTAATTTCTAATTTCAGAGCGCTATGATCCGATAATATGCAAGGGATGATTTCAACTCTTTTGCATTTGCTTAAATATGTTCTGTGAGCTAATATATGGTCTATTTTAGAAAATGATCCATGTACTGCTGAGAAGAATGTGTATTCTGATGTTGTTGGGTGGAACATTCTGTATATGTCTATCAAACCCATTTGTTCACAGGTGTGATTCAGTTCTGTTATTTCTTTGCTCATTTTCTGTCTGGTTGATCTGTCCCTTGGTGTCAGTGGTGTATTAAGGTCTCCTGTTACAATTGTGTTACTGATAATTTGAGTTTTCATTTCTGTGAATAATTGTTTTATATAACTGGGTGCTCTGGAGTTTGGTGCGTATATATTTAAGATAGTTATCTCTTCTTCTTGGAGTTTTCCCATTACGAGTATGTAGTGACCTTCTTTGTCCTTTATGGTCATTGTTGGTTTAAAGTTCACGTTGTCTGCAAACAGAATGGCTACTCCTGCCTTTTTTTGGATTCCTGCTGCATGAAGAATTGTTTTCCATCCTTTGACTTTCAGTCTGTGAGTATCTTTCTGGGTTAGATGGGTTTCCTGTAAACAGCATATGGTTGGATTTTGTTTCTTGATCCATTCTGCTAGTCTGTTTCTTTTGATTGGTGCATTGAGACCATTTACATTAATGGTTATTACTGTTAAATGCTGGTTAATTGTAGGAATCTTATCTCTCAGCTGTTTCATCTTTATCTTTCGGTTCTGTTTAATTATTTGCTTTGCTTAGTGGTTTTTTCCTGTGTGTATCTAAACTGTCTTTCAATATTTTTTGCAGGGTTGGTTTGGTGTTCATGAAGTTCTTCAGCTGTTCTTTGTCATGGAAGTATCGTATTGCACCATCTATTTTGAATGATAGTTTTGCAGGATATATCAGTCTTGGTTTGAAAAATATTTTGCTTTAGGATCTGGAATACTTCACTCCATGCTCTTCTTGACTTTATCGTTTGTGCTGAGAAGTCTGCTGTGATTCTGATAGGTTTTCCTTTATAAGTGATTTGTCTTTTCTCTCTGACAGCTTTTAATAATCTATTCTTGTGTTGGATTTCTGGGATGGTGACTATTATATGTCTGGGTGTAGTTTTATTTTGGTTATGACTGTTTGGAGTTCTATATGCTTCACTGATCCTGATGTCAGTTTCTGATCTCATGCTTGGGAAATTTTCAGCTATTACTTCTCTAAATATCCTCCTGACATCCTTCATGTTGTCTCCCTCTGTTTCATTAATCCCTATCATTCTTATGTTATTCTTCTTTGCATGGTCTTGCAGTTGTTGAATTGTTGTTTCCTGGTTCCTTGTTATTTTCAAAAGATCTTTCCTTTCCTGTTCACTAGCTGCAATCCTGTCTTCAAGGTCTGAAATTCTATCTTCACTTTCATTAAGGCAGTTTTTACAACTTTCAGTGGAGTTTTTTATTTCCTGTATATCTCTGTGCATCTGCATTATGTATTCTGTTTGTTTCTTATATTGCTTGTCTAGGGATTCTATCTTTTTGTTTAGTTCCTCCAATTTTTTATCTGTGTTTTCTTTAGATATATTTAGAATCTCTTTCATTTCTTTTATCATTTCTTCTTTTATCTGGGAGATTGTTTCGAGTTTGAATTTCTTTAAAGCTTCCTGGAGTTGCTTGTCAATTTCAGTGGCTATTGTGTCCGATATATGAGGTGAATGGGATATATTTTCTTCTATATACATCGCTCCTAGGGTTTCTTGAGATGGGCTGGAGGTTTGAGGTTGTAATTTGGTCTTTCGTTTTGTCATTTTCCTATATTTCTGTGTTTCAAGTGTTATTTGAAAGCTTCCTCAGGATCTGTTGAAAATCCCCTTCTATGTTTGGAGCTACTGGGGCTCTGGCGCCAAGCTACTCCAAGCCATTAGGCCTACAGAACCAGTGGCCCTCCTCTGCCTGCTCAGAACTCCGCAGTTCCAGACAAGGTGGGCCTCAGGGACACTGTGCGCCCACCTGCCCCTTGGAAGCTCCACAGTTCTTCAATTGCAGCCGGGTTAGGGTACTCACCACAGGCCGCAGTGCTTCAGGAACCTGTGGACCCTCCCTGGTTGCAGAGATATCCACAGTCCTCCAGACACGCAGAGAGGCCGGTGAGGGCACCCCAGATCTGCCCAGCTCCTCCTCTGCAGACCTATGGCCAGGCACGGCAGCTAAACAGGCTGGGCTAGGCTGGTAGTGTGGGCCAGCCCACCTATCGGGAGCTCAGCAGGTCTCCAAATGAAGCCGGGAATGGGGAGGCTGATGTGGAAGCCTCAAACCCACCTCTCTCCTTCACTGCACCTGGAAGCCTGAGGGAACTCCAGCAGTCTGGGCGCAGAAATCCAGAGTCCTCCAGACACGCAGAGAGGCCAGTGAGGGCACCCCAGATCTGCCCAGCTCCTCCTCTGCAGACCTATGGCCAGGCGCGGCAGCTAAACAGGCTGGGCTAGGCTGGTAGTGTGGGCCAGCCCACCTATCGGGAGCTCAGCAGGTCTCCAAATGAAGCCGGGAATGGGGAGGGTGATGTGGAAGCCTCAAACCCACCTCTCTCCTTCACTGCACCTGGAAGCCTGAGGGAACTCCAGCAGTCTGGGCGCAGAAATCCAGAGTCCTCCAGACACGCAGAGAGGCCAGTGAGGGCACCCCAGATCTGCCCAGCTCCTCCTCTGCAGACCTATGGCCAGGCGCGGCAGCTAAACAGGCTGGGCTAGGCTGGTAGTGTGGGCCAGCCCACCTATCGGGAGCTCAGCAGGTCTCCAAATGAAGCCGGGAATGGGGAGGCTGATGTGGAAGCCTCAAACCCACCTCTCTCCTTCACTGCACCTGGAAGCCTGAGGGAACTCCAGCAGTCTGGGCGCAGACATCCAGAGTCCTCCAGACACGCAGAGAGGCCAGTGAGGGCACCCCAGATCTGCCCAGCTCCTCCTCTGCAGACCTATGGCCAGGCGCGGCAGCTAAACAGGCTGGGCTAGGCTGGTAGTGTGGGCCAGCCCACCTATCGGGAGCTCAGCAGGTCTCCAAATGAAGCTGGGAATGGGGAGGCTGATGTGGAAGCCTCAAACCCACCTCTCTCCTTCACTGCACCTGGAAGCCTGAGGGAACTCCAGCAGTCTGGGCGCAGAAATCCAGAGTCCTCCAGACACGCAGAGAGGCCAGTGAGGGCACCCCAGATCTGCCCAGCTCCTCCTCTGCAGACCTATGGCCAGGCGCGGCAGCTAAACAGGCTGGGCTAGGCTGGTAGTGTGGGCCAGCCCACCTATCGGGAGCTCAGCAGGTCTCCAAATGAAGCCGGGAATGGGGAGGCTGATGTGGAAGCCTCAAACCCACCTCTCTCCTTCACTGCACCTGGAAGCCTGAGGGAACTCCAGCAGTCTGGGCGCAGAAATCCAGAGTCCTCCAGACACGCAGAGAGGCCAGTGAGGGCACCCCAGATCTGCCCAGCTCCTCCTCTGCAGACCTATTGCCAGGTGCGGCAGCTAAACAGGCTGGGCTAGGCTGGTAGTGTGGTCCAGCCCACCTATCGGGAGCTCAGCAGGTCTCCAAATGAAGCCGGGAATGGGGAGGCTGATGTGGAAGCCTCAAACCCACCTCTCTCCTTCACTGCACCTGGAAGCCTGAGGGAACTCCAGCAGACTGGGCGCAGAAATCCAGAGTCCTCCAGACACGCAGAGAGGCCAGTGAGGGCACCCCAGATCTGCCCAGCTCCTCCTCTGCAGCGTATCACCTATTTTTATAAAAACTTAACTTTGACAGCATTGTAGAATTTGGGAGCTGTTACTAGTTAATACCAGTATGGATATCCTTTACATCTTGTCATCGTCAGAGTAGTTGCCTCTACTTTTAGGGTTGATACTAACAAGCATACTAAATTCAAATAAAATCAGCCAAGGCCAACCCATAGTCTTATGATTAAGATTCAGTTAAGATCAGTCATAGTAAGACAATGTAAGTATTGTAGGATTTCAGTTTAAGTTAATAGGAAAGTAAGGATAGTTACCATGGTATAACCTGTTATTTTTGGGTCAAGATGTCTGTGCCCTCAAATCTGACATGAGTGGACAGACCAGTATAAATTAAATTCAAACTAAATACGTCAATAAGACTACTATGTCTTTTAAATCCTTATACACCATTAACAATGACCTCTGCCTTCTTCTTTTTTTAATAGAGTTTCAGTGCTGTCTATACTAAAGACTATAGCTTACCGTCTCTGCCTCATGTCTGCTACTCCACTTTTCTGCTATAATTTGTCCACCTTATTCCCTCATTCCACTGTCTGCCCCGTTCACTGATGCCTCTCTGCCACTGTTGCTGGAATCCTGGTATCTCTTCCTCTCTTTCTCTGGAATGTCCTTCAGCACTCTCTGTAGGGTTGGATTGGTGGCCATGAACTCCCACAGTTCCTCCTTGTCTTGGAAGCATCTTATTTCTCCATTAATTTTGAGAGAGAGTTTTGATTGGTATATGAGCTTCGGTTGCATATTATTTTCTTTCAGGACTTGGAATATTTCTCCCCACTCCCTTCTTGACTTAAGAGTTTGTGTTGATAAGTCTGCTGTTATTTTGATAATATTCCCGTTGTAGGTAATCTGCATCTTTTCTCTGGCTGCTTTTAATATTCTGTTCTTTTTGGTGGATTTCTGGAATCTTGATTATTATATGTCTAGGCATAGATCTGTTTTGGTTGTAGGTAGCTGGTGTTCTGTATGCCTCTTTTATCTGGGTATCATTTCTTTTTGCTATACATGGGAAATTTTGCTTTAATATATCTGTGAATATTCTTTGTATTTCATTTTTGGTTGCTCCTGCTTCCTCACTCACATTCTTTATTCTTAAGTTATGTATCTTTTTGTCATCTTCTAGTTTTTGAATTGCTTCTTTCTGGTTCCTTGTTATTTTTAAGAGGCTTTTTCTTTCACGATCATATGCCATATATCTCTTTTCAAGTTTCAGAAGGCTGTCTTTAGTTTCTGTCAAGGCATTTTGCCAGTGTTCAATGGAGTTTTTAGTTTCCTGGTTTTCTCTTTGGATCTGTTTCATGTATTCTAAGTTATGTTTAAATTCTTCTTCAGAAGTTTCTCTTTCTTTTCTGATTTCCTCAGTTCTTCCATCTGTGTTCTCTTGGGCAGGGCTTGTCATTTCTTTAATTAATCTCTTTATATCTTGCCTCACTTGAATCAGGAGTACAGCTTTAAATTCTTCTATGAGATCATGAAGGTACTTTTTAATTTTGGCTGATGCTGTGTTGAGCAATGGATGGTTACTGTGCTTGTTCTCTTCGGTGTTTACTTCTCCTGGGCTTATTTTCTCATGTTGGGCAGCTGTAGATTTTTTTAATTTTTATCTCTTGTCATGTTTCTGGTTTCTTTCAGACTGGAGTGTCCTGGGGTTCTCTGGCCCTCTCCAAATTGCTTAGGGCCTTTCAGAAGTGTGCTGACTTGAGTTTTTGCTGTCCTCCCCAATTTGCTGTTATCTGGGGTAACCTGGGATGCAGGGGCGGTACAGGCTAGTCTCCAGCCTCTGTGCCAATCAATCCGTAAATTAGGCTGTACTTTCTGGATGTCACTGAGTTGTGACTATTTTGTATCTGCTTATTGGGCCCCAAGAAGAGGCTCGGTTTAGCCCCAGTAGTTCCTGCCGGTTCTCTTTGTACCAGAAGCAGCTGACTAATGTCACTATGTCACAGGGTCCTGCCCAAATCCCAGCTGTTCTCTTCCAGACCTCTCTGTGACAGGAGCACCAGAACAGCAGATCTGCCCAAATCCAAGATGTCTCCCACTAGTTCTCTGTATGACGCTGAAGCCAACACATACTCAGGCTTTGCCCAATTTCAAGATGCCTTCCACCAGCCCTCTCTACAGGGGGACTCAGTGATGCCACCGAGCTGTAGGTTCTGCCCAACTGTAAGATGGCTGCCACCAGACTCTGTGTTATTGATGTCCCTGTGGTGGCAGGCACTGCCCAGTTCCAAGATGTTCTCTGGCCAACCCCAGCAGCCGTGGGGTCCCCAGTACTCACCAGGTTCCACGCCACCCACCTTTCCCGTGCTCCCGGCACAGCACGGAATGGTCAGAAATCCGCGCAGCGTGCACTCCCGTTACAGCGCGGAACCCTGAATTACTTTTTGAAGTTAATGGAGACCACCATTAATGATTTAACTGATTTAATATATACTGGACTTTACTCACATCCTTAAGTGGGTTACAATACTGAATTGAGCATAGAAAACTGTGACACATAAAGCAAATAAATGGAAATAATACATATTTTCTAAGCCAGTATATCCCAAACCAAGTGATAGGTGGGATATTGTGTGGTAAACAATGGGTGTATTGTACAAATATAGAGCTACTGCAAACTGGGTTTTCTTCCTGGCTTGTTGGTTACTCTTTGATTAGTGGAGGAGAGATAGTGAAAGTAATGGCTAAGATCTTCTTGGGTGTAGGTATTTCTATGTTCCACTCAACATCACACTTCCATTTCTATATCTTTTAGGTGAAAAATCTTATATTCAGCACTAGGTCCTGTGGTTGCATAAATCTGGTGGCTCTAAGAAACCTAAAATGTTTGAGGTAGAAGCATCCAGAGTCAGTATAAATCTTACATTACTGTTGCTATTGGCAGTAACAATCAGGAAAGAATGGTGAAACATCTAATTACATTATTGTCTTTGTGTGCTTTATTTTAAAATTTATTTTTAATTTTTGGTATCAGAAATTTAACTCAGGACCTTACACTTGCCAGGCAGGTGCTTGGGTTGCTGAACTATATCCCCAACCCTTTTGTGTGTTTCATAGTTAGGTAGTAGCCGTTAACACTGTTTGCAAAATAGTTCTGACACAATTGGTTTGCACCTCCTAGATTGGTTTACGCCTCCTAGATGAATTGATTTATGAGATTCCTTGTGGGCAATAAATTCTCATCAGAGGCAATGTGAGTCACATCTGGACTACAGTATTTAATTTGCAACATCAAATATTCATGAGTATTTCTCAGCTTCTGACAGAACGATGATTAATGTTTACGACGATGTCTGCCCCACAGTCTTGGGTTGCTAAGGGTTTCAAGCACCCTTGCATTTTTACACAACAGATATGTAGTATAAATGATAAATAAATCCTTGGTTTCAAGGTTCTGAGATTTTGACATTGTTGATTCCCACATCAAAGCTCCCCTATACTGCCCAATACACATTGCTTTCTCCTGAATGTGAAGGGCCCCAGAGTGAGCAAGATGGACTTGGAGAAAAGAAGAATTAAGAGGGAAGGGAGAGAGAAGTGTATACTGAGAGTTCACGATGTTCTGACACTTGGTATCTGTGGTAAACATTTTTTGCAGTGTCTCTAACCTCATTCTCCTTATCTCAAATTGATCAAGATTTTTTCTGTCTCTCAGAAATATTCCAACATTTACTGACATTATGTACTTGTGTATTTTCCACTACTTGAAATGCTTTTCAATTTCTTTATCTTTTGAAGCTTCCTTTGTCAATTGTTAAGTCTGTACATTAGGATAACTTTAAGTTACTCCTCTAAGAAATCTTTTCTAATTCTTTATAAAATCCACATAGATTTCTCTTCTGAGAATTAATAAGACTTTTTAACTCCTTGGCTATTGTTCAGTGTCATCATTATAGAAGTCATGGGTACTTAACTTTATTCCCTTATTGGTTGTGATCAAGGTTGTTGATAGAAATCAAGACTTTTTCCCCAGCTCCACACTTTTAATGGTACCCAAAATCAACTCTCATGACAGTGCCACGTGGAAAGTGAATAGGAAGAAAGTAAGCTCTCTCTTATCAGGTTAAGACCTGATAAGCATTAAGGTCATCTCTCACTTATATGCTGTACCAATTTGTTCTTTCTATAAGTGAATTCTGTCCCTTAATTTCCTCAAACCTCTCTTCATATCTTTGTTCCTCAGGCTGTAGATGAAAGGGTTCAGCATGGGAGTCACTACCGTGTATATAACTGTGGCTACCCGGTCCCTCACCACTGAGTACATGGACAGGGGTCTGAAATAGACATAGATGACACTCCCGTAGAAGAGGGCCACAACGGTGAGATGGGAGCCACAGGTGGAGAAGGCTTTCCACTTCCCAGCTGCGGAGGGGATTCTGAGCACAGCGATGATGATTCGCAGGTATGAGAAGAGGATGCACAGAAAAGGGGTCACGATGACAGCCAGGGTCTCAGTCATGACCACAATCTGGCTGGAGGACGTGTCGGAGCAGGACAGTTTTAACACAGGCTGGGTGTCACAAAAAAAGTGCTTAATGACATGGGAGGCACAGAAAGAGAGGTGAGACATGAGTAGCACCCGGAACAAGGCGTGCAGGTGGGAGATGGTGCATGAACCTAACAGCATGAGGAGGCAATGCCGTGGGCTCATAGCCGCATTGTAGTGGAAGGGGTTGCAGATGGCCATCAGACGGTCAATGGCCATGGAGGCTAACAGGTAGCTGTCAGTATTACCAAAGGCCATGAAGAAGTACATCTGAACCAGGCAGCCTACATAGGAGATAGCCTTTGTCTGTGAGAGTACATTCCCTAGCATCTTGGGCACAATGACTGTTGTGAAGCAGATATCCATGAAGGATAAGTTGCTGAGGAAAAAGTACATAGGAGTGTGGAGCCTGGAGTCAGAGCGGATGGCTAGGATGATAAGCATATTGCCTACTATGGTGACCAGGTACATGGAGAGGAAGATGGCAAAGAGCGGTGTCTGCAGCTGTGGGTTGGAGGAGAGGCCCAGGAGGACGAAGGCTGAGGTGCTACTGCTGTGGTTCTTGGTCTCCATGTCTCTGCAGTTTTGAAGTCATGGGAGAGATGTGAAGAGCAAAGTAAACATGACAGCTTCTTCCCTACATTCAAGGCTATGAAAAACACACACACAGCCATTTATTAAGATTTAAGAATATACGCACTTTATAAATGTGCAAAGAAGCAAGTAGATGGATACAGTTAGAAAACTGCAAGTATGAATTGCCTCATAAATTAGAAAGTGAAAAACTTTTCATGCATATTTAGCAGCATCTACGTCACCTAATTTATCTGAGTTGTTCTTCTCTCTCTCTCTCATTTTATGAAAAAAGGTAAAACAAAATTTTGCAACAAAATAATAGGAGAATATCAGTAGTTAATACATTACATGATGTCATTTAAGTGAAAGATCTCTAAAGTATTTTTAGCGTACAAGATACGGACATAAAAATTTCTCCAATAGATATTAGCACAAACCTTTCTTTTTAATAATCTAAGAGACACTAATAGTATAACTTAATTGCATTGCTTCCCTTTTCTCTACTGTTCTTTCTCCTTACACACTTCCTAGTTCCCTTTTTTGATACCAGGGACCAAACTCAGGACCTCGTGATTGCCAGGCAGGCACTTGTGCCACTGAGCTAAATCCCCGGCCCTAGTTTCTTTATCTTTTTGAAAAATCTCTTCCCATTTCACAATATCTAGTGTACATTTTACACCTTATTTACTTCTTCAATTTCTCACACAAAGGGTACAAAATGGCATCTACACATGCGAACCTGATTTATTTCACTTATGAATATGATTACATCCATTTACCTTTAAAAATCTCAAGTTTATCTTTCTTTCTGACTGAGTAGTTGAGTTCTTCCTTTTTTTGTTTCTAGGTATTTTCATTTGAAATTTTTGTCCCTGAGGAAGAAGTTGGTGGGTTTCGCTTGAATCAGGATGTTTCACATCAAATCAGCATGTTATGCGTGTTCTTTATAAGTGAAGTTCTCTCACTCAGAATCTTCTCCCCATAGTTCTGAAAGTGGTGATTATAATGCTGATAGTACAAAATAAGTCAGAATTAAGTAATGTTCTGTAGTACCACAGAACAGATCAGACTTTCTTAGGTAATCAGAATAAATATGCTTCATATTTATTTCAATTTTTAATTTGAATAATATAATCTTGCACTTTAACTATAAGCTTTAGTCAGGGATGTCATAAAAAAGGGTTTACTGTAAAGCATAGCTTATTTTACTGAGATTTATTCTTTAAATATACTGGTTTTCTTAATTATAAAACTACTCATTGTAAATATTCAGGTATTAGAGTAGTATAAGTCTTTCCCATGCAAGAGTCTGAGTCCCACCAATATCTTGAAAAATAGGCAAGAGTGGCTCCTATTACCACTATTAAGCTACATGGCTCAAAGGGCATCTTAAGACAGCAAAAAAGGAAAACTAAAGAAATAGAAAGCATAAGCATTGCAGAAGATGAAGTATTGCATTTTTAGTGACATGATGGTTTACCTACGAAATACAAGATAATAATTTGAAATCTTTAAAAAACCTATGAAGTTTTCACCAAAGTGGGCAGATAGAAGATAAATCTTAAACCATTGATATAGCTCATTCATTACAAATATCTAACTTGGAAAAAATTTCAAGCGACAAGGGCAAAAATGCCCAGTGTTACAATTGTGTTTGTGCATTGATGAGAGAATTTTTATGGAGTGGGAGAGAGAGAAATAGAATGCTAAATAAGAGTTTAGGAAGATTAAACATTTTAATATATTCTCAACCTGAGATAACTACTATTCATTCTACCCCTGGTCAATGTATTCATTTTACTCTCTGAACTCTTTCCTTTGTCTTTCAACCTCACTTCTGGGACATTGTTTTCTTGTGACAGTTTTTGACAGATGATCTGATTGCTATTGGACTTGAGGCTGCAGCTCTCCAGATATATGTGATATTTGTCAGGGTCAGGAGTTCCGTCTCCTGTTTTAGCCTAATCTGGTAACACTGTATTTCCTCTTGCTTTGGGCAAGTCATTTTGCTTTCATGTAGATGATGGTGTGTACAAAGGTGTGCGTGCGTGCGTGCGTGTGTGTGTGTGTGTGTGTGTGTATTGCTATTGTTTTCAGCCAAATCATTCTACAAGTGGTTATTATAATTGCTTACCCAATAAGCTGGAGAAATTGCATTATAATAATGGGTCTTGTCATTGCAGGAGTGGTTGAAAGCATTTACAGGCCTTACAAATATACATTCCTCCCTTAAGATATATTTCTTTTTTTGATAGGCAGAAAATATAGACTATTTATTTACGTCCATCTCTTCAGTAGAATTTTCCACTTTGTGGACATTTGTCATTTCAGGTAGCTTATTTGTTTAGCTCGTCTGTCACTTATTCAGGAGTTCTTCTCTGACACAATGAAACCATGGAGTACAAACTGGAAGTCAGTAAGTGAGTAATCTGGAAAAAACCTCAGCTAATAGTTACTGTGCAGGTTCTTGGCTTAGCACTTGTCTCATGTAATCTTCATGAAATGTCATGCTGTAAAATGCTTTTAAAATAAAGTGACTGAAATCCAAAGAGTCACAGAGCAGGTGAAAGCTTTATCTAAGACTCAAATTCTGACGCCAAATCTATGTTTTTAACTACTGTAATCCAGCTCTTCCCCTAACCATACACATGTGTAGATAACTAAGTGATGTTCCTCTGAAAGCAGACATCCTCTGAGCACCATGTTTCTTGAGCCTCCTTGCTAATACACTCCTCCAACTTTGCTCTGTGGGGCCCTTTCCATTCCCTTCCTTACTAATCCCAATTCTGCCTCCCATGATACAAAGTCGTTTTGTTGTCCTCTCTTGTTTTCAAGGAGAAAGGCTGTAGGAGACTTTAACTTCAGCACTGTCAGGTCCTGAACAAACAATAGTTCTTTGGAAGCACCAGTACCCGATCATAGGGTCTGTCCTGGGCCCTGGTTTGTAGACACCCAGCTTCTCCCTGTCTACCCTCCTTTCACTGCCAAGTGCAGGACAAATGGATCCACAGGGTCTTCTCAAAGAGACACAGTGAGGGATTTTGCCTGGTCAGTTACAGCTGAGTCCTTCTCCTTTCAGCTTTGAAATTTCTCCTTTCTCCTTCATTTTTAACCTTACCCAGTCATATGTAGCTTAGAGTTTTACCCTCTTATCTCTTAGGTCCAGAGCATGTATTTTCTTAGTATAATTTTAATCTATTAGTATAATTTTTATTTCCTACTTATTTTAGGTTGAAAGCTATTCTGGGCAGCCTATCTGCTCAATCTCTTATTGACCCAATCCATTCATCTCTTGGCTGTTCTCAACTCGTCTTTGTTTCTGCCTTTCTTATAACTAGTTTCCAGGGTCTGTGGCTTTACCTGTCTCTCAATAATTCAAGAAGTTATATTTGCAAGTTGTCAGTTCCTCCTGGTGCCTCACCTAGCTGTCATCAGCTAGTATTTATAAGTGCTACTATCAGAAAGTAAAGGGTGTGTTTCCTGGGTTACCATAGGAAGGGGGCTACAGAGTCTCAGAGAGCTTTGCTTGAGTTGGGGGCGTATGACTTTAGGTTTTTGTACTGTTTATCATTTCAGCACTTCAGGAAACTGATATTCCAATTTCCATAATTCCATGGACAGGGGTTTAGAATATTTGGCTGCTGTCCACACCCTTATGAGGGGGGATATCATAAAAGTTTTCCACCAAGTGCCAAAATCTACCTTCCTATTATTGCTAGACACTGTTCTAAGAACTTCATATATAGTAACGCATTTATTCTTTACACATAAAAGTGACGTATAGAGAACTAAAGTGATTTGCTTAGGGACACAGATTCAGATGTTGGTGGAGTTCAGCTCTAGATCCTGTGCTCTTAACCCCCGCATTGTCCTCACTGTCTGGTTTACTTGCTCCTCTGCTCTCCCAGTTTCCAGGAAGAGACCTTTCTGTGGGTGTTAGGTTATAGGATATGGGGCCAGTGCCTCGGACTGTGTCTTTAGTAAATGCTTCAAATGTCAGATATTTGCTCAAAGGAGAAAGTTGAAAAAAATATAGGGAAAGATGGTTTTTCCTGGGTTTTGAGGTAGAGGAGAGAAGATAGCATCAGGAAGAGGGAGAAATACCACATGAAGATGTGGAGTCTATAGCCCCATTGCCCAAGGGCCCTCAGCCTGCATACCTGTTGGTGTGACAGGAGATTCAAGGTCCTGAACAGGCTTGAGGGCCTGCCAGATGGTTAAGACCAGTCTTTGAATCTCTGAAGAGATAGATATAGATACCCTACCTACAGTGGGATTTGGTGATAAGAAGGGAGGCCCAGGGGCCTGTCCTATCTCTGCACCAGAGTCCTGGGAGGATAGGCCCTATGGTCTTCCCAGGAGAGGAGAACACAACTAATGCCCACACTGAGCTCTGTGGGGAACCTCGCTCTAGAGGTATGGCTTCTTACACTAGGGAAGCAAATTAGAGCCATCCAGCAGTTAACCTAGAAGTATGTCATACACAGGAGTATGCAGTATGCACAGTGTGTTTTTACTTGTGAACATTTGTGGCTAGGCGTATGTGGGTCCACATACTAAGAGGTGCTATCCTCAGACACCCATGAGGTTTGGTGCCTGCAGGTGTAGTGTTTTGGGGAAAGCTTTGAAGGTACAGGTCTGGGGATACACTAATGAGATTCCTATGCTGTTTCTGTGTCTTACAAGCTCTTGTAACCTTTGCAAATATTTAACCTTTCCAGTATTAGTATTTCTTTTGTTTTTAAATTGTGCTTACATTTTGAATCTTTGATTTCTTAAGCCAGGGCTTCCATTCTTGTATATGTATAATTTTAGAGAAGTTTTAGATTCACAGAACTATTTTTTTCTTTTTTTTATTTAAAGAGAAAAGAGAGAGAGAGAGAGAGAGAGAGAGAGAGAGAGAGAGAGAGAGAGACAGAGAGAGAGAGAGAGAGAGAACCAAAGCAGTAAAAGGGTACAAGTAGTACAGAATTTCAAGAAAAAAATATACAGTAAGAAATCACTAGTTAATAGATTACATATTGTCATCTTAGAAACAGTTGTCCAAATTACAAAATTAAAGCACACAAAGTGGATATTCATACAGTGAGATTGCAGAGTTCTGTTCAATGATCCAACAAAAACTCAGTAATATGGTTTTCTATCCTACACACTTAAATATACATGAAGTTATATCCTTTAGGCCACTTTCTTTTCCTCTCTTTTTTACAATAATAATTACATTTTTTGGGTTTAATTACTCCCATAGTTCTTTTTTTTTAAATTTTATTTAAGGAGAAAAGAAAAAAAAAAGCAGAGAAAGGGTACAAGTTATACAGATTTACAGAAAAAAAATAAACAGTAGGAAATCACTAGTTAAGGGATTACATAATGTCATCTTAGAAATAATTGTTCAAGTCACAAAATTAAAGCTTGTAAAGTGGACATTCCAACAATGATACTGCAAACAGTTCTGTTCAATGATCCAATAAAACTCTGTGATATCATTTTCTACCTTATACACTTAAATATACATGCAGTTATATAGTTTAGAGCACTTTCTTTTCCTCTCTTTTGTACAGTGACTATTACACATTTTGGGTTTCATTGCTCCCACGGTTCTTGTTGCTTTTTTGGAAGAGAGTAAAACCAAATGTGACATAACAGAGCAGAATCGGTCAAGTCAAAAGGGTGGACATAATAGATAATGTAAAAACATAATACAAGGTGATCAACAATGGTTACCATAATGTCTCCCGCTATCTCTAATAGAATTGCCTATATCATTAGTTATAATAAAATTGAACAAAACAGTAAAGAATAAAACCGACAAAACCAAAACATTGGAGACATTGTAGGTCTTCAAAAGTAGATAAAAGTCAACGAGAATGGGCGTTATAATGAATCTCATTATCTTCACAGCTGATGCCTAAACTTTCGAACCTGATACTATCCAGCAAAACAGAATAGGGGAACATCAGTCAAAAACAAGATGGTGAGAGTAATACAGGGCTTTAAATCGAGATAATGGAAAGTCAAAGTGGGTTACTATAATATATCCTGCTATTTTTTTCCCTTTAATTAAAATGATAAAAATAAAAAAGTAAATAGTGGAGTGGAGATTGAGATAAAAGAGGGCATAACAGCAAAACAGCGCAGATCAAAACATAACCATTTAAGCAGAATAGTGTTTCACCACCAGATAATCCTGACCTAAAAGTAGTTACCATGTTGTCTCTTTCCTTGAAATCCTTGAGTACAACTTCGTATATTGTAGCATTAAGTATATCAAAACAATGTAAAACCATTTAAGAGAATGACAGCATTACAGAGTATTTAGAATCGACTAACAGAAAATGAACAATGGTTTCTGTATAATCTCCTTGTCTTTAAAAGGTTTTTGCTTATACTATCGTACATAATAAAATCCAATAAGATACAACCTATTTAGACCATTGGAGACAGAAGAACAAAAGCTAGATGAGACTTCAAAACAAGATGATACTAAATCAGTATTACCTATTAAGATGCCATTTTCTCCAAAATAGCTGTTCCTATCATCCAATCTTCTCTGCCTCATTTCTGTTGAGCTCTTTTTCTGTCATTAGCTGTCAGTTTGTCTTTTTCATTTTGTTCTCTGCTCCATTCATTGTGGCCTCCCTGCCACTATTTCTGGATTCTTTGTATTTTTCTTTTTTTAGTATATCCTGCAATACGCTCTGTAGAGTTGAATTGGTGGTTGCAAATTCCCCCAGTTCCTGTTTATCCTGGAAGCACCTTGTTTTTACATCAATTTTCAGGAATAGTTGTGCAGGATATCTCAATCTTGGCTGGAGATTATTATCTTTCAAAGCTTGAATTATTTCCCCCCATGCTCTTCGTGATTTGATGGTTTGTGCCGAGAAATCTGCTGTAATTCTGATGGGTGTTCCCTTGTAAGTGGTCTGTTTCTTGTCTCTGACAGCTTTTAATATTCTGTTCTTGTATTGAATTTCTGGAATTTTTATTATTATATGCCTGGGTGTTGCTCTGTTTGGGTTGTAGGTAGCTGGGGTCCTGTATGCCTCATACATCTGAGTATCTTTACCTTTTGCTAAATTAGGAAAATTCTCCTGGATTATTTCTGTGAGTAGCTTTTGTAATTCACTTGTTTGTGTCCCTACTTCTTTTTTTATGTTCTTAATCCTTAAGTTATGGATCCTCTTATCATCTTCTTGTCTTTGTATTATTGCTGTTTGTTTCTTTGTTATTTTAAAGAAGTTTTTCATTTCATTCTCCCATATTACAAGTCTGCCCTCCAGTTCAGATAGTCTGTCCTTAGTTTCTTTCAAGCTGTTATGCCAGTCTTCGATAGACTTCTTAGTTTCTTGGTAGTCCCTTTGAACCTGCTTCACGTACTCTATGCTTTCTCTGTTTTCTCCATCAAACAATTTTCCCCTCTTTTTCTGTTCTTCCATTCCACCATCTGTTTTTTCTTGGGTGGTGCTTAGCATTTCTCTAACTATTCTGCATACTTCTAGCTTCAGGTCATTGATAACTTCATTCCTGAATTGATCTATGACTCCCATAGTTCTTATTACTTTTTTGAGGAGTATAAAACCAAATATGACAAAACAAAACAGAGTCAGTTAGAACAGAAGGATGGACATAGTATATGATGCAAAAATAGAATACCAGGTGATCAAAAATGATTACCATTATGCCTCTTGCTATCTTGAAAAGAGTTGCCTATATCATCAGGTATAATAGAATTGAACCAAACAGTATGGAACAAGACCAATAAAACCTACACTGGAGACCTTACAGGACTTCAAAAGAAGATAATAGTCAAACCATAATGGGCATTATAGTAAATTTTATTGCCTTCAAAGTGGTTGCCTATGCACTCAAACTTGATACTATCAAACAAAACAGAATATAGTAAAATCAGACTGAACAAGATGGGGAGAGCAATACTGGGGTTCAAATCAGGTTAATAGGAAAACAAAAAAGTTACTATAATATATCCTGCTATTTTTTAATTTAGTTTTCCCTTAATTAAAAAATAAGAAAAAATAAATTAATTTTTAAAAAAGTGGGAGATTGAGATAAAAAGAGGACATAGTAACAGAACAACACAGTTCAGAACCAAACAATTTAAGCATCATTGTGTTTCACCACTAGATAACCTGACATAATAGTAGTCACCATAGTGTCTCTTTCCTTGAAGTATTTGAGTATAACTTTGTATACTATAGCATCAAACATATTAAGACAGTGTGAAGCCATTCAAGAGAATGTAAGAATTACAGGGTATTTAGAACCAGCTGACACAACGGTTTCTATATTATCTCTTTGCCTATAAAAATTTTGTTTATACTATCACATATAGTAATATATAATAAGATACAACATGTTAAACCCATGAAAACTGACAAACAACAGCTTGATGGAACTTTAAGACAAGATGATATTAAATCAGCACTAGCTATTATGTATTATTTTCTTCAAAATTGCTCTTTATACTATCACAGACAATAAAATCGAACAACCCAGATTAAAACCATTCCAATTAATGAGTGAAAACATTATATGGCTTCAAATCAATATGATTGGGAATCGTGATTATCACATTCTTTTATGTATTCTTATCATTTCTTACACTAGGGAAACTATTCGGTATTTATACATGTGGGCTTGATTTATTTCACTTATGAGTATGGTCTCAAGCTGCATCCATTTATTTATAAATATCTCAATGTGATTATTCTTTATAGCTGAGTAGTACTCCAATGTATAAAAATACCACAACTTTTTTATCCATTCCTCAGTTGATGGACACTTAGGTTGTTTACAAGATCTGGCTATTACAAATTGTGCTGCTATAAACATGGGTGCACATATATCACTGTGGTATGATGCTTTCAGTTCTTCTGGGAATATGCCCAGGAGTGGAATAGCTGGGTCAAGTGGGGCTTCCAATCCCAGCTTTTTGAGAAATCTCCAGACTGACCTCCACAATGGTTGCACTAGTCTACACTCCCAACAACAGTGCAGGAAAGTTCCTTTTTCCCCACAGCCTTTCCAGCATTTGTTGTTGGTGGTTTTCTTGATCTTGGCCATTCTTTCAGGAGTGAGATGGTATCTCAGTGTGGTTTTAATTTGCATTTCTCTAATGACTAATGATGATGAACATTTTTTCATGTATTTATTTGCTGTTTGTATTTCTTCATCTGAGAGTTGTGTATTCATCTCAGATGCCCATTTTTGTTTTGGGTCTTTGAATTTTGGGAGTCTGATTTTTAAAAATTCTTTATATGTTTTAGACAGAAGCCCTTTGTCTGAGGGGCAGTTCACTAAGATTTTTTCCCAGTTTGTGGGATTTCTTTTCATTATGCTGGAGGTTTTTTTTGACATGCAGAAACTTTTTTTTTTTATTGGTACCAGGGATCGAACTCACAACTGCCTGCTTATGAGGCAGGTGCTTATGCCGCTGAGTTAAATCCCAAACCCCTGCAGAAACTTCTTAATAAGAGGTGGTCCCAGTTATTGATTCTGCGAAGTGTTTCCTGTGCGGTTTGAGTCTTGTTCGTGAATTCTCTACCTACTCCTATGTCTTCAAGGTATTTACACAATTTGTCTTCCAATAGGTTTAGTGTTTCTGTTTTAATATTTAGATCTTTGATCCATTTAGATTTTAATTTAGTACATGGTGATAGACATGGGTCTAGTTTTAGTTTTCGGCATATGGAGAGCCAATTTTTCCAGCACCATTGATTAAAAAGACTGTCGTTTTTCCAGTGGACCTGCTTGGCTCCTTTATCAAAGATAAGGTGGTTGAGTGTGTTTTTAGTTGTGGTTGTATCTTCTAATCTATTCCACTGATCTTCGGCTCTGTTTTGATTCCAGTACCATGTTGATTTTACTACAGTTGTTTTGTAGTATAACTTCAAGTCAGGGAGTGTGAGGCCTCCTGCCTTGCCTTTGCTGCTTAGAATTGTCTTTGCTCTTCTAGGTCTCTCCTGGTTCCAGATGAATTTTAGGAGTGATTTTTTGAGATCTGTGAGGTATATTGATGGTATTTTTATCGGGATTGCAATGAATCTGTATAAGAGTTTTGGGAGAATGGCCATTTTCACAATATTTATTCTTCCTATCTTTCCATTCCATATCCTCCCAAGGGATATCTTTCCATTTTCTGAGATCATCTTCGATTTCCTTTTTCAGTGTATTATAATTTTTCCTGTATAGGTCTTTCACTTCTTTCCTAAGAGTAATTCCTAAATATTTCACTTTTTTGGTTGCTAGTGTTAAGGATGTGGCTTCTCTCATTTCTCTCTCTGTGATTTTGTTGTTAGTGTATAGGAATGCTATTGATTTTTGAGTATTGATTTTGTACCCAGCCACAATGCGAAATTTATTTATTATATCTAGGAATCTTTCAATGGAGTTTTGGGGGTCTTCTATGCAGAGTATCATGTCATCTGCAAATAATGATAATTTAACTTCTTCTTTCCCTATTTTTACGCCTTTTATTTCTCTCTCTTGTCTAATTGCCCTGGCTAGTATTTCCAGTACTATATTAAATAAGAGTGGTGATAAGGGACACCCTTGTCTTGTGACTGATTTTAAAGTAAAGGCCTTCAATTTTGGGCCATTTAGTATGATACTGGCTGTTGGTTTGTCATAGACGGCCTTTGTTATATTGAGGTAAAGACCATCTATTCCAATTTTCTGCAAGATTCTTATCATAAATGAATGTTGAACCTTATCAAAAGCTTTTTCTGCATCTATAGAGATGATCATGTGATTCTTACTTTTGGCTCTATTGATATGATTCATTACACTTATTGATTTACATATATTGAACCATCCCTGCATATCTGGGATGAATCCCACTTGATCATGGTGTATGATCTTCTTGATGATTTGCTGCATCCTATTTGCCAATATTTTATTGAGGATTTTTGCATCTGTGTTTATTAGGGAGATTGGTCTGTAGTTCTCTTTTTCAGTTGGGTCCTTCTCAGGTTTTGGTACTAGAGTAATGTTTGCTTCTAGGAACGATTTAGGAAGGATTGCTCCCATTTCAATTTCATTGAAGTGTTTGAGGAGTGTTGGCATCAAGTCTTCTTTGCATTTCTTGTAGAACTCTGCAGTGAATCTGTCTGAGCCTGGGCTCTTCTTTGTAGGTAAGGAATTAATTACATGTTCAATTTCATTGATAGAGATTGGGTCATTCAGCTCTGTTTTGATTCCAGTACAGAATAACCCAATCTCTATCAATGAAATTGGGTTTCATTGATAGAGATTGGATTTTACATCCTCTTGATCTAGCTTTGGTACTTCATATGTTTCTAAGAATCTGTCCATTTCTTCTGTGTTATCAAACCTTTGAGAGTAGAGGTTTTCGAAATAGGTGTTGATGATCTTCTGTATTTCTATTGAGTCTGTGGTGACTTCACATTTTTCATTTCTTATTGCATGGATTTGAGCTCTTTCTTTCCTTCTTTTAATAAGGTTGGCTAGAGGCTTATCGATTTTATTTATTCTTTCAAAGAACCAACTTTTTGATTCATTGATTTTCTGGATTGTTTTCTTAGTCTCCATTGCGTTGATTTCTGCTCTGATTTTTAAAATTTCCTCTCTTCTTTTGGCTTTGGGCTTGATTTGCTCTTCTTTTTCTAGCTGTTTGATGTGTAACATCATGATATTTATTTGTATTCGTTCTGTTTTCCTGATGTGAGAGCTCAGTGCAATAAATTTTCCTCTGAGGACAGTTTTCATTGCATCCCATAGATTCCGGTAAGTTGTATCTGTATTTTCGTTTGTTTGTAGGTATTGCTTAATTTCTTTTTTAATTTCCTCTGTGACCCACTGATTACTCAGGAGTGTGTTATTCAGTTTCCATGTGTTTGTGGGATTTTTGCAATATCTTTTATCGTTCATTACTAATTTCATGGCGCTATGGTCCGATAGCATGCAAGGGATAATTTCAACCCTTTTGCATTTATTTAAAGATGTTCTTTGAGTTAATATATGGTCTATTTTAGAGAATGACCCATGTACTGCTGAGAAGAATGTGTATTCTGTTGTTGTTGGGTAGAATACTCTGTATATGCCTATCAAGTCCAATTTTTCCCAGGTGTGATTCATTTCTTTAATTTCTTGGCTGATTTTTTATGTGGTTGATCTGTCCATTGGTGTCAATGGTGTGTTAAAATGTCCTGTTAGAATTGTGTTGCTGTTAATTTGCTTTTTTGTTTCTGTTAATACTTGTTTTATATAGCTGGGTGCTCTGGAATTTGGTGTATATATATATTTAAGATAGTTATCTCTTCCTCTTGAAGTTTTCCCCTAACCACTATGTAGTGGCCTTCTTTATCCCTTCTGATGATTATTGGTTTGAAGTTTGCATTGTCTGCAAACAGAATAGCCACTTCCACTTTTTTTTTTTGGTTCGTTTTGCATGAATTATTGTTTTCCATCCTTTGAGTTTTAGTTTGAGTGTATCCTTCTGGGTTAGATGGGTTTCTTGTAGACAGCATATGGTTGGATTTGGTTGCTTGATCCTTTTGCCAGTCTGTTTCTTGTAATTGGTGCATTGAGACCATTTACATTAATGATTATAACTGCTATATATTGGTTTAGTGTTGGCATGTTATCTTTCTGCTTTTGCATCTTTATCTTTCTGTTCTGTTTGACTGTCTGCTTTGCTTAGTGGTTTTTTTCCCAAGTGTATCTAAACTGTCTTTCAGTATTCATTTCAGGGTTGGCTTGGTGATTATGAAATTCTTCAGCTGTTCTTTGTCATGGAAGTATCTTATTTTTCCATCAATTTTGAAGGACAGTTTTTCAGGGTACATCATTGTAGGCTGGAAATCATTTTCTTTTAGGATCTGAAATACTTCACTCCATGCTCTTCTTGACTTTATTGTTTGTGCTGAGAAGTCTGCTGCGATTCTGATAGGTTTTCCTTTATAGGTGATCTGTCTTTTCTCTCTGACAGCTTTTAATATTCTATTCTCTTATTTGATTTCCGGGATGGCGATTATTATATGTCTGGGTGTAGTTTTATTTTGGTTATGGCTATTTGGAGTTCTATATGCTTCATTGATCTTGATATCAGTTTCCAATCTCATGTTTGGGAAATTTTCATCTATTGCTTGTCTAAATATCCTCTTGACATCCTTTATGTTGTCCCCTTCTTTCTCATTTATCCCTATCAACCTTATGTTGTTTCTCTTTGCATCATCTTGCAGGTGTTGAATTGTTATTTCCTGATTTCTTGTTATTTTTAAAAGATTTTTCCTTTTCTGTTCACTGACTGTAATCTTGTCTTCGAGGTCCAAAATTCTATCTTCACATTCATTGAGGTGGTTTTTACAACTTTCACTGGAATTTTTTATTTCCTGTATATCTGTTTGCATCTGCTTTATATATTCTGTTTGTTTCTTATATTGTTCACCCAGGGATTCTATCTTTTTGTTTAGTTCCTCCAATTTTTTAACTGTGTCTTCTTTAGGTATGTTCAGCATCTCCTTCATTTCTTTTATCATTTCTTCTTTTACCCGAGAGATTATTTCTAATTTGAATTCCTTTAAGGCTTCCCAGAGTTGCTTCTTTATTTCAGTTACTATTATTTGAGGTATTTCAGGTATGTGGCCTGTATTTCTTCTATATGCATGGTTCCTAGGCTTTCTTAGGATGGGCTGGATGTTTGAGATTGCATTTTGTTCTTTCATTTTGTCATTTTCCTATATTTTCAAGCTTCAAGTGTTGTTTCAACCTTCCCCTGGGCATGTTGGAAATTGTCTCTTATGTCTGGACTCCTGGAACTCCTCTGGTAGCGTAACTTCCTCCTTGGGCAGTGAAGCCCCAGGATTAAGAGAAGGTTGCCAGGCTTCTCTCAGGTATTCCTAAAGCCTCCTCAAGCTATGCAGCTCTCCCCTGTGGCAGCAAAGCTCCCTTCCTCAGCAGAGCTGCTCCTTCCTCCAGGCAGTGGCAGTAGTGCGGGAGCTCTCTAGGCCAAAAAAAAGGTCGCAGGTAAAGTCAGAGCAGTTTCCCGCAGCTTGGTCCAGTTCCCTCCTTCAGGTGGGGCAGCTGCCGTGTGCCCTCCTGGTGAGATAGGGTGATTGGCAAGGCTGTAACAGGGTCCTGCAGCTCTGCCCACCTCACTGTTTCAGGACGGAAGCTGCGGGGCATCCCCCAGGTGAGAGAGAGGTCAGATTCACAGAACTATTGATCAAAAAACACAAAGAATCTCCATGTACCCTGGGTACCACACATTCAGAGAGAGGGTCTCCACTGTCAATGCCTCCATCAGAGTCAGCACATTTGTTAGAGCTGGTGGTTATATTGACACATCATTACAACTAAGTCATGAAAAAGTTCATGGAAAAGTTCACTCTTGTAGTTGCATATTCTACGTGTTTAGAAAAATGTAGAATGATGACCCATATCCATCATTACAGTGCCACATGGAACAGTTTTATTGTCCTAAAAATCGTATGTGCTTCTAATATTCATCACTCTCTACCCCCTAATATTTGGAAATAACTTCTTTTTACTGACTCTATAGTTCTGTCTTTTGACAGCTGTTGTATAGTTGAAATCATGCAGTACAGTGTGCTTTTCAAGTTGGGTTTTTTTACTTATTGATATGTTTTTAAGCTTCTTCTATTTCTTTTCATGGCTTGATACTCTTTTCTTTTAAGTATTAAATACTATTGCATTATCTGAGTATTTCACAGTTTATTTATGTATTCACCTATGGAAAGATATCTTGATTTCTCCCAAATTTTGGCAAATTATATATAAATCTGCTACAAATATCTGTGTGCAGATTTTTGACTGGATTTACAATTCATTTGAGAAAGTACCAAACAGTGTGATTGCTGGATTACCCGGTAAGAATATGGTAAGTTTATTTTTTATTTTAAAGAGAATAAAACAGAACAGTAAAATGAAACAAAACAAAACAGTGATAGGACAGTAGGAAATCCACTATCATTACTATATTGCATATTGTTATCTTCTAAGTAGTTGATCAGGTCACTGGCCACAGGTTTGCAAAGTCAAACAACACAAATGGCAGTTTGCTTTCCTACTTCAGTTATTACCATCTCAGACTGTAATGCATTCACTTGCTTATGCGGGGGTGGTGGAGGGGCTTCCTGACTGGATCTCCTTTGCTGGCAGGGCCACCACTAGCACATGGGTTTATTTTCTTGGCTTCCTTGTTGGTCCTCGCTGGTGGGCAGGGCTGCCTGTGGCACACGGTCTCATCACTTCCTTGCTGGTTCTTCCCAGCCAGCAGGCCCACCGCCAGCACAGAGCAGGCTGCATGGCTTCCTTGCTGCTTCTCCCTGGCTGGCAGGGAAGTTCCCTCTGGTTCTCTTATTTTGATGGATTGCTGAATTATTTCTCTCCCTGGGCCTCAAATACTGTTCAGCTCCTTCCTGTGTCCATAGGGCCCACCTCCCTCCTCCTCCTCTTCCTCATATTGCTGTGTTCCAGGATCTGGTGCCAAAACATGAGAGATTATTTCTCTGTTGCTCACCACTCCTCTATTTTCCCAGAAGTTGAGTATTATAAACAAGTTAAGTTTTATAAACAATTACCAAACTTTTTTTATTTTAAAGAGAAAAAAATAAAAATAACAATACAAGAGAGTTCCCAAACACATCAGTAGGAGAGTTACAGTAATACGTTGCATAGTCTTGCCTTTGTTATTCAAAGTACAAGATATAGGCACACGATCTTGTCCAAACAATATTAGAACAAACTTTTCTTTTCAATGAACTAAGAGAATCTACTTGTATAACTCTTAACTATCTGCTGTGTAAACACATATATTTTTCTTTTCCCCTTTTTCCTTTTCTCTTTCCTCCATCACAGTTTATTTTCTTTTGAACAATTTCTCCCAAATTCACAGTATCTGTTGTATGTTTTGGATCTTATTTACTCATTCAGTTTCTCACAGTAGTGAAACAATAAGATGTTGACATATATGGGTCTGATTTATTTCACTTATGAGTATGGTCTTGAATTACATCCATTTATCTATAAAAGTCTCCAGTTTAGTCTTCATTATGGCTGAGTAGTACTCCATTATATTAAGAAACCATACCCTTTTTTAAATTCATTCCTCAGTTGTTGGGCATTTGAGTTGTTCCAAGATTTAGCTATTACAGAGCATTTCACTTTCAAATATTCCTTACTCATCCAGAGTAGCTGTCTGTCATCTCTCTTCCAAAATCCTTTATCTTCAAATAAATTGTCTTCTTTTATAAAAAAATTTAGCTATCACAAATTGTGCTGTTATAGACATGTTTTATGGCCCACCTGAGACTGTTGCCAGCATAAAAGGAGGCATGGAGAGAAAGAGTCAGGTGTTGTGGGTTCTTCTAAGTGTTGTTGTTTGGAACCAATGGTTCTTGTGGAGGTGCTCGTCATGTTGGCTTACTTGATATGAATCTGGCCATCCATCAGAGGAGCTTGGGGTCTTGTCACTGAATGGCTATGGTTCACTTTGGAAGAGGTCTGGAGTCCTTACTTTGAGCATTGCTTATTGGCTCCAGAAGGGAAGGAAGGTATGTGCCGTTTAATCTCCAGCACGTTTGTCATGATGGCTTCCTGATATGTACTTGACTGTTTTCACTGTAGGAGGAGCCTAGGACTTCATTGTCGCTGAAGTGTGGCTGAGGAATTTTTGGGGGCTCCTGGTCGTTATTCTGAGTGTCATTTCTTGGCTCCACTGAATAAACCTCAACATACTGGGCACAGATCCTTCACTCCACTGGCATAGACTTTCTAGCTTCCACTGCTGACCCCTTTTTGAGCTTGCCCAGTGCAGATCCATAAACAGACTGACATGAGTCATTGTTGTGGGCTCTAGAACTCCTGCTGGACTTGTGGGAGGCATTGTCATGGGATCTAGGTCTTCGCATGGACTCATGCAGGACATTACTGTGGAATCCAAACCCTCAGCTGGATTTCTAGGTCTTTAGTGTTGTGGACAGATTTCTTGCACTTTCTTATATTTAAGTGGGTGATCATCATAAAAATAATATTATAAATTCTGTATCCTGTATGTAATTGTTCTCCTTACAACCTCTGACTATAACATGGGTGTTACCTATATGTCACTGTGGCATGACGTTTTCAATTCTTCTGGGAAACTATCCAGTAGGGGAATAGCTGGACTGAATGGAACCTCTAATTCTAGTTTTTTGAGGAATATTCACATTGATTTCCATAGTGGTTGCACTATGTCTATACTCCCACCAACAATGGGAAAGGATTCCTTTTCACCACAGCCCCATCAAGATTTTTTATTGGTTGGTTTCTTGATGATAGCCATTCTTCATGGAGTGAAATGGAATCTTAATGTTGTTTTAATTTGTATTTCTTGAATGACCAATGATGTTGAACATTTCTTCATGTATTTGCCTTTTGTATTTCTTCATCTGAGAGATGTATGTTCTTCAAATGCTTATTTTTGAGTCTTTGAATTTTGAGGGCCTGATGTTTTCAATTCTTTATACATTCTAAATATAAGTTCTTTGTCTGAGGGACAGTTGGCTAAAATTATTTCTCATTGTTTGGGTTTTCTTTTTACTCTGCTTGTGATTTCTTTTGATGTGCAAAAAACTTTTTCTTTTGTATCAGGGATCGAACTCACAACTGTGCGCTTGCAGGGCAGGCGCTTATGCCACTGAGCCAGATCCTGAGCCCTAAAAACATTTTAATGAGATGAGATCCCATTTGTTGATTCTTTGAAGTACTTCCCATGTGGTTTGCGTGTTGTTCATGAACTCTTTGCCTACTCCTATGTCTTCAAGATTTCTACCTACCTTGTCTTTCAGTAGATTTAGTTTTTCTGTTTTCATATTTAGATATTTGATCCATTTTGACTTTAGTGCATGATGACAGACATGGATCTAGTTATAATCTTTGGCATGTGGAAAGCCAAATTTTCAAGTACCATTTATTAAAGAGACTATCTTTCTTCTACTGAACATGTTTGGTGGCTTTCTCAAAGGTAAGCTGGCTGAGTATCTTTGTAGTTGTGTCTGCATCTTCTAATCTGTTCCACTCATCCTCAGGTCTGTTTTTTTTTTTTTTACCAGTGCTATGCTGGTTTTATCATTGTAGCATTGTAGTACAACTTCAAGTCAGGGATTGTGATGTTTCCTGCCTTGCCTTTGTTGCCCAAGAATGCCTCTGCTATTCTAGGTCTGTTCTGTCTCCAAATGAACTTTAGGAATGTTTTCTCTAGATCTGTGAGGTATACTAATGCTATTTTGGTCAGGATTGAGTAAGTCTGTATAACAGTTTTGGGGGTATGGTCATTTCACAATGTTCTTTCTTATCCAAGAGAAAGGGATATCTTTCTACTTTCTGATATCTTATTCAATTTCCTTTTTCAGAGTACTTTAGTTTTGAAAATATAGTTTTTGTATTCTTTGTTAGATTGATTCCTAAGTATATTCCTAAGTATTTCATTTTTTGGGTGCGATTTTGAAAAACGTTATTTCCATAATTTCTTTTAGTGAGCTTGTTGTTTTTGTATGAGAATGCTCTTGATTTTTGAGTGTTGCATTCATGAACTTTTGGTGGAATTTTGTCATCTTCTATGTAGAGTATCATGTCATTTGCAAATAATTATAATTTAACTTCTTCCTTTGTTGTCCTTATTCTATTTATTTCTCTCTCTTGTATAATTTCTATTCTTAGTATCTCCAGAACTATATTAAATAGGAATGATTATAATGGATATCTTTGCCTTGTTCTTGATTTTAGAAAGATTTCAGATTTTGTCTATTCAGTACTATGTTGGTTGTTCATTTATCATCGATGGCTTTTATTAGGTTGAGGTAGAGACCATCTATTCTGATTTCTTGTAAGGTCTTTAACATGAATATATGTTTGGCTTCATCAAAAACTTTTATTGAGATGCATCTATTGAGATGATCATGTGATTCTTGTCTTTGGCTCTGTTGATGTGGTGTATTACATTTAATGTGATTTTCAATTTCTTTATCTTTTGAAGCTACTTTTGTCAATTGTTAAGTCTGTACATTAGAATAACTTTAAGTTACTCCTCTAAGAAATATTTTCTAATTCTTTATAAAATCCACATAGATTTCTCTTCTGAGAATTAATAAGACTTTTTAGGCAGAGGAGGAGCTGGGCAGATCTGGGGTGCCCTCACCGGCCTCTCTGCGTGTCTGGAGGACTCTGGATATCTCCGCCCAGACTGCTGGAGTTCCCCCAGGCTTCCAGGTGCAGTGAAGGAGAGAGGTGGGTTTGAGGCTTCCACATCAGCCTCCCCATTCCGGCTTCACTTGGAGACCTGCTGAGCTGCGGACGGATGGGCGGGCCCACACTATAAGCCTAGCCCAGCCTGTTTAGCTGCCGCGCCTGGCCATAGGTCTGCAGAGGAGGAGCTGGGCAGATCTGGGGTGCCCTCACTGGCCTCTCTGCGTGTCTGGAGGACTCTGGATATCTCTGCAACCAGGGAGGGTCCACAGGTTCCTGAAGCACTGCGGCCTGTGGTGAGTACCCTAACCCGGCTGCGATTGAAGAACTGTGGGGCTTCCAAGGGGCAGGTGGGCGCACAGTGTCCCTGAGGCCCAGCTTGTCTGGAACTGCGGAGTTCTGAGCAGGCAGAGGAGGGCCACTGGTTCTGTAGGCCCAATGGCTTGGGGTAGCGCGGTGCCAGAGTCTCAGTAGCTCCAAACATAGAAAGGGATTTTCAACAGATCCTGAGGAAGCTTTCAAATAACACTTGAAACACAGAAATATAGGAAAATGACAAAACAAAAGACCAAATTACAACCTCAAACCTCCAGCCCATCTCAAGAAACCCTAGGAGCGATGTATATAGAAGAAAATATATCCCATCCACCTCATATATCGGACACAATAGCCACTGAAATTGACAAGCAACTCCAGGAAGCTTTAAAGAAATTCAAACATGAAATAATCTCCCAGATAAAAGAAGAAATGATAAAAGAAATGAAAGAGATTCTAAATATATCTAAAGAAAACACAGATAAAAAATTGGAGGAACTAAACAAAAAGATAGAATCCCTAGACGAGCAATATAAGAAACAAACAGAATACATAATGCAGATGCACAGAGATATACAGGAAATAAAAAACTCCACTGAAAGTTGTAAAAACCGCCTTAATGAAAGTGAAGATAGAATTTCAGACCTTGAAGACAGGATTGCAGCTAGTGAACAGGAAAGGAAAGTTCTTTTGAAAATAACAAGGAACCAGGAAACAACAATTCAACAACTGCAAGACGATGCAAAGAAGAATAACATAAGAATGATAGGGATTAATGAAAGAGAGGGAGACAACATGAAGGATGTCAGGAGGATATTTAGAGAAGTAATAGCTGAAAATTTCCCAAGCATGAGATCAGAAACTGACATCAGGATCAGTGAAGCATATAGAACTCCAAACAGTCATAACCAAAATAAAACTACACCCAGACATATAATAATCACCATCCCAGAAATCCAACACAAGAATAGATTATTAAAAGCTGTCAAAGAAAAGACAGATCAGTTATAAAGGAAAACCTATCAGAATCACAGCAGACTTCTCAGCACAAACGATAAAGTCAAGAAGAGCATGGAGTGAAGTATTCCAGATCCTAAAGCAAAATGATTTCCAACCGAGACTGATATATCCTGAAAAACTATCATTCAAAATAGGTGGTGCAATACGATACTTCCATGACAAAGAACAGCTGAAGAACTTCATGAACACCAAACCAACCCTGCAAAAAATATTGAAAGACAGTTTAGATACACAAAGGAAAAAACCACTAAGCAAAGCAAATAATTAAACAGAACAGAAAGATAAAGATGCAACAGCAGAGAGATAACATTCCTACAATTAACCAGCATTTAACAGTAATAACCATTAATGTAAATGGTCTCAATGCACCAATCAAAAGAAACAGACTAGCAGAATGGATCAAGAAACAAAATCCAACCATATGCTGTTTACAGGAAACCCATCTAACCCAGAAGGATACTCACAGACTGAAAGTCAAAGGATGGAAAACAATTCTCCATGCAGCAGGAATCCAAAAAAAGGCAGGAGTAGCCATTCTGTTTGCAGACAACGTGAACTTTAAACCAACAATGACCATAAAGGACAAAGAAGGTCACTACATACTCGTAAGGGGAAAACTCCAAGAGGAAGAGATAACTATCTTAAATATATACGCACCAAACTCCAGAGCACCCAGTTATATAAAACAATTATTAACAGAAATGAAAACTCAAATTATCAGTAACACAATTGTAACAGGAGACCTTAATACACCACTGACACCAAGGGACAGATCAACCAGACAGAAAATGAGCAAAGAAATAACAGAACTGAATCACACTGTGAACAACTGGGTTTGATAGACATATACAGAATGTTCCACCCAACAACATCAGAATACACATACTTCTCAGCAGTACATGGATCATTTTCTAAAATAGACCATATATTAGCTCACAGAACATATTTAAGCAAATGCAAAAAAGTTGAAATCATCCCTTGCATATTATCGGATCATAGCGCTCTGAAATTAGAAATTAATGACAAAAGATACTGCAAAAATTCCACAAACACATGGAAACTAAATAACACACTCTTGAGTAATCAGTGGGTCACAGAAGAAATTAAAGAAGAAATTAAACAATACCTAAAAGAAAATGAAAATGCAGATACAACTTACCGGAATCTGTGGGATGCAATGAAAGCCGTTCTGAGAGGAAAATTTATTGCACTGAGTTCCCACATCAGGAAAACAGAACGAATACAAATAAATAACTTGATGCTACACCTCAAACAGCTAGAAAAAGAAGAGCAAGTCAAGCCCAAAGCCAAAAGAAGAGAGGAAATTATAAAAATCAGAGCAGAAATCAATGCAATAGAGACTAAGAAAACAATCCAAAGAATCAACGAATCAAAGAGTTGGTTCTTTGAAAGAATAAATAAAATCGATAAGCCCCTAGCCAACCTTATTAAAAAAAGGGAAGAAAAAGCTCAAATTCATGCAATAAGAAATGAAAAAGGAGAAATCACTACAGACCCAATAGAAATACAGAGGATCATCAACACCTATTTCGAAAACCTCTACTCTCAAAAGTTTGATAACACAGAAGAAATAGACAGATTCTTAGAAGCATATGAAGTACCAAAGCTAGATCAAGAGGATGTAAAACTGTTGAACAATCCAATCTCTGCTAATGAACTTGAAAATGTAGTTAAGGCCTTACCCACCAAGAAGAGCCCAGGCCCCGATGGATTCACTGCAGAATTCTACAAGAAATATAAAGAAGACCTAATGCCGACACTCCTCAAACTATTCAATGAAATTGAAAGGGAAGCAATCCTTCCTAAGTCATTCCTGGACGCAAATATTACTCTAGTACCAAAACCTGAGAAAGACCCAACTATAAAAGAGAACTATAGACCGATCTCCCTAATGAACACAGATGCAAAAATCCTCAATAAAATATTGGCAAATAGGATCCAGCAAATCATCAAGAAGATTATACACCATGACCAAGTGGGATTAATCCCAGGAATGCAAGGATGGTTCAACATATGCAAATCAATAAATGTAATCCACCATATCAATAAAGCCAAAAATAAGAATCACATGATCATCTCTATAGATGCAGAAAAAGCCTTCAATAAGGTGCAACACTTATTCATGATAAGAACTTTACAGAAAATTGGAATAAATGGTCTTTACCTCAATATAATAAAGGCCATTTATGACAAACCAACAGCCAGCATCATACTAAATGGCCAAAAATTGAAAGCCTTTACTTTAAAATCGGGCACAAGACAAGGATGTCCTTTATCACCACTCCTATTTAATATAGTACTGGAAGTACTAGCCAGAGCAATTAGGCAAGAAAGAGAAATAAAAGGGGTAAAGATAGGAAAAGAAGAAGTTAAATTATCATTGTTTGCAGATGACATGATACTCTACATAGAAGACCTCCTAAACTCCATTGAAATACTCTTAGATACAATAAATAAATTCAGTAATGTGGCTGGATACAAAATCAATACTCAGAAATCAATAGCATTCCTATACACGAACAACAAAATTACAGAGAGGGAAATAAGAGAAACTGGACTATTCACATTAGCAAGCAAAAAAATGAAATATTTAGGAATTACTCTTACGAAAGAAGTGAAAGACTTATACAGTGAAAATTATAATACACTGAAAAAGGAAATTGAAGATGATCTCAGAAAATGGAAAGACATCCCTTGCTCATGGATAGGAAGAACAAACATTGTGAAAATGGCCATTCTCCCAAAACTGTTATACAGATTCAATGCAATCCCAATAGAAATTCCATCAACATACCTTGAAGATCTAGAGAAATCACTCCTAAATTTCATCTGGAACCAGAAGAGACCTAGAATCGCAAAGGCAATTCTAAGCAGCAAAGACAAAGCAGGAGGCATCACAATCCCTGACTTGAAGTTATACTACAAAGCAACAGCAGTCAAATCAACATGGTATTGGAATCAAAACAGAGCCGAAGATCAGTGGAATAGATTAGAAGATACAACCACAACTACAAACACACTCAACCACCTTATCTTTGATAAAGGAGCCAAGCAGGTTCACTGGAAGAACGACAGTCTCTTTAATAAATGGTGCTGGAAAAACTGGCTCTCCATTTGCCGAAAACTAAAGCTAGACCCATGTCTATCACCATGTACTAAATTAAAATCTAAATGGGTCAAAGATCTGAATATTAAAACAGAAACACTAAATCTATTGGAAGACAAATTAGGTAGAAACCTTGGAGACATAGGAGTAGGTAAAGAATTCATGAACAGGACTCAAACCGCACGGGAAATACTTCCCAGAATCAATAACTGGGACCACTTCTTATTAAAAAGTTTCTGCATGTCAAAAGAAATCTCCAGCATAGTGAAAAGAAAACCCACAAACTGGGAAAAGATTTTAGTGAACTCTCTCTCAGACAAGGGCCTCTTGTCTAAAACATATAAAGAATTAAAGAAACTCAGACCTCCAAAATTCAAAGATCCAATCCAAAAATGGGCATCTGAGATGAATACGCAATTCTCAGATGAAGAAATGCAAATGGCAAATAAATACATGAAAAAATGCTCATCATCATTGGTCATTAGAGAAATGCAAATTAAAACCACACTGAGATACCATCTCACTCCTGAAAGAATGGCCAGGATCAAGAAAACTGACAACAAATGCTGGAGAGGCTGTGGGGAAAAAGGAACTCTCCTGCACTGCTGATGGGAGTGTAGACTGGTACAGCCTTTGTGGAGATCTGTCTGGAGATTTCTCAAAAAGTTGGGACTGGAAATCCCATTTATTCCAGCTATTCCACTTCTAGGCATCTTCCCAGAAGAACTGAAAGCATCATACCACAGTGATATATGTGCACCTATGTTTATAGCAGCACAATTTGTAATAGCCAGATCTTGGAAACAACCCAAGTGTCCATCAACTGAGGAATGGATAAAAAAGTTGTGGTATTTCTATACAATGGAGTATTATTCAGCTATAAAGAAGGATCACATTGAGATATTTATCAATAAATGGGCGCAGCTTGAGACCATACTCATAAGTGAAATAAATCAATCTCGCATGTGTGAATACCGAATAGTTTTCCTAATGTAAGTAATGATTCAAATATATAAAAATATATGGTAATCATGATTCCCCATTATGTGGCCTTGAAGCCTTATAAAGTTTTCACTCATTAATTAGAAAGGCTTTTTTCTGGGCTTCTTGATATGGAAATATTTGAAGCTATAGTATATGAAGTTTTATCCAAATATTTCAAAGAAAAAGACAGACACTATGGTAACTACTATTAAGTCAGGTTATATGGTGGTGAAGTACTAGGTTGCTGAAACAGTCAAGCTTTGACCTCTATTGTTATATTGTTATGTCCTGTTTTATCTCAATCTCCCCCTTATTCTTTAAAAAAATTATTTAGTTATTTCTTATGTTTGTCTTAATTAAAGAAAAAATTCAAAAAATTAGGATATATAAATAGTAACTTTTTTTGATTTCCTATTAACTTGTTTTGAAGTCCTGTAGTACTCCCACGATCTTGTTTTGACTGATTAGACTCTGTTCCATTCTATATGGTAGTATCAAGTTTGAAGACATAGGCAACTACTTTGAAGACAATAAGATTCACTAAGATACCCATTCTGGTTTGACTATTGCCTTCTTTGGAAGTCCTGTAATGTTTACAATGCCTAAGTTTTATTGATCTTGTTCTCTACTGTTTTGTCCAACTTTATAATAACTAATGAGATAGACAATTCTTTTTAAGGAAACAAGGGACAACGTTGATAACCATTGTTGATAAACTTGTACTCTGTTCTACATCATGTGCTATGTCTATCCTTGGTATTGACTGAAAGCTTTGTTTTGCCATATTTGACTGTATTCTTTCCCCCCCCCCAAAAAAAGTAATAAGCACTAAGGAGTAATGAAATCCAAAGTGCGTGAATTTTGTTGTAAAAAAGAGAGGGGGAAAAAAAAAAGAAAAAGAGCTCTAACGGATATAACAGCAAGTGTGTTTAGGGGTGTTAAATAGCTGATTGTATCAATGTTTTTGGATCATTGAACACAGCTGTTTGCAGTCTACCTGTTTGAATGTCCACCTTGTATTCTTTGATACTGTGATTTGAGGAACTATTTTCAAGATGATAATATGTAATATACTAACAGGTGATTTCTTACTGTTATGTTTTTTTTGTTTGTTTTGTTTTGTTTTTTTGTAGTTCTGTATTACGTGTACCCTTACACCACTTTGGTTTGTTTTGTGTTTTTCTCTTTTTCCTCCTAAATAAAAAAAAAAAGACTTTTTAACTACTTGGCTATTGTTCAGTGTCATCATTATAGAAGTCATGGGTACTTAACTTTATTCCCTTATTGGTTGTGATCAAGGTTGTTGATAGAAATCAAGGACTTTTTCCCCCAGCTCCACATTTTTAATGGTACCCAAAATCAACTCTCATGACAGTGCCACATGGAAAGTGAATAAGAAGGAAGCTTAACCTGATAAGCATTAAGGTCATCTCTCACTTATATGCTGTACCAATTTGTTCTTTCTATAAGTGAATTCTGTCCCTTAATTTCCTCAAACCTCTCTTCATATCTTTGTTCCTCAGGCTGTAGATGAAAGGGTTCAGCATGGGAGTCACTACCGTGTACATAACTGTGGCTACCCGGTCCTTCACCACTGAGTACATGGACAGGGGTCTGAAATAGACATAGATGACACTCCCGTAGAAGAGGGCCACAACGGTGAGATGGGAGCCACAGGTGGAGAAGGCTTTCCACTTCCCAGCTGCGGAGGGGATTCTGAGCACAGCGATGATGATTCGCAGGTATGAGAAGAGGATGCACAGAAAAGGGGTCACGATGACAGCCAGGGTCTCAGTCATGACCACAATCTGGCTGGAGGACGTGTCGGAGCAGGACAGTTTTAACACAGGCTGGGTGTCACAAAAAAAGTGCTTAATGACATGGGAGGCACAGAAAGAGAGGTGAGACATGAGTAGCACCCGGAACAAGGCGTGCAGGTGGGAGATGGTGCATGAACCTAACAGCATGAGGAGGCAATGCCGTGGGCTCATAGCCGCATTGTAGTGGAAGGGGTTGCAGATGGCCATCAGACGGTCAATGGCCATGGAGGCTAACAGGTAGCTGTCAGTGTTTGCTAAGGCTATGAAGAAGTACATCTGAACCAGGCAGCCTACATAGGAGATAGCCTTTGTCTGTGAGAGTAAATTCCCTAGCATCTTGGGCACAATGACTGTTGTGAAGCAGATATCCATGAAGGATAAGTTGCTGAGGAAAAAGTACATAGGAGTGTGGAGCCTGGAGTCAGAGCGGATGGCCAGGATGATCAGCATGTTGCCTACTATGGTGACCAGGTACATGGAGAGGAAGATGGCAAAGAGCGGTGTCTGCAGCTGTGGGTTGGAAGAGAGGCCCAGGAGGACGAAGGCTGAGGTGCTACTGCTGTGGTTCTTGGTCTCCATGTCTCTGCAGTTTTGAAGTCCTGAGAGAGATGTGAAGAGCAAAATAGTTCCTTCCTTAACATTAAGCTTAGGATAAAAGCACACTTCCAATTTTTAAGAAATTTAGAAATGTATTCATTTTAAACAATAGCAGCATGGAAACCATTAGAAAACCTCAGATTGCCTCTAAACAAGGATATAAAGTTTCTTAGGTGCTTCCATGTGTTCTAGTATGTGTGAGCTCTTTTAAAACATTTTTTTTTGTTTGGATGATTCATCTTCTGTTTCCTGATTGACTCCTTGGCTTTTAGAGGTGTACATGCTGAGTCTCCTGTGGTCCTGATGCTTTCATACCTGTGATCTCTATAAATGAGTTATTCTCATTCGGAATCTTCCTTTCCCCTTGTTCTAACTGGGTATAGTACAACAGTGAGCACCACTTTTAATTAGTGCTCATGGGTAGTCATGCAATTTGGAGAGAACTGTGGAGCAAGACTGATTCATGGTTATTTAAATTTTTTTGTTTGAATAATAGAATCTGGATATTTCAATTATAAATTTTTGGTTCAGAGAAGTTACTCAAAAATAGGAGTAGCTTGTTACAGACGTCAGATACTGAAGCATGTTAATGAGGTTAGGTATTTAAGTATGTTACTGAGGTTAGCTACTTAAGCATGTTACTTGTTTCTGATTGCCAAACTGTTGTTCTCTTCCTAAACACTGAAATATTATAGAAATATGAAATTTAACATGTTAGAGTTCTATTACCTCCAATATCATAAAAATTTTAAGAATAGTTACATTAATACTGATGACCTACTTTGTCCAATCATGAATTAAGCCATTGTAAAAGCAAAACTAAAGGAATAGAAAATATATACTTTAGAAAATGTGAACTTGCTATTTTCTTAGGTGACACAGTTATGTACTAAGGAAATCCAAGATAATCACTTGAAAATCTTTTAAGAGCTATGAACTTTTCACCACAGTGGCTAATTGTAAGATGGGATTATAATTGCATTGAAAATAGCAAGAAAGTTTAAAAAAATAGTTTGCAGTAAAATTAAAGGGCAGAAAACCCCTAAACATGAAATGTTTAAAAATCATGAAAAAGGGAGAGAAAAAAAGAAATGAGGAGAACCTATGTAAATAAAGTATAAGAGAATATTAAACAAAAGTCTAGAAAAGAGAGATTCTATAGTCCTAAAAAATAAGACTTTAAAAACCTCAGCTCTTCTCAATCAAATCCAGTGTTTCACTAATAAAATCCTATTACTCAAATTCAAGGTAATCAAATTCAGTATATCTCTAATAAGACAGTAGTGTGTAATGGTATTCTAGAAGGTTCTTTTATAGCTTATCTAGAAAAGTAAGCAGGGATTGATGAAATAATTTTGAAAAAGTTAGGATAATGACTACAAAATTTAATAATTCAAACCAAAGCACAGAATAATTGGAAACAATAAAGTAGTGTCACAGTAGACAAATATAAAGAATTCTTTGTACCTAGATTATGAGCTATGTTGAATTTCAAATTAATAAAAGTTCACTACATCACAATGGTGAAAGATTTGGATATTAATTATCAATATCCATTTGAAACATTTGGAAAATACAAGCCTAAATTTCTATCTAACTCATGCGTAGAAATAAATTTAAGATGAATGAATAATCTAAAAGTAATAATATCTGAATTATAAAATAAATTCTAGATAAAATGAAAGGAACATACTATTGTGGTGTCAGAATGGGACCGCTTCTCCAAGCCAGAGATAAAATATAGAAGAAAGAATTGCAAAGTATTGTACTTAAAAAAATTGACAATGATATCATGTAAACAAAATTAAAATAGCAGATAAATATACATGATTGATTCATAGAAAATATCTGCCATACAATTATCAAAGAAATTATAAGACAAGATGTTCAACCTCTGGTAAGCATGGAATACAAATTAGACTGCAATACAGTTTTCATTTGTCAGGTTTTCAATAATTTATTTTTGTAATAAAGATAAACAGACTTATATATACTACTATGATATCAGGATCAGTTGGTGTGGTCCTGTGATAGGCTTTGTTAGAACTGAAATTCTGCATCTCATTATCCAATAATTCCACTTAAGGAAATTTATCCCTTAAAATAATCATATATGTGTGAAACAAAGACTTTAATGGATGTCTTTATTATACTATTATTTATAATACTAAATTAAACCAACTAAAATAAAAAATCCAAAATAATTTATAGAAGAAATAGCCTAAATATCCACACATTGGTGAGTTAGTAGCCCATAGTGTATTATTTCTGAATATCTGCTCTCCTTAAAGAAATAAAATTTCTACTCTCAGGCAACATTTATTAGCACTTAGTATATGCGACACATTGAACTAGGTGCGTGGCATGTCTATTTTTCTCCCCTCCAAATCCCAATCAACAAACGATATTATCATTACTGTTTTTCAGATAAAAGAATTCACGTTTAAGCCAGGCATGATGGTGCACAACTATAATCTCAGTAGTTGGGAGGCTGAGGTGGGAGGATTGTTGCAAGTTTGAGGCCAGCCTAGACTATACAGTGAGTTCATGGCCAGCCTGAACTACATAGTGAGACTCAGTCTCACAAAATTTTAAAAAAAGTTCAGCAGAGTTAAATAACTTGGATCCCATAGCTAATAAGTGGTAGTGCTGGCTTTTATTGTTAAACATGTGACTTCAGAGTTGGATCTATTTATTGCTAAGATATGTCACTATTACTGTGCTAGCTAAAATCTTTCATTCAATGATAAAAGTAAGCTTCAGAAAAGTGCATAAAAATAAACCAATTTTTAAAGATAATACATTTTTTTGTATACTATGTTTGTGGGGGTGTGTGTTTATATATATGTGGTTGCCTTTTGATGTGAGGTCTGAGGGATGACATGAAGGATAATTTCCACATTTAACCTTGTATTATGAATGTTTTCTTTATTAAACTGACAAAGCAAATATTTATGATGATTTTAAAAGAACATAATGTTTTGAAATATGTATGTATTGTGGAATGGCTGAATGGAGTGAATAATCATTTTCAGTAGTTCACATACTTCTTATGATGAGACTAACAGGTGCATGATTCTGATTTTTTATAGTATTTTTAATTGGAAATTTCTCTATAATTACCCTTTCCAGAGAACTAGAGTTGTGTGCTATCTGAAGTTTTTTTCCTACTTAGACCTATATTGTCCTCTATAGGGGACTGAGATCATCCTGTATCCACAAGGACTTTTTCCTGTATGAACCGAATGGTGGGTATATGTATTAGAATAGAAGCCCAGTTATGCAATGCCAAGTTGCAGTTTATGAGCGATGGAAATCTTTATTGGTGTTTCCAACTAGAGATAACTAACCTTCATCCTACTCGTGGTTAAAGTGTTTGTTATACTCTCTGGGCTTTGTCCTTTTTCTTTCACTGGGTCTTTCATCTTAACTCCCAGGATGTTATTTGGCCTGTTGGTGATAAACTGTTTGATCACCTTTGGGCTTGAACCTGAAATTCCATGGCTCTGTGTGCTGTTTCATTGGCTATAGCTTAGTCCCTTCCACAACATTTAGCTAGACCAGATACACTGTAATTTCCTTGTGTCTCTGGCAAGTTGTCTCTTCTGTAAATTTATCTATAACGTGTGTGTGTGTGTGTGTGTGTGTGTGTGTGTGTGTGTGCATGTACCACTTTCTATCCCACTTACCCATATCATTTAGACTCATAGGATGGTTGAATAAGAGTTTGTCAATCACTTCTACAAGTAGTATTATGGATCACCTGTCAGCACTGAAAAACGATATTTTCATTATGGGTCTTGTTATGAGTCAGTGGTTGAGAAGGACCAGGTGGGGCTAGGAGTTTTTTAAAACTCTCCATCTTAGGAGTTCTTCATTCCTTATTGGGCAGATTGAATAGAGGTGAATACAGACTATTTCTATCCTTTTCAGCTTTCTCCCCTGGAACTTTTGTATTCTGGACATTTGTCACCTCAGGTTGATTTTCCTTTCCTTCCTTCTCGTGAGCCACTGGCCCACGTGAAACCAGAAAGTTCAAATTAGCAGTTGGATCTCACTGGATATAAAATATCAGCTAACACTTACTGGAAGGTCCTGTGCTTGCCACTTACTCAGTCTTTACAGTAACACTACCATGTCTGTACCATTCCCTGTTTTTTAAGCTACGGAAACTGAAGTTCAGAGCATCACAGAGCTGGTGCTGAGATCTAAGGCTCAAGCCCAAGCAATCCTGACTCTAAATTCTGTTTTAAAGTACTTTATCCGACTCTTCCCCACACCGCGTGCACACGCGACCAGAATCAAGCGGGTGTCTCTGTGAGCAGGCGTCCTCTGAGCCCCGGTTCCTCCAGCCTCCTTGCTGACGCGCTCCTACTTCACTCTTTGCTCTTGCACACATTTCCTTCCTTCCTACTCTCAATTCTGCTTCCCATTCCACAAAGTCACTTGCTCTCCTCTTTTCTTGTTTTCAAGGAAGAAGTGCTATAGGGCACTTAGCTAGCTCCGCTGGGTCCTGAGCAAACAATAGCGCTCTTATTTGGCAGCACCAGTAGCTGCCCATAGGATCTAACTAGGGCCCTGGTTCTCACTGCCTGTTGTAAGACAAACAGCCGCGTGGTGGCTGCACAGCGGTGGTTGGAGAGATATTCTTAGGGATTCAGCAGAGTCCTTGCAGGCTGGGTCATGGGCTTTTCAACTCTGAAATCTCTTTCTGCTTAGTTTTCATTCCTATGTCAGATTAGGTCAATCCTTTGTGCTTCTTGACTCTAGAGAAGGTGATATTTTAGCTCAATATTTATTTTATTCTTAGTTTAAATTGAAAGTATTTCTGGGTGACTTTAGATTCTCAGATTTTTCACTGAATTTGGTTTAACTTTAGGCTAAACATTAATTTTTCTGCTTTTCTTCACCCGAGAATCACTAGTTTCAAGGCTGCCTGGCTCTGTCTCTCTAAATAATTCAAGAAATTAATATTTCAAGTGTTTAATTCTTTCTGGTGCCTTATTTTGCTGCCACCAGGCAATAATTTTAAGTGTGACTGTTAACACAGAGAGTAGCTGAGTGTGTATCTGGGATCATAGGAAGGGATCTGAAGATCTGAATTTTCTGAGAGCTTTACTAGGCGTGGAATCTAAAGGCTTTTGATTCTTGTACCTTTTCTCTCCACCTTTTAATACTGCAGAGATATGAGACCCGAAAGCTGAGAATAAGCCTCTAGTACCTGATTCAGAAACTGTCTAACCATCGTAATAGGTGCCGCTTCCTCAGCCTTGTCCCTTCTACTCAACTTGCACAGCTGCTTTGAAATAAAATGACCTTAGGCTATCCTAGATCTACCCTAAATTCTGGATTTCTCTTCCTTTTTTCTGTGATGTCTAATTTTTTTATTTCATGGAAAAAAGGTAAAACAAAATTTCATAACAAAGTAGTAGGAGAATAACAATAGTTAATACATTACATGCTGTTATCTTTAAAGTAGTTGTTCAGGATACAAGATGTGGGTAGAAAGATTTCTCCAGTTGGTATCAGCACAGACCTTTCTTTTTAATGAACTTAGAGACACTAATAGTAAAACTGACTTGCATTTTTTCTGTTTTCCCTTCTGTCCTTTCCCCTTTCACTCATCCTAGTTCCTTTTTCCTTTCGAACAATTTTTCCCATTTCATAGTATCTATTGTACATTTTAGACTTTGTTTACTTTTTTTTTGAGACAGGGTCTCTCTATGCAGTTCAGGTTGACCTTAAGCTCACTTTGTAGCCCAGGCTGGTCTCGAATTTTCACCAATTCTCCTGCCTCAGCCTCCTGACTGCTGGGATTACAATCATGTGCCACCACCCCTGGCTGGACTTTATTTATTCTTTACGTTTCCCATAGCAGGGAGACAATATAATGTTTACACATGTAGATCTGATTTATTTCACTTATGACTATGGTCTCAAGTTGCATCCTCTACTGTCTGTTTTAAAGATCTATCTGGAGTTAAGAAGAGATTTCTGGACTTGGAACCATAGAATTAGGTTTTAGGTTTGATTCTTCTATTTTACAATCTTAGAAATTATTTAAAATGTGTGAGCTTTGGTTTTATTCATTTCAAAAAAGGCAAGAGCATCTGGCAAGTTAACCTTGTGAAGTTTTAACATTTTCAAATTTAGCTGAATATTAGAAATGAGCCACTTCCTAAACTGTGCTCTACCAATGTGAGAATGAAGTATGAATTCCTGGATCATCCCATCCATCCATTCATTGCTCCAATGACTAGGTCTCTTCTCTCTTCAGACCTCTAAATGACTGTCTAATTACCTGAGTACAAAACTCTGATGGGTACAAAACTCGTTCTTACCCAATTTCCCCTTGACTCCTTACCTGCATTATCCTTTATGTCTCGTAGCTCTATGAATCTTGTATCGTCAGGCCTGTCATCTCGTAATCATCTCTGATTCCAATAATGAATGGAATACCCCATACTTGGGCTTCCTCATGACTGTTCCAATGAAGAGACGGCTAAGAGACATGTTTCTGGTTCCAGCTCAGCTACGAGCAACTTACCTCCATTCTGGACTACCAATGCCAGGACATTTGAGATATATTCTCTCGTCCTTTCCGGTTGTGAAATTCCAGGGCAAGTGGACAGTTAAAATGTTTCCAATGAGATTAGCTGTGTCCTTCTGTTTTAACTTACCTTTGGTACCAGTCTGATCAATCACAGGTGTTTACAGTGAAGTTTTCTGAAAGCCAATCTTGTGTCTTCCTGCTGAGCCAGGAATGCTTTTTTTGTCAGAAGATATCCACTTTATTGTAGCCCCTTCTCATGGATATTCCCAATTATGGCAATATAATAACCAGTAATTTAATAGTGAGCTTACTGCACTGCTCTAGGAACTCCACATATTGTAAGTGATTTTTGTCTTTCAACATCCCATTTAACAGACAACAGAAGAAGCGCTGAAGACACTGGTCTAAAGACACAGCCAGGTGCTGGTGGAGGCCAGCTCCACAATGCTACTTTTAACTCCTGCGTTGTCTTTACTGAACTGTTCACTTGCTCTATTGCTTATCCAGTTTCCCGGGCGAGACTCCTCTGAGGGTCTCAGGTTGTGGGCTGTAGGCTTTGCTCTTTAAGGGCAGGACCAGTGCTAGATCTGTGTAGATGAGAGTAGATGTCTCCTTGTCTGATATTTGCTCAAAAGAAGCAGGGATAGAAAATAGGAAATGATGGTATTTCCTGGCTTTTGAGATGGACAAGCAGGAAAAGGGGGAAGATCACATAAAGATGTTAGCTCCACTGTCACTGCTGTGCAGGGCCCCTTAGCTAGCCTGCCTGTGGGTATGACACAGGAGAACCACAGCCTGGACCAGGCTTGGGGGCCTGCCAGATGCTTAAAGATAGGTGCTGAAGCTCTGAAGGAGGCCTTTTGAAGAAAACATCCAGCCTCAGAATCATGCTGGTTGTACTTGCATCAGAAATTGGTGTTAAGTAGAGAAACCCAGGGACCTGTCGTGTCTGCATGCCAGAGCCCTGGGGGGATTGGCCCTGCAGTCTTCCCAGGAGAGGAGACTATTACTGTGGGGAACCTGGGTTTCAGGGGTGTAGCCCAGCCTACCTGGAAAGGGAATTGGAACTATGCAGCAACAGGGGTATGGGTGTGTTCATGCACAAGTGCTCATGGACATATATGTACTGTGGTGCATGTACTCTTGTGCACATCCATGTTAGCTCGTGTGTACTATGTAGAAGGAGAAGTGATGGCTCATGTTGCTGCTGAGGCTCTGGGTGTGTGTGTATGACACTGTCTAGGTGCAGGCGTAATTGTGGGGAAAGGGGTAAGATACAGGTTCTGGAGCTAGACCAACTAGATTCCAGTGCCGACAGCGTGTCTTACAAGCTGGGAAGATTTTGTAGTGTTCCAGCTTTTTGAGGCTCATTTATTTTGTTTGCTTTTCTTAAACATTTTTTCCTCTCAATTCTTAAAACAAAGTACTTGCATTTGAGCTCTGGTTCCTCTAATTATTAAGTGGGTGAATGAATTTGGGCAAGATACCTACCCTCATTCAACTCATGTTTTCTTCTCTACAAAAGACACAACCACAAATTAAGACAGACTTTTTGTTTTTCTCTTCTAAGTAGACTTTTTTTTTTGTTTTAGGCACTCAGCAAAACTGATCAGAAGCTACAGTTACCATGTGACTCCTGCTCCCAACATGTACACCCTCCCTCTATCAGAACTCCCAGCAATCACTGCTGATCCCCTTACCCTGGTGTATCATCACCCAAGTCATAGCTCCTCCTAGAGTTTAAAACAATTTCTTCCCATTTCATACTATCTATTGTACACTTTGGACCTTATTTATTCTTTGTTTCTTTTTTACTTTATTTTTTTTAATTTTGAAAGTAGTAAAATACAACAAAACAAGACAGAATAAAGCCAACTGAGACTGTGTAGTGAAACTGGTACAGAACTTCACAGTAGGTTACTGGGATAACAGTAATAGGTATCACAGTATATTTTGTTATCTTTACAATAGTTGTTCTTTCAATCACATATGTCAAAATAAAATGAATACAGAACATTATAGAACTTATCAAAACAGAATATTGAATAGAGCAGTACCATTAATCAGAATAAAGCAAAACAGTAATAAAAATATTTGCCTTCAAAGAGATGGTAGAAGGAAATCCCCCTTATTTGCTGTGGTCAACTTCCCGGGAGATACTCAGATTTCTGGTTCCCATTTGCTAATGGTGGGGGACAGAAGGAAGGGGCTAGGGTAAGTGGGATGCTTGACTGACTCTAGGCCGTGCACCAGTAGGTTCACTATTGCTTAGCAGAGAGGCAGGCTGGTTGCTTGGTTTCCCAGCATCCTAAGTTCCAACATGGTGTGGATCTCAGAAGACACTAGTGGTTCTCCCCTAGAAGGGCCGCAGTCTGTCACACCACCACCATTTACCAGGGAGGGGAGCTGCTTACTTGGTTTCCTAGGGTCCTAGGTTTCAGTGGCATGGATCTCAGGAGACACTGGTGGTTCTCCTCCTGGAAGGGCCGCAGTCAGTCACACTACAGCTACTTACCAAGGAGGGGAGCTGCTTACTTGGTTTCCCAGGGTCCTAAGTTCCAACATGGGTGGATCTCAGGAGTTGCTGGTGGTTCTCCCCCTGCAAGGCTGCAGCCTGCCACACTGCCACTGCTTACCAGGGAGGCGAGCTGCTTGCTTGGTTTCCCAGGGTCCTAAGTTCCAACATGGCCCAGATCTCAGGAGACACTGGTGGTTCTCCCCGTGAAAGGACCACAGTCTCCTTTCTGTTTCTTATATGAGGGAGATAATATCATGTTTACACATGTGAGTCTTATTTATTTCACTTAGGGTTATGATCTCAAGTTGCATCCATTTACCATAAAAGTCTCAAGTTTATCTTTCTGTATGGCTGAGTAGTACTCTATTGTAGAAAACATCACATCCTTTTTATTCAGCCCTCAGTTGATGAGTATTTGGATTGTTACCAAGATTTACCTATTACAGATTGTGCTTTTATAAATGGGTGCACATAGTTCACCATAGTATGATGTTTTTAATTTTTCTGGTAATATAGCCAGAAGGGGGGGTATGGTTGGGTTGAATGGGACTGCTAATCCTTGTTTTTTGAGGACTCTCTACACTGATTGCCACAGTGGTTGCACCCATCTGCACTCCTACCAGCAGTAGAGAAGGGTTCCTTTTCCCTCATAGCCCCACAGGCATTTGTCCTAGATTGGATTCTTGATAATAGCCATTCTTTCCCAAGGAAGATGGAATCTCGGTGTTTTATTTAAAAAAAAAAGATAAACCAACAGTGAAACCAAGTTTCAAAACAGGGGAGTAACACAGTTACTTGATACATTGCGTATTTTTATTTTCATAGTAGTTATTCAGCATTCAAGATACAGGCATGATATCTTGTCTAAACAATATTAGCACAAAACATTTGTTTTTAAGGAACAAATGGAATTTAGAGCTGTATAATTATCTTAACTATATTGTGTGTGTTTATATATATGTATATATTTCTTTTTTCTTTATTATTTTCCCCTTTCCCCATCACAGTTTGTCTTTTCTTTCACTGTTGTTCTAATTTGTGTTTCTTGGATTATGTTTAACATTTTTTGTATATTTGTTTGTCATTTGTATTTCTTCACCTGAGAAGTGCATATTCATCTCAGATGCCCATTTTTGATGGGGTCTTTGAATTTAGGAGTCTGATTTTTTTTCAATTTTGTGTATTTTCTAGATACACATCTCTGTCTGAGGGACAACTGGTTAAACTTTTTTCTGCTTTATGGGTTGTCTTTTTACTCTGTTCATCATTTCTTTTTTTGTGCAAAAACTTTGTTATAAGGTTAGATCCCGGTTGTTGATTCTTTGTAGTATTTCCCTTGTGATCAGGGTTCTGTTCATGTCTCTGTCTACTTTACAAATTGTCTTAAAGGACAATTTGATAGTATCCAGTTTTGGCATTTTGAATAAAGCTGCTATAAATGTCAGTATGCAGACATTTTCAACTGATTTACATAAACAAAATTTAATTGATTCATGTAAATAAATATTATTTTTGAGTTATATGGTAAAAAGATGTTTACTTTTATAAGAAATTGCCAAATTGTTTTCCAAAGTAATCATACCATTTTGCATTTCTAACAAGAACAAATGAGAATTTTCCTTTGCTTCACCAGATTTAGTGTTGTTACTGTTTTTAATTTGGCTTCCTCTAAAAGGTATACAGTAGTTTCGCATTGTTAATTTGCATTTCCCTAATGACTGCAATATGGAGAATATTTTCATGTCTTTAATTGATATGAGTGTATCTTCTTTAGTGAGTTATGTGTTTAGATATTTTGACAGTTTTTCAGTTTGGTTGTTTTCTTATTGCTGAGTTTTTATTATTTTTATTTTTTGTTTTAAGGAGAATAAAACAAAAAAGAACAAAACAAATCAGAAGAAAACAATGCAATCAACACAGGATTTCAAAACAAGACAATAGGAAATTAACAGTGGTTACCTTAATGTTTCTTGTTTACTTTGAAATAGTTGTCCATGTCTTCACACATAATAAATTCAAACAAGAGAAAAATAGAATAAAACCATTCAAAACAAAAGAATTAAATCTTTACAGGCCTTCAAAACCAGACAATAGGAAAATCAACAATGGCTACTGTGATGTCTCTTGTTCGCTTCAAAACAGCTGTCCATACCTTCACATATATTGAAATTAAATAATACAAAACAGACTAACAAATCAAAACAAAGAATAAAAGCATTACTGGACTTCACAACAAGATGCTAGAAAATCAGCAATGGCTGCCATAATGTCTCATTTTCATCAATGTAGCTGTTCATATGATGACACGGAATAAAATCAATTCTTGTAAACTCTTTAGGACAAATTCTAAGAATGTATAAGCCTATACATGTACATGTATCCTTTCTGTATTAGAGGGAAAAACAAAACAAAACAAATTACAAAAAATAAATGAAAGAGACAAATAAAAAGCCTAAAACAATGACATATAGGCTTTCAAAACAAGGTGGTAGGAACATAACTAAAGTTGTTATTTTGCATAATTATCGTCAAAAGAGTTACTCAGTTTACCAGATATAAACATGCAAAATTCATTTATACTGTGAATGTTAACAGTTTTGTTCAAGAACTAAGAGAATTAGTAGCATAATCATATTAGCTATCTTAAGTGCATATATACAAATTTATATCTTTTTTCTTCTCTCTTCCTTTTCTCCTTTTCCCTGAGTTATTTTTCCCCTTTCAGCAGTTTCTTACCCTTTCATAATATTTATTGAAGATTTTGTATCTTATTTACTCTTTCAGTTTCTTACACTAGGGAGACAATACTTTATTTACATATGTGAGTTTGATTTATTTCACTTATGAATATGGTCTCAAGTTGCTTCCATTTACCTGTAAAAGCCTCAATGTAGTCTTTCTTTATAGCTGAGTAGTACTCCGTTGTATAAAAATACCACATATTTTTTATCCATTCCTCAGTTGGTGGGCATTTAGGTTGTCTCCAAGATTTGACTATTAAAAACTGTGCTGCTATAAAAGTGGTACACGTATATCACTATGGTATGTTTTCAGTTCTTCTGTGAATATGCCCCAAAGTGGAATAGCTGGGTCAAATGGGAATTCTAATCCCAGATTTTTGAGGAACTCCCAGTCTGACTTTCACAATGGTTGCACCAGTTTCTACTCCCACCCACAGTGCAAAAGAGTTCCTTTTCCCCCACAGCCTCTCCAGCATTTGTTACTGGCGGTTTTCTTTATCCTGGCCATTCTTTCTGGAGTGAGATGGAATCTCAGTGTGATTATAATTTGAATTTGTCTAATGACCAATGAAGCAGAATGTTTTTTTCTTATATTTATTTGCCATTTGTATTTTTTCAACTGAAAAAAATACAATGGTGTGCATTTGTCTCAGATGTCCGTTTTTGGATTGAATCTTTGAATTTTAGGGGTCTGATTTTTAAAAATTCTTTGTATGTTCTAGACAGAAGTCCCTTGTTTGAAATTTTCCCCCCAATTTATGGGTTTTCTTTTTACTCTGTTGGAGATTTCTTTTGACATGCAAAAACTTTTTAATAACATGAGGTTCTAGATTTTGACTTTAGGAAGTATTTCCTGTAAAATGTGATTTTTGTTCACGAATTCTCTGCTGACCCCTATGTCTTCAAGGATTCTATCTACATTGTCTTCCAGAAGATGAAGTATTTCTGTTTTACTATTTAGCTATTTAATCCATTTAGACTTTACTTCAGTGCATGTTGACAAACATGGGTCTAGTGTCAGTTTTTGGTATATGGAAAACCAGTTTTTCCAGCCCCATTATTAAAGAGGCTATCTTTCTTCCAGTGTACATGTTTGGCCTCGTTTTCAAAGATAAGGTGGCTGAATGTGTTTGTACTTGTGGTTGTAACTTCTAATCTATTCCATTGATCTTCAGGTCTGTGTTTATTCCAGTATCATGATGAGGAGGAGCAAAGATGGCTACAGAGGCTCCATGAGATAGTCAATTTAGAATTCAACATAATACAGAGTGGGGAGCCCCAAACAGAGGGAGATGAATTCTCTCATCCCAAGAAGAAATTAAGGTGACAAGAATCAACCAAACATACAGTCCTGGTGCTATTATTGGAACAGCTAAAGATTCAGTATTCCCACCACAGCAGGTGACTTGCCTATCATCTGAGGTCCCGCCACTTCGACTCACTGGAGGCACAGTTACATTGAGTTTGGGGGTCAGCGAGCCCAACGGAGAGCTGAGTTGGTGGGGTGCCTGCATCGACCTGTGGTGAGTGACAGGAGTGGAGCCATTCAACAGAAAGTGGGGGTCCAGTGGATGACATTCTGGGACTGGGCAGAACTGGCAAGTACAAGGGGCAGCAGTGACTCCAGTCAGTTGTTCCTTTCCCAAACAGGATTGGTAAAGTGAGCTAGGCCTGGGTCACGCAACCTGGCTGAGACCCAATAGGTTATCTGAAATCAAGTCCCTACAGTGGCAGTGCACACTAAGCACACTAACCCAGTGAAGCCTCAGAAGTTTGCCTAATCTGGAGGGGAGGCAGCAGAAACTAATACACAAAGTAATACAGTGCAGGCACAGCAGCTTGACTGATCCGGAGGGGAGGGGCCAGAATATGCTGTTCCTGTCTGCAACTTATTAACACACTGCAGTGGGAAGGGTCATATAGCCAGGGAACTTCAGAAGAATTGTAACCAACAAAGAAAGAAACTGGGGCCTCCTGGAAGAAGCAAAAATGATGGGAAGAGGAAGCAACAACAAAAACTCTCCAGGTCCCAACCCTGAGAACATTGACCCAGGACAGGTAAATACAAAGGAGAATGAGAACAGCAAACATGTAATATCAGTATCACGATGAATGAATCACAGTAGCTTTGTAGTATAACTTCAAGTCTGGGAATGTGGTGTCTCTTGCCTTGTCTTTGTTGCTCAGAGTTGCCTTGGCTAACTCTAGGTCTCTTCTGGTTCCCAGATGATTTCTCTGAGATCTGTGAGGTATCCTAATGGTATTCTGATTGGAATTGCATTAAATCTGTATTGCATTAAATTGCAATTAACAATTTTGCATTAACAATTTTGGGAGAATGTCCATTTTCACAATGTTTGTTCTTCCTATCCATGACAAGGAATGTCTTTACATTTTCTTTTTTTAATTTCCTTTTTAAAAAAATTTTATTTAAAAAAAGACTAAGCAAAACAGAAAATAGGTAGAAATAATACATACATTCAGAGAAAAAAACAGTAAGAAATCACAAGTTGATGTTCACATATTGTCGTTTTACATGTTCAAGGTACAAGAGTGGAATATGAAAGTGGGAATTCAAACAGTGAGACTGCAAACAGTTCTGTTCAACTGTCCAACAAAAACTTAGTAACATGATTGTCAGTCATATACAATTAAACATACATGCAGTTATCCATAGCTTCATTTATGTTTAGATTAAACAAACTAAAGCAGGTTAAAATCATTCTGAACAAAGAATGATAGTATTGCTGGATTTCACATCATGACACTCTGTGATCAGCACTGGGTACTGTAGTGCCTTTTAAAAAAAATTTAATATAAAGAAAGACTAAATAAAACAGAAAATGGGTAGGAATAATACATAATTTCAAAGAAAAAATAAACAGTAAGAAATCACTAGCTGATGATTACAGATTGTCTTCTTACAAATAGTTATTCAAGACACTAAAGTGGAGTATATAAAGTAGGGATTCAAACAGTGAGATTGCAACCAGTTCTGTTAACTATCCAACAAAAACTTAGAAATATGGTTATCAATCCTATACACTTAAACATACATGTAGTTATCCATATCTTCAATTATGTTGAGAAGGAACAAACCCAAGCAGGCTAATATCACTCTGAACAAAGAATAATACTATTTCTGGGTTTGACATTATGACACTCCAGGATCAGCACTGGGTATTTTAATGTCTCTTTTTCTTCAAAGTGCCTGTTCATTTCATCATGTGTCATAAGATCAGTTCTCATACACTGTTTACATATTCTATACATGCATGAGCCATAACATGTATTTCTATCCTTTGTATGTTAGAGGGAGAAACAAAGCAAAGCAAAGCAAAACAAAACATATTCTTATAAATGCATGAAATGAAAAAAACATATAAGACCATTGTACAAAGAGTTCTACCATGGTTCCTGTGTTGTCTCTTGCTATCTCCAATATAATTGGCTATATCATCAGACATAGTATAATTGAATATATCAGTACATAATGGTATTAATAAAAACAAAACTTTGTATGTAGTATAGAACTTCAAAAACTGGCAGTTATCAAACCAGAATGTGTATTGTAGAGTCTTGTCATCTTCAGTGTAGTTGCCTATACTCTCAGACTTGATACTATCAATCATATCAGTTTTGAATAAAATCTTCTCTGCCTCATTTCTGTTATGCTTTTCTTTGCCATCAGTTGTTTGTTTATCTTCTTCATTCTGTTTTCTGCTCCATTCATTGAGGCCTCTCTGCCACTGTTCCTGTATTCCTAGTACTTTTCTCTCTAGAATGCTCTGCAGTATTCTCTATAGACTTGGATTGGTGGTTGCGAATTTCCCAAGTTCCTCTTTGTCTTGGAAGCATCTTGTTTCTCCATTAATTTCTAGAGACAGTTTAGCAGGGTATATCAATCTCGGATGTAGGTTATTTTCTTTCAAGACTTGGAATATTTTGCTCCAGGCTCTTCTTGACTTGATGATTTGTGTCGAGAAGTCTGCCATTTTTCTGATGGGCATTCCTCTATAGGTGATCTGTTTCTTGTCTCTAACAGCTTTTAATATTCTGTTCTTATATTGGATTTCTGGGATCTTGATTATTATATGCCTGGGTGTAGCTCTGTTTTGGTTGTAGTTGGCTGAAGTTCTGTATGCCTCATATATCAGAGTATCATTTCCTTTTCCTATGTTTGGGAAGTTTTCCTTAATTATTTCTGTGAATAACCTTTGTAGTTCCTTTGTGTGCACCCCAGCTTCTTCATTCACATTCTTTATTCTCAAGTTATGGATCTTTTTGTCATCTTCTAGCCTTTGTATTGTTACTGCTTGTTTCCTTGTTATTTTTAAAGAGTTTCCCCTTTCATACTCCCATTTTGCAAAATTGTCCTCTGGTTTTCTGGAGGACAATCTATCCTTAGTTTCTTTCAAGCTGATTTGCCATCTTCCCATAGAGTTTTTAATTTCTTGGTGATCTCTTTGAATCTGCTTCATGTATTCTATATTTTTTAATATTCTTCATCAAATGGTTCTCTCCTTTGAGTTCCTTCCTTTTTCCATCTGTGTCTGTTTGAGTGCTGCTTATTATCTCTTTAATTAATTTTCTTATGTATTGCTTTATTTGGCTAAATATTTCACTTTTGAACTCATCTATGAGGTCCCAAATACATCTCTTCTTTTTTCTTTTTTTTCGTACTGGGGATTGAACTCACAACCTTATGCTTGCCAGACAGGTGCTTATGCCACTGAGCTAAATCCCCAGCCTCCTGAATATATCTGTTTATGTCCACTGGCACTGTGCCTGATACTGCATGTTTGCTGTTCTCGTTCTCCTGTGTATTTACCTGTCCTGGGTCAATGTTCTCAGGGTTGGGATCTGGGGACTTTTTGTTGTTTCTTTCTCTTCCCATCTTTTTTGCTTCTTCCAAGAGGCCCCAGTTTCTTTCTTTGTTGGTTACAATTCTTCTGAAGTGTGCTCACTAGTTGACCCTTCCCACTGCAGTGTGCTAGTGAGTTGCAGACAGGGACAGCGTATGCTGGCCCCTCCCCTCCAGATCAGTTAAGCACTGTGGCCTGCACTGTATTACTTTGTGTTACCTCCTCTCTGGGTGGTGGCGACTGGAGCACGGCGGCGGTGATGGTGGCAGCCGCAGTGATTGGCGGCAGCCGTGGTGGTGGCAGCGGACTTTGTGCCGCCAACCCTCCAGGTTGTTGGTGCAGTCAGGGGTAAGGGCAGCCGGTGGGCACCCAGTCACTCCTGGGCCTGTGGGGACAGGTCTCACCGGTGGCCCACGAGGCACCACAGGTGGTGGCTGGAGTGGGGCGGTGCTGAGATCAGTGAAGTTGCTGTGAGGTGCACTGCATTTCTTTGTACCGCCTCCCCTCCAGGTCAGTCAAGCTGCTGTGGCCTGCACTGTCAGTCAAACTTCTCTGTCTTCCCATTTTCTGAGATCCTCTTCTATTTTTTTCAGAGTATTGTAATTTACATTGAATGTATCTTTTACTTTCTTTGTTAGACTGACTCCTAAATATTTCATTTTTTTAAGCTATTGCAACGGTTGTGGCTTCTCTCATTTCTATCTCAGTGAGTTTGTTGTTTGTGTCGAGGAATGCTACTGATTTTTGAGTGTTGCCTTTGTATCTAGCTACATTACTGAATTTGTTTATTATACACAGAAGCCTTTCAATGGAGTTTTGGGGGTCTTCTATGTAGAGTATCATGTCATCTGTAAATAAAGATAATTTAACTTCTTTGCCTGTCATTCCTTTTATTTCTCTCTTTTGTCTAATTTTTCTCACTAATATTTCTAGCACTATATTGTATAGGAATGGTGATAATGGGCATCCTTGTCTTGTTCCTGATTTTAGAGTGAAAGTTTTCAGTTTTTGACCATTTAATATGTTGCTGGCTGTTGTTTTGTCATAAGTAGATTTTGTAAGATTATGGTAAAGACCATCTATTCCAATTTTTTGTAGGGTTCTTATTATGAATGAGTGTTGGACATTATCCAAAGCTTTTTCTGCCTCTATTGAAATGATCATGTGATTTTTATCTTTGGGTCTATTGATATGATGCATTATATTTATTGTTTTGCATCTGTTGAACTATACTTGCATTCCTGGGATGAATTCCACTTGATTGTGATGTATGATGATTTGCTGCATTCTGTTTGCCAGTATTTTATTGAGAATTTTTGCATATATGTTCATTAAGGAGATTGGTCTGTAGTTCTCTTGTTTGGTTGGGTTTTTGGTTTTGATATTAAGGTAATATTTGCTTCCTGGAATGAGTTAGGGAAATTGCTTCCCTTTCAATTTCATTGAAGAATTTGAGGTTGGAGTGAAACCTTCTTTGAATTTCTTGTAGAATTCAGCAGTGAATCCATCAGGGACTTGGGCTTTTCTTTGTTGGTAAGGTTGTGATTACATTTTCAATTTCATTAATTGAAATTGGGTTATTCAGCAGTTTTACATCTTCTTGATTCAGCTTTGGTAATTCATATGTTTCTGGGAATTTGTTCATTTCCTTTGTGTTATCAAATCTATGAGAGTAAAGATTTCTGAAGCCAGGTAGTGATGATCTTCTGTATTTCCACAGGGCCTGTAGTTGTTTTGCCTTTTTCATTCCTTACTGCATGAATTTGAGTTTTTCTTTCTTTTTCAAATAAGGTTGAGTAGGGGCTTATCAATTTTATTTATTCTTTTAAAGAACCAACTCTTTGATGCATTGATTCTTTGTATTGTTTTCATAGTCTCTATTGAATTGATTTCTGCTCTTATCTTTATAATTTTCTCCCTTCTTTTGGCTTTGGGCTTGACTTGCTCTTGTTTTTCTAGATGTTTGAGGTGTACCATCAGATTGTTTATTTGTGTTTGTTCTGTTTTCCTGATGTGGGAATTCACCACAATAAATTTTCCTCTGAGGACCACTTTCACTGCAACCCACAAATTCCAGTGAGTTTTATTTGTATTTTCATTTGCTTGCAGATATTTTTTAATATCTTCTTTAATTTCCTCTGTGACCTACTGATTTCTGAGGAGGGTATTATTTAATTTCTATGTGTTTGTGGAATTTTTGCAGTTTCTTATGTCACTAATTTCTAGTTTCATGGTGCTATGATCTGATAACATGCATGAGATAATTTCAATTCTTTTGCATTTACTTAAGCATATTCTGTGAGCTAGTATATGGTCTATTTTAGAGAGTGTCTCATGTGCTGCTGAGAAGAATATATATTCTGGTGTTGCTGGGATGCTCTGTACACATCCATTAAGTCTATTTGTTCACAGGTATAATTCACTTCTGTTATTTATTTGCTGATTTTCTGTCTAGTTGATCTGCCTCTTTGTTTCAGTGGGAGTGTTAAGGTCTCCCATTGTAATTGTGTTATTGCTTATTTGATTTTACATATCTGTTAATTTGATTTTACATATCTGTTACATATTTGTTTTGCATAGCTGGGTGATCCTGAATTTTAAGATTGTTATCTCTTCCTCTTGAAGTTTCCCCCTAAGTGGTATGTAGTGACCTTCTTTATCTCTTTGGATCATTCTTGGTTTGAAGTTCACAGTTGTATGAAAATAGAATAGCTACCCCATTTTGGGGGAGGGTTCCTATTGCATGAAGTATTGTTTTCCATCCTTTGAATTTCAGTCTATGAGTTTCCTTTTGGGTTAGATGGGTTTCCTGTACACAGCATATGGTTGGATGTTGTTTTTTGATCCTTTCTGCCAGTCTGTTTCTTTTAATTGGTGAATTAAGGCCATTTACATTAAGGGTTATAATACATATATATATATATATAGTTTTGAAACGTTATCTTTCTGCTTTTGGTTCTTTACCTTTCCCCTCGGTTTAACTGTTTGCCTTGCTTAGTGGTTTTTTTTTCTTATGTCTATCTAGAATATCTTTCAGTATTCTTAGCAGGGTTGGTTTGGTGGTCATGAAATTCTTCAGCTGTTCTTTGTCATGGAAGTATCTTATTTCTCCATCAATTTTAAAGAACAGTTTTACAGGGTACATCATTCTGAGTTGGAAGTCATTTTCCTTTAGGGTCTGTAATACTTCACTCCATGCTCTTCTTTACTTCATTGTTTGTGTTGAGAGGTCTGCTATGATTCTGATGGGCTTTCCATTACAGGTGATCTGTCTCTTTTCTGTTCTTATGTTGAATTTCTGGGATGTTGATTATTATATGTCTGGGTGTAGATTTATGTTGGTTATAGCTGCCTGAAGTTCTAAGTGCTTCACTTATCACTATGTCAGTTTCCATTCTCATATTTGGGAAATTTTCAGCTATTACTTTTGTAAATTGTCTTTTGATATCATTTGTGTTGCGACCTTCTTTTTCACTCACATCTATCAATCTTATATTGTTTTTATTTGCATCATTTTTTAACTGTTGAATTGTTATTTCTTGATTTCTTGTTATTTTTAAAAGGCCTTTCCTTTCCTGTTCACCAACTGCAATCTTATCGTTGAAGTTTGAATATCTATCTTCACTTTCACTGTGGCAGTTTTGCCAACGTTTTTTTTTGAGTCTGCTTTATGCATTCTGTTTCTTTTTTATATTTTTCATTCAAAGTTTCCATCTTTTTGAAGTGCTCCTCAATTTTTTTAAGCCATGTCTTTTTTAGATGTGTTCAGCATTTATTTTATTAGATTTTTAATTTCTTCTTTTATCTGGGAGATTATTTCTTATCTAAGTTCCGTTACAGCTTTCTGGAGTTGTTTCTTTACTTCAGTTGATATCATTTCAGATATTTAAGGTGTATGGCTTACATTTTCTTCTATGCCCATGTCTCCTAGGCTTGTTTGGGATGGCTGGAGGTTTGAAATTGCATTTTGCTCTTTCATTCTGTCATTTTCCTGTATTCCCCTGGAGAAGCTGAATGCAAGGTTTCAGTTGCTTCCTGGGTTAGGAATGTCTGTCTGTGCTGCAGGAAATTTCCCAAGTGTAGTGGAGGTCACTAGTCAGGCCTTACCTGGTCCCTCGTAGCACTTAAAGGTCTCTCAAATGGAGGCAGTATCCTGGGCGGGCCTTCAGCACGTCTGATGTAGTACTGTGAAACTTCCTGGCTGCTTGAAGTTACTGGTGGGACTCTACCAGGTTTTGAGTTGTGTACCAAGGCTTAACAGTTAGATGGAGTATGCTATGCAGGCATTCAGTTCATTCCACATGGCATACCAAAGCTCCACAACTGCTTGTGGTCACTGGCAGGGTCTTACCAGGTTCCAAGTGAGATGCCAAGGTTGCACAACTGAATGGGGTTGTCTCTGTGGCCTTTGGCTTGTGCCACCAAACTCAGATGTTTCCCTGGCCACTCAGGATCACTGGGCAGGGCCTAACCAGAACACAAGGGACCCACCCAAAGGCTCGTGGTTGATTGGGGATGCTGTGTGGAACCCTACTAAGTTTTGAGGGAGGTGCTGGGGGTACACAGAGGATGTGGTTCCCTGTGTGTACTTTCAGCTCATGCCACTGAGCCCAGGTGATTTCCCAGATACTTAGGTTAGCTGGTTATTGCTGAGATTTAAGAGATATTTTTGCATTTTGTATAATACTCTGTGACCACTAATCATTATAGGTCAACTTGGCTGGATTAAGAAATGCCTAGCAGATTATGGAAGTACATTTCTCTGTGTGTCTGTGGGGGCTGTTTCCACATAATTCCCATATTACCTAAAATTGCATGCCTACTTTCTTGTTCAAATGTGTCATTTAATCTTAATTGTCTGTGTGACTCCTGCAGCAGTGATTGGATCAGAGGGGCACTATACTCTTCAGGGGATTAATCCACTGATGTTCACAACTGAATATGCTGTTCCAAAGTGGGGTCCAGTTGGAGGCAGAGGGTCACTGAGGTTGTGCCTTAGGAGGTTATATCTTCACTGGCATGCTTCCCTGTGCTTTGCTTTCTGGATGGTGTGAGTTAAACAGCTTTGCTCTATCATACTCATCCCATGATTCCCACTGACTGTCCTTCAAGTTGAGGGCTGGTATTTCAACCAAGCAACAGGAAAGCTGCCCAATGCAATCAAGAAACTAACAATAGATAATATTAAACAAATATTTGTACATAAATATTTCTATCAGCTCTGTTCACAGTGGCCATCAACCTAAGTGTTCATCTGCTAGTGACTGTATAAATATAATGAACAGTCATTCAGTACAATATTACTCACTCTAAAGAGGAATAAAGTGTCTACCATGATACAACATAATCCCAAAATAATATCAAATACATTATTCTAAGACACCAGACACAAATAATCATATATTTCAGAATTCCATTTATATGAAATAGCCAGACTAAGTGAATTCATTGGGAAAAAAGCGCAAATTAATATTTACCAGGACCTGTTGGAGGAGACTCAGGAGTGAGTGCTTAATGGAAATGGAATTTCTTTTAGGAATGATAAAAATGTTTGGCACTAGATAGAAATGCTGATTTTACAATACCTCGATTGTGCCAACAGCCCATGAACTGTACACTGTAATATGGTCAATTTTGTGTTTTGTGAATTTTACCTAAATAAGAAAAGACATAAAGATATTATTCTTACAAAGCTTTATTAGTGAATTCCAGCAACATGAAGAAATTGAAAATTTTAATATCATATAATTGTTCCAAACCACTTAAAAAGAAGAAAAGCTGCTTAATCTGTTCTGTAGCATACAAAACTGGACAAAGAACACAGAGAAAGGAAGGGATGGGACAATCTCACATATAAAATTTCTGTATTGTAGCAATCAATAACAATCTCAAAGTATTAAAAAATAAAATGATATATGAAAGAGAAACTATATAGCTTCTCCATAAATATAAAATATCAAATTTAATATAATTTTTAATTAAAAATTCTTAATAAGTAAGGAATATAATGAGACTCCCTAAACTTGAAGTAAAAGAATCTCTAAAAATATTATTTATAATGATGAAATATGAAACCAACTTCACTGAAGTCAGAAACAGAATAAATATGGTACCTGCATTGCAACTATTCAACGTTTTAGATTTTTTTCCAATACGAGATGGTAATTCAATAGAATATAACTCACCAATTATTTATTGTTTTGCTCATGATACATATCTAAAGGGGCCAAAAAGAATTGGCAAGATTATTGAAATAGAAAAAAATAGAAAACAGTCATTGTAGATAATATGGTTGCCAAAAATAACTAAGAGAATTAACTAAAACTTACAAATTTGGCCAAAGTTTAAGAAGTCTTATTCCCAATGGAAGACATAAAAGACCCTGATTCTATTTATTAAAACTTACTGTATTCATGGCAGCTTTTAAACATATATTAAACTTTTAAACATATATTATCTCATTTAATCCCCACAATAAACCAACAGAACAGGTACTTTATTATCAATATTTTATGGAAAAAAATTGAGGCAGAAGCTTGTATAATTTTTCTAAGTTTGAGCTAGAATTCAATGGCAGAGAGAAAATCAAAACACAACTATCTTGAGTCCTGATATGTTCTTTCATAGTATACTGCTTTTGCTGGTGCAGTAGAGGTGTGAAGGTGATCACCTGGTCACAATGAGAAGGTATTATGGTAAAAATGTCTGTTGTCCCCAACTTAGTACCTATATTCAATAGAATCCCACAAAATGCCAATAGAAATATTATTCAGCCTTAAAAAGAAAGGTCCTTTATGTTCAATCTATTTTAAAAATTGTTAGAGAAAATATTCAAAAGAGATAAAATAATTTTGAAAAACAAAGTTATACAATGAGAACAGGTTTCTCCTCTTATTCAGGAAAACAGACAACCAAACTAACAAATGACCTTTTGCCTTTTTGAATAAGGCTGGAGGAAAATTTTGGAAAAATTGTATATTTAAGTACAAGGAAATAAATTTAGATCTCTACCTTACACCATATATATAAATAAGTTCCAGATGGATTTTAAGGTCAAAAGGCTGCAGGAAAATGTAGGGGACATATCTGTCTCAGAAGTGAAATAACTCAGCAAAACCGAAATGGAAGCTCTCAAGGAAAAGACTGCTAAACTTGGTGACATAAAAGTGAAAATGTGTGTGTGATAAATGGTACCATGAACAAGGTTAAAAGAGAGGCAAAAAATTAAAATATTAATATCTATACACTACCAAGAATTCCAATAAATCTATAAAATCTGCAAAATATTTTAACTTTTGTCAGAGACAGTCATATTTTATGAAAACTTACATTTCCCATCTTCTGCAGTTTGGTGTGAGCACATGGCTATTTTTGTTAGAGAAATGCAAGTTTAAATGATGTATGTCATTTCTGGGTTAAGGCAATGGCAAACCACATGCAATTCTCTAGTCTGTCTGTCTCTACTAAGGAGACTGCATGGTGGTTGGAAGATGCTCTGGTCAGTTCTATCCAATGGGGTTTTCTCTGAGTCACGTTCCACAGAGCACCAACTGACTCACAGTGGACCTGTAAGGGGAGCCAGCAATAAAGATACTGAGGTAAGTGAAGGGAACAAGAAAAAAAGTGTGTTAAACTTTGTGATTTTAGGATTAACTTGCCACTGCCAATGTGACATTTAAATGGGAGGAGCATATACACAAGTAATTTGTGATGGGAAAATAGATACAACCAATGAGCATTTAAAGAATAATAAAATAACCTTTGAGCAGTATATTGTTAAACATGGAAAAGGATGATATCATTTGGTGTTGAGTATGTGAGGGAAGAGATACTGCCATACATTGTAGATTACATAGAAATGCAATTCTGGAATGCAATTTTTTTATTTAAAAAAATTAAGATAAAAGAGGACACAACAACACAGGTCAGAACAGAACAATTTAAGCAACATAGTGTTTCACTGCAAGACAACTTGACATAATAGTAGTTATCATAGTGTCTCTTTCCTTAAAATATTTGAGTATACCTTCATATACTATAGTATCAATCATAACAAGACAGTGGAAAACCATTCAAGAGAATAAAATATTAGAGGGTATTCAAACCTGATCCGGCCCGCGGATCAGTCTGGGTCTTGCCTGGAGAGAGAGCGGGGATGGGGTGCAGGGCAAGAGGAAAGAGAGATGGAGACAAGATGAGGTTCCAATCAAGTCTTGTTTATTCAGGGAGTGTACATGATTTATATAAAGTCTAAGGGAATGTGGCTTTATAGGATAGGTCAGTTTAGATCTCCTCATATGACATGGACTTATCAGATTAGCAGGAAACCATGCGTAGGCAACTAGGTAAGTGGAAGCAAAAGTATGTGAGCAGGAGAGAATTATGGGTAATGTAGGCAGATGTGAAGATCATGGGAAATGTAGGCGGACATGGCAGAGGCTGACAGGAGGGCAAGACAAGGTGGCAGCAGTGAGATATGCCACTCCCTACACGAACCAACTAACAGAAAATGAACAATAGTTACTATATTATCTCCTTGTCTATAAAAAATTTTGTTTATACTTTCACATCTAATAAAATCCAATAAGATACAACATGATAAAACCAATGGAGACAGAAGAACAAAAGCTTGGTTGGACTTCAAAATGAGATGATATTAAATCATCACTAGCTATTATAGTGTCTTGTTTTCTTCAAAATACCTGTTTATAGCATCACAGAAAATAAAATCAAACAACCCAGGATAAAACCATTCCAACTAATGAATGAGAACATTATAAGGCTTCAAAACAGTATAATGGAGAATCACGATTACCACATGCTTTTATGTATTCTTACCATTTCTGACACTATACATGTGAATTTGATTTATTTCACTTATGGGTATGGTCTCAAGTTGCTTCCATTTATTTATAAATAGCTCAATGTGACATTCTTTATAGCTGAGTAGTACTCCATTGTATAAAAATACCACATCTTTTTTATCCATTCCTCAGTTGATGGACATTTAGGTTGTTTACAAGATCTGGCTATTACATGGGAGCTGCTATAAACATGGGTGCACATATATCACTGTGGTATGATGTTTTCAGTTCTTCTGGGAATATGCCTAGAAGTGGAATAGCTGGAAAAAATGGGACTTCCAATCCCAGCTTTTTGAGAAATCTCCATACTGACCTCCACAATGGTTGCACCAGTCTACACTCCCACCAACAGTGCAGGAGAGTTCCTTTTTCCCCACAGCCTCTCCAGCATTTGTTGTTGGTGGTTTTCTTGATCCTGGCCATTCTTTCAGGAGTGAGATGGAATCTCAGTGTGTTTTAATTTGCATTTCTCTAATGAGTAAGGATGATGAACATTTTTCATGTATTTATTTGCCATTTGTATTTCTTCATCTGAGAATTGTTTATTCATCTCAGATGTCCATTTTCAGATTGGATCTTTGAATTTTGGGGTCTGATTTTTAAAAATTCTTTATATGTTTTAGACAGAAGTCCTTTGTCTGAGGGACAGTTCACTAAGAATTTTTACCAGTTTGTAGGTTTTCTTTTCACTATGCTGGAGATTTCTTTTGACATGTAGAACTTTTTAATAAGAGATGATCCCAGTTATTGATTCTGGGAAGTATCTCCTGTGCGGTTTGAGTCCTGTTCATGAATTCTCCCCTATGTCTTCCAGGTTTTTACCCAATGTGTCTTCCAATAAATTTTGCATTTCTGTTTTAATATTCAGATCTTTGATCCATTTAGATTTTAATTTAGTACATGGTGATAGGCATGGGTATAGTTTTAGTTTTTGGCATATGGAGAGCCAGTTTTTCCAACACCATTTATTAAAGAGACTGTCATTCTTCCAGTGAACATGTTTGGCCCCTTGATCAAAGATAAGGTGGTTGAGTGTGTTTGTAGTTGTGGTTGTATATTCTAATCTATTCCATTGATCTTCAGCTCTGTTTTGATTCCAGTACCATGTTGATTTTACTACAGTTGCTTTTGTAGTATAACTTCAAGTCAGGGATTGTGATGCCTCCTGCCTTGCCTTTGTTGCTTAGAACTGTCTTTGCTATTCTAGGTCTCTTCTGGTTCCCAATGAATTTTAGGAGTGATTTCTGAGATATATGAAGTATGTTGATGGTATTTTTATTGGAATTGCATTGAATCTTTATAAGAGTTTTGGGAGAATGACAATTTTCAAAATATTTATTCTTGCTATTCATGAGCAAGTGGTGTCTTTCCGTTTTCTGAGATTGTCTTCAATTTCTTTTTTCAGTGTATTATAATTTTCCCTAATAGATCTTTCACTTCTTTCATGAGAACAATTCCTAAATATTTCACTTTTTTAGTTCCTAGTGTGAAGGGTGTGGCTTCTCTTATTTCTTTCTCTCTGTGATTTTGTTGTTAGTGTAGAGAAATGCTATTGATTTTTGTGTATTAATTTTGTATCCAGCTACATTGCTGAATTTATTTATTATATTTAAGAGTCTTTCAATGGAGTATTGTGGGTCTTCTTTGTAGAGTATCATATCATCTGCAAATAATGATAATTTAACTTCTTCTTTTCCTATCTTTACCCCTTTTATTTCTCTTTGTTGTCTAATTGCTCTGGCTAGTATTTCCAGTACTATATTGAATAGGAGCAGTGATAAGGGACATCCTTATCTTGTGCCTGATTTTAAGGTAGAGGGCTTCAGTTCTGGGGCATTTAATATGATACTGGCAGTTGCTTTGTCATATATGGCATTTATTATATTGAGGTAAAGATCATCTATTCCAATTTTCTGTAAGGTTCTTATCATAAATGAATGTTGGACCTTATCAAAAGCTTTTTCTGCATCTATAGAGATGATCATGTGATTCTTACTTTTGGCTTTATTGGTATAGTGGGCTACATTTATTGATTTAAATATGCTGAACCACCCCTACATATCTGGGATGAATCCCACTTGGTCATGGTGTATAAACTTTTTGATGATTTGCTGCATCTTATTTGCCAATATTTTATTGAGGATTTTTGTATCTGTGTTCATTAGGGAGATTGGCCTGTAGTTCTCTTTATTAGTTGGGTCTTTCTCAGGTTTTGGTACTAGAGTAATGTTTGCTTCCAGGAATGACTTAGGAAGGATTGCTTCATTTTCAATTTCACTGAAGAGTTTGAGGAATGTTGGCATTAAATCTTCCTTGTACTTGTACAATTCCGCAGTGAGTCCTTCTGGGCCTGGGCTCTTCTATGTAGATAAGGACTTAATTACATTTTCAATTTCATTAATAGAAATTGAGTTATTCAGCAGTTTTACATCTTCTTGACCTAGTTTTGGTACTACATATATTTCTAGGAACCTGTCTATTTCTTCTGTGTTATCAAACCTATGAGAGTAGAGGTTTTCAAAATAGGTGTTGATGATCTTCTGTATTTCTACAGAGTCTGTAGTGATTTTGCCTTTTTCATTCCTTATTGCATGAATTTGAACTTTTTCTTCCCTTTTTAAAATAAGGTTGGCTAGTGGCTTCTCAGTTTTATTTATTCTTTCAAAGAACCAACTCTTTGATTCATTAATTCTTTGGATTTTTTTCTTAGTCTCTGTTGCATTAATTTGTGCTCTGATTTTTATAATTTCCTCCCTTCTTTTGGCTTTGCCCTTGACTTGCTCTTCTTTTTCTAGATGTTTAATGTGTATCACTAAGGTTATTTATGTTTTATTCATTCTGTTTTCCTGATGTGAGTACTTAGCACAATAAATTTTCCTCTGAGGATGGCTTTCATTGCATCCCGCAGATTCCAGTAAGTTGTATTTGTATTTTTGTTTGCTTGTAGGTATTGTTTAATTTCTTCTTTAATTTCCCATGTGACCCACTGATTACTCAAGAGTGCGTTATTCAGTTTCCATGTGTTTGTGTGATTTTTTTATTTAAAGCGAAAAACAAAACTAAACAAAGCAAGACAGTATAAAGCTAGAAGTAATACAGAATTTCAAGAGAAAAAATATACAGTAAGAGTACACCAATTAATAGATCACACATTGTCATCTTACAAACAGCTGTCCAGATTACAAAATTAAACTATACAAAGTGGAGATTAATACAGAGATTACAATCACTTCTGTTCAATGATCCAAGAAAAACTCAGCAATATGGTTCTCTATCCTGCACATTTAAAAAAACTTGCAGTTGTATCCTTTAGATCACTTTCCTTCCTCTGTTTTTTATGGTAACAATCACACCTTTAATTTCCATTACTTCCACAGTTTTTTTTTTAAGTTTTTCTTTGAAGAGGAAAAGAAAAAAGATTTTAAAAGGCCAAAAAACAACAAACAAAACAAGACGGACCTAAGAAAAACCCAATGTGACAAAGCAAAAGAGAGTCAGTTAGATCAGGAGGATGGACATAGCATAAAATGAAAAAAAAGGGGGATTACTAGGTGACCAACAATGGTTACCATTATGCCTCTTGTTATCCTAAAAAGAGTAGCCTACATCAGCTAGTATAAAAGAATTGAACAAAACAGTACATAAGACCAATAGAACCACATTGGAGAGCTTACAGGATTCCAAAGAAGATAATAGTCAAATAAAAACGGGCATCATAGAATATCTGGTCGCCTTCCAAATGGTTGTCTATACCCTCAAACTTGATACTATTAAGTGAAACAGAATATAATAAAATCAGTCAGAACCAGATGTGGAGAACACTACAGGGGTTCACATCAGGTTAATAGGGAAACAAAAAATTACTATAATCTATCGGACTATTTTTAATTTAGTTTTCCATTAGTTAAAAGATACCAAGAAATAAATTAATTTTTAAAAAAGGAAAGAAAAAAAGGGGGGGGGAGAGACAGATAAAAAAAAGAACATATCGGTTCCTGAGGCACCTCGGCCTGTGGTGAGTGCCCAGCACAGTCTCCCAAATCTCAGACTGTTCCGGATCCCCCAGGCTTCTGGGTGCAGTGAAGTGGAGCAGTGGGTTAGAGGCCACTACAGCCGCCTCCCCATCCTGGCTACACTTGGAGGTCTGCTGAGCTCCCGACGGGTGGGCGGGCCTACACTATCCCCCGAGCCCAGCCGCGCCTAGCCATCAGCATGCAGAAGAGGAGCTGGGCGGATCTGGAGTGCCTACAGAAGCCCCTTCCTTTGTCTGGAGGACTGTGGATATGTCTGCAAGCAAGGATATCTCACAGGCTCCTGAGGCACTGCGGCCTGTGGTGAATACCCTAACTCGGCTGCGATTGAAGAGCTGTGGAGCTTCGAAGGGGCAGGTGGGCGCACAGTGTCCCTGAGGCCCAGCTTGTCTGGAACTGCGGAGTTCTGAACAAGCAGAGGAGGGCCATTGGTTCTGCAGGCCCAATGGCTTGGGGTAGCATGGTGCCAGAGTCTCAGTAGCTGCAAACATAGAAGGGGATTTTCAACAGATCCTGAGGAAGCTTTCAAATAACACTGGAAACACAGAAATATAGGAAAATGACAAAACGAAAGACCAAATTACAACCTCAAACTTCCAGCCCATCTCAGGAAACCCTAGGAGGAATGTATTTAGAAGAAAATATATCCCATCCACCTCATATATCAGACACAATAGCTACTGAAGTTGACAAGCAACTCCAGGAAGCTTTAAAGAAATTCAAACTCGAAATAATTTCCCAGATAAAAGAAGAAATGATAAAAGAAATGAAAGAGATTCTAAATATATCTAAAGAATACACAGATAAAAAATTGGAGGAACTAAACAAAAAGATAGAATCCCTAGATGAGCAATATAAGAAACAAACAGAATACATAATGCAGATGCACAGAGATATACAGGAAATAAAGAACTCCACTGAAAGTTGTAAAAACCGCCTTAATGAAAGTGAAGATAGAATTTCAGACCTTGAAGACAGGATCGCAGCTAGTGAACAGGAAAGGAAAGATCTTTTAAAAATAACAAGGAATCAGGAAACAACAATTCAACAACTGCAAGACAATGCAAAGAAGAATAACATAAGAATGATAGGGATTAATGAAAAAGAAAGAGACAACATAAAGGATATCAAGAGCATATTTAGAGAAGTAATAGCTCAAAATTTCCCAAGCATGAGATCAGAAACTGACATCAGGATCAATGAAGCATATAGAACTCCAAATAGTCATAACCAAAATAAAACTACACCCAGACATATAATAATCACCATCCCAGAAATCCAACACAAGAATAGATTATTAAAAGCTGTCAGAGAGAAAAGACTGATCACTTATAAAGGAAAACCTATCAGAATCACAGCAGACTTCTCATCACAAACAATAAAGTCAAGAAGAGCATGGAGTGAAGTATTCCAGATCCTAAAGCAAAATGATTTCCAACCTAGACTGATATATCCTGCAAAACTATCATTCAAAATGGATGGTGAAATACGATACTTCCATGACAAAGAACAGCTGAAGAACTTCATGAACACCAAACCAACCCTGCAAAAAATATTGAAAGACAGTTTAGATACACAAAGGAAAAAACCACTAAGCAGAGCAAATAATTAAACAGAACAGAAAGATAAAGATGAAACAGCAGAGAGATAACATTCCTACAATTAACCAACATTTAACAGTAATAACCATTAATGTAAATGGTCTCAATGCACCAATCAAAAGAAAGAGACTAGCAGAATGGATCAAGAAACAACATCCAACATAGGCTGTTTACAGGAAACCCATCTAACCCAGAAGGATAATCACAGACTGAAAGTCAATGGATGGAAAACAAATCTTCATGCAGCAGCAATCCAAAAAAAGGCAGGAGTAGCCATTCTGTTTGCAGACAACGTGAACTTTAAACCAACAATGCCCATAAAGGATAAAGAAGGTCACTACATACTCGTAAGGGGAAAACTCCAAGAGGAAGAGATAACTATCTTAAATATATACACACCAAACTCCAGAGCACCCAGTTATATAAAATAATTATTAACAGAAATGAAAACTCAAATTATCAGTAACACAATTGTAACAGGAGACCTTAATACGCCATTGACACCAAGGGACAGATCAACCAGACAGAAAATGAGCAAATAAATAACAGAACTGAATTGTACCTGTGAACAAATGGGTTTGATAGACATATACAGAATGTTCCACCCAACAACATCAGAATACACATTCTTCTCAGCAGTACATGGATCATTTTCTAAAATAGACCATATATTAGCTCACAGAACATATTTAAACAAGTGCAAAAGAGCTGAAATCATCCCTTGCATGTTATCGGATCATAGCGTTCTGAAATTAGAAATTAATGATAAAAGACATTGCAAAAATCCCACAAACACATGGAAACTGAATAACACATTCTTGAGTAATCAGTGGGTCACAGAAGAAAGTAAAGAAGAAATCAAACAGTACCTAAAAGAAAATGAAAATGCAGATACAACTTACCGGAATCTGTGGGATGCAATGAAAGCCGTCCTGAGAGGAAAATTTATTGCACTGAGTTCCCACATCAGGAAAACAGAAAGAATACAAATAAATAACTTGATGCTGCACCTCAAACAGCTAGAAAAAGAAGAGCAAGTCAAGCCCAAAGCCAAAAGAAGAGAGGAAATTATAAAAATCAGAGCAGAAATCAATGCAATAGAGACTAAGAAAACAATCCAAAGAATCAACGAATCAAAGAGTTGGTTCTTTGAAAGAATAAATAAAATAGATAAGCCCCTAGCCAACCTTTTTAAAAAAAGGGAAGAAAAAGCTCAAATTCATGCAATAAGAAATGAAAAAGGAGAAATCACTACAGACCCAATAGAAATACAGAAGATCATCAACACCTATTTCGAGAACCTCTACTCTCAAAAGTTTGATAACACAGAAGAAATAGACAGATTCTTAGAAGCACATAAAGTGCTAAAGCTAGATCAAGAGGATGTAAAACTGTTGAATAACCCAATCTCTGTTACTGAAATTGAAAATGTAATTAAGTCCTTACTCACCAAGAAGAGCCCAGGCCCAGATGGATTCACTGCAGAATTCTACAAGAAATACAAAGAAGACCTAATGCCAACACTCCTCAAACTATTCAATGAAATTGAAAGGGAAGCAATCCTTCCTAAGTCATTCCTGGAAGCAAATATTACTCTAGTACCAAAACCTGAGAAAGACCCAACTAAAAAAGAGAACTATAGACCGATCTCCCTAATGAACACAGATGCAAAAATCCTCAATAAAATATTGGCAAATAGGATCCAGCAAATCATCAAGAATATTATACACCATGACCAAGTGGGATTCATCCCAGGAATGCAAGGATGGTTCAACATACGCAAATCAATAAATGTAATCCACCATATCAATAAAGCCAAAAATAGGAATCACATGATCATTTGTATAGATGCAGAAAAGGCCTTCGATAATGTCCAACATTTATTCTTGATAAAAACTCTACAGAAAATTGGAATAGATGGTCTTTACCTCAATATAATAAAGGCCATTTATGACAAATCAACAGCCAGCATCATACTAAATGGCCAAAAATTGAAAGCCTTTACTTTAAAATCGGGCACAAGACAAGGATGTCCTTTATCACCACTCCTATTTAATATAGTACTGGAAGTACTAGCCAGAGCAATTAGGCAAGAAAGAGAAATAAAAGGGATAAAAATAGGAAAAGAAGAAGTTAAGTTGTCATTGTTTGCAGATGACATGATAGTGTACATAGAAGACCCCCTAAGCTCCATTAAAAGACTCTTAAATACAATAAATAAATTCAGTAATGTGGCTGGATACAAAATCAATACTCAGAAATCAATAGCATTCCTATACACAAACAACAAAATCACAGAGAGGGAAATAAGAGAAACTGGACTATTCACATTAGCAAGCAAAAATTGAAATATTTAGGAATTACTCTTACGAAAGAAGTGAAAGACTTATAAAGTGAAAACTATAGTACACTGAAAAAGGAAATTGAAGATGATCTCAGAAAATGGAAAGACATCCCTTGCTCATGGATAGGAAGAACAAACATTGTGAAGATGACCATTCTCCCAAAAGTGTTATACAGTTTATTCTGTTATTCAATGCAATCCCAATAGAAATACCATCAACATACCTTATAGATCTAGAGAAATCACTCCTAAATTTCATCTGGAACCAGAAGAGACCTAGAATCACAAAGGCAATTCTAAGCAGCAAAGACAAAGCAGGAGGCATCACAATCCCTGACTTGAAATTATACTACAAAGCAACAGTACTAAAATCAACATGGTATTGGAATCAAAACAGAGCTGAAGATCAATGGGATAGATTAGAAGATACAACCACAACTACAAACACACTCAACCATCTTATCTTTGATAAAGGAGCCAAGCAGGTTCACTGGAAGAACGACAGTCTCTTTAATAAATGGTGCTGGAAAAACTGGCTCTCCATTTGCCGAAAACTAAAGCTAGACCCATGTCTATCACCATGTACTAAATTAAAATCTAAATGGGTCAAAGATCTGAATATTAAAACAGAAACACTAAATCTATTGGAAGACAAATTGGGTAGAAACCTTGGAGACATAGGAGTAGGTAGAGAATTCATGAACAGGACTCAAACCGCACGGGAAATACTTCCCAGAATCAATAACTGGGACCACTTCTTATTAAAAAGTTTCTGCATGTCAAAAGAAATCTCCAGCATAGTGAAAAGAAAACCCACAAACTGGGAAAAGATTTTAGTGAACTCTCTCTCAGACAAGGGACTCTTGTCTAAAACATATAAAGAATTAAAAAAACTCAGACCTCCAAAATTCAAAGATCCAATCCAAAAATGGGCATCTGAGATGAATACGCATTTCTCAGATGAAGAAATGCAAATGGCAAATAAATACATGAAAAAATACTCATCATCATTGGTCATTAGAGAAATGCAAATTAAAACCACACTGAGATACCATCTCACTCCTGAAAGAATGGCCAGGATCAAGAACACCAACAACAACAAATGCTGGAGAGGCTGTGGGGAAAAAGGAACTCTCCTGCACTGTTGGTGGGAGTGTAGAGTGGTACAGCCTTTGTGGTGGTCTGTCTGGAGATTTCTCAAAAAGTTGGGATTGGAAATCCCATTTATTCCAGCTATTCCACTTCTAGGTATATTCCCAGAAGAACTGAAAGCATCATACCACAGTGATATATGTGCACCTATGTTTATAGCAGCACAATTTGTAATCGCCAGATCTTGGAAACAACCCAAGTGTCCATCAACTGAGGAATGGATAAAAAAGTTGTGGTATTTCTATACAATGGAGTATTATTCAGCTATAAAGAAGGATCACATTGAGATATTTATCAATAAATGGGCGCAGCTTGAGACCATACTCATAAGTGAAATAAATCAATCTCGCATGTATGAATACCGAATAGTTTCCCTAATGTAAGTAATGATTCAAATATATAAAAATATGTGGTAATCATGATTCCCCATTATGTGGCCTTGAAGCCTTATAAAATTTTCACTTATTAATTAGAAAGGCTTTATTCTGGGCTTCTTGATATGGAAATATTTGAAGCTATAGTATATGAAGTTTTATCCAAATATTTCAAAGAACAAGACAGACACTATGGTAACTACTATTCTTTAAAAAAAATTATTTAGTTATTTCTTATGTTTATTTTAATTAAAGGAAAAATTAAAAAAATTAGGATATATAATAGTAACTCTTTTTGCTTTCCTATTAACTTGTTTTGAAGTCCTGTAATACTCCCACGATCTTGTTTTGACTGATTAGACTCTGTTCCATTCTGTGCGATAGTATCAAGTTTGAGGGTATAGGCAACTACTTTGAAGGCAATAAGATTCACAAAGATGCCCATTCTGGTTTGACTATTGTCTCCTTTGGAAGTCCTGTAATGTTTACAATGCCTAAGTTTTATTGGTCTTGTTCTCTACTGTTTTGTGCAACTTTATAATATCTAATGAGATATTATAAAGGAAACAAGAGACGTTGATAACCATTGTTGATAACCTTGTACTCTGTTTTACATCATGTGGTATGTCTATCCTTGGTTTTGACTGACAGCTTTGTTTTGCCATATTTGACTTTATTCTCTCCCCCCTCAAAAAAAGTAATAAGAACTAAGGAGTAATAAAATCCAAAATGTGTAAATTTTGTTGTAAAAAAGAGAGAGAGGAAAAAAAAGAGCTCTAATGGATATAACAGCAAGTGCGTTTAGGGGTGTTAAATAGCTGGCTATATTAATGTTTTCGGATCATTGAACACAGCTGTTTGCAGTCTCTCTGTTTGAATGTCTACTTTGTATTCTTTGATACTGTGATTTGAGCAACTATTTCCAAGATGATAATATGTAATCTATTAATAGGTGATTTCTTACTGTTATGTTTTTTTTTGTAGTTCTGTATTATGTGTAACCTTACACTGCTTTGTTTTGTTTTGTGTTTTTCTCTTTTTCCTCTTAAATAAAATAAAATAAAAAAAAGAACATATCAATAGAACAATCCTGGTCAGAACTGAAAAATTTAACCATCATTTTGTTTCACCCCCAGATAGCTTGACATTAATAGTAGTTACCATAGTGACTCTTTCCTTGAAACATTTGAGTCTAACTTCGTATACTATAGCATCAAATTTATCAAGACAATGTGAGACCGTTCAAGAGAATGAAATTATTGCAGGGTATTTAGAACCAGCTAGTAGAAACCAAACATCAATTTCTATATTATGTCTTTGTTTATAAAAAACTTGCTTATAGTATCGTATACATTAAGATATAATAAGGTACCACATGTTAGAACCAATGGAAACAAATGAACAACAACTTGATGGGGCTTCAAAACAGGATGATATTAAGTCAGCGCTAGCTATTACACTCTTATTTTCTTTAAAATAGTTATTTGTAGTATCACAGACAATAAAATAAAACCACCCAAATTAAAACCATTCCAATTAATGAGTGAAATGGGCTTCAAACCAGTGTGACTGGGAATCATGATTACCATGTACTTTCATGTATTCTTATCATTTCTTACACTAGGGGAGACTATTAGGTATTTATACAGGTGAGTTTGATTTATTTCACTTACAAGTATGGTCTCGAGCTGCATCCATTTATTTATAAATGTCTCAATGTGATCATTCTTTATAGCTGAGTAGTACTCCATTGTATAAAAAATCACATCTTTTTTATCCATTCCTCAGTTGATGGACACTTAGGTTGTTTCCAAGATCTGGCTATTACATGGGAGCTGCTGTAAACATGGGTGCACATATATTTCTGTGGTATGATGTTTTCAGTTCTTCTGGGAATATGCCTAGGAGTGGAATAGCTGGGTCAAATGGTGCTTCCAGTCCCAGCTTTCTGAGAAACCTCCAGACTGACCTCCACAATGGTTGCACCAGTCTACCTCACCAACAGTGCAGGAGAGTTCCTTTTTCCCCACAGCCTCTCCAGCATTTGTTTTTGGTGGTTTTCTTGATCTTGGCCATTCTTTCAGGAGTGAGATAAAATCTCAGTGTGGTTTTGATTTGCATTTCTCTAATGACCAATGATGATGAACATTTTTTCATATATTTATTTGCCATTTGTATTTCTTCATCTGAGAATTGTTTATTCATCTCAGATGCCCATTTTTGGATTGGGTCTTTGAATTTCGAGGGTCTGATTTTTTTTAATTATTTTAATGTTTTAGACAGAAGTCCTTTGTCTGAGGGGCAGTTCACAAAGATTTTTTCCCAGTTTGTCAGTTTTCTTCTCACCACACTGGAGACTTCTTTTGATGTGCAGAAACTTTTTAATAAGATGTGATCCCAGTTATTGACTCTGGGAAGTATTTCCTGTGTGGTTTGAGTCTTGTTCATGAATTCTCTACCTACTCCTATGTCTTCAAGGTTTTTACCCAATTTGTCTTCCAATAGATTTAGTGTTTCTGTTTTAATATTTACATCTCTGATCCATTTATATTTTATTTCAGTATATGGTGACAGGCATGGGTCTGAGTCCCCTCCGCTGGGCTGGGCGCTCACCTTCCAGTCCACAGTGGTGGTAGTATGGGCCCTGGGCAGGAGAGGCGGCAGCAGGGCAAGACCGGCTGGGTGCTCACCTTCCAATCCACAGTGGTGGAAGTATGGGCCCCGGGCAGGAGAGGTGGCAGCAGAGCCGGCCTCCTCTCGGCTGGATGCTCATCTTCCGGTCTGCAGTGGTGGTAGTATGGGCCCCGGGCGGGAGAGGCGGCAGCAGGGCCGGCCTGCTCTAGGCTGGACGCTCATCTTCCGGTCTGCAGTGGTGGTAGTATGGGCCCCGGGCGGGAGAGGCGGCAGCAGGGCCGGACCGGAGTCGCCTTTGCTGGGCTGGACGTGCACCTTCCGGTCCGCAGGGGTGGTAGTATCTTTGTGGGATTTTTGCAGTATCTTTCATGATTAATTTCTAATGTCATGGTGCAATGATCCACTAACATACATGGAATAATTTCAACTCTTTTGCACTTATATATACATGTTCTGTAGGCTAATATATGGTCTATTTTAGACAATGTGCCATCTACTGCTGAGAAGAATGTGTATTCTGATGTTGTTGGATGTAACACTCTGTATATGTCTATCAAGTCCATTTGTTCATAGGTGTGATCCAGTTCTTTTGTTTCTTTGCTGAATTTCTGTCTGGTTGATCTGTCCCTTGGTGTCAGTGGTGTGTTAAGATCTCCTGTTATAATTGTGTTATTGCTATTTGGATTTTTCATTTCTATTAATACTTGTTTTATGTAACTGGGTGCTCTGGAATTTGGTGCATATGTATTTAAGTTTATTATCTCTTCCTCTTGAACATTTCCCATAACCAGTATGTAATGACCTTGTTTATCTCTTCTGATCATTACTGGTTTAAAGTTCACATTGTCTGCAAACAGAATAGCTACCCCCGGTTTTTGTTGGGTTCTTGTTGCACTGACTTTCAGTAAGTGAGTATCCTTTTGGGTTAGATGGGTTTCTTGTAGACAGCATATGGTTGGATGTTGTTTCTCGATCCATTCTGCCTGTCTGTTTCTTTTAATTGGTGCATTGAGACCATTTATACTAATGGTTATAACTGTTATATGTTGGTTTATTGTTGACATGTTATCTTTCTGCTGTTGAGTCTTCATCTTTCTGTTCTTTTTAATTGTTTGCTTTGCTTAGTTGTTTTTTCCTAAGTGTATCTAAACTGTCTTTCAATATTCTTTTCAGGGCTGGCTTGGTGATCATGAAGTTCTTCAGCTGTTCTTTGTCATGGAAGTATCTTATTTCTCCATCCATTTTGAAGGACAGTTTTTCAGGGTACATCTGGCTAGGTTGGAAGTCATTTTCCTTTAGGATCTGAAATACTTCACTCCATGCTCTTCTTGACTGTATTATTTGTGCTGAGAAGTCTGCTGTGATTTTTATAAGTTTTCCTTATAAGTGATCTTTCTTTTCTCTCAAACAGCTTTTAATATTCTATTTTTATGTGGATTTCAGTGATTATTGTATGTCTGGGTGTAGTTTTATTTTGGTTACGGTTATTTGGAGTTCTATATACCTCACTGTTCCTGATATAAGTTTCCATTCTCATGTTTGGGAAATTTTCAGCTATTACTTCTGTAAATAGCCTCTTGATATCATTTTGGTGCCCCCTTATTTTTTATTTATCCCTATCAAACATATGCTGTTTTACTTTGCATCATCTTAGAACTGTTGAATTTTTATTTCCTGATTCCTTGTTATTTTTAAAAGACATTTTTTCCTGTTCATGAGTTGCAATCTTGTCTTCAAGGCCTGAAATTGTTTCTTCACTTTCATTGAGGCAGATTTTACAACTTTCAATGGAATTTTTGATTTCCTGTACATCTCTTTGCATCTACTTTATGTATTCTTTTGTTTTTTATATTGTTCATCCAGAGATTCTACTCTTTTGTTTAGTTGCTCCAATTTTTAAACTGTGTCTTCTTTAGATATGTTCAGCCTCTTTTTCTTTTGTCATCTCTTCTTTTACCTTGGAGATTATTTCTAGTTTGAATTCCTTTAAAGCTCTCCATAGTTGCTTCTTTATTTCAGTTGTTATTATTATTTCAGTTATATGGCATATATTTTCTTCTATGTACATAGCTCCTAATGGTTTAAGATTGTATTTTGGTCTTTCATTTTGTCATTTTCCTATATTTCTGTGTTTCAAGTGTTATTCTAAGGCTTCTCTAGGGCTTGTTGGATATCCTCTTTTATGCCCTCAGCTCCTGGAACTCTGGCCGCCCACTTCCCTGGATTGAGAGAGGATCACTGTGGGTGGGGCAGGTGGGCCCAAGTCCTGTGGAGCAGGTTTAGTGTGGCAGGAAGCTGTGAAGTTCCTTGGCTTGTAGGAGCAATGATCTTAAGCTCCGAGGGATCGGGGGATGGTGTGGGGACACTCACCCCAGGCTGCCCAGTCTTTGGAATTGAGGGCACCAGCAGGCCCAAATTCCCAGAGTCCTCCGAGCAGGGCAAGCAGCCAAGAAGTTGGTTCAGGCAGTCTCAAGACCTGTTGAGCTGGTCCAGTGCAGCAGGAAACTATCAAGCTGGAACGCAATTTTATGGTACGTATCTAATTCCACCTTTTTGTATATTATAACACGTAGTGCCTACTTGAATAACTTATATGTACAAGGTATTTATAAAACTTTGTTTTGAACAGAGAGAAAAGAGAAACTAAATGTCCAGCAACAAAAAATATTTATTTTTTTAGTACCATGGTTCAAACTCATGACCTCATGCTTGCCAGGCAGGCACTTATGCCACTGAGCTAAATCCCCAGCCCCAACAAAAAATATTTAAATAGCTCATGGTAACTTCATCTTATGTAATATTAAAATACTATGGAGGACTTAAGAACAATAGTGTAGACTATAGATACTATAGATAGCAGTGATTTGGAAAAATCTACACATCTTGTTAATCAAAAATTCAAATTCAAAATAATGTATTTATGTAGTATTATTTCTAGATTGTTAATCTATATTTACACATGTAAAGATATAGCTATATATAATGGGACTATTGTTGGATTCAACAGAGACTTTTGTTTGTTCACTTTATAACTTCTGATTAAATTTCATGATTAGGTTACCTTCCTATTTTCTATAGACACTTGGGAAATAGAAAATGGAAAATGGAAATAAGGAAGACCAGAAGAATATAATTAAAATATTTTAACACAGTAACCTCATATCCTAGGTATCAAATACTGTAGTGATACATAAACACATACAAAGCTAAAAAACCAGAAAACATGCTTATTGGTATGCATGTGTGTGTGCACACCCACAAACTGATACATGAGCCAATATACTTAAGAAATAGGGAAAGAAGGACATTAATTTTTTGGCCCCTAAAAATCACAATAGTGGCTCCAACAAATTTTGCAAGTGAACTGGACTCCTTTGAAGAGATCAAGGCATGGTTCTTCACCTTGGCTGCTCACCAAAACCACTTAGTATATGTGATGCTGAAGCAAGCACAGGAATCACTGAGGAGCTTTAAGCATGCTGACGCCTGGGTTGCACCCTCGTGATTCTGATTTGATTTGTCTTGGGTGGGGGTGACCTGGGTATCAGGATCATTTCAAAGTCCCCCAGCTGACTCCAAATGTGCAGAGGAAATTGAGAACCACTGCTTAGAGTAGACAGTGCTATAAAGTTTTAAAATTAGGAGCTGAAAAATAATGGGGGAATTGATTTGTATGCCTCAAGGACAGTGCTATTCAAGGAACACAAGGGAAGAAAGCCCTGACTGGAGGTGGTTTGCACAGTACTCACTCTCTAAGCCTCTAGTCAGCCGCTCCCCTCCACTGCCACCTCCTGTGGGATAGGACATATCTCTGGGTTATGGTATCTTCCTTTCCTAAAATTAAAGTCAGCATCCCAGGGGTAAAGCCAAGACATCTCGCTCCTGACACTGCATCAGAAAAGTTTCTGAGCCACCATCATCGCAGAAGCTGCCTCTGAGGGACAGGTCCAACCTCAACTTTCATAATGAGGCCCTGGGGATGAACTTCTAGGCTCCCTTTCTTTGAGGTTAATTAGTCACTTAAGGTGGCCCCTAGTGACTTAATTAAGGGGAGTCCAGAAGTAAAAGTTTTTGTTTTTCCTAAGTAAATGAGGGGAGATTGGGAATTAAGCCTGGGGCCTCTTAGTGCAAGTCAGCCTCACTGTCACCTTGGCCACAGCTGATTCTGACACCATCTCTGAGACTTCCCAGGCACACCCAGCCCTCTGTATAGTTAAAGAAATCTACTCTCTCAAGAGCAAAGCTGTTTACCTCCTGATCAGAACACTGGCTTACGTGACTTAGAATCGCACTGAACCGAACAAGAAGGGACTCTTGGGGAGGTTGGGGCTGTCTGTGGTAACATCATCCACACACAGGTTAAGGTCTGGCTTCATGCATCTCCAGTTTCTCTCCATCATGTTTGGGTAGGCATTAGGGATTTAGGATTAGTCGTGGTAGTTACTTTCCCTTTGCCATGACAATCTAATGTACATTGGCTGACACCACTTAATCAGTTAAAATTACCAGTTGGGAAGTATATAATCATTCACTAGGTGGTGGGAATTATTAGATGGCATTATGGCCAGGGAACTCAAACAATTTTGGAGCCTACTTTAATAAAGAAGTACTACTTTCCTTGATGTTGCTAAGGGAAATGCTTTCCAAGGAACAAAAGTAAACTGGAAATAAAGTGATAAAAGTGACATTTTATCATTATCCAGGCTTTGAGCCTTGAATTCCCATATGGAGAACTCTGAAAGCTACAGAGGGGTATAATGTTTATAAACTAGTTCTGTTTAAATAGTTTAAACTAAGCTCATGCTCTGGATAAACAACTTTATCTTAATATGTTCACATCCAAGTCTTTCATTTTATCATATCAAGCTTTATGAAAAGAGCAAGCAACCATGACAACACTACTGAACCAGGCAGTGATCTAAGTACTGTATATACATAATTCATTCAATCTTCTCAATAGTTCTAGTGTATAGAGACCATGATATGAAAAAATATAGGTCACTAATGTTTTATAGTACAGTAGTATAACTATGATTGATAACAAATAATGAAATATTTCAGTGCAGAGAATTTTCTATGATCCAAATACAAATATACACACATATATAATAGGTATATTAGTTACTCTGATCTAACCATTACATATTATATTCACATAATGAAATGTCACTATATCCCATAGAGATGTACAATTACTATGTATCAATTGATATATATATATATATATATATATATATATATGTATATATTTGGGGATGTAGCGATAGAGTGCTTGGTGAATATGCACAAGTCCCTGGGTTCAATCTCCAGTACCATATATAAATATATGTGTATATAAATATATATGTATTTAAATATGTGTATGCAAATATATGTATGTATTCTTTTATTATTATTTTTTTCTTTTTTTTATTTAAAAAGAAAAAGAAAAAAACACAAAACAGTGTAAGGGTACAAGTAATAGAGAACTACAAAAAAAACAGTAAGAAATCACCAGTTAATAGATTACACATTATTATCTTAGAGATAGTTGCTCAAGTCACAGGATCAAAGCATACAAAGTGGACATTCAAACAGTGAGACTACAAACAGTTGTGTTCAGTGATCCAACCAAAAATATTAATATGGTCATCTATTTAACACCCCTAAACACATTTGCAGTTGTATTCTTTAGAGCACTTTTTCCCCCTCTCTTATTTATAACAAAATTTACACATTTATGACATAAATACTAGAAATTTTGAGATCAGTAAGTGTCAGTAGCCATTAAGTGGCAAATAAGTTCATGAAAATAAAAAGCCATCAGCTTTCTATGGATTTCTAGCCATACTTTATTATAAGCATTTAAAAATGAAGCATTACTGGCTGTAGTGGTGCATGCCTGTAATCTCAGCACTCTGAAGGCTGAGGCAGGAGGATCGCCGTAAGTTCAAGGCCAGCCTGGGGTACATAGTGAGCACAAGGACAGAACTACCTAGCAAGACTTTGCCTCAAAACAAAGTGTTGGTATTAAGAGTCATCTTGGAGTCATCTGCATCTCTTTGTGTTTCTTATTTCAAGCCACATCAACCTTTTGTGGAGAGCAGTCAGGTTATAAATTATAAGCGAAAAGCCATGCATAAAACAAACAGACAAACAAAACTACATATAAAACCAAATAGAGCCCTGAGGGGTGAAGTACAGGAACATGCCCAGTGGCACAGAGCTGGTCACTGTTGAAGCCAGGATGCAAGCCCAGATAGTCGGACTTCAGAAACTTCATCCCCGCTCTGTGGCTGGACTCGTCTTGTTTAGGAACAGTTTATGTCTTTTTTGGTTAGAAGTGAAAACCATGTTCAAGAAATGACCTTTTACCCCAACCAGAATAAATTGTGGCCCACTAGTAAAAGCAAATCCTCATCTCTCCCTGGATATGGGGTAGGGGGTTAAATAGAAGATGGGGGAGAAAGTTACAAGGGGAGTTTTATATTCATTTATTTGGGGCAACACCTTGAAAAACTGTTAGAATCTTAGCTTGAATCTTTTTTTTTGGTGGGAAGGGGATGAACTTTGAGGTCCTTAGTGAACCCCCAGAATCATATAAATCAGCAGGGCAGTGGGTTGCATTAACAAATTCCCTTGAATTTATAAAGGAAATGATTATCCAGCTTTACTCTGTGTAGTGTAGGCTCCAGTTGGAGAGTCACATCCAGATTTTGAAGCCATGTATTCTGGGAAGTTCGATAAATTGAAGCTTGACAGGAGGAAGAATGCCAGGATGGTGTGGAGATACAAATTTGCTTTATGAGGGGTGATTTGCAAAGAGAGACATTCACAGATATAAATAAGATTTGTTAGAAGAGCAAAATATTGTGGAAGGTTTATAGGGATAAAGTAAATGTTTCTTGATCAACTAAAAAGAGGCCTAAATATCTTTTGGGGAATATTTCATGTTCTTGTGTAAGGAAATTCAATACTGTCAGAATGCACATGACTTCAATTTTTAACAAGTGTATTGTTTGCTAGAAATGTTAGATTTTTAGGTAGGTTTAGTACAGTAGGAAAGCCAGCTGACATGATGTTAATTTGCTTGGTTCTAATAATCATTTCACTGTGTACACGCATATCCAAACATTGTGTTGTACAACTTAAATGTATACAATAAAAATCTCAAAAATTTCATTGAACTGAATTACTGATATTAAATTTTCTTTTGCAAAAAAGTCATTTTAAAATGACCATGAAAATCTGAAAAATAGCAGCAACTAGGGGCTTTCCCTACAAATGTTTAAAAATACAGCTGTTGAAATGGTATAGGAATAGATGAATGTACTAATGAAATGAAATAAAGATTTGGAAAGAGACTAATGTATATAAATAATATAACATTTTAAATTATTGATAACAAATGATATTAGAGTAGTTGGATATATCTGGATGAAATAAAGTTGTGACATTTTTCTAGTTCTGAAATACTGGAAACTGGAGAGAATTGCCATGTAAGAGACTAGTTTTTGAAAGCAAGGCCTTTCAAAATGAATAGATCAGAAAACTTGACAATATAATCTTGAAATAAATTAGACATATAAGTTTAAATATCACATTGTTTTCTCTTGTATGAGAACCTCAAAAGGTAAATAAAGAGCATGATAGAGGATAGATATGGGGGAGGAGTGTGATAGAGGATAGAGGACAGATGTGTGGAAGTAGGAAGAATGTATTCAAATGGGAAGGGGAGCAAGGAGGGGGGAGAGGAAGGGAAAAGGAAAAAAGAGAATGGAAGAAAAGAATGGAAACAAAGCTTTGGTAAATGGGGAAGAGAAGGAAGATTGAAGGAAGGGGAATGGGGAAAAAAAGAAGAATTAAAATACATTATGTACAGGTGCAAATTCCATATGATGAATGTGGATAACAAATTATAATTTAATTATATTTATTGAATTAAAAAATTAAGTTGAAAAAGTTTGAGAAGACTCAAGTCAGTCCATATAGATATGTTAATTATCAAAGACATCAAATTCCTAGTTTTTATTAATTAGTACTGAGAATCCACATAAAACCCTGGGAAGTTAAAAGAGAAATCAGAGTGAATAAACAAACTTAACTAAAGCCCAAGGGGCTCCTGAAGACCCTTTAAATATGTGAGTCTGGGAGTCTATTGGATATGTGCTCTCTTCCACATATGAAGGTCCTGGGATTAGAAGGAGTGATAAAATGATTGCCTCAAGTCCTTTCCTAAAGAGAACCCAAAAGTTTCTCAATCATTTAGTAAGGCTCATTCAAATTAGAAGAGTGAGAGAGACAAGAGCCAGGCTGATGCACGGAAGAGAGGAGATGCACATCAAAGAGACAGACATGAACCATCTCATAATGGCAATGAATGATGTTGCCACTAGGTAACCATTAGAGGTACGGACAGTAATGGAAGCCAGCTTCCAATCTTCAAAGCAAGCACCAGTCATTCTTCATAAATGGAACAAGGAACAAAATCGTAGCATAGAGCCAAAAGCAAGATGGCTAAAGAACCAAACCAAACCAAACCAAACCAAACCAAACCAAACCAAATGAGACCAATCCAACCCATTCTGACCCAACCCAGTTCAACCCAAACCAACCTAACCGCCCTGGCTTTATGGACTGGAGGAAGTTGCAGAAGTTCTTAGAGTTTCAAACTAGGACTTAGAGAGAGAAATGATAGCTGTAAGAGGTGTGAAATGAATGAAGGGGGTTAAATTATAACATAAATCACCAATACACTGGGTTAGATTTTAAAAAAACTAGAAATTGGGCTATAATTAAGTAGACTGAAGACTTGAAGGTAAAAATTAAAAACTATGGAAATGAAGTTCCACTGCATATAAAATCACCGAGGCTTGTGACAACAGTGAAAATTCACTTGTTGTGTGTATCCATACTCCTTTTAAGATTTTTTAATTAAAAATTTTTATTAGTACCTATTTGTAGTACATAATGTTTACATTCCTTGTGAGGGGTTATATGTATGCCAGTGCTCCCCACTGCCATGCCTATAGCGTAATTGGTTTCCACTCTTTTCATTTACTCAGAGATATACACATAAGTTTTTCTAGTACGACAATCTAGAGATCCTTATCATTTGAGCAGAGTTGGCACTGAAGCTATAATTAAGTTACCACACATGTAATAAAGGAATGAACTCAAACAGTATATCCCCACCCCAATTCTTCCTTGTCTCTCATTAGGTATTATTTTGACAAATTCAAAGAGATTTAAAAATTTCTTTTAAAATGTTTTATTTTTAATTGACAAATAATCGTACATATTTATGGCTACAGTGTGAAGTTTTAGTGCATATAGCATTGCAGAATGATCGTCAGGTTAATAATTCTCAAATACTATTTCTTTGTATTGAGAATATTTAACTCTAGTTTTTTTTGTTGTTGTTTTGAGACAGGGTCTTGGTGCAGTTTGGGCTGGCCTTGAATTCACTTTGTAGCCCAGGTTGGTCTCAAACTTACACAGTTCTCCTGCCTCAGCCTCCAGCATACTGGGATTACAGATGTGTTTCACCATGCCCAATTCCTTGAAATCTGTTTTTAACTATTTAAAATTTGCAACACATTATTATTACTATAACCATGAGACTGTATAGTGGATTACCAGAATCTTACTCTACAATTTAAAACTTTAATCTCATTCATTTACTCCTTATCTAAAACAGCAAGATAGATTATTGCATTTGATGTAGACATTTCCATCTATTAAAATAGAAACACTAGGCAGAAGAGAATCACTATACTAGATATATAAAATAATTAATCTGACTGCTATACTAAATTGTATAGTTTATGCTTTATCTAAATCGAGAGCCTCATTTATATCAGGCTTTCTGGACCCAAAGTCCTTACTAGTAGTTCATATTCACTGATTTTTTGATTCTATCTCTAACAACATCAGGAAGCATTTCTGATTATATGGAAGAAGGCTTCTTTATTCTGAAAAGAAAAAGGCAGATAAAATAGAAAGTAAAAATACAACGTTTTCTATACAGAAGATCCCACAGGAAAAGTTCAGGGAGTAAACAAGTTGGGCACAGGAAAGGAAAGAAGAGACACTCAAACACATGTGGGAGCCATAGAACTATCTTACTAATGGTTGGGTGGTTGGTGTGTTTGTTGGTAAGCTTTTAATCAGAAACCCAGAACATGGAATCCTTGTGAAAAACATGGCATAGTTCTATCATGGTGCGATGAAGGGACACAGATTCTTCTGTTGAGGAAATTCTTAGATTGATGGGGAAAGTGTGCTTGCATGCGACCACATGCTCACACACACGTGCTAAATTTTTTAGACAGCATCAAACAGAACAGGATGTATGCACAAATATCTTTGAAAATATTTCATATAAATGTTTCCCCAAATTCTTTAGTAATTCAAATGACCAAATTTGGCTGAATTCATAAACTGAAATACAAAAGTTGCTAAAGAAACATAGAATGAATCAAAGGAATATGATTTTCTGAGATGGAGAAAAACTGTGGGATGGTTACTGTGCATTTACTGAATGACAGACAAGTGGCAGCTACAATTGATGAGAGAACAGCTCTACACAACCTACTTGCGTATCACACACACTCGTACCACTTGCTGTTAGGGTTCCTGGGCTTTATTGGTTTTTGTAGAAGAAAAATCTATCTATTTGATACTTAACCTTGTTTATTACCTTCTCTATACCCTGCTTCATGTCTTTGTTTCTTAAACTGTAGATAAAGGGGTTCAACATTGATGTTAGAACTGTGTAGTTGACTGTTGCAATTCTGTTCTTGACAGTATATCTGGACAAAGGCTGAAAATAAACGTAGCCAATGCTTCCATAAAACAGGCTCACCACAGTGAGATGAGAGCTGCAGGTGGAGAAGGCTTTGCATTTTCCAGAGGCTGAAGGAATCTTGAGAACAGCAATGAGGATTCTCAAGTAAGAAATGAGGATGCAGACAAATGGAAGCATCACAGAGGCCAGTCCTTCTGTCATGGCCACCACTTCATTAACAAAGGTGGAGGAGTGAGATAATTTCAGAACAGGGTTGACATCACAAAAAAAGTGATGGATAACATTTGAAGCACAAAAAGTGAGCTGACTTGCCAGGAGGACATGCAGGAGGGAGTGGAGAGAAGAGAAAGTGATGCAGAAGACCAGCAGCAACATACAGCACCTGTGGTTCATAACAGTGACATAATGCAAAGGGTTACAAATTGCTACATAGCGATCCATGGCCATAGTTGCCAGGAGGTAACTGTCTATGTTTCCAAAGACCAGGAAGAAATACATCTGTGTCAGGCATTCAGCATAGGAAATGGTCTTTTTCTCTGATAAGAAGTTTGCCAGCATCTTAGGGACTATGACTGTTGTGTAGCAAATATCTGCAAAGAACAAAATGCTTAGGAAGAAATACATAGGGTTTTGGAGTTGAGGATCAGAGTGGATAGCCGAGATGATGATCAGATTGCCCAATAGGGTCACCAGGTATATGATAAGAAAGAGGGCAAAGAGTGGCTTCTGGTCCTCAGGTCTAGAAGAGAGTCCCAAGAGGATGAATTCCGAGAGTCTTGACACATTGCACATTCCACAGGCTGGTATGCACCTATGGTAAAAACATTGTCAAGGAATGTTTTTGTGTCATGTGCAACATGCATTGTCCCATCTTGTTCTCACATGGAATAGTTCTTACTGGACATTTTACTCTGGTATTTATTATTTCACCTGAGTATGGAGAGATCAGAACAGAATCCCTTCTCTGTATATATTTGAGACCTAGTTTAGTCTGTTGGGGCTACTATAATAAAATTTAATAGCAGAGTGGTTTAAACAATACATGTTTATTTCTCACAGTTCTGGAAGATAAGAAGTTCAAGATCACAGTACCAGCAGATCTGATATCTGGAGAGGACTTGCTTCCTGGTTTTCAGATGGCCATCTTCTCTTGTATCTTCACATGGGAGAGAGCATAGAGGGAGCAAACTCTTATTATAAAGGCACTAATACCATCGGCAGGGGTCAGTCTTCATGACCCATTTGCCTTCCAAGGCTTGGATTTCAAATACCATCACATTAAGGGCTAGAGTTTTCACATGAATTTTGAGTGAACACAATAATTCAACCCATACAAATATTTATAAAAAAGATACAAAGGGAAGAGAGAGTAAGCAAGAGATGGAGGAATAAGCAGGAGAGGAGTTCAGGAAGTGACTGATCCCTTTCACTCTATAGCTAATAATTGTGGGCACCACTGACTATGAATCAGATTCAGGTCATCTTCTGGTTAAAGATTTTCAGTGGTTAACACGTCTTGATAATGAGATAGCTATCTCATCTAACTTGCAGTTCATAAATAACTTTTCTTTGGTTATTATTTTTTGGTTATTTTTTTTGTGCAAGACTAGCTCCTTGCATATGCTGTGTAAGTTCCCTACCATTGATCTATATCCCAGCCCAAATAAATAACTTTCTTATAAGTTGAAATTTTTCTTTCCACATCATTTACAATGGATGCAGTAAAGTTACCTAAGCATACTGAATTGAATATACAAAGCCACTGAGAAAAAAATTAGAGAAGGGGAGAAATGGTGAACTTGTATGAGAAAATTCTCTTCCAAACTTTCTTTCACAGAAGCTGAAAGTCATGTCCTGAGGTCAGGGAAATGTGACTCAGAACAAGACTTGGTTGAAGAAAGAGTCAACTTTAGAGACTGGATATAGGAAATGGAATTAAGATGAACATAAATGAACTCTCTTAGTTAGTGTCCAGTGATGAATAACTCTCTCTCTGAGATATGATATTTATGCCTTCTTGCCATGTATCCGCAGAGCTGTTTTCTTACCTGGAAAGTACATATGTCTCTTCTCAGGTATACATTCCACTTTTTTTGGTTTCTGTTTCATGCAGTGATCAGCTGAAAACAAGACAGAGTGGTGTCAAGAAACAACATGCAGAAATCATTAGAAAACCTAATTCTTGAATCCGAATGCTCCCTTCCTTGGCCTTGTCACATTCACAGGCTGTGGATATTTACACTCTTGGCTTCCCCTTAGGGGTTCTTCTGAGAGACTGCCACTAAATCTCTGGTGTGTGGAGAGGAGAAGAGCAATGAAATAAGCACCCATCAACTCTACAGAATTGTCGAGGGACCTGGAGGAATTACTGGTCTTCCTCCCCAAGTGGCCTACATCCATCTCCTTGAACCTCCAGGTTTAAAGTGCAACACCTGCTTAGACGGTCTAGGCATCCAAGACAGACAATACTTTGGTGTAGTTGGTTCTTTTAAGCCATCCCAAGGTCAGACGTGTTGATATTTGGATGCAGTTTTCCCTTTAAACCTACACGACTAGGACTGGGTTCCCCTTTATTGCCTCTATTTCTCCAAAAGGCAACTAACTGCCCAGAGTTACTTTTGTCTCAACCTCCCAATTTTGGATGCAAACTATTCTCTGTGACCTTATGACTGTGCGCTTTAATAAAAGGTACTGTCATAACCTTTGAACCCAACCTTAGTCACGCTTTACTTATTAGGTAGTCTCCAAGTCTGCTGTTCAGATATTTGGTTGCCACTTCTCACTTTCACTACTAGGGGATGCTAGCAGCTTTAGATCTTTTACTCTTCCTTACACCTAATCGTACACGTCAATGTCCCTAATGCCCTGCGGGAAACATATTGCTTATTTTCAGTCACATTCTGACTTTTGACTATGTCTTTAACCACTTTACTTTGCTTCTATTTCCCTCCAGATTTACTGACGTATAATTAACAGATATGAATTTTATGTATTCAAACTGTGTAATATGAATGATTTGATTTAGTTTATATATGTATATATTATGAAATGACTACCAGTGAAATTAATTAACACACCCATTAACATACCTAGTTATTATTTTTTAAAACGTTTTTATTTTAAAGAGAATAAAACAAAGAGGACAGAACAAAGCAAATCAGAACAGAACAATGCAAGAAGCATAGCACTTCACAACCAGACAACCAGACATCAACAGTAGCTATAGTAATGTCTCTTTTCTTTGAAATAGTTGAGCATACCTTTATACACAATAATATCCAACATAACAAAACACTATAAAACCATTCAAAAGAGTAAAAGCATTACAGGACTTCAAAACCAAATTATAAGAAATGAACAATTGCTACTATAATGTCTCATTTTCCTGAAAAATTTTGTCTATATCATCACACATAATAAAATCAAATAAACCACAATAGGACAGAACCAATCAAAACAGAAAAACAAAAACATGGTAGGACTTCAAAACAAGATGATTGTAAATCAGCAATGACTACCATAATGTTTTCTTCAAAATAGCTGTTCATACCATCACACGTATTTATTAGGTAATCTCCAAGTCTGCTGTTCAGATATTTGGTTGCCATTTCTCACTTTCACTACTAGGGGACTACTAGGACATCACACATAATAAAATCAAACAAAACAGAATAACACCACTCAAAAAATGAATGAAAGCATTATAAGGCTTCAAAGCAATATAATAGGAAACCCTGACTTCTATAATATATCCCATTATATTCAAAATAGGTACCCTACTATCTGACAGCATAAACTCTAACAAAACAAGACAAAAGAAAGCTAAACCTAACAAAATTGTGTAAACAATGTAAGAGTTCAAGATAAGACAATAAGAAATTGATAGTAGTTTCCACCTTTCCCTCCCAGGTGTTTCCTCCCCTTTTGTCTTACATTAACTATTTTGCCTTTGGATCCCCAAACAAAATAGTGTTTGAATGGTTTTATAGTGTTTTGTTATGTTGGATATTATTGTGTATAAAGGTATGCTCAACTATTTCAAAGAAAAGAGACATTACTATAGCTACTGTTGATGTCTGTTTCTTATCCTCGGGTTCACATGTATGAGTTTGAACTGTTTCAGCCATGAACATGATCTCCAGTTGTGTCTATTTACCTACAGAAGCCTTGAGATTTCTCTACTTTATGGCTAGGTAGCTTTCCATTGCATGAAAATAGCATATCTTTCTTATCCATTCTGCAGTTAATGGGCAAATTACTCTCGTTTTTTTTTTTTTTTTTTGGTCTCTGGTCACATGGAACATTTGTTTTCTCTCCTTTGATTTTCAGTCTATGAATTTCCTTTCCAGTTAAATGTGTTTCTTGTGTACAGTGTATCAATGGATCTTGTTTCTTGATCCACTTTCCCTGTGTTTCTTTTTATTGCTAACCTGAGGCTGTCTACATTAATGGTTACAACCAGCATACATTTTGTCTTTGCCACCCTGCTATCTTCCTGTTGGATCTCCACTTTTCCCCTTCATTCAGTTGCCTGTCTTGTTTGGTGATCCTCCTCTGCTGCTCTTCCTGGAACCATTGTCAGCTTTATCTCTCTCTATCATATTCTCTGTAGGGTTGGCTTGATAGTCATGAATTCCTTCAGTTGTTCTTTATCATGAAAATATCTTATTTTTCCATCAAATTTTGAAGGAGAGTTTGCTAAGTAGATCAATCTGGGTTGGAAGTTGTTTTCTTTCAGGGTATGAAGCACTTCACTCCAGACTCTCCTTGACTTGATGGTTTGTGTTGATAAGCTGCTGTGATTCTGATTGGTTTTCCTTTACAGGTGATCTGTCTCTTTTCTCTAACAGCTTTTAATATTCTGTTCTTGTGCTGAATTTCTGGGATCTTGATTATTATATGTGTTGATTTACTTTGGTTATGGCTAGTTGGAGTCTTATATGTCTCATTTATCTGCATGCCAGGTCCATTTCCCATGTTTGGGAAGTTTTCTTCTATTACTTCTGTGAATATCCTTTTTTTCTTTTTAAAATTTTATTTAAGGAGGTAAAGAAAAAACAGAAAAAGGGTACAAGTTATATAGAATTTCAGAAAAAATAAGCAGTAGGAAATCACTAGTTAATAGATTACATATGGTCATCTTAGAAATAGTTGTTCAAGTTACAAAATTAAAGCATTAAAGTGGACATTTAAACAGTGAGACTGCAAACAGTTCTGTTCAATGATCCTTCAAAACTCAGTAATATGGTTATCTATCTTATACACTTAAATATACATGCAGTCATATCCTTTAGAGCACTTTCTTTTCCTCTCTTTTTTATAATGACAATTACACATTTTGGGTTCTATTACTCCCACAGTTCTTATTACTTTTTTTTGAAGAAAATAAAACCAAATGTGACATAACAAAACAGAGTCAGTCAAGTCAAAAGGATGGACATAATACATACTGAAAAAACAGAATGCAAGGTGATCAACAATTACCATAATGCCTCTTGCTATCTTAAAAAGAATTGCCTATATCATCAGTTATAATAAAATTGAACAAAACAGTAAAGAACAAAACCAATAAAACCAAAACATTGGAGACATTACAGGACTTCAAGGGAAGATGGTAGTCAATCCAGAATGGGCATCATAGTGAACCTTATTGTCTTCACAGTTGTTGCCTATACTCTCAAACTTGGTACTATCAAGCAAAACAGAATAGAGGAAAATCAGTCAAAACAAGATGGTGAGAGCCATACAGGGTTTCAAATCAAGTTAATAGGAAATCAAAGTGGGTTACTATAATATATCTTGCTATTTTTTATTTACTTTTTCCCTTAATTAAAAAGATAAAAAAGTAAATAATAAAAAAGGAGATTGAGATAAAAGAGGACATAACAACAAAACAGCACAGATCAGAACATAACCATTTAAACAAAATAGTGTTTCACAAGATATCCCGACATAAAAGTAGTTACCATAGTGTCTTAGTTACTTTTTACTTGTTGCTGAGACAAAATACCTGAAGCCCAAATTTTGGAAAGGAAAGGCTTATTTCTTACAGTTTTTGGAGGGTTCAGTCCACACTCAGCTGGCTCCAAGGCAGGCAGGCATGGCTGGGCCGCAGTTCATGGTGGCTGCAAACAGCAAGCAAGAACCAGCAAAGAGCAAGACACACCTTCTTCTTGCCATTACATTACATCCTGGCTCCACCCCTATGTGGGTGGAGCACTGACACCATCAATCCAAGCACTATGCAATGAACCATCACAAATGCACAATGCAAACTCATGAGGCCTGGGGAACGCAGACATAAACCATGACACATAGTGTCTCTTTCCTTGAAACCTTTGAGTATAACTTCATATACTGTAGCATCAAACATATCAAGACAATGTAAAACCATTCACGAGAATGACAGTATTACAGGGTATTTAGAACCAACTAACAGAAAATGAACAATGGTTTCTGTATAATCTCCTTGTCTATAAAAGTTTTTGTTTATATTATCATATATAATAAAATCCAATAAGATAAAACATGTTAAGACTGATCGATACAGAAGAACAAAAGCTTGATGGGACTTCAAAACAAGATGATATTAAGTCAGCACTAGCTATTATGATGTCTTGTTTTCTCCAAAGTAGCTATTCCTACCATCCAACCTTCTCTGCCACATTTCTGTTGAGCTCTTTTTCTGTCATTAGTTGTCAGTTTTTCTTCTTCATTTTGCTTTCTGCTCCATTGATTGTGGCCTGTCTGCCACTATTTCTGGAATCTTGGTATTTTTCTCTTTTAGAATGTCCTGCAGTATTCTCTGTAGAGTTGAATTGGTGGTTGCAAATTCCCCTAGTTCTTCTTTATTCTGGAAGCACCTTGTTTCTCCATTAATTTCTAGGGACAGTTGTGCAGGATATATCAATCTTTGCTGGAGGTTATTGTCTTTCAAAGCTTGAATTATTTCCCCCCATGCTCTTCGTGATTTGATGGTTTGTGCCAAGAAGTCTGCTGTAATTCTGATGGGTGTTCCCTTGTAAGTGATCTGTTTCTTGTCTCTGACAGCTTTTAATATTCTGTTCTTATATTGGATTTCTGGAATTTTGATTATTATATGCCTGGGTGTAGTTCTGTTTGGGGTCCTGTATGCCTCATACATCTGAGTATCTTTACCTTTTGCTAAATTAGGGAAATTCTCCTGGATTATTTCTGTGAATAGCTTTTGTAATTCATTTGTTTGTGTCCCTACTTCTTCCTTTACATTCTTAATTCTTAAGTTATAGATCCTCTTATCATCTTCTGGCCTTTGTATTATTGCTATTTGTTTCCTTGTTATTTTTAAGAAGTTTTTCATTTCATGCTCCCACATTACAAATCTGTCCTCCAGTTTATATAATCTATCCTTAGTTTCTTTCAAGCTGTTATGCCAGCTTTCAATAGAGTTTTTAGTTTCCTGGTAATCTCTTTGAACCTGCTTCACATATTCTATGTTTTCTCTATTTTCCCCATCAAACAATTCTCCCTTTTTTTCTGTTCTTCCATTGCACCATCTGTTTTTTCTTGGGTCGTGCCTAGCATTTCTCTAACTATTCTACTTATATCTTGCTTTACTTCATTAAATACTTCACTTTTGAACTTGTCTATGAGGCTCTGGAGATATCGCTTTATGTCTATTGGTGCCGTGTCTGATATTGCATGTTTTCTGTCCTCATTCTCCTTTGCATTTACCTTTCCTGGATCAGTGTTCTCAGGATTGGGGACCGAGGACCCTTTCTTGTTGCCTCCTCTTCTCATATTATTTGTTCCTTCCATATGGGCATATATAGGAGGCCCCATTTCTTTCTTTGTGGGTTACAGTTTGCTTGACTCTGCCAGCTAGGTGTTCCTGCCCACTGCAGTGTACTAGGGAGACACAGACCAGGGCAGCATATGCTGGGCCCGCCCTTCTAGGTCAACCTACTGAAGGTTTCACTGCTAGGGTGCACCACCAGGTGCAGGGACCTGGTTTGGGCTAGCCTACTGGGTCTTAGTCTGTGACTTCATCCAGGTCAGGCAGTCCCCACCAATCCCGCTTGAGAAGGGGATATGCTACTAAAGTCACTGCAGTGTCCTGTTCTGGCTAGTCTGCCTAGTCCCAGAATGTCCTCTGTTGGAGTCTCCTCGTCTATGGAATGGTCTCCTTTCCTCTCACTCACTGCAGGTTGATGCAGGGCTCCCCGCCAGTCCTGCTCTCAACTCGATTAGTTGATTCCCACTCTCAGAACTTTTGCATCACTATTCTTGCTGTGCCAGTCAGACGCAGCAGCAGTGGCAGGAAATTCAAATTGCAGTTTCCAGAGGCCCGGGTTCCAGTTTTGGCACTGAGATTTTATCTGTTCCAGTCATAGCATTGGGATTGCATTTCCAGTTGGTTTCTTTCAGCTTAGTTCATTCCTGGTTCAGCAGAGTATATCTCCCCTTGCTTAGGACTCCCCACACCACACCATTCCTGGATTCTAAGCTGGCTATCTCAGAGAGACTCGATAGCTGCTGTTATCTATCTGCTATGTTCTCCTGGAAGTCCTGAATATCCTTTTAATTTCATTTGTGTTGACCCCTGCCTTCTTACTGATACCCATCACTCTTAAATTATGCTTCTTTGCATTATCTTGCATCTGTTGTTATTTCCTGATTCCATGTTATTTTTAAGAAATCTTTCTTTCACAATCACAAGCTTCAATCCTATCTTCAAGTTTGAAAGTCTATCTTCAGACTCTTTCAGGTGGTTTTGCCAGCTTTTGATTGATTTCCTGCATTTCTCTTTGAATCTGTTTCATGCATTGTAATTCCTTTCTACATTCCTTCAAGGTTTCTGTCATTTTCCTATGCTCCTCTTTTTTGTCTATGTCTTCTTTAGACCTGCTGAACAATTCTTTCATATCTTTGTGATTTTTTTATTTTATCTGAGACACTATTTCTGATTTTACTGCTTATACAACCTCATGAAATTGTTTTCTTACTTCAGTTGCTATCCTCTTAGAGATTTCACATGTGGGACTTCTGTTTTCTTCCATGACTGTATCTCCCAGACTTACTATGTGTGGACTAAAGGTCTGAGTTTGCCTTTTGCTCCTTCATCTTAACATTCTCCTGGGTTCCTCCCAACAAGCTGGTTGTGGAGCCCCAGGCACTTCCCATGTTGACTGCCCCTAGGCACTGTTGGGGGAATGCGACAGGTACCTGGATTCCTCTAATTCCAGATTTACAGGCAAGTAGCAGGGCATGGAGTGGGTTTCTCCAGACTTATGCAGCTACACTGGGGCTTCACAGATGATCAGGGGTGCATGGAGGTGGGGCTGCTTCTCTCAGCCTGTGTGTCTACACTGGGACTCCTGTGATAGTGGAAGACACAAAAGGATGTGTTTGTCTGATTCTGCTAGTGGGTGATTGCTACCTGAGGGAATCAGGGGCCTCCAATGATGACTTACGATGCACAGGGCTTACCTGGCGGTATGCCCTGCTCCTGCTGGCTGTCTGCAGGAGGGACCCCTTCCAGTGGCAGCTCCCTGAAGGTAAAGGCATATCTGCTGGTTCTCTCTACCCATACTGGCCACCTGCAGAATGTGGCCATTTGGTATCAGTGCACAGCAGGCAGAGGAGGATCTCTCTGTCCCCCACAGCCTGCACAGAATGTGTGGAAGGAAAGGCCTTCCAGCGGTGGTGCCTGGCAGACAGAAACAGATCTTCTGGCTATCTCTGTCTGCACTGGGCATGCAGAGGAAAAGGCCTTCTGTTGGTGGCACCTGACAGGCAGAGGCAGATCTTCTAGCTCTCTGTACCTGCACTGGGCATGCAGAAGAAAGGGTCTAGTTATCATTTCGTATAATGTGTACATGAAGGTATGTGCATGTATGTGTGGGTATGGTAAGAATACTTTATGTTTACTGTTCTAGTAAATTTCAATTAAAGTTCAGTGTTATTAACTATATTTGCCATGTTGTATGCCAAATCTCCAGGAGTTATTTATTTTATAATTGAAAGTGTATTTTTCTTTTCTTTTTTTTAAAATTAAATAATTTTTTAATGAATAAGGGAGAGGGCCATCGGTGTGCAGAGGAGGAGCTGGGCGGATCTGGAGTGCCTGCAGAAGCCCCTTCCTTTGTCTGGAGGACTGAATATCTCTGCAAGCAGGGAGGGATCGCAGGTTCCTGAGGCACCTCGGCCTGTGGTGAGTGCCCAGCACACACTGCCCAAATCTCAGACTGTTCCGGACTCCCCAGGCTTCTGGGTGCAGTGAAGTGGAGCAGTGGGTTAGAGGCCACTACATCCGCCTCCCCATCCCGGCTACACTTGGAGGTCTGCTGAGCTCCCGACGGGTGGGCAGGACCACACTATCCCCCCCCCCCAAGCCCAGCCTGTTTTGCTGCCACGCCTAGCCATCTGTGTGCAGAGGAGGGGATGGACGGATCTGGGGTGCCTGTATTGCCCTCTCTGTGTGTCTGGAGTACTGTGGATATCTCTGCAAGCAGGGAGGGTCCACAGGCTCCTGAGGCACTGCGGCCTGTGGTGAGTACCCTAACCCGGCTGCAATTGAAGAGCTGTGGAGCTTTCAAGAGGCAGGTGGGTGCACAGTGTCCCTGAGGCCCAGCTTGTCTGGAACTGCGGAGTTCTGAACAAGCAGAGGAGGGCCATTGGTTCTGCAGGCCCAAGGGCTTGGGGTAGCATGGTGCCAGAGTCTCAGTAGCTGCAAATATAGAAGGGGATTTTTAACAGATTCTGAGGAAGCTTTCAAATAACACTTGAAACACAGAAATACAGGAAAATGACAAAACTAAAGACCAAATTACAACCTCAAACCTCCAGCCCATCTCAGGAAACCCTAGGAGGAATGTATTTAGAAGAAAATATATCCCATCCACCTCATATATCAGACACAATAGCTACTGAAGTTGACAAGCAACTCCAGGAAGCTTTAAAGAAATTCAAACTTGAAATAATTTCCCAGATAAAAGAAGAAATGATAAAAGAAATGAAAGAGATTCTAAATATATCTAAAGAAAACACAGATAAAAAATTGGAGGAACTAAACAAAAAGAATCCCTAGACAAGCAATATAAGAAACAAAGAGAATACATAATGCAGATGCACAGAGATATACAGGAAATAAAAAACTCCACTGAAAGTTGTAAAAACCGCCTTAATGAAAGTGAAGATAGAATTTCAGACCTTGAAGACAGGATTGCAGCTAGTGAACAGGAAAGGAAAGATCTTTTGAAAATAACAAGGAACCAGGAAACAACAATTCAACAACTGCAAGAAGATGCAAAGAAGAATAACATAAGAATGATAGGGATTAATGAAAGAGAGGGAGACAACATGAAGGATGTCAGGAGGATATTTAGAGAAGTAATAGCTGAAAATTTCCCAAGCATGAGATCAGAAACTGACATCAGGATCAGTGAAGCATATAGAACACCAAATAGTCATAACCAAAATAAAACTACACCCAGAATATAATAATCACCATCCCAGAAATCCAACACAAGAATAGATTATTAAAAGCTGTCAGAGAGAAAAGACAGATCACTTATAAAGGAAAACCTATCAGAATCACAACAGACTTCTCATCACAAACAATAAAGTCAAGAAGAGCATGGAGTGAAGTATTCCAGATCCTAAAGCAAAATGATTTCCAACATAGACTGATATATCCTGCAAAACTATCATTCAAAATAGATGGTGAAATACGATACTTCCATGACAAAGAACAGCTGAAGAACTTCATGAACACCAAACCAACCCTGTAAAAAATATTGAAAGACAGTTTAGATACACAAAGGAAAAAACCACTAAGCAAAACAAATAATTAAACAGAACAGAAAGATAAAGATGAAACAGCAGAGAGATAAGATTCCTACAATTAACCAACATTTAACAGTAAAAACCATTAATGTAAATGGTCTCAATGCACCAATCAAAAGAAACAGACTAGCAGAATGGATCAAGAAACAAAATCCAACCACATGCTGTTTACAGGAAACCCATCTAACCCAGAAGGATACTCACAGACTGAAAGCCAAAGGATGGAAAACAATTCTTCATGCAGCAGGAATCCAAAAAAAGGCAGGAGTAGCCATTCTGTTTGCAGACAATGTGAACTTTAAACCAACAATGACCATAAAGGACAAAGAAGGTCACTACATACTTGTAAGGGGAAAACTCCAAGAGGAAGAGATAACCATCTTAAATATATACGCACCAAACTCCAGAGCACCCAGTTATATAAAACAATTATTAACAGAAATGAAAACTCAAATTATCAGTAACACAATTGTAACAGGAGACCTTAATACACCACTGACACCAAGGGACAGATCAACCAGACAGAAAATGAGCAAAGAAATAACAGAACTGAATCACACTGTGAACAACTGGGTTTGATAGACATATACAGAATGTTCCACCCAACAACATCAGAATACACATACTTCTCAGCAGTACATGGATCATTTTCTAAAATAGACCATATATTAGCTCACAGAACATATTTAAGCAAATGCAAAAAAGTTGAAATCATCCCTTGCATATTATCGGATCATAGCGCTCTGAAATTAGAAATTAATGACAAAAGATACTGCAAAAATTCCACAAACACATGGAAACTAAATAACACACTCTTGAGTAATCAGTGGGTCACAGAAGAAATTAAAGAAGAAATTAAACAATACCTAAAAGAAAATGAAAATGCAGATACAACTTACCGGAATCTGTGGGATGCAATGAAAGCCGTTCTGAGAGGAAAATTTATTGCACTGAGTTCCCACATCAGGAAAACAGAACGAATACAAATAAATAACTTGATGCTACACCTCAAACAGCTAGAAAAAGAAGAGCAAGTCAAGCCCAAAGCCAAAAGAAGAGAGGAAATTATAAAAATCAGAGCAGAAATCAATGCAATAGAGACTAAGACAACAATCCAAAGAATCAACGAATCAAAGAGTTGGTTCTTTGAAAGAATAAATAAAATCGATAAGCCCCTAGCCAACCTTATTAAAAAAAGGAAAGAAAAAGCTCAAATTCATGCAATAAGAAATGAAAAAGGAGAAATCACTACAGACCCAATAGAAATACAGGACATCATCAACACCTATTTTGAAAACCTCTACTCTCAAAAGTTTGATAACACAGAAGAAATAGACAGATTCTTAGAAGCATATGAAGTGCCAAAGCTAGATCAAGAGGATGTAAAACTGTTGAGTAACCCAATCTCTGTTACTGAAATTGAAAATGTAATTAAGTCCTTACCCACCAAGAAGAGCCCAGGCCCAGATGGATTCACTGCAGAATTCTACAAGAAATACAAAGACCTAATGCCGACACTCCTCAAACTATTCAATGAAATTGAAAGGGAAGCAATCCTTCCTAAGTCATTCCTGGAAGCAAATATTACTCTAGTACCAAAACCTGAGAAAGACCCAACTATAAAAGAGAACTATAGACCGATCTCCCTAATGAACACAGATGCAAAAATCCTCAATAAAATATTGGCAAATAGGATCCAGCAAATCATCAAGAAGATTATACACCATGACCAAGTGGGATTCATTCCCGGAATGTAAGGATGGTTCAACATACGCAATTGAATAAATGTAATCCACCATATCAATAAAGCCAAAAATAAGAATCACATGATCATTTCTATAGATGCAGAAAAAGCCTTCGAGAGCAGTAGCTGGGCAGATCTGGGGTGCCCTCATCGGCCTCTCTGCGTGTCTGGAGGACTCTGGATATCTGCGCCCAGACTGCTGGAGTTCCCCCAGGCTTCCAGGTGCAGTGAAGGAGAGAGGTGGGTTTGAGGCTTCCACATCAGCCTCCCCATTCCCGGCTTCACTTGGAGACCTGCTGAGCTCCCCATAGGTGGGCTGGCCCACACTACCAGCCTAGCCCTGCCTGTTTAGCTGCCGCGCCTGGCCATTGGTCTTCAGAGGAGGAGCTGGGCAGATCTGGGGTGCCCTCACCGGCCTCTCTGCGTGTCTGGAGGACTCTGGATATCTGCGCCCAGACTGCTGGAGTTCTCTCAGGCTTCCAGGTGCAGTGAAGGAGAGAGGTGGATTTGAGGCTTCCACATCAGCCTCCCCATTCCCGGCTTCACTTGGAGACCTGCTGAGCTCCCCATAGGTGGGCTGGCTCACACTACCAGCCTAGCCCAGCCTGTTTAGCTGCCGAGCCTGGCCACTGGCCTGCAGAGGAGGAGCTGGGCAGATCTGGGGTGCCCTCACCGGCCTCTCTGCATGTCTGGAGGACTCTGGATATCTGCGCCCAGACTGCTGGAGTTCCCTCAGGCTTCCAGGTGCAGTGAAGGAGAGAGGTGGGTTTGAGGCTTCCACATCAGCCTCCCCATTCCCGGCTTCACTTGGAGACCTGCTGAGCTCCCCATAGGTGGGCTGGCCCACACTACCAGCCTAGCCCAGCCTGTTTAGCTGCCGCGCCTGGCCATAGGTCTGCAGAGGAGGACCTGGGCAGATCTTGGGTGCCCTCACCGGCCTCTCTGCGTGTCTGGAGGACTCTGGATATCTGCGCCCAGACTGCTGGAGTTCCCCCAGGCCTCCAGGTGCAGTGAAGGAGAGAGGTGGGTTTCAGGCTTCCACATCAACCTCCCCATTCCGGCTTCACTTGGAGACCTGCTGAGCTCCCGATAGGTGGGCTGGCCCACACTACCAGCCTAACCCAGCCTGTTTAGCTGCCGCGCCTGGCCATTGGTCTGCAGAGGAGGAGCTGGGCAGATTTGGGGTGCCTGCATCAGCCTCTCCATGTGTCTGGAGGACTGTGGATATCTCTGCAACCAGGGAGGGTCCACAGGCTCCTGAAGCACTGCGGCCTGTGGTGAGTACCCTAACCCGGCTGCGATTGAAGAACTGTGGAGCTTCCAAGGGGCAGGTGGGCGCACAGTGTCCCTGAGGCCCAGCTTGTCTGGAACTGCGGAGTTCTGAGCAGGCAGAGGAGGGCCACTGGTTCTGTAGGCCTAATGGCTTGGGGGTAACGCGGCGCCAGAGTCTCAGTAGCTCCAAACATAGAAGGGGATTTTCAACAGATCCTGTGGAAGCTTTCAAATAACACTTGAAACACAGAAATATAGGAAAATGACAAAACAAAAGACCAAATTACAACCTCAAACCTCCAGCCCATCTCAAGAAACCCTAGGAGCGATGTATATAGAAGAAAATATATCCCTTCCACCTCATATATCGGACACAATAGCCACTGAAATTGACAAGCAACTCCAGGAAGCTTTAAAGAAATTCAAACTCGAAATGATCTCCCAGATAAAAGAAGAAATGATAAAAGAAATGAAAGAGATTCTAAATATATCTAAAGAAAACACAGATAAAAAATTGGAGGAACTAAACAAAAATATAGAATCCCTAGATGAGCAATAAAAGAAACAAACAGAATACATAATGCAGATGCACAGAGATATACAGGAAATAAAAAACTCCACTGAAAGTTGTAAAAACCGCCTTAATGAAAGTGAAGATAGAATTTCAGACCTTGAAGACAGGATTGCAGCTAGTGAACAGGAAAGGAAAGATCTTTTGAAAATAACAAGGAACCAGGAAACAACAATTCAACAACTGCAAGACGATGCAAAGTAGAATAACATAAGAATGATAGGGATTAATGAAAGAGAGGGAGACAACATGAAGGATGTCAGGAGGATATTTAGAGAAGTAATAGCTGAAAATTTCCCAAGCATGAGATCAGAAACTGACATCAGGATCAGTGAAGCATATAGAACTCCAAACAGTCATAACCAAAATAAAACTACACCCAGACATATAGTAATCACCATCCCTGAAATCCAACACAAGAATAGATTATTAAAAGCTGTCAGAGAGAAAAGACAGATCAGTTATAAAGGAAAACCTATCAGAATCACAGCAGACTTCTCAGCACAAACGATAAAGTCAAGAAGAGCATGGAGTGAAGTATTCCAGATCCTAAAGCAAAATGATTTCCAACCAAGACTGATATATCCTGAAAAACTATCATTCAAAATAGATGGTGCTATACGATACTTCCATGACAAAGAACAGCTGAAGAACTTCATGAACACCAAACCAACCCTGCAAAAAATATTGAAACACAGTTTAGATACACAAAGGAAAAAACCACTAAGCAAAGCAAATAATTAAACAGAACAGAAAGATAAAGATGCAACAGCAGAGAGATAACATTCCTACAATTAACCAGCATTTAACAGTAATAACCATTAATGTAAATGGTCTCAATGCACCAGTCAAAAGAAACAGACTAGCAGAATGGATCAAGAAACAAAATCCAACCATATGCTGTTTACAGGAAACCCATCTAACCCAGAAGGATACTCACAGACTGAAAGTCAAAGGATGGAAAACAATTCTTCATGCAGCAGGAATCCAAAAAAAGGCAGGAGTAGCCATTCTGTTTGCAGACAATGTGAACTTTAAACCAACAATGACCATAAAGGACAAAGAAGGTCACTACATACTTGTAAGGGGAAAACTCCAAGAGGAAGAGATAACCATCTTAAATATATACGCACCAAACTCCAGAGCACCCAGTTATATAAAACAATTATTAACAGAAATGAAAACTCAAATTATCAGTAACACAATTGTAACAGGAGACCTTAATACACCACTGACACCAAGGGACAGATCAACCAGACAGAAAATGAGCAAAGAAATAACAGAACTGAATCACACCTGTGAACAAATGGGTTTGATAGACATATACAGAATGTTCCACCCAACAACATCAGAATACACATTCTTCTCAGCAGTACATGGATCATTTTCTAAAATAGACCATATATTAGCTCACAGAACATATTTAAGCAAATGCAAAAGAGTTGAAATCATCCCTTGCATATTATCGGATCATAGCGCTCTGAAATTAGAAATTAATGAGAAAGGATACTGCAAAAATTCCGCAAACACATGGAAACTAAATAACACACTCTTGAGTAATCAGTGGGTCACAGAAGAAATTAAAGAAGAAATTAAACAATACCTAAAAGAAAATGAAAATGCAGATACAACTTACCGGAAGATGTGGGATGCAATGAAAGCCGTCCTGAGAGGAAAATTTATTGCACTGAGTTCCCACATCAGGAAAACAGAAAGAATACAAATAAATAACTTGATGCTACACCTCAAACAGCTAGAAAAAGAAGAGCAAGTCAAGCCCAAAGCCAAAAGAAGAGAGGAAATTATAAAAATCAGAGCAGAAATCAATGCAATAGAGACTAAGAAAACAATCCAAAGAATCAACGAATCAAAGAGTTGGTTCTTTGAAAGAATAAATAAAATCGATAAGCCCCTAGCCAACCTTATTAAAAAAAGGAAAGAAAAAGCTCAAATTCATGCAATAAGAAATGAAAAAGGAGAAATCACTACAGACCCAATAGAAATACAGAGGATCATCAACACCTATTTCGAAAACCTCTACTCTCAAAAGTTTGATAACACAGAAGAAATAGACAGATTGTTAGAAGCATATGAAGTACCAAAGCTAGATCAAGAGGATATAAAATTGTTGAATAACCCAATCTCTGCTAATGAAATTGAAAATGTAATTGGGTCCTTGCCCACCAAGAAGAGCCCAGGCCCAGATGGATTCACTGCAGAATTCTACAAGAAATATAAAGAAGACCTAATGCCGACACTCCTCAAACTATTCAATGAAATTGAAAGGGAAGCAATCCTTCCTAAGTCATTCCTGGACGCAAATATTACTCTAGGACCAAAACCTGAGAAAGACCCAACTATAAAAGAGAACTATAGACCCATCTCCCTAATGAACACAGATGCAAAAATCCTCAATAAAATATTGGCAAATAGGATCCAGCAATTCATCAAAAAGATTATACACCATGACCAAGTGGGATTCATCCCAGGAATGCAAGGATGGTTCAACATACGCAAATCAATAAATGTAATCCACCATATCAATAAAGCCAAAAATAAGAATCACATAATCATTTCTATAGATGCAGAAAAAGCCTTCGATAAGGTCCAACACTTATTCATGATAAGAACTTTACAGAAAATTGGAATAAATGGTCTTTACCTCAATATAATAAAGGCCATTTATGACAAACCAACAGCCAGCATCATACTAAATGGCCAAAAATTGAAAGCCTTTACTTTAAAATTGGGTACAAGACAAGAATGTGCTTTATCACCACTCCTATTTAATATAGTACTGGAAGTACTAGCCAGAGCAATAAGGCAAGAAAGAGAAATAAAAGGGGTAAAGATAGGAAAAGAAGAAGTTAAATTATCATTGTTTGCAGATGACATGATACTCTACATAGAAGACCCCCTAAACTCCATTGAAAGACTCTTAGATACAATAAATAAATTCAGTAATGTGGCTGGATACAAAATCAATACTCAGAAATCAATAGCATTCCTATACACAAACAACAAAATCACAGAGAGGGAAATAAGAGAAACTGGACTATTCACATTAGCAAGCAAAAAATGAAATATTTAGGAATTACTCTTATGAAAGAAGTGAAAGACTTATACAGTGAAAACTATAATACACTGAAAAAGGAAATTGAAGATGATCTCAGAAAATGGAAAGACATCCCTTGCTCATGGATAGGAAGAACAAACATTGTGAAGATGGCCATTCTCCCAAAACTGTTATACAGATTCAATTCAATCCCAATAGAAATACCATCAACATACCTTATAGATCTAGAGAAATCACTCCTAAATTTCATCTGGAACCAGAAGAGACCTAGAATCGCAAAGGCAATTCTAAACAGCAAAGACAAAGCAGGAGGCATCACAATCCCTGACTTGAAGTTATACTACAAAGCAACAGCAGTAAAATCAACATGGTATTGGAATCAAAACAGAGCTGAAGATCAGTGGAATAGATTAGAAGATACAACCACAACTACAAACACACTCAACCACCTTATCTTTGATAAAGGAGCCAAGCAGGTTCACTGAAGAACAACAGTCTCTTTAATAAATGGTGCTGGAAAAACTGGCTCTCCATTTGCCGAAAACTAAAGCTAGACCCATGTCTATCACCATGTACTAAATTAAAATCTAAATGGGTCAAAGATCTGAATATTAAAACAGAAACACTAAATCTATTGGAAGACAAATTGGGTAGAAACCTTGGAGACATAGGAGTAGGTAGAGAATTCATGAACAGGACTCAAACCGCACGGGAAATACTTCCCAGAATCAATAACTGGGACCACTTCTTATTAAAAAGTTTCTGCATGTCAAAAGAAATCTCCAGCATAGTGAAAAGAAAACCCACAAACTGGGAAAAGATTTTAGTGAACTCTCTCTCAGACAAGGGCCTCTTGTCTAAAACATATAAAGAATTAAAGAAACTCAGACCTCCGAAATTCAAAGATCCAATCCAAAAATGGGCATCTGAGATGAATATGCAATTCTCAGATGAAGAAATGCAAGTGGCAAATAAATACATGTAAAAATGCTCATCATCATTGGTCATTAGAGAAATGCAAATTAAAACCACACTGAGATACCATCTCACTCCTGAAAGAATGGCCAGGGTCAAGAAAACCGACAACAAATGCTGGAGAGGCTGTGGGGGAAAAGGAACTCTCCTGCACTGCTGGTGGGAGTGTAGACTGGTACAGTCTTTGTGGAGATTTGTCTGGAGATTTCTCAAAAAGTTGGGACTGGAAATCCCATTTATTCCAGCTATTCCACTTCTAGGCATATTCCCAGAAGAACTGAAAGCATCATACCACAGTGATATATGTGCACCTACGTTTATAGCAGCACAATTTGTGATCGCCAGATCTTGGAAACAACCCAAGTGCCCATCAACTGAGGAATGGATAAAAAAGTTGCGGTATTTCTATACAATGGAGTATTATTCAGCTATAAAGAAGGATCACATTGAGATATTTATCAATGAATGGGCGCAGCTTGAGACCATACTCATAAGTGAAATAAATCAATCTCGCGTGTATGAATACCGAATAGTTTCCCTAATGTAAGTAATGATTCAAATATATGAAAATATGTGGCAATCATGATTCCCCATTATGTGGCCTTGAAGCCTTATAAAATTTTCACTTATTAATTAGAAAGGCTTTATTCTGGGCTTCTTGATATGGAAATATTTGAAGCTATAGTATATGAAGTTTTATCCAAATATCTCAAGGAAAAAGACAGACACTATGGTAACTATTATTCTTTTAAAAAATTATTTAGTTATTTCTTATGTTTATTTTAATTAAGGGAAAAATTTAAAAAATTAGGATATATAATAGTAACTCTTTTCGATTTCCTATTAACTTGTTTTGAAGTCCTGTAATACTCCCACAATCTTGTTTTGACTGATTAGACTCTGTTCCATTCTGTGGGATAGTATCAAGTCTGAGGGTATAGGCAACTACTTTGAAGGCAATAAGATTCCCTAAGATGCCCATTCAGGTTTGATTATTGTCTCCTTTGGAAGTCCTGTAATGTTTACAATGTCTAAGTTTTATTGGTCTTGTTCTCTACTCTTTTGTCCAACTTTATAATATCTAATGAGATAGACAAATCTTTTTAAGGAAACAAGAGACAACGTTGATAACTATTGTTAATAACCGTGTACTCTGTTCTACATCATGTGCTAAGTCTATCCTTCGTTTTGACTGACAGCTTTGTTCTGCCATATTTGACTTTATTCTCCCCCCCTCAAAAGTAACAAGAACTAAGGAGTAATAAAATCTAAAATGTGTAAATTTTGTTGTAAAAAGAGAGGAAGGGAAAAAAAAAGAGCTCTAACGGATATAACAGCAAGTGTGTATCGGAGTGTTGAGTAGCTGACTATATTAATGTTTTTGGATCAATGAACACAGCTGTTTGTAGTCTCTCTGTTTGAATGTCTACTTTGTATTCTTTGATACTGTGATTTGAGCAACTATTTCCAAGATGATAATATGTAATCTATTAACAGGTGATTTCTTACTGTTATGTTTTATTTTTTTTTTGTAGTTCTGTATTATATGTAACCTTACACTGCTTTGTTTTGTTTTGTGTTTTCTCTTTTTCCTCTTAAATAAAAAAAAAGAAAACAAAAGAAAAAAAAAGATATAATAAGGTACCACATGTTAGAACCAATGGAAACAAATGAACAACAACTTGATGGGGCTTCAAAACAGGATGATATTAAATCAGCGCTAGCTATTACTATCTTATTCTCTTCAAAATACTCATTTGTAGTATAACAGACAATAAAATAAAATCACCCAAATTAAAACCATTCCAAGTAATGAGTGAAAACATTATATGGCTTCAAACCAGTGTGACTGGGAATCACGATTACCATGTACTTTCATGTATTCTTATCGTTTCTTACACTAGGGAAACTATTCGGTATTTATACAGGTGTGTTTGATTTATTTCACTTATAAGTATGGTCTCGAGTGGCGTCCATTTATTTATAAATGTCTCAATGTGATCATTCTTTATAGCTGAGTAGTACTCCATTGTATAAAAATACCACAACTTTTTTATCCATTCCTCAGTTGATGGACACTTAGGTTGTTTACATGATCTGTCTATTACAAATTGTGCTGTTATAAACATGGGTGCACATATATCACTGTGGTATGAGGCTTTCAGTTCTTCTGGGAAGATGCCTAGGAGTGGAATAGCTGGGTCAAATGGTGCTTCCAGTCCCAGCTTTCTGAGAAATCTCCAGACTGACCTCCACAATGGTTGCACCAGTCCACACTCCCACAAACAGTGCAGGAGAGTTCCTTTTTCCCCACAGCCTCTCCAGCATTTGTTATTCGTGGTTTTCTTGATCTTGGCCATTCTTTCAGGAGTGAGATGAAATCTCAGTGCAGTCTTAATTTGCATTTCTCTAATGACTGGTGATGCTGAACATTTTTTCATATATTTATTTGCCATTTGTATTTCTTCATCTGAAAATTGTTTATTCATCTCTGATGCCCATTTTTGGATGGGGTCTTTGAATTTTGGGGGTCTGATTTTTTTAATTCTTTGTATGTTTTAGACAGAAGTCCTTTGTCTGAGGGACAGTTCACTAGAATTTTTTCCCAGTTTGTGGGTTTTCTTTTCACTATGTTAGAGATTTCTTTTGATGTACAGAAGCTTTTTAATAAGATGTGATCCCAGTTATTGACTCTGGGAAGTATTTTCTGTGCGGTTTGAGTCTTGATCATGAATTCTCTACCTACCCCTATGTCTTCAAGGTTTTTACCCAATTTGTCTTCCAATAGATTTAGTGTTTCTGTTTTAATATTTAGATCTTTGATCCATTTAGATTTTATTTTAGTATATGGTGACAGGCATGGGTCTAGTTTTAGTTTTTGGCATATGGAGAGCCAGTTTTTCCAACACCATTTATTAAAGAGACTGTCATTCTTACAGTGAACCTGTTTGGCCCCTTTATCAAAGATGAGGTGGTTGAGTGTGTTTGTAGTTGTAGCTGTATCTTCTAATCTATTCCATTGGTCTTCAGCTCTGTTTTGATTCCAGTATCATGTTGATTTTACTACAGTTGTTTTGTAGTATAACTTAAAGTCAGGGAATGTGATGCCTCCTGCCTTGCCTTTGTTGCTTAGAACTGTCCTTGCTATTCTAGGTCTTTTCTCACTCCAGATGAATTTTAGGATTGATTTCTCGAGTCCTATAGGTATGTTGATGGTATTTTTATTGGGATTGCATTGAATCTCTATAAAAGTTTTGGGAGAATGGCCATTTTCACAGTATTTATTCTTCCTATCCATGAGCAAGGGCTGTCTTTCCATTTCCTGAGATCATCTTCAATTTCATTTTTCAATGTAGTATAATTTTCCCTGTATAGGTCTTTCACTTCTTTCATGAGAGTAATTCCTAAATATTTCATTTTCTTTGTTGCTAGTATGAAGAGTGTGCCTTCTCTTATTTCTCTCTCTGTGATTTTGTTGTTAGTATATAAGAATGCTATTGATTTTTGAGTATTGATTTTGTATCCAGCCACATTGCTGAATTTATTTATTATATCTAGGAGTCTTTCAATGGAGTTTTGGGGGTCTTCTATGTAGAATATCATATCATCTACATATAGCGATAATTTAACTTCTTCTTTTCCTATCTTTACATCTTTTATTTTTCTTTTATGTCTAATTGCTCTGGCTAGTATTTCCAGTAGTATATTAAATAGGAGCGGTGACAGGGGACATCCTTGTCTTGTGCCTGATTTTAAAGTAAAGGCCTTCAATTTTTGGCCATTTAGTATGATACTGGCTGTTGGTTTGTCATAGATGGCCTTTATTATGTTGAGGTAAAGACCATCTATTCCAATTTTCTGTAAGGTTCTTATCATAAATGAATGTTGTACCTTATCAAAAGCTTTTTCAGCATCTATAGAAATGATCATGTGATTCTTACTTTTGACTCTGTTGATATGGTGGATTACATTTATTGATTTATGTATATTGAACCATCCCTGCATACCTGGAATGAATCCCACTTGGTCATGGTGTATAATCTTCTTGATGACGTGGTGTATCCTATTTGCCAATATTTTATCGAGGATCTTTGCATCTGTGCTCATCAGGGAGGTTGGTCTGTAGTTTTCTTTTTCAGTTGGTTCTTTCTCAGGTTTTGGTACTAGAGTAATATTTGCTTCCAGGAATGACTTAGGGTGGATTGCTTCCCTTTCAATTTCATTGAAGTGTTTGAGGAGTGTCAGTTTTAGGTCTTCTTTGTATTTCTTGTAGAATTCTGCAGTGAATCCATCTGGGCCTGGGCTCTTCTTTGTAGGTAATGACTTAATTATATTTTTGATTTCATGAATAGAAATTGGGTTATTTAGCACTTTTACTTCTTCTTGACCTAGCTTTGGTACGTCATATGCTTCTAGAAATCTGTGCATTTCTTCTGTGTTATCTAACTTTTGAGAGTAGAGGTTTTTGATATAGGTGTTGATGATCTTCTGTATTTCTATTGGGTCTGTAGTGATTTCGACTTTTTCATTCCTTATTGCATGATTTTGAGCTTTTTCTTACCTTTTTAAAAATAAGGTTGGCTAGGGGCTTATCAATTTTATTTATTATTTGAAAGAACCTACTCTTTGATTCATTGATTCTTTGTATTGTTTTCTTAGTCTCTATTGAGTTGATTTCTGCTCTGATTTTTTATAATTTCCTGTCATCTTTTGGCTTTGGGCTTGACTTGCTCTTTTTCTAGCTGCTTGAGGTGTAGCATCAAGTTATTTATTTGTATTTGTTCTGTTTTCCTGATGTGGGAACTCAGTGCAATAAATTTTCCTCTGAGGACAGCTTTCATTGCATCCCACAAATTCCGATAAGTTGTATTTGTGTTTTCATTTGTTTATAGGTATTGTTTAATTTCCTCTGTGACCCACTGATTACTCAAGAGTGTGTTATTCAGTTTCCATGTGTTTATGGAATTTTTGCAGTATCTTTTATCATTAATTACTAATTTCATAGCGCTATGATCTGATCACATGCAGGGGATGATTTTAACACTTTTGCATTTCTTTAAATATGTTCTGTGAGTTAACATATGGTCTATTTTAGAGAATGACCCATGTACTCATGAGAAAAATGTGTATTCTGTTGTTGTTGGGTGGAATACTCTGTATATGTTTATCAATTCCATTTGTTCACAGGTGTGATTCAGTTCTGTTATTTCTTTGCGCATTTTCTGTCTGGTTGATCTGTCCCTTGGTGTCAATGGTGTGTTAAAATCTCCTGTTATAGTTGTATTACTGCTAATTTGGTTTTTCATTTCTGATATTACTTGTTTTATATAACTGGGTTCTTTGGATTTGGGTGCATATATATTTAAGATAGTTATCTCTTCCTCTTGAAATTTTCCCATAACCAGTATGTAGTGACCTGCTTTGTCTCTTCTGATCATTATTGGTTTGAAGTTCATATTGTCTGCAAATAGAATAGCTACCTCCATTTTGGGGGGGGGTCCTGTTTCATGAAGTATTGTTTTCCATCCTTTGACTTTCAGTCTGTGAGTATCCTTTTGGGTTAGATGGGTTTCTTGTAGAAAGCATATAGTTGGATTTTGTTTCTTGATCCATTCTGCCAGTCTATTTCTTTTAATTAGTGCATTGAGACCATTTACATTAATGATTATAAGTGTTATATATTGGTTTATTAGTGACATGTTATATTTCTGCTGTTGCATCTTTATCTTTCTGTTCTATTTAATTGTCTGCTTTGTTAAGTGGTTTTTTCTTAAGTGTATCTAGACTGTCTTTCAGTATTCTTTGCAGGATTGTCTTGGTGATCATGAAATTCTTCAGCTGTTCTTTGTCGTAGAAGTATCTTATTTCTCCATCAATTTTGAAGGACAGTTTTGCAGGGTACATCAGTTTAGGTTGGAAATCATTTTCCTTTATGGTCTGAAATACTTCACTCCATGCTCTTCTTGCTTTTATTGTTTGTGTTGAGAAGTCTGCTGTGATTCTGATAGGTTTTTCTTTATATTTGATCTGTCTTTTATCTCTGACAGCTTTTAATATTCTATTCTTTTGTTCAATTTCTGGAATGGCGATTATTATATGTCTGGGTGTAGTTTTATTTTGGTTATGGCTATTTGGAGTTCTATATGCCTCATTGATCCTGATATCAGTTTCCAATTTCATGTTTGGGAAGTTTTCAGCAATTACTTCTCTAAATATCCTCTTGACATCCTTTGTATTTTCTCCTTCTTTTTCATTTATCCCTATCAACCTAATGTTGTTTTTCTTTGCATCATCTTGCAGGTGTTGTATTGTTATTTCTTGATTTCTTGTTATTTTTAAAAGATCTTTCCTTTCCTGTTCACTGGGTGCAATCTTGTCTTTGTGGTCCGAAATTCTATCTTCGCATTCATTCAGGTGGTTTTTACAACTTTCAATGTTGCTTTTGATTTCCTGTATATCTCTTTGCATCTGTTTTATATATTCTGTTTGTTTCTTATATTGTTCATCCAGAGAGTCTATCCTTTTTTTTAGTTCCTCCAATTTTTTAGCTGTGTCTTCTTTAGGCATGTTCAGCATCTCCTTCATGTTTTTAATTATTTCTTCTTTTACCTGATATATTATTTGTAGTTTGAATTCCTTCAAAGCTTCCCAGAGCTGCTTCTTTATTTCTGTTACTATTGTTTCAGGTATTTCAGGTATATGGCATGTATTTTGTTCTATGTACATGGCTCCTAGGCTTTCTTGGGGGGGATGGGTTGGGTGTTTGAGATTGCATTTTGGTCTTTCGTTTTGTCATTTTCCTATATTACTGTGTTTCAAGTGTTGTTTCAGAGGTTCTCCTGGTTGTGTTGTAAATTGACTCTTATGTCCTGGGCTCTTAGGACTCCTCTTGTAGTAGCTCACTCCTTGGGCAGCAGAGCCCCTGGATTAAAAGAAGCTTGCCAGGCTCCTCTCAGGTAGACCTAATGCTTCCTCAATTTGCACAGTTTCAGGGCCGGACCAGAGTCACCTCTGCTCGGCTGGACGCTCACCTTCCAGTCCCCAGCGGTGGTAGTTGGGCCCTGGGCGGGAGAGGCGGCAGCAGGGCTGGCCTCCGCTCAGCTGGATGTGCACCTTCCAGTCCTTAGTGGTGGTAGTTGGGCCCTTGAAAGTTCCTTTTTCCCCACAGCCTCTCCATCACTTGTTTTTGTTGGTTTTCTTGATCCTGGCCATCCTTTCAGGAGTGAGATGGAATCTCAGTGTGGTTTTAATTTGCATTTCCCTAATAACCAATGATGATGAACATTTTTTCATGTATTTATTTGCTTTATGTATTTCTTCCTCTGTGAGGTGTGTATTCATCTCAGATGCCCATTTTTGGATTGGGTCTTTGAATTTTGGGGGTCTGATTTTTTAAAAATTCTTTATATGTTTTAGACAAAAGTCCTTTGTCTGAGAGGGAGTTCACTAAGATCTTTTCCCAATTTGTGGGTTTTCTTTTCACTATGCTGGAGATTTTTTTTTACTTACAGAAACTTTTTAATAAGAGGTGGTCCCAGTTATTGATTCTGGGAAGTATTTCCCGTGCAGTTTGAGTCCTGTTCATGAATTCTCTACCTACCCCTATGTCTTCAAGGTTTCTACCTAATTTGTCTTCTAATAGATTTAGTGTTTCTGTTTTAATATTCAGATCTTTGAGCCATTTAGATTTTAATTTAGTACATAGTTATAGGCTTGGTCAAGTTTTAGTTTTCTGCAAATGGAGAGCCAGTTTTTCCAACACCATTTATTAAAAAGACTGTCATTTTTCCAGTGAACCTGCTTGGCTCCTTTATCGAAGATAAAGTGGTTGAGTGTGTTTGTAGTTGTGGTTGTATGTTCTAATCTATTCCATTGATCCTCTCCTCTGTTTTGATTCCAGTACCATGTTGATTTTACTACTGTTGCTTTGTAGTATAACTTCAAGTCAGGGATTGTGATGCCTCCTCCCTTGCCTTTGTTGCTTAGAATTGCCTTTGATATTCTAGGACTCTTCTGGTTCCAGATGAACCTTAGGAGTGATTTCTCTAGATTTATAAGGGTGTTGGTATTTTTATTGGGATTGCAATGAATCTGTAAAACAGTTTTGGGAGAATGGCCATTTTCAGAATGTTTATTCTTCCTATCCATGAACATGGGATGTATTTCCATTTTCTGAGATCATCTTCAATTTCTTCTTTCAGTGTATTATAATTTTCCCTGTATATGTCTTTCACTTCTTTCGTAAGAGTAATTCCTAAATATTTCATTTTTCCCTTGCTAGTGTGAAGAGTGTGCCTTCTCTTATTTCTCTCTCTGTGATTTTGTTGTTAGTGTATAAGAATGCTATTGATTTCTGAGTATTCAGTTTGTACCCAGCCTCATTACTGAATTTATTTATTATATCTAAGAGTCTTTCAGTGGAGTTTCAGGGGTCTTCTATGTAGAGTATCATGTCATCTGCAAATAATGACAATTTAGCTTCTTGTTTTTCTATCTTTACCCATTTTATTTTTCTCTCATCTAATTGCTCTGGCTAGTACTTCCAGTAGTATATTAAATAGGAGAGGTGATAAAGAACATCCTTGTTTTGTGCCTGATTTTAAAGTAAAGGCTTTCAATATTTGGCCATTTAGTATAATACTGGCTGTTGGTTTGTTGTAGACAGCCTTTATTATATTGAGGTAAAGACCATCTATTCCAATTTTCTGTAAAGTTCTTATAATGAATGAATGCTGGATCTTATCGAAGGCTTTTTCTGCATCTATGGAAATGATCATGTGATTCTTACTTTTTGCTTTATTGATATGGTGGATTACATGTATTGATTTATGTATGTTGAACCATCCCTGCATGCCTGGGATGAATCCCACTTGGTCATGGTGTATAATCTTCTTGATGATTTGCTGCATCCGATTTGCCAATATTTTATTGAGGATTTTTGCATCTGTGTTCATTAGGGAGATTGGTCTGTAGTTCTCTTTTTCAGTTGGGTCTTTCTCAGGTTTTGGTACTAGAGTAATATTTGCTTCCAGGAATGACTTGGGAAGGATTGCTTCCCTTTCAATTTCATTGAAGAGTTTGAGGAGTGTCGCTTTTAGGTCTTCTTTGTATTTCTTGTAGAATTCTGCAGTGAATCCGCCTGGACCTGGGCTCTTCTTTGTAGGCAAGGACTTAATTACATGTTCAATTTCATTGATAGAGATTGGGTTATTCAGCAGTTTTACATCCTCTTGATCTAGCTTTGGTACTTCATATGTTTCTAAGAATCTGTCTATTTCTTCTGTGTTATCAATCCTTTGAGAATAGATGTTTTCGAAATAGGTGTTGATGATCTTCTGTATTTCTATTGAGTCTGTAGTGACTTCATCTTTTTCATTTCTTATTGCGTGCATTTGAACTCTTTCTTCCCTTTTTAAAATAATGTTGACTAGTGGCTTATCGATTTTATTTATCCTTTCAAGGACCAACTTTTTGATTCGTTGATTCTTTGGATTGTTTTCTTTGTCTCTATTGCATTGATTTCTGCTCTGATTTTTATAATTTCCTCTCATCTTTTGGCTTTGGGCTTGACTTGCTCTTCTCTTTCTAGATGTTTGATTTGTAGCATCAGGTTGTTTGTTTGTATTTGTTCTGTTTTCCTGATGTGGCAAGTCAGTGCAATAAATTTTCCTCTGAGGACAGCTTTCATTGCATCCCATAGACTCCGGTAAGATGCATCTGTATTTTCATTTGTTTGTAGGTATTGCTTAATTTCTTTTTCAATTTCTTCTGTGACCCACTGATTACTCAAGAGGGTGTTATTCAGTTTCCATGTGTTTGTGGGATTTTTGCAGTATATTTTATTATTAATCACTATTTTCATGGCGCTATGGTCCGATAGCATGCAAGGGATAATTTCAACTCTTTTGCATTTCTTTAAATATGTTCTGTGAGTTAATATATGCTCTATTTTAGAGAATGACCCATGTACTGCTGAGAAGAATGTGTGTTCTGTTGTTGTTGGGTGGAATACTCTGTATATGTCTATTAAGTCCATTTGTTCACAGGTGTAATTCAGTTCTTTTATTTCTTTGTTGATTTTCTGTTTGGTTGATCTGTCCATTGATGTCAATGGTGTGTTAACATCTCCTGTCAGAACTGTGTTACTGCTGATTTGGTTTTTCATTTCTGTTAGTACTTGTTTTATATAACTGGGTGCTCTGGAGTTTGGTGCATATATATTTAAGATAGTTATCTCTTCCTCTTGGAGTTTTCCCCTAACCAGTATGTAGTGACCTTATTTATCCTTTCTGATCATTACTGGCTTGAAGTTGACTTTGTCTGCAAACAGAATAGCTACCCCCCTTTTTTTGGGTTCCTACTGCATGGAATGTTTTTTTCCATTCTTTGACTTTGAGTTTGTGAGTATCCTTTTGAGTTAGGTGGGTTTCTTGTAGACAGCATATGGTTGGATTTTGTTTCTTGATGCATTCTGCCAGTCTGTTTCTTTTAATTGGTGTATTGAGACCATTTGCATTAATAGTAAGAACTGTTATAAATTGGTTTATTGTTGACATATTATCTTTCTGCTGTTGCATGTTTATATTTCTGCTGTCTGCTTTGTTTAGTGTTTTTTTTCTAAATGTATCTTGGCTGTCTTCCAGTATTCTTTGCAGGGTTGGTTTGGTGATCATGAAGTTTTTAAGCTGATCTTTGGTCATGGAAGTCTGCTATTTTTCCATCAAATTTGAAGGACAGTTTTGCAGGGTACATCAGCCTACGTTGGAAATCATTTTCCTTTAGGATCTAAAATACATCAGTCCATGCTCTTCTTGACTTTATTGTTTGTGCTGAGAAGTCTGCTGTAATTCTGATAGGTTTTTCTTTATAGGTGATCTGTCTTTTCTCTCTGACAGCCTTTAATATTCTATTCTTTTGTTCAATTTCTGGGATGGTGATTATTACATATCTGGGTGTAGATTTATTTAGTTTGTGACTATTTTGAGTTCTGTATGCTTCATTGATCTTGATATCAGTTTCCAATCTCATGTTTGGGAAATTTTCAGCCATTACTTCTCTAAATATCCTTTTGACATCCTTTATGTTGTCCCCTTCTTTTTAATTTATGCCTATCAACCTTATGTTGTTTCTCTTTGTGTCATCTTGCAGGTGTTGAATTGTTATTTTTCTGATTTCTTGTTATTTTTAAAAGATCTTTCCTTTCCTGTTCACTGGCTGCAATCTTGTCTTCGAGGTCTGAGATTCTATCTTCACATTCATTGAGGCGGTTTTTACAACTTTTGATGGAGTTTTTGATTTCCTGTATATCTCTTTGCATCTGATTTATATATTCTGTTTGTTTCTTATTTTGTTCATCTAGGGATTCTATCTTTTTGTTTATCTCAAATTTTTTTTATCTGTGTCTTTTTCAGATATGTTCAGCATCTCCTTCATTTCTTTTATCATTTCTTCTTTTACCTGACAAATTATTTCTAGTTTGATTTCCTTTAAGGCATGCCAGAGTTCCTTCTTTCTTTCAGTTACTATTCTTTCAGTTATGTGGCATATATTTTCTTCTATGCACATGGCTCCTAGGCTTTCTTCGGATATGCTGGATGCTTGAGACTGCATTTTGATCTTTCATTTTGTCATTTTCCTATATTTTTGAGCTTCAAGTATTGTTCCCAGTGAGGTAAAGAGGTCAGCAAGGCTGGGACAGAATTCCCTGCCCCCTCCTTACTCACTGATTTTGACGGGAAGCTGGATCCTGGGTCTCAGGCAAAGGAAACAGTTCACAGGGCTGGGGCGGGATTCCCTGCCTCTGCTTGTCTTACTGGACCAACAGGGAGGTGGAGCCTGGCCCCCAGGAAAGAAGAGAGTTCCACACCTCTGCTGGTCTTACTGGACCCACCAATAGTGCTAGATTTCACATCATGACTCTCCGTGATCAGCAATGGGTACTGTAGAGTCTTTTTTAAAAAAATTAATTAAAAAAGACTAAACAAAACAGAAAACAGGTAGACATAATACATAATTTGAAAGAAAAAAATAAACCATAAGAAATCACTAGTTGATGATTACAGATTGTCCTCTTACAAATAGTTATTCAAGATACTATAGTGGAGCATATAAAGTGGGTATTCAAACAGTAAGATTGCAACCTGTTCTATTCAACTATCCAACAAAAACTTAGAAATATGTTTAGCAACCTGTTCTATTCAACTATCCAACAAAAACTTAGAAATATGTTTATCAATCCTATACACTTAAACATACATGTCGTTATCCATATCTTCAATTATGTTGACATTGAATAAACCAAAGCAGGCTAATATCACTCTGAACAAAGCATAATACTATTTCTGGGTTTCACATTATGACACTCCAGGATCAGCACTGAGTATCTCTTTTTCTTCAAAGTGTCTGTTCATTTCATCATGTGTCATAAGATCAGTTCTCATAAACTGTTTACAGATTCTATACATGCATGAGTCTTAACATATATTTCTATACTTTGTATATTATATGGAGAAGCAAAACAAAACATATTCCTATAAATGCATGGAATGAAAAAAACATATAAGACCATTGTACAAGTCGTTCTACCATGGTTCCTGTGTTGTCTCTTGTTATCTCCAATAGAATTGGCTATATAATCAGACATAGTATAATTGAATATATCAGTACATAGTAGTATTAATAAAAACACAACTTTGTATATAGTATAAAACTTCAAAAACCAGCAGTTATCAAACCAGAATGTGTATTGTAGAGTCTTGTCATCTTCAGTGTAGTTGCCTATACTCTCAGACTTGTACTATCAATCATATCAGTTTTTAATAAGATCTTCTCTGCTTCATTTCTGTTATGCTTTTGTTTGCCATCAGTTGTCTGCTTATCTTCTTCATTCTGTTTTCTGCTCCATTCATTGAGGCCTCTCTGCCACTGTTCCTGGAATCCTAGTATAGTTTTCTCTCTCTAGAATGCCCTGCAGTATTCTCTGTAGTGGTGGCTAGGTGGTTGTGAATTTCCCAAGTTCCTCTTTGTCTTGGAAGCATCTTGTTTCTCCATTAATTTCTAGAGACAGTTTATCAGGGTATATCAATCTTCTATGGAGATTACTTTCTTTCAGGACTTGGAATGTTTCACCTCAGGCTCTTCTTGACATGATTTGTATCGAGAAGTCTTGCATTATTCTGACGGGTCTTCTTTTACAGGTGATCTGTTCCTTTTCTCTAACAACTTTTAATATTTTGTTCTTATATTAAATTTCTGGGATCTTGATTATATGCTTGGGTATAGCTCTGTTTTGGTTGTAGGTGGCTGGAGTTCTGTATCACTCATATATCAGAGATCATTTCCTTTTCCTGTGTTTGGGAAGTTTTCCTTAATTATTTCTGTAAATAACCTTTGTAGTTCCTTTGTTTGTACCCAAGCTTCTTCATTCACATTCTTTATTCTCAAGTTATAGATCCTCTTGTCATCTTCCAGCCTGTATTATTACTGCTTGTTTCCTTGTTATTTTTAAAAAGTTTTCCCTTTTATAATCTAATATTGCAAAACTGTCCTCTAGTTTGGATAACCTACCCTTGGTTTCTTTGAAGCTGATTTGCCATCTTTCTATAGAGTTTTTAATTTCCTGGTAATCTCTTTGAATCTGCTTCATGTATTCTATATTCTTTATGTTCTTCATCAAATCATTCTCTCCTTTGCATTCCTCCCTTCTTCCATTTGTGTCTGCTTGAGGGGTGCTTAGTATCTCTTTTATTAATCTTCTTATATCTTACCTTAATTGGCTAAATAATTCCCTTTTGAACTAGTCTTTGAGGTCCTGAATATATCTCTTTATGTCCACTGGTGCTGTGTATGATATTGCATGTTTGCTGTTCTCATTCTCCTTTGTATTTACCTGTCCTGGGTCAATGTTCTCAGGGCTGGGACTTGGGGACTTTTTGTCATTGCTTGGGGACTTTTTGTCCTTGCTCTTCCCATCATTTTTGCTTCTTCCAGGAGGCCCCAGTTTCTTTCTTTGTTGGTAGAATTCTTCTGAAATGCACTTGGTAAATGACCCTTTCTATTTCTGTGTGCTAGTGAGTTGCAGACAGGGACAGTGTATATTGGCCCCTCCCCTCCAGGTCAGTCAAGATGCTGTGGCTTTCACTGCGTTACTTTGTGCCACCTCCCCTCCAGGTCAGTCAAACTTTTGAGGCTTCACTGGGTTAGTGTGGTTAGTGTGTGCCACTGCTGTAGGGACTTGATTTCAGATAACCAATTGGGTCTCAGTCAGGTAGTGTGACCCAGGCCTAGCTCACTCCACCAATTCTCTTTGGGAAGGGACAATGGACTGAAGTCACTGTTGCCCCTTGTACTTGCCAGTCCTGCCCGGTCCCAGAATGTCATCTGCTGGAGCCCCCCTTTCCGACGAATGGCTCCATTCCCATCACTCACCACTGGTCAATGCAGGTATCCCGCCAACTCAGGTCTCTGTTCAGCTCGCTGGCCCTCGAGCTCAATGTAACTGTGCCTCCAGTGAGTTGAAGTGCTGGGATCTCAGAGGGCTCAGCAAATCGTGCTGGGACCTCGGCAAGTCACGGCGGACTTTGGATGGTCAGCAAGTCATCTGCTGGGGCGGAAACACTGAACCTTTAGCTGTTTCAGTAATGGCAATGTGACTGTATGTTTGGTTGGTTCTTCACACCTTAATTTCTTCTTGGGATGAGAGAATTCATCTCCCACTGTTTGGGGCTCCCCACTCTATATTATGTTGAATTCTAAGTTGACTATCTCTGGAAGCCTCTGTAGCCAGTCTATCTATCCACCATCTTTGCTCCTCCCTCCCAAAAATTTTTATTTAAAGAGAAAAAAAAAGCAAAACAGAAAAAAGCATAATAATAATACAGAATTTCAAACAAAAATAAACACTGAGAAATCACTAGTTGATAAATTACATACTGTTATCTTAGAAATAGTTGTTCAAGTTACCAAAATAAAGCATACAAAGTGGACATTCAAACTGTGGGACTGCAAACAGTTATGTTGAATGATCCAACAAAATCTTAGTATTATGATCATTTGTCTTACACACTTACACATACATGCACTTATATCCTTTTGAGCACTTTCTTTTCCTCTTTTTTACAACAGCAATTACACATTTTGGGTTTTATTATTATTCCTATTGTTCATATTACTTTTTACACTAGAGATACAATGTGATATTTATAAATATGATTCCAACTTATTTCACTTATGAAGATAGCCTCAAGTTGCCTTCATTTACCTATGAAGGCCTCAAGATCATCCTTTTTTGTAGCTGAGTAATATTCATTTGCAGAAAAGTACATCTTTTTCATCCACTCTGCAGTTAATGGGCATTTTTGTTGTTTCCAAGATTTAGCTATTACAAATTCTGCTTCTATGAACATGGGTACACATATATCACTGTGACATGACCTTTTTAATTTTTCTGGGAAAATATCCAGGAGGTGATTAGCCGGTTTGAATGGAACTTAGAGTCCTAGTTTGTTGAGGACTCTTCATACTGATTTCCATAGTGGCTGCACCAGTCTATCCTCCCACCAACAGTGGAGAAGTGTTCCTTTTTCCCCACAGCCTCACCAACTTTATTATCAGTTGATTTCCTGATGGCAGTGATTCTTTCTGGAGGGAGATGAAATCTCAATACTGTTTTAATTTGCATTTCTCAAATGACCAATGATGGTGAACATTTCTTCATGTATTTATTTGCCATTTGTATATCTTCATCTGAGAAATATGTGTTCATCTCAGTTGCCCATTTTTGGAGAGGGTCTTTGAATTTGGGGGGCTTGATGTTTTTCAGTGCTTTATATGTTCTGGCTCTGAGTCCTTTTTCTGAGGAGTTGATGACTATACTTTTTTCCCATTCTGTGGGTTTTCTTTTCACTTTGTCAGAATTTCTTTTGAAGTGCAAAAACTTTTCAATAATGTGATATCCCAGTTGTTGATTCTTTGAAGTGTAGTTTGTGTTTTGTTCATGAAATCACTGCCTACCCCTGGGTCTCCAAGGTTTCTATCTATGTTGTTTTCCAGTAGATTTAGTATTTCTGTTTTAATATTTAGATCTTTGATCCATTTAGACTTTAGTTTTGTGCATAGTGATATGCACGGGTTTAGTTTCAGTGATTGGCATGTGGAAAGCCAATTTTTCCAGTATCATTTATTAAAGAGGCTATTTTTCTTCCAGTGAACTTGTTTATCCCCTTTGTCAAATATCAGGTGGCTGAGTGCCTTTGTAGTTGTGCTTGCATCTTCTAATCTGATCCGTTGATCTCAGGTCTATTTCTTTGCTATTACCATGCTGATTTTATCACTGTGGCTTTGTAGTATAGTTTCAAGTCAGGAATGAGATGCTCCCTGTCTTGCCCTTAGGTTTCTTCTGTTTCCAAATGAATTTTAGGAGTGTTTCAAAAGTGTATTTTTGATCAACATCTTCCCAGTTCTTCTAACACCTAGTATGTGGCAACCACCACTATTATCTCTGCTTCTAAAAATCCAGTTTTTAAAGATTTCCCACATAAATCATAAGGATTTGTGTTTCTGTGTCTGGTTTAGTTCACTTATGATAACATCTTCTAGGTTTGTCTATGTTGTTGCAAATAGTAAGATTTCTTCTTTTCTGTAGTTAACTAATATTCTTCTTTCTCTGCCTCTTTATATAATATTTAAATATAATCTTTCTAAACATATATTATATACTTGTTATCCATGAACACTTAGGTCAATTCTATTGGCTAGTGTAAATAATGCTACAGTGAACATAAAGATGCAGATATATTATGAATATACCATTTTAATGTTTTTAATATATCAGCATTAAGATTGATTGAAAAATAGTAATATTTTTACCAGATGAGTAGGAAGCAGTTAAATTTTACCTTTTGATTCAAAAACCTGTCAACACATAGTCAATTCTCAGCTCATAATAAACAGTTGCAATATTTATAATGATGCAATTATTCCATCTTCACATTTATGCCACCCAGAATAAATAACATAGGTCACTGATAACAAGGATGGCAACAGTCTGCAGAGTGGTTGTATCATCAGGAGAAGGTGCTCATGTTCACAGTGTATGAGAGTTAATGCTATTAGATATAGTGTTGTACCAGGTGCAATGTCTAAAGGAAAAAGAAGAATCAAGGAAAAACTGTAAAAATGGGTAGAATTAAGATGTTATTTATTCAGTGGAGAAGATTTGAAGGAAAATATATGAATTTGGTTGAGGGACTAAGTTAACATTTCTTTCTTGATTGTGTCAAGTTGGAGGTAGTATTAAATATTCAAGTAGATATGTAAGATTCCAAGCTCATGCAGGTTCTTTCTGCATGGAGATATATCAAAGACAAAAAAATTAGGATGATATTTGAAACCATGGATTTGGATTAGAATCTACTAAGAGAGCACATAAAAGAGAATTACTGGGATGGGTGGCCAGTAAGACATTTAGAGGTCTAAGAGAAGAAAGATATTGAGAAGTAGTCATTGGCAGGAGAAAACCAGAAGCACTGGAAATGTCAGAAAGCAAGAAAAGAATATCTTCTTAGTGAATTTCAGAAAACCTTTCCATTACATGCTTTATTTTAAAGCTAGTAAAATATGTAAAAACAGAAAATTGTAACTTTAATAACTTTACTAGTATCCTAATGTACTTCTGAAATGGTAGTGAAGATACAAATAAATTCAAGCAAAATATTCAGACATATTTAATTTTATTTATTTTTATATTTCTTCTTTTACTTAGCATTTTTTCAGTTGCTTCTTTTTTATTTGAAGAAAGAAAATAATTAAAAAGTTAGAGTAATATAGAGTTAAAAATTTAACACTAAGAAATTACTAGTTGATATGTTACATATTGTCATCTTAGAAGTTGTTGTTCAAGTTACAAAACCAAAGCATTAAAAGTGGGCACTCAAACATTGACAGTACAAACCATTCTGTTCAATGAGCCAACAAAATTTAGTAATATGGTCATCTATCTTACACACTTACACATACAGTTATATCTTTTAGAGCACTTTCCTTTCCTTTCAGTTTTACAATATATTGTACATTTTGGATCATACTTACTATTTCAGTTTTTATTAATTTTTACACTAGAGAGACAATATGATATTTACTAATGTGAGTCTTGTTTATTTCACTTATAAGGATAGTTTCAAGTTGCCTCCATTTACCTATGAAGGCCTCAAGATCTTTTTTATAGCTGAGTAATATTCTATTGTATAAAAATACCACATCTTTTTCATCCGTTCTGCAGTTGATGAGAATTTTGGTTTCCAAGATTTAGCTATTATAAGTTCTGTTTCTATGAACATGGGTGCGCATATATCACTGTGACATGACCTTTTCATTTTTTCTGGGAAAATATCCAGGAGGCGATTAGCTGGGTTGAATGGAACTTAGAGTCCTAGTTTGTTGAGGACTCTCCATACTGATTTCCATAGTGGCTGCACCAGTCTATCCTCCCACCAACAGTGGAGAAGTGTTCCTTTTTCCCCACAGCCTCACCAACTTTATTATCAGTTGATTTCCTGATGGTGGCCATTCTTTCCAGGGTGAAATGAAATCTCAGTGTTGTTTTAATTTGCATTTCTCAAATGACCAATGATGGTGAACATTTCTTTATGTATTTACTTACCATTTGTGTATCTTCATCTGAGAAATGTGTGTTCATGCCCATTTTTGGAGAGAGTCTTTGAATTTCAGCGATTTGATGTTTCTCAATTCTTTGTTCTGGATATAAGTGCTTTGTCTGAGAGATTGTTGGCTAAAATTCTTTCCTATTCTGTGGGTTTTCTTTTCACTTTGTTGGTGATTTCTATTGAAGTGAAAAAGCTTTTTAGTGTTGTGCAATTCCAGTTATTGACTCTGCAGTATTTCCCCTATGGCTTGCGTTTTGTTCATGAATTCTGTGCCTACCCTTATGTCTCCTAGATTTCTACCTACCTTGTCTTCAAATAGATTTAGTGTTTCTGGTTTAATATTTAAGTCCTTGATCCATTTTGACTTTAGGTTAGTGCATGGTGATAGGCATGGGTCTAGTTTTAGTCTTCAGCATGTGGAGAGCCAATTTTTCCAACACCATTTATTAAAGAGGCTATCCTTCCAGTGAACATGTTTAGTCCCTTTGTCAAATATCAGGTGGCTGAGTGCCTTTGTAGTTGTGCTTGCATCTTCTTTAATTTCATCTGTAACCCACTGGTTGTTCAGAAGGTTGTTATTTAATTTTCATGTATATATGCAGGTTTTGCAATTTCTTTTGCCTTTGATTTCTAATTTCAGTGCACTGTGATCAGATAATATGCATGGGATAATTTCAATCCCATTGTATTTACTTAATAATGTTTTATGAGTTAATATATAGTTTATTTTGGAGAATGTTCCATGTGCAGCTAAGAATGTATATTCTGATGTTGTTGGGTGGAACATTCTGTAAGCATCCACTAAGTCCATTTGCTCAGAGGTATTATTTGGTTCTGTCATTTCTTTGCTTTTTGTCTAGCTGATCTTTCTCTTGTGACAGTGGGATGTTAAGGTTCCCTATTACAATTGTGTTCTAGAGTATTTGTTTTTCATGTCCATTAGTGTTTGTCTTATGTAGTTGGGTGCTCCTGTGTTTGGTGCATATATATTATTAATTGTCCTTCCTCTTGAGTTTTTCCACTAACAAGTATGTAGTGGCTTTCTCTTTATTTCTTTTAATCATTTTAGGTTTGAAGTTCACTTTGTCTGCAAACAGAATGGCTACCCTTGCTTTTTTCTAGGTTCTTGTTGCATGGAATACTGTTTTCCATCCTTTGACTTTTAATCTATGGATTTCCCTTTGAGTCATATGTGTTTTTTTGTATACAGCATATTATGGGACCCTGTTTCTTGATTCATTCTGTCAACCTGTTTCTTTCAGTAGGCGAATTGAGGCCATTTACATTTGTCGATATAACTGATATGTACTGGCTCCACTTTGTCATGTTATGTTTGTGTTGTTTGTTTTCTGCTTTTCCCCTTTGTTTAATTTCTTGCCCTGCCTGGTGTTTTCTTTCTGTTCTTGTTCTGGAAATTGTGGTAATTTTTATTTCTACCTAGTACGTTTTTCAGTACTCTTTCTACAGTTGGTTTGGTGACATGAATTCCTTCAGTTGTTCTTTGTCATGGAAATATCTTTTTCTCCATTAAATTTGAAAGACAGACTTCTAGGAGAACATGGTGGATAGATAACAGCAGCTATGGAGGCTCTCTGAGATACTCAGCTTAGAATCCAGGAATGGTGCAGTGTGAGGAATCCTAAGTAAGGGGAGATATACCCTGTCAATCCAGGAATGAACTAAGCTGAGAGAAACCAACTGGAATGCAATCCTGGTGCTATAACCGGAATAAATAAAATCTCAGTGCAGAAGCTGGAACCCGCGTCTCTGGAAGCCGCGATTTGAATTTCCTGCTGCCACTACTGTGTCCAAATCGGCACAACAGGGAGAGAGACACGAGAAAGCTCTGAGAGCGAGAATCGGCGAACAGAGTTGAGAGCGGGACTGGTGGGGAGCCCTGCATCAACCTGCATACCAAGTTCAAAAGTATAGGCAACAACTGTAAAGACAGTAAGATTCATTATGATGCCCATTCTGGTTGACTATTATCTTCTTTGGAAGTCCTGTAATGTCTCCAATGTTTTGGTTTTATTCTTTACTGTTTTGTTCAATTTTATTATAACTGATGATATAGGCAATTCTTTTTAAGATAGCAAGAGACAGTATGGTAACCATTGTTGATCACCTTGTATTTTGTTTTTATATTATGTATTATGTCCATCCTTTTGATTTGACTGAATCTGTTCTGTTACGTCATATTTGGTTTTACTCTCTTCAAAAAAAGTAATGAGAACTGTGGGAATAATAAAACCCAAAATGTGTAATTGTCATTGTACAAAAGAGAGGAAAAGAAAGTGCTCTAAAGGATATAACTGCATGTATATTTAAGTGTATAAGATAGATAACCATATTACTGAGTTTTGTTGGATCATTGAACAGAAATGTTTGCAGTCTCACTGTTTGAAAGTCCACTTTATATGCTTTAATTTTGTAACTTGAACAACTATTTCTAAGATGACAATATGTAATCTATTAACTGGTGATTTCCTACATTTTATTTTTTCTGAAATTCTGCATAACTTGTACCCTTTTTCTTTTCTTTTCTCCTTAAATAAAATTAAAAAAAAATAAATTTGAAATACAGTTTTTCTGGGTACATCATTCTCGGTTGAAAGTTGTTTTCTTTTAAGGCTTGAAATATTCACACCAATTTTGTCTTAATTTAAAGGTTTGCACTGAAAAATCTGCTGTGATTCTAATGGGCTTTTCTGTTTTTATGCTGTGTTTTTTTCTAATAGCTTTTGGTATTCTGTTTTTGTGCGATATGCTTGGGAACTTTATTATTATATGTCTGGATGTAGATTTTTGGTGGTTGTGATTGTTTGGTATTCTATATGCCTCATTTGTCTGCATATCAGATTTCCCCCCATGTTTGGGAAATTTTCTGCTATTAACTTTTGTGAATAGTTTACAAATCTCACTCATGTTTATTCCTGCATCTTCATTGATGCCTGTTAGTTCTATGTTGTTTCTCTTGGCATCATCTTAATGCTGCTGGATTTTCATTTCATGGCACTTTGTTGTTTTTTAAAAGTTCTGTTGTTTCATGATTGCTGTCTGTGATCCTGTCCTCAAGGTCTGAAATCCTATCCTCAGCTTCATTTAAACAGTTTTGCCAGCTTTCAATAGAATTTTTTGTTCCTTGGATGTCTCTTTGAATTTGTTTCAGAGAATCTGCTTGTTTTCTATATTGTTTATTCAAGGTTTCAATCAATTTCCCATGCTTTTATGTTTTTAAATCTATTTCTTTTTTTAAAATTTTATTTAAGGAGAAAAAAAGCAGAGAAAGGGTACAGGTTATACAGATTTACAGAAAAAAATAAACAGTAGGAAATCACTAGTTAATGGATTACATATTGTCATCTTAGAAATAATTGTTCAAGTCACAAAATTAAAGCTTGTAAAGTGGACATTCCAACAATGATACTGCAAACAGTTCTGTTCAATGATCCAATAAAACTCAGTGATATCATTTTCTATCTTATACACTTAAATATACATGCGGTTATATCATTTAGAGCACTTTCTTTTCCTCTTTTTTGTACAATGACAATTACACATTTTGGGATTTGTTACTCCCACAATTCTTATTACTTTTTTGGAAGGGAGTAGAACCAAATGTGACATAACAGAACAGAGTCAATCAAATCAAAAGGGTGGACATAATAGATAATGTAAAAGCATTATACAAGGTGATCAATAATGGTTACCATAATGCCTCCTGCTATCTTTAATAGAATTGCTTATATCATCAGTTATAATAAAATTGAACAAAACAATAAAGAACAAAACCAACAAAACCAAAACATTGGAGACATTGTAGGTCTTCAAAAGTAGATAAAAGTCATCAAGAATGGGAGTCATAATGAATCTCACTATCTTCACAGCTGTTGCCTAAACTTTCGAACCTGGTACTATCAAGCAAAACAGAGTGGGGGGACATCAGTCAAAAACAAGATGGTGAGAGTAATATAGGGCTTTAAATCAAGATAATGGAAAGTCAAAGTGGGTTACTATAATATATCCTGCTATTTTTATTTATTTTTCCCTTAACTAAAAGGATAAAAATAAAAAAGTAAATAATGGAGTGGAGATTGAGATGAAACAGGGCATAACAGAAAAACAGCGCAGATCAAAACATAACCATTTAAGCAGAATAGTGTTTTACCACAAGATAATCCTGACATAAAAGTAGTTACCATATTGTCTCTTTCCTTGAAATCCTTGAGTACAACTTCGTATACTGTAGCATTAAATATATCAAAACAATGTAAAACCATTTAAGAGAATGACAGTATTACAGGGTATTTAGAATCAACTAACAAAATGAACAATGGTTTCTATATAATCTCCTTGTCTTTAAAACTTTTTGCTTATACTATCGTACATAATAAAATCCAATAAGATACAACCTGTTTAGACCAATGGAGACAGAACAAAAGCTTGATGAGACTTCAAAACAAGATGATACTAAGTCAGTATTACCTATTAAGATGTCATTTTCTCCAAAATAGCTGTTCCTATCATCCAATCTTCTCTGCCTCATTTCTGTTGAGCTCTTTTTCTGTCATTAGCTGTCAGTTTGTCTTCTTCATTTTGTTCTCTGCTCCATTCATTGTGGCCTCCCCACCACTATTTCTGGATTCTTTGTATTTTTCTTTTTTTTAGAATATTCTGCAATACTCTCTGTAGCGTTGAATTGGTGGTTGCAAATTCCCCCAGTTCCTCTTTATCCTGGAAGCACCTTGTTTTTCCATCAATTTCCAGGGACAGTTGTGCAGGATATCTCAATCTTGGCTGGAGATTATTATCTTTCAAAGCTTGAATTATTTCCCCCGATGCTCTTCGTGATTTGATGGTTTGTGCAGAGAAATCTGCTGTAATTCTGATGGGTGTTCCCCTGTAATCTATTTGTTTCTTGTCTCTGACAGATTTTAATATTCTGTTCTTGTATTGAATTTCTGGAATTTTTATTATTATATGCCTGGGTGTTGCTCTGTTTGGGTTGTAGGTAGCTGGGGTCCTGTATGCCTCATACATCTGAGTATCTTTACCTTTTGCTAAATTAGGAAAATTCTCCTGGATTATTACTGTGAGTAGCTTTTGTAGTTCATTTGTTTGTGTCCCTACTTCTTCTTTTATGTTCTTAATTCTTAAGTTATGGATCCTCTTATCATCTTCTTGTCTTTGTATTATTGCTGTTTGTTTCTTTGTTACTTTTAAGAAGTTTTTCATTTCATTCTCCCATATTGCCCTCCAGTTCACATAGTCTGTCCTTAGTTTCTTTCAAGCTGTTATGCCAGTTTTCGATAGAGTTTTTAGTTTCCTGGTAGTCCCTTTGAACCTGCTTCACGTATTCTATGCTTTCTCTATTTTCTCCATCAAACAATTCTCCCCTCTTTCTCTGTTCTTCCATTCCACCATCCATTTTTTCTTGGGTGGTGCTTAGCATTTCTCTAACTATTCTGCTTACTTCTAGCTTCAGGTCATTAATAACTTCATTCCTGAACTGATCTATGAGGCTCTCTAGATGGCGCTTTATGTCTATTGGTGCGGTGTGCACTATTACCTGTTTCTCAGGATTAGGGGCTGAGGAGCCTTTCTTGTTGCTGCCTCTTACCACATTCTTTGTTCCTTATAAATGCAAGCTTATATAGGAGGCCCAGCTTCCCTCCCTGTCAGCCACAGCCTGATTGAATTGCGCCGGCTAGGTGTTCCTGCCCACCGCAGCACACCAGGAAATTCCAGATTAGGCAGCTTACACGGGGCCCACCCCTCCAGGTCACCCTCAGGCTCTGGGATCTGGGTTGTGCTAGCCTATTGGGTCTCCACCAGCAGAGTCACGTAGGCTAGGCACTTCTCACCAATCCCGCTTGAGAGGGGGATATGTGGCTGGAGTCGCTGCAGTGCCCTGCTCCCGCAAGTCTGCCCAGTCCCAGAATGTCCTCTGCTGGAGTCAAACTGTGGTAGAGTGTCAGTTTCTCTCACTCACCTCACCAAAAGTCAGTGCACGGTTCCCTGCCCATCCTGTTTTCGACTCCATTCGCCGATTCCCATTCTCAGAGCTTTTGCACGTCTCTCTCCTTGCCGAGCCGATGTAGACGCAGCCGCCGTGTGGCGGGAAACCCAAATCACGGCTTCCAATGGCGTGGGCTCCAGCCTCCACACTGAGGCCCCTCTGTTCCTGTTCTAGCACCAAGACTGCATTCCAAGTTGGTTTCTCTCAGCCCAGTTCGTTCCTGGGTCAGCAGAGCATATCTCTACCTGCTTATGTCTCCTTACTCCACACCATTCCTGAATTCTGAGCCGAGTCTTTCAGAGAGCCTCCGTAGCTGCTGCTATCTGTCCACCATGTTCTCCTGGAAGTCTCCTATTTCTTCTCTAGTTATGCTAAGCAACTCTTTTACTAAGGTTGTTATTTCTGTTATTACATGAGAAATTATTTCTGATTTGATTTCCTCTATAGCCTCATTGGTTTGTTTCTTTATTCCACTTGCTATCTTTTCAGGGATTTCTGGTGTATGACTTAAGTCCTGTATTTCATTGTCGCCCATTCTTACTCATGATGGACTAGTTGTTTGAGATTGCATTTTACTCTTTTGTTTTGTCATTTTCATCTTTTGAGTTAATATTTGGTTTTTCAATCCCAATTGTCACAATTGTTGGTAGTATGTATTTTAGAGTCCTACAGTGTGGTTGATGTTTGTGTGATTATCGATTACCACAATGAAGAGGAGGGTCAGTCATCTGAATTTTTCCTGCAGGTCCTGTTAGGTAAGTCCTATATTCTTCCTGGGATGACTAGCCTAGGATTATTGATATAAGCCAGCCCTTAGTTCCTGCTGTTGCTACATCTTCAGATTATTACAGGTCACCAGATCTCCCTGTCTATAGTGTTTGTCTCAACTAAGACCCTACTGTGTCACTGGGTTTCTCATAAGCTCTTTTAATTTTCTCCAAGTTGGGGGTGGCCTTCTTGGCACACTCCTCAAACTTCCTGATGTTCTCTGTGTGGAAGAGGGAGTCACCTACACCCTTGCCAAGCTCTCCAAGGTCTTATAACTAGAGGGAGCTTTACTACTGCTATTTACCCTCTGAAGACCTCTGTTTTAGGGGCAAACTCATCATAGTGATTGGAGCCTGCTGGGCAGCCAGCAGTGCCGCATTCCTCCAAACTTACCTGTTCAGACATATTTAAAATAAGAACACTGATTTTTGGGATAGACATGTTATATAAAACTAAATCAACAGAACTGGCATAAATAATGGGGATTTTAAATTCAAGTTCAGTTCTGAATTTAGTCTATTCTTGTTTTATAACTTTGCCAACATTATGAATATATCTGAAGTACATATGCAAAATTTTGAATTTATATCTATTTTAAACTGCTTTTAATTTCAAACTTTTGTTTATGTTTCAGATAATAAAACCTAATTGTTATTCTAAACTTTTCTAGTCATCATCAATACATTAAAATGGTTTTTAATGAATGTCCATTTTAAAAGAAGGTGGGTAATGGGTTGCAATACTACATAAATCTTCATTAAATTGTACCCAATTCAGTTATGTCTGGAATGAGTATCAGTATTTTAATGTATCTTTATTTAATTTCAATATGGAACTTGCTGACTAACTTTTGAATAGAATAAAATGTTTGGAATTGAAAAATTTAAAAATTGCTTTCCTTGAAACTGTAATATGCACACTAAAAATATTTTTTATTTACTAAAAAGCTTATATGTTTAGAAGAGTGAAAGTAGCATTTAGCACCCTAACTTCCCTAATGCTATACCAAAGTTTTAATGTCTTAAAACATGAACATTAGACTTTTGATTAAAAAATACTTCAAATATAAGAGTTTAGGGTTTTTTTTGGTGGTATTAGAAATTAAACTCAGGACCTTCATAATTTTACTAACATGCCTTCATCCTTTTTTGCCTTATTTTTAAAAATTTGAGATGAGGTTTCGTTAAGTCTCTACACTACCTAGGCTGGGCTTGAACTTACAATATTCCTGTTTCATCCTCATAGTATGCTGGAATAAAAGGTTTGTGCCATCATGTACTTCTTAGTTTTAAATTTAGAGTGTTCAGGCATTTATGAAGGATTTTGGAGTCATTTTATGTGACTGAAACACCATTTTAATGGTGTTTAGAGTTCTCTTCCAATATTTGAAACTCATGATTTTATTTTCATATTATTCACTGTTTCAGTTGCACAGTACATAAAATATTTAAGTGCCTCTTCCTGAATTTTGTTAATTGAGTTTCTAAACAGAGGCTCCAGACTTCAGTTCTTTTCGTCAGAGGGTATAGGGTGGGTGCTCTCCTCACCCTCCTGACACCCCTGACTTAGTTGCCTGAAACCTGTGTCTATTGTCTCTCATTTTACTGCTAGGATTAAAGCAGGATATAAGTATGTGGAGTGAATTTTAATATTGTTAAAAGCATTAACCATACATTTTAATATTGTTAAAAGCATTAACCATACATTACTTTTTAAGGATTATGGATATTTGGACAAGTACAAGAGGTGGGAGAAGAGAGCAATTATTAAAACAAAAAAAGAGAGAAAAAATAGTAAAAAACCTAAAACAAACCTATGTTTATACTCTTGATAAACATTGTGTGTGGGAGAATGATTGGTAAGATCGGGCATTTCATTGTATCAGGTAACTATTGTTAATGAGAGAAGGATTATCACTCACTGTCCATTTACCCAGATGTTCTTTCTTGAATGGTTGTTTTGTGCTGGGCAGTGGATTGGGGACTGGGCATAATGGTCATTCATTACAGCTTTTTTCCTTCAGAAGAACAAAGTAGAACATGGGATGCATGTAGTGTACCTTAGCTACATCTAAAAAACTTGATTTTAATTTTGCTGAATAATATTTATAGCTATTATATCAGAACCAGCAACAGCAACTAGAACAATTATTATTTGAGCTTTTTACTCTATGTCGACCCTATGTTCAAAACTTCATATAGAATCCAGTCCTTAAAACAATAATTATAAAAATTAAATGTTATTTGTTCTTTATAATAAGTAGATTAGAGCTTGGAGATGTAAACTAATTGCTAGATTAACAGAGCTTGTCAAGGATGTATGCCAGAATCTTATTTAATTTTGCTTGGTACTGAAGTCCTGCGTTAGGCCATTATATCAAACTTTGCTTATTATATTGTTGTAAAGAAGTAAGGTGATAACCGTGTGATTTATTGGAGTAATTGTGCACAATGTCTGCCATTTGGGGTGCCCCACACTGACTATAGTGTCCGGATCAGTGGCAGTCTTTGGAATGCAACAGAGGTGCTCCTGATGTTCCCCTGAGAGTCTGTCCACGCTTTCATCACCTGTGGGATGGCAGACATTGTACTATACTTCCCCTAGGTTAAAGGGCTCTTGGGCCTCACAATTTATAGTTTGCACCTAACCTCACCTGCCCCAACTTGCAAAATCCAGCAGATTTTCCCTCCAGTACCATGGCCAGATCCCAGAGCGCTGACAGCAAACAGAAGTCAGTAAGTCCAGAGACAAGGGGGTAGCTTTTCTTTCCAGGTGAATGAATGTGTGGGTGAGAAAGTAACTTCCTTCTTCATATTGTTTTTCCATGACCCATTCTTGTCTTTACTATAAGCTCTCTGAGACAGAGAGATAGAAATGGTAATTGGAAACGCAGAACATACACATTGCTCTGATCGTTAGGATTTCCATAACCTCCTTTTGTTTTCTTCAAAGTTTTGGCAAAATCTTTGGACTTAAATCTGTAATTCTCCTAGTTTGAAAATAGATGCTGCCTAGTTCTGGATGTTCCATGAGTGTCCTGGTGCTGAGTATATGGTTGAGTTAACTGAGGTGACTACTATTTTGAGTTATAAAAGTGTGCTTAACCATTAAAGGAATAAATAAAGATAACTAGAGAAAATACAAAAAACCTCATAGTATATACTAACATATAGAGAACAAGGCAATGAACTACATATACTAAACACTTAATTTTAACAAAATTTAAGTTTTGTCTTTTTTGGTTTCAACTCTTATTGCAAAACATATTGACTGTTATAGATAGAAATGAAACTCAAACTGCTTCTGTTCCTCTCTGTCATTCCTCCTGCTGCAAAGATACTTATTAGCCTAACTAGCTATTATTCCTGTAAATATTTTATACCTTAATTATATATGGATATTTCTTGAAAATAATAATTTTTCATGTTTTAAAAATAATATATGGCCTCTTCTAGTTATCATTATATTTTGAGGACTTAAGTTTACCAATGCATGTGACTACTTTTAGGAGGAGTATACAGTACAAGAGAATGACAAAATTATATATATATAATATATATTATATATATTATATTACTAGTAAGTGAGATGGTTGTGAAAATATAGTTTAAGAAAATATGTTTGGAAGCTAAAAATGCACTTAAAGGGAGTTTGGGCAGGAGGAGATCAAGTGCAGCTCCTGACAGTGCATGTGGAGTTTAGGGAGAGCTGCATTGGGCTAAAGATATATCAGTCCTCCTTAGACTAACTTTCCTCAGGCTGCAGGAAGGTACATGATCTTGAAAAGCAAACTATGCAAGAGACCTTTGTGCTCATGAGGAATTCTAGAAAAGTCTAAGAGGGTGCAGTCAGATGTCAAACCTAAGGGTGGAGGTTCTAAGGGATCAGCCAGGATTTGAATTTACCTTCCCTGAGAAGAATGCAGTGCTAGTTACCCATAGGTGGTCTAAAATTGAGCCTGTGTGGTGCTCTGCATGAGGAAGATTCTCTATTTTTCAAACCGTGCTAATTACAGCACTCATTGAAACCTTTCGTTTTGCTGTTTCTTTTCAATGCTACAATAGCCAGAGACTATCTACAAGTAAGGTGAATAAGATGATGAAATGGTGAAATTAGCCATGATCCTCCTTTCTGGTAAGGTTTCTGAACAAAGATATAAACTCCTACTAGGGAAGAAAACAAGGTCAAATTATTTGAGAACGAAAGTTATTTTTTAAAAACAGTTGATTGGATTACATTTTTTAGTAACTAAAATGTGATTTTTTAAAAGCAATCACACCAAAAAGTTACTTCCTGCCTTACCTCCACAAAGTTCTGTTCTTTCTAAAAATAGTCTTAGAAGAAGATTTTCTTTTTTAATCTTCATTATGAAGTGAGTGCTTATTATCATTTGACAGGTGTAAAAATGTAAGTTGTCTAAGATCGCATAACTAATAAGAGATCTTATGGAGATAACAAATTATATTTTAGACAAAACTGACTCCAAAATCTTGTATTAACTTGTAGCCACTCACCTTTAAGAAAAAGTATCTTTCATTTATTTAAAAAATATTTAATTAGCACCAGTGATAATAGCCCTGTGCTAGATTTTAGGAATTCGGAACTCAGTGATTTGTGGGTATACCGGATAAGTGTATATTTGCATGCATGTGTGCACATGTATGTAGAAATGTATGTATGTATATGTGTTGCATACACATCCATGTACAGACTTCAGTGTAGACTTCTGATGCTGGAACACAGTCCAGATGTGTGCTCCAACGTGAATGGAAAAGTGGTAAGTCCTCTAGTAAAATGCTGTGCAGGGCTCAAGTAGAAATGAAGCTGGACTGGGCCCTTCAACATGGGTAGCTTTGCGCTGGTTAGCTGGTGGGGTTGGAATTTGGCCCCTGAGAGGGTCAGAGAGAGTTCTGTGGGAGAGAGAACAGCATGTATAGCAGCACTTATTTTTTGAGAGTTTAAAGGAATATAGCATTTGAGTTTGGCCTTTGAAGATGCTATTTTCTAGTCACTTGTTGCTGATGAATCATCTGTCAGTCTAAATGTTCTCTGCTGTCAATCATTCTTTTCTCTCTGATTACCTTCAATATATTCTTTTTGTGGTTACTGCTCAGTTGTTTTTATAACATGGCATCTATGTATGGAATTTTTAAAATTTGTCTTATTTGGGAGTTATTGTGATTTTTAAATGATAATTCTTTTCTTTCACTACTTGCAAATTTATGGTGTGTGTCTTTTTAATATTACATTTTCTCTATTTTTCCACAATATTATTCATTTGCATTTAAGAAATTGTATATATAAAGTATTTAACATATTTTGTTTTACTTTTTAAAAATTTTACTTTAAAGAGAATAAAACCAAACCAAACAAAAATAGAATAAAACCAATCAGAACAAAACAGTGAGTTATGTAGAACTTCAAAACAAGATAATAGGAAAACAACAATGGCTACCATAATGCCTCTTGGTATCTTTAAAATAGTTGCCTGTACTGTTAGACATAATAAAATCAAACAAAGCAGAACAGAATAAAACCAACCAAAACAAAACAATGAAGTGATACAGGACTTCAAAACAAGATAATAGGAAACCAACAGGGGCTACTATAACATATCTTGCTAACTTCCGTAGTGAAATGGTTACTAAAGTCAAATAAACTAACCTAATCTATCATCTTATAGAATTATTTCTGTTTTTGTGGAAAGAACATCTTAAATTTACTACCTTACCAAATTTTCAGTATACAGTATTCTGTTAAATATTAATTGTAGTCATCATGTAGTACATTAGTCTTCTAGACTTTTTTGTTACATATAATTACAATTTTGTACCCTGACCCATGTCTATCCATTTATTTTCCATCTCCTATTCCTGGTAACCACCCTGCAACCACCTATGGTTCCTGGCAACCACCTCTGTTTCTATGCATTTGACTTTTGTTTTTTAAAGATTTCACACATACATGAGGTCATGCAATATCTTCATTTTTGTCTGAATTATTTCACTTAATATGATATCCTCTAGGTTCATCTGTGTTGTCACAAAAGCCAGGATCTCCTTTTGCAAGGCTGAATAATGTTACACAATTTCTTTATCCATTCATCTGTTGAAAGACACTATGGTTGTTTCTAAATTTTGATTATTATGAATAGTGCTTCAATGAATGAGTGCAGATGTCTTTACAAGGTGCTGATTTTTTTCCCTTTCAGGTACATACCCAGAAGAGGGATTGCTGGTTCACATGGTCATTCTATCTTTAACTTTTTGAGGATTCTTCTTACCATTTTCCATATTGGCTTCACCAGTTTACATTCATACCAGTAGTGTGCAAAGCTTCCCTTTTATCCACTCTCGCCAGCACGTGCACTATGGCTTGCCTTGTTTGTGTAATTCACCACCCTGACAGATGTGAACTGATATCTCATTGTGAGTTTGATTTTTTGATTTACATTTCCTTATGATTAGTGATGTGAAACACCTTTTGAGAATGAATCCTCTGGCCATTTGTATAGTTTCTTTGGAGAAATAGCTATTTAGGTCTTCCGTGTTTGTTTTAATGAGATTTTTTTTTTAATGGAGTTTGAGTTCCTTATATATTTTGGATATTAAACCCTGAGTAGATGTATGGTTCATAAACATTTTCTCCCAACTTTAGGCTGTCTTTTCATTCAGTTGATTATTTTACTACATAGAAACTTTTTAGTTTGATATCCTACTTGATTAATTTTGATTTTGTTGCCTGAAATTTTCGTGGGGTACCTGAAAACTCATTGTTAGGATCAATATCAAGGTGCTTCCCCTTCTCTTCCATCTCATGTTTCCTTCTAGGAGTTTTATGGTTTCAGGCTTATGTTCATGACTTTAATCCATTTTAAGTTGATTTTTTGTATGTGTAAAATAAATGGCATTTTCATTATTTTGACTGTGGATACTCCATTTTTAATAGATTTTTTGTGTGTGGTGGATCTCATTTTCTACAATTCTTAACTCGTCTTGCACATTATTTGCATCTTGGTCACTCTGTACTGTGTTCTGGGTGTTTTTCTCAGAACTAGCATATATCTTCAGCCACTATCTAACCCATCATTTTTAAAATTTGAATGTGTTTTTAAAGGAAAGAACAATTGGTATGGGGGAAAGGAGAAAAGAAAAGAAGGAATAGGTTATACATACATGCATGCATATATATATATGTACACACAAGATAGATAATTATACTACTAATCTCTATTACTTCATCAAAGAAAGTTGTGCTTTCACTGTTTGATCATTTTTTCATGTCTATATCTTGTAATCTGAACAACTACTTTGAAGATAACAAAACAATATATTACTTTTGTTAATCTCTGATTATTTTGTTTTGAAACTCTGTGTCATTGTTTTTGTTCTTTTTTCATTTTAAAATAAAAATTCTAGCAGTTATATTTTAGGTTCTTTTCAAATATGCTTTGTTCTGTCTTTGTAATACCCTCATCCCTATATTGTTCATTCTTTCTTTTAGGCACTAAAAACTTTGAACACAATATATAATTCCAAACAGATCAATTAATTTGATTCTAAATTCTATATTTGATTCTAAATTCCCTGGAATCACAAGCCAAAAGTTTTACCCTGGCCCAGTATGGAAGACCTATCAACAGAGATAAGTAGAGACCTAAGTCGTGAAGTTGTAGAAATTGACATCGGTTAGAGATGTTGAAGCTTAAATAGGGTTAGTGGAATAAGAGCAAAGGATGAATGTTAGAGAAAGCGTAAAAATCAAAGAGTGGTTGAATTCTGGGAGTTAAAGGGGTGGGTTCCTTTAGGTTTTGGCTTGTGCATCAGGAAGATGGTGATGATGATGATATTAACTGACACAGGCAGAAAGTGGGAAAGCAAGTGATTTCATGACAATCGATTGCAGTTTCACTATGCAAGTCAACAACTTTGAAGGAACCATTTCTTTGCTATATGTTTGAATACTGTAGTTCGTTGTGCTCTGTACAGGTACAGAGAGAAGAAATCAGAGGATGGTGGTGGAGTGAAGTGATAAGAAGCTGCAGACAATTATTTTATGAAGCTTGCCCCTGGTAAAAGATGAACAAGAGTTTGGATGAAAATACAAGACTAAATGAAGAATTTTTCACTGTGGGAGGGACTGAAGCAGGCTTGTGGATTAAATGGAATGAGCCACTAAGTTTTGAAGGGAAGAAATAAGGGAGATACTGCTACAATAAAAGGGGTGATCTAGAAGAAGGAGCGTGGTAGAACTGAGTTTAGTTTTTTGTGGATCTTGACCAACATAATTAAATTAAGCAGAAGTGTTACAACCCCTAACCTCTGATCTCTGACTCATTTTTTTTCAGGCAGGGTCATTGTTATTCATCATGAGTTGTTCCCCTAATGCTTCACACTCTCCAATTTTCTTGCTCTGTGGATTCTCAAGAGCTGCTTTTCCCCATGGTTTCCTTTTTTTCCTGTTCCTGACTATTTACCTGACCACCATATTGGGGAATGTGACTCTGGTAGTACTCATCTCCCGGGATTCCAGGCTCCACTCACCTATGTATTATTTGCTCCGTGGCCTCTCTGTGATAGATCTGGGGCTTTCCACAGTAACCTTGCCTCAATTGTTGGTCCATCTGGCCTCCGGTTACCCAGCCATCCCTGCTGCCCGCTGTTTGGCCCAGTTCTTTTTCTTCTATGCATTTGGAGTTACAGATACACTTATCATTGCTGTCATGGCTCTGGATCGCTATGTGGCCATCTGTGACCCTCTGCACTATGCTTTGGTGATGAATCACCAGCTCTGTGCTCGTTTATTGGCCTTGAGCTGGATGGTATCTGTAGTGCACACTATGCTGCATGTGGGTCTCATCCTGCCCCTATATTGGCTTGGGGATGCCGGGGGCCATGTTAACCTTCCCCACTTCTTCTGTGACCACCGGCCACTTCTGCGAGCCTCTTGCTCTGACATCCATTCCAATGAGCTGGCCATATTCTTGGAAGGTGGTTTTCTCATGCTGGGTCCCTGTGCCCTCATTGTACTCTCCTATGCCCGGATTGGGGCCACCATCTTCCGTTTGCCATCAGCTGCTGGTCGCCTTCAAGCAGTCTCCACCTGTGGATCCCACCTTACCATGGTTTGTTTCCTCTACGGCACCATCATATGGGTCTACTTTCAGCGATCTTCCCAGAACACTCAGGATCAGGACATGGTGGCTGCAGTCATGTACACTGCTATCACACCTTTGGCCAACTCATTTGTTTATAGCTTCCGTAACAAGGATGTGAAGGGTGCACTCTGCAGGCTGCTGAGACAGGAGAGAGTGAATTCCTGATTAGCCTGCTCTGGGGTGTATTTGAAGCAAGAAAAGGCATTGACAGGTCTCGATCACAGTTGGTTTGGGGGAGATCAGTGGGAACAATGGGCTAGACAACTGAAGGACCTTCAGATTTGACCCTTGTCAGTGCTGTGTTCAGATAGAACTGTGAAAATCTCTCCTTCATACACACATGTGTTCTGGACTCCTTTATCTGTAGGCCTCTGGAATTCCCTCCATTTGCCATTTACTTTCAATTATCAGGTGGTTATAAATGAGTCAGCAGGCTTGGGTAGCTTTAATTCTGCAGTTTTGATGGAGTGGAAGGGTAGAATTTTAAAACTATATACAAAAGCATGGACAGTGGAGCTAATCACAATCACATTTAATCTGTTGTACTTTCCTATAAGAGTGTGTTGTGCATATAGGAAAGTAAGTAGAGGACAATTTAGACAAATAAATATGGCACATTTACTACTTATTCCATTTAGTCAACAAATACATGTCCAGTAGTGAGTGTGAAGTAATAATCATGATTCTGCTATTCTGTATTTAGGCCTCAATTTCCAGCGACCTCTCATAGTGTGAAAATCTAACTTTAATGCATTTGGGTCTAGTTGAAATATTGATTTCAATATGCCTTTTGTAAATCAAATATAGACAGAAAAATGCAAACTTTTTCTGCATGAAAGAAAAATAATGAACTATTTCAGCAGTGGAGAAAAATGGCTTTGCTTACTTTTTGATTGCTGGAACACTCTCCTCTCTTGTGTTACCTCTTAATAGAGATTAAAATGGAAATTTTCACCTTTATGGAATTTTAGCCATTTATCTTATTTGAAATGCAGCTTCATTCAAACACATTGTAATGAATTGTTTGCTGTGGCTTTCCAGGATACCTGTGGCTCCCAGTGTATGAGAATCATACATTGTCCTTGAAGCACCTTCAGCATCGCTGATCCAGCCAGCATCTCTGAGTCCTCCCATTCCTGAGTTTGCTGATCTCCATTTCTATTCCTGCACAATGCTATTCCCATGCCAAGGCACTGTCTCAAGCCTGTTGGCTCCCCAGTTAGGTTTGAACTGTATATTACCCTGGTAACTTGCACGTGGTCTCTCCAGCATCTTCTGTCACCCAATTCTTTCATTTTCTCAAACTATTGGTAAACTATATTGACCTCATCTCAATTCTTATTTTACATTATCTGTCTATGAGTTTTGATTTAGTTGCTTTTGAACAATTACTTCACCCATATACTTGGCTCTGACAACATCACACTATTTATGTCCTATATTCTACATCTTTGCTTGCTTCATTTTATCACAGAGATTCTCTGCTAAAAATATCATGTGTCTAAGTCAATCACTATCACCTTAAAATGACAAGCTAAGAAACTAAGCTTTATCACAGTTTCATTTTTACAAGTTTTAGACCTTCATAAAATCCCAGATCTCTAATACTAATCTATTACTAATCTGGCCCACCGTTTGCGATGCTGATCTTACAGACCATTAATTTTTGTTATCAACACTGATACATAAGTTTCCAAGAAGCCAATCCTGATCCTCTTACCCTGTCTACAACAGTGCTTTTCAGTCTTTACTATGCATCAGAAATACATGGAAGAGTTTTTTAAAATCCTCTTGTCTAGGCTCTGACACTGTAAAGACTGAATTTCACTGGTATGGTGGATTACTCATCAGTATGTAACAAATGTTCCCCCCTAATGATTCTGATACGTAGCTATAGTTTAAATCATTGCTCTTTATTTTGAATCTTATCAAAATGATACAGAAAAACTGACTTTTGGATTGCTGGAACAGAATAGAGGATGCAGAAACAACCTAGACACATTTAGCTATGTGACCTTTGATAAAGTGGCTGAAAATAATTCTGGAGGAAAGAAAGCCTTTTAAGGAAATGGTGCTGGGAAACTGAATAGCTCCATGCAGAAGACAGAAGCTAGACCTGTATGTCTGATCATATACTAAATTGACATCAAAATGATTCAAGCATCTAAATATTAAAAAGAAGCATTTAACCTCCTGAAAGATAAAATAGGCAAAACTCTCAGAGTCATAGGTGTAGGCCAGGACTTTATGAATAAAACTCCAATGACACAAGAAATAACATCAAGAAATGACACATAGGGTTATATCAAATTAAAAAGCTGCTGCCCAAGAAAGGAAACATGCAACAGAATGAAGAGACACCCTACAGAGTGGGAAAAAAATGTGCCTCAGACAGAAAGTTAATATCCAGAATATACAGAGAACCCAAAAATTTATACAACCCCCAAAATAAATGACCCAATCAAAGAAAGGAAACTGAAATTAATAAATATTTTTTTGGAAATATGAATTGCCAATAAACATATGAAAAGATTTTCAACATCTTTGGTCATTTGAAAAATATAAATTAAGCCTTCTGGTCACAGCCTGATTTACTTCATGGCCTCCAGTCTCCTGCGGTTGCCTCCCCCCAGCATGGCACAGGGCCTTGCTTCACTATAGCAGCAGCATGTCACAGCACATGTGATTTCATGATAGGCCCCAAAGCTGATGGCGAGACCATTCTAAAAGGTCCACAGTTCATTTTCCAGGAGCAGAACATGGCGGAGTTGGTGCATATCTGGCAGGACCATGACTACCTAGCAACCTACACAACCTAGCAACCTTGTTGGATGTAAATAGTGGGATCGGAAGGTCAAAGAGTTTGTGAGACTTACTGCAGCCCTTTCAGACCCACCCTTCTCTGAAAGCCACAGAAACCTGGCTTCTCAACTCAGAGGGTAGGTTCCTCCAAACACCCTCTTTTCATTCCCAACCTGAATTTCAGCTTTTCAGGAAGTCTATTTCTAATCTGTGCCCTCTGTGACTGTCTCTTGCAGCTATCCCTCGCCCAGTCACTGTGGTAGGGTGGCCCCAGAAACCCTGAAGTGAGTCATTCTGTAGTTGTTCTACAGTTCAGTCTTAAACAATGAACCCCTTTCTAAAATGCGTCCTGATTAAACAGTCGCAAATATGTGGCTATGTACTGTATTTCTTCCTCAACACTAGCCTGTCATGTGAAAGGAGTCACTTTTAAATTAAAATATTATGTTGTTTTTCCTGTTTACAATAACCATGGGCTTGTCTTTGGGCTATCATTGCTGGCCCAGTCTGATTCAATTCTGGGGATGAAAAGTTATCTGACAGTGTTATCAGCCTGTATTTCTGGGGAACAGTCTTTTCCTTAAAGTAAATAGGTTAAAAATTTGAATAGAGCCTCTAAAAACAAAAATTCTAAAAGTAATTCCATGTCTCTCAATAACTGCCATATATTTTTTTTAATAATATTGCTTTAATCTCTGGAATTTGATCATATTTATGAACTACTTTTTATTTAAATTTTATTTAAAAGGAAAAAGAGAAAAAACAAAACAAAACAAAGCAGTGTAAGGGTACAAGTAATACAGAACTACAAAAAAAAAAACAGTAAGAAATCACCAGTTAATAGATTACAATTATCATCCTAGAGACAGTTGTTCAAGTCACAGTTTCAAAGCATACAAAGTGGACATTCAAACAGTGAGACTGCAAACAGTTGTGTTCAATGATCCAACCAAAAACATTAATATGGGCATCTATTTAACACCCTTAAACACACTTGCAGTTGTATACTTTAGAGCACTTTTTTTCCTCCCTTTTTTACAATAAAAATTACACATTTTGGGTTTTATTACTTCTTAGTTCTTATTACTTTTTTTTGGAAGAGAATAAAGTCAAATATGGCAAAACAAATCTGTCAGTCAAAACCAAGGATAGACATAGCACATGATGTAAAAACAGAGTACGAGGGGCTGGAGCTTTAGCTCAGTGGCATAAGCGCCTGCCTTGCAAGCAGGCAGTTGTGAGTTCGATCCCTGGTACCGATAAAAAGGAAAAAGACAAACAAAACAAAACAAAACAAAAACAGAGTACAAGGTTATCGACAATGGTTACCATAATGCCTCTTGCTTCCTTAAAAAGAATTGTCTATCTCATTAGGTATTATAAAGTTGAACAAAACAGTAGAGAACAAGACCAATAAAACCTAAACCTTGTAAACACTATAGGACTTCCAAAGAAGATAATAGTCAAACCAGAATGGGCATCATAGTGAATCTTATTGCCTTCAAAGTAGTTGCCTATACCTTCAAAATTGATACTATCATACAGAAGGGAACAGAGTCTAATCAGTCAAAACAGGATAGTGGGAGTATTACAGGACTTCAAATCAAGTTAATAGGAAATCAAATAAGTTACTATAATATATCCTGCTAATTTTTTTGATTTTTCCCCTTAATTAAAAAAACATAAAAAATAACTAAATAATTTTTTTAATGGATAAGGAGGAGACTGAGATAAAAGAAGACATAACATCATAACAGTACAGGTCAAAGCATGACAGTTTCAGCAACCTACTGCTTCACCACCAAATAACCTGGTTTAATAGTAGTTACCATAGTGTTTTTTTCCTTGAACTATTTGAATATAACTTCATATACTATAGCTTCAAACATATCAAGTCAGTGTAAAACCATTCAAGTGGATGAAAGCATTGTAGGGTTTTTAGAACCAACTAACAGAAAATAAACAATGATTTCTATATTATTTCTTTGCCTATAACAATTTTAGTTTATACTATCACATATAATAAATTCTAGCAAGATATATCATGATAACACCAATGGAGACAGAAAAGCCATTTGGTGGGGCTACAAAACAAGATGATAGTAAATCAGCACTAGCTATAATGATGACTTATTTTCTTCAAAATAGCTGTTCATTTCATCACAGGCAATAATAATAAGCAGCCCAGAATAAAGCCTTTCCAATTAATAAGTGAAAACTTTATAAGGCTTCAAGGCCACATAATGGGGAATCATAATTACCACCTACTTTTATATACTTGAATCATTACTTACATAAGGGAAACTATTTGGTATTCACACGTGCGAGATTGATTTATTTCACTTATGAGTATGGTCTCAAGCTGAGCCCAATTATTGATAAATATCTCAATGTGATCCTTCTTTATAGCTGAGTAACACTCCATTGTATAGAAATACCACAACTTTTTTATCCATTCCTCAGTTGATGGACACTTGGGTTGTTTCCAAGATCTGGCGATTACAAACTGTGCTGCTATAAACATAGGTGCACATATATCACTGTGGTATGATGCTTTCAGTTCTTCTGGGAATATGCCTAGAAGTGGAATAGCTGGAACAAATGGGACCTCCAATCCCAGCTTTTTGAGAAATCTCCAGACTGACCTCCACAAAGGTTGTACCAGTCTACATTCTCACCAACAGTGTAGGAGAGTTCCTTTTCCCCACAGCCTCTCCAGCATTTGTTGTCATTGGTTTTCTTGATCCTAGCCATTTTGTCAGGAGTGAGATGGAATCTCAGTGTGGTTTTAATTTACATTTCCCAAATGACCAATGATGATGAACATTTTTTCATGTATTTATTTGCCATTTGCATTTCTTCATCTGAGAATTGCGTATTCATCTCAGATGCCCATTTTTGGATTGGACCTTTGAATTTTGGGGGTTTGAGTTTTTTTAATTCTTTATATGTTTTAGACGAAAGTCCCTTGTCTGAGGGGGAGTTCACTAAGATCTTTTCCCAGTTTGTGGGTTTTCTTTTCACTATGCTGGAGATTTCTTTTGACATGCAGAAACTTTTTAATAAGAGGTGGTCCCAGTTACTGATTCAGGGAAGTATTTCCCTTGTGGTTTGAGTCCTGTTCATGAATTCTCTACCTACCCCTAGGTCTTCAAGGTTTCTACCCAATTTGTCTTCCAATAGATTTAGTGTTTCTGTTTTAATATTCAGATCTTTGATCCATTTCGATTTTAATTTAGTACATGGTGATAGGCATGGGTCTAATTTTAGTTTTCAGCATATGGAGAGCCAGTTTTTCCAACACCATTTATTAAAGAGACTATTGTTCTTCCAGTGAACCTGCTTGGCTCCTTTATCAAAGATAAGGTGGTTGAGTGTGTTGGTAGTTGTGGTTGTACTTTCTAATCTATTCCATTGATCTTCGGCTCTGTTTTGATTCCAGTACCATGCTGATTTTACTACTGTTGCTTTGTAGTATAACGTCAAGTCAGGGATTGTGATGCTTCCTGCCTTGCCTTTGCTGCTTAGAATTGCCTTTGCTATTCTAGGTTTCTTCTGGTTCCAGATGAATTTTAGGAGTGATTTCTCTAGATTTATAAGGTATGTTGATGGTATTTTTATTGGGATTGCATTGAATCTGTATAACAGCTTTGGGCGAATGGCCATTTTCACAATGTTTGTTCTTCCTATCCATGAGCAAGGGATGTCTTTCCATTTTCTGAGATCATCTTCAATTTCTTTTTTCAGTGTATTATAATTTTCCCTGTATAGGTCTTTCACTTCTTTCATAAGAGTAATTCCCAAATATTTCATTTTTTTGCTTACTAGTGTGAAGAGTGTGGTTTCACTTATTTCCCTCTCTGTGATTTTGTTGTTGGTGTATAGGAATGCTATTGATTTCTGAGTATTGACTTTGTATCCAGCTACATTACTGAATTTATTTATTATATCTAAGTGTCTTTCAATGGAGTTTAGGGGGTCTTCTATGTAGAGTATCATGTCATCTGCAAACAACGATAATTTCACTTCTTCTTTTCCTATTTTTACCCCTTTTATTTCTCTCTCTTGTCTAATTGCTCTGGCTAGTACTGGAGTGGTGATAAAGGACATCCTTGTCTTATGCCTGATTTTAAAGTAAAGGCTTTCAATTTTTGGCCATTTAGTATGATGCTGGCTGTTGATTTGTCATAAATGGCCTTTATTATATTGAGGTAAAGACCATCTATTCCAATTTTCTGTAAAGTTCTTATCATGAATGAATGCTGAACCTTATCAAAGGCTTTTTCTGCATCTATACAAATGATCATGTGATTCTTACTTTTGGCTTTATTGATATGGTGAATTACATCTATTGGTTTACATATGTTGAACCATCCCTGCATTCCTGGGATGAATCCCACTTGGTCATGGTGTATAATCTTCTTGATGATTTGCTGCATCCTGTTTGCCAATATTTTATTGAGGATTTTTGTGTCTGTGTTCATTAGGGAGATTGATCTATAGTTCTCTTTTTTAGTTGGGTCTTTCTCAGGTTTTGGTACTAGAGTAATATTTGCTTCCAGGAATGACTTAGGAAGGATTGCTTCCCTTTCAATTTCATTGAATAGTTTGAGGAGTGTTGGCATTAGGTCTTCTTTGTATTTCTTGTAGAATTTTGCAGTGAATCTGTCTGGGCCTGGGCTCTTCTTTGTAGGTAAGGACTTAATTACATTTTCAATTTATTTAATAGAGATTGGGTTATTCAGCAGATTTACATCCTCTTGATCTAGCTTTGGTAATTCATATGTTTCTAGGAATCTGTCTATTTCTTCTGTGTTATCAAACCTTTGAGAGTAGAGGATTTTGAAATAGGTGCTGATGATCTTCTGTATTTCTATAGAGTCTGTAGTGATTTCACCTTTTTCATTTTTTATTGCATGAATTTGAGATTTTTTTTCCCTTTTAAAAATAATGTTGGCTAGGGGCTTATCAATTTTATTTATTCTTTCAAAGAACCAACTCTTTGATTCATTGATTCTTTGGATTGTTTTCTTAGTCTCTATTGCATTGATTTCTGCTCTGATTTTTATAATTTCCTCCCTTCTTTTGGCTTTGGGCTTGACTTGCTCTTCTTTTTCTAGCTGTTTGAGGTGTAGCATCGGGTTATTTATTTGTATTCGTTCTGTTTTCCTGATGTGGGAACTCAGTGCAATAAATTTTCCTCTGAGGATGACTCTCATTGCATCCCAGAGATTCCTGTAAGTTGAGTCTGTATTTTCATTTTTTTGTAGGTATTGTTTAATTTCTTCTTTAATTTCCTCTGTGACCCACTGATTACTCAATAGTGTGTTATTCAGTTTCCATGTGTTTGTGGGATTTTTGCAATATCTTTTATCATTAATTTCTATTTCAAAGCGCTATGATCTGATAACATGCAAGGGGTGATTTCAACTCCTTTGCATTTGTGTAAATATGTTATGTGAGCTAATATATGCTCTATTTTAGAGAATGACCCATGTACTACTGAAAAGATGTTGTTGGGTGGAACATTCTGTATATGTCTATCTATTCCATTTGTTTTCAGGTGTGATTCAGTTCTGTTATTTCTTTGTGCATTTTCTGTCTGGTTGATCTGTCCCTTGGTATCAAAGGCATGTTAAGGTCTCCTGTTACAATTGTGCTACTGATAATTTGAGTTTTCATTTCTGTTATTAGTTATTTTATATAACTGGGTGCTCTGGAGTTTGCTGCATATATATTTAAGATAGTTATCTCTTCTTTTTGGAGTTTTCCCTTAACGAGTATGTAGTGACCTTCTTTGTCCTTTATGATCATTGTTGGTTTAAAGTTCACATTGTCTGCAAACAGAATGGCTCCTCCTGCTTTTTTTTTTGGATTCCTGTTTCATGAAGTATTGTTTTCCATCCTTTGACTTTCAGTCTGTGAGTATCCTTCTGGGTTAGATGGGTTTCCTGCAAACAGCATATGGCTGGAGTTTGTTTCTTGATCCATTCTGCTAGTGTGTTTCTTTTGATGGGTGCATTGAGACCATTTATATTAATGGTTATATGCTGGTTATATACTGGTTATATTAATGTTATATGCTGGTTTATTGTTGACATGTTATCTCTCTGCTGTTGCATCTTTATCTTTCTGTTCTGTTTAATTATCTGCTTTGCTTAGTGTTTTTTTCCTTTGTGTATCTAAACTGTCTCTCAATATTTTATGCAGGGTTGGTTTGGTGTTCATGACGTTCTTCAGCTGTTCTTTTTCATGGAAGTATCATATTTCACCATTGATTTTGAAAGATAGTTTTGCAGGGTACATCTGTCTAGGTTGGAAATCATTTTGCTTTAGGATCTGGAATACTTCACTCCATGCTCTTCTTGACTTTATTTTTTGAGCTGAGAAGTCTGTTGTGATTCTAATAGGTTTTCCTTCATAAGTGGTCTGTCTTTTCTCTCTGACAGCTTTTAATAATCTATTCTTGTGTTGGATTTCTGGGATGGTGATTATTATATGTCTGGGTGTAGTTTTATTTTGGTTATGACTATTTGGAGTTCTATAGGCTTCACTGAACCTGATGTCAGTTTCTGATCTCACGCTTGGGAAATTTTCAGCTATTCTCTAAATATCCTCTTGACATCCTTTATATTGTCTCCTTCTTTTTCATTATTCCCTATCAATCTTATGTTGTTTTTCTTTGCATCATCTTGCAGTTGTTTATTGTTATTTCCTGATTCCTTGTTATTTTTAAAAGATTTTTCCCTTCATATTCACTAGCTGCAATACTGTCTTCAAGATCTGAAATTCTATCTTCACTTTCACTGAGATGGTTTTTACAGCTTTCAGTGGAGTTTTTTATTTCCCGTGTATCTCTATGCATCTGCTTTATGTATTCTGTTTGTTTCTTATATTGCTCATCCAGGCATTCTATCTTTTTGTTTATTTCCTCCAATTTTTTTAACTCTGTTCTCTTTAGATATATTCAGAATCTCTTTCATTTCTTTTATTATTTCTTTTACCTGGGAGATTATTTTGAGTTTGAATTCCTGTAAAGCTTCCTGGAGTTGCTTATTTATTTCAGTAGCTATTATGTCTGATATTTGAGGTGTATGGCATACATTTTCTTCTATATACATCACTCCTAGGGTTTCTTGAGATGCACTGGAAGTTTGAGGTTGTAATTTGGTCTTTCGTTTTGTCATTTTCCTATATTTCTATGTTTTAGTGTTATTTGAAAGCTTTGTCAGGTTCTGTTGGAAATCCACTTCTATATTCACAGCTCCTGGGACTCTGGCACCCCGTTCCCCCAGGCCACTGGGCCTCTGGAACCAGTGCCCATCTTCTGCCTGTTTAGAGCTCCATAGTTCCAGATAAGCTGGGCTCCAAGGACACTGTGCGCCAACCTGCTTGCTTGAAACTCCACAGTTCTCCAAGCACAGCTGGAATGGGGAGGTGGATGTAGGCGCCTGGGGCCCACTTAGCCACTTCACTGCACCTGGAAGGCTCGAGGGTCCCGAACAGTGTGGGCTGGGGCATAGTGCACTGGGCACTTACTGCAGGCCACAGGGCCTCTGGAACTGGTGATGCTCGCCTGCTTGCTGAGAAATCTACAGTCCTCTAGACACATGGGGAGGTGGATGCAGGCACCCCAGACCAGCCCAGACCTTAATCTGCACCCAGACGGTGCAAGAGTCCCAAATAGGCTGAGCTCTGGGGATAGTGTGCGCCCACCTGCTTGCTGGTAACTACACAGTTCTCCAAGCACAGCCAAAATGGGGAGGCTGATGTTGGCGCCTCAGAGCCACTTATCCACTTCACTGCACCCGGAAGCCTGGAGGGTCCCGAACAGTCTGGGCTTTGGACAGAGTGCTCTGGGCACTTACCGCAGGCCGTGGGCCTCTGGAATTGGTGATGCTCACCTGCTTGCTCTGAACTACTTCTTTAAAGATACTGACTGAACTTCTTTTATGTAGGTTAATGGTGAAAAAAATACTGACCTGCACCAGATTTGTTATTTCTAAGAAATATAATTCACATCTATAAGCCATACACCATTATTGTTACATTTAAAAATGAGAGCAAATATCTCTTCACTTACATAAAATCTCATATTTTTTGATATGGGACTTTAACCCGGCTGTTTGCTTTATTTTTTAAACATTTGCTTAAATTGAACATTCTGAAGATGATATTTCTGAAATTGGTAAGCAAAGTAGGTAGATTTACTTAACCCAGCAAAGGAAAGGAACTGGGTGATGGGAGGAAATCAGCAAGTCATTGGCAAGCAGGATGGAGACACAGTAATGATAAGGGAATAAAACTCCCTACCTATATGTCCAGTATGAGTTTGTGTTCTCCAAAATTGAAAAATGAATTTTAGGAACAATAGAGGTTAAGAGTAGAATATATTTTGTTGAGAGAAAGAAAGTTTCTGTCTGAAAGAGAGACAGCAGGGGTCCAGAGTGGGTTGTCAAAGATTGTTTTTTTTTTTTAAAGGGACTTTTATAGAACAAAACCATAGGGTAAGACAGGTTCAAGATAGAGAAAACTGGGAACTCACAGGCAGATGGGCATGAGGTGGAACAGAACTATTATCAACCAGTAGAACTGTTTAGGTAAAACTGACCAAATCAGGGACAAATGGGGAAGTGAGTCATGTAGTAAGTGAGCATTCTTATGGAGCAGTGATTCTTCCTGTAAGGGATTGGGATGGTGGCTCCTGGCTTCATCGAGGTGATCCATATCTATTTAGAATATCAATTCCTGATGATTATACTGAGGATGTGGTTGCATTTGTTTTGCCTTTTGTTTTGGGATCTGGCCCACAGTAGGAGGTGTCTATCTCCACCAAGGTCACAAGACATCTGGTCCTCTGTGCCACCTCCCTCAAGGGCCTAGTCCTGTCTGACTGCCTATAATATTCAAACTAACTCAGCTGCTTGTAACAATAACAATCAGATTATCTTTTTCCTGTCTCTCAAATCTTCATACCTTGCACCTAATTCAGCTGAGTTAAAATGTTTGGATTAAAAAGTAAGTGCTCAATTAATTGCAGAAATAATGGATCAGGAAATTTGTCTACTTGAGATAATGAAATAAGAATCAGTTTTCCCTTGAGTTTTTCTTGGATAACTGCTAAAATACAAGGCTGTAATATTGCCCTTTGGGTATATCTTCCCTGTAGACCAGTTGTTTTCAGAAGTTTTATAGTCTTTGGCTTGGTGAACCTAGGTATAAGGAAGAAGAATGAGCAGAATCCTGAGTCACAGTTTCATATGATACAAGAAAGTGGCAGGCCTTGGCCCATTCTAATTAGTATTTCTCCTGCAAACAATTGGAACCTCCTGGGGTTAGCAGATTCCCAGAGTGTAGGTAAGTGAGCCAGGTTCACTGTGATATGCTACCCTATAGGAAGCTTTTTATGGAAAATGATAAAGAGGATACTTTTGAACAAGAGGGAGTCCCGTTCTGCCCTGTATCAGTTACAAAGAAAAGGTAAGGCTAAATTTATTCCCTGTTGTAATAGTAAAGGGAAAAGGAATAGAGAATATTAAATCATTCTTTTTTAAAAAAAGAAAACAGTGTGATATTAGTACCAAGAAGACCAAAGAATATAGGTTGATAAAAATATTGTAGTCAAAGGAAGCAAAATAAGATGAAGAAATTGTCAATTATAACATGGAAAGATACATTTTTGGGTGAAAAATTGAAGGCTGAGGAGAATATAGTCATACAATCAGGGAGGATATGGAGAAATATTTCATGGTTCCCAGATGCTAGAAATAAGTGACAGAAGGTCTAATTTATTTTGTGGAGATCGGAGGACCTATTTTTGAGACAATAAACAGGTTCTTATTTAAACATCTCAGATTCAATCTTTGTGATTCATCACCTTAAGAGGGTAAATAGATTAGAAATAACTTAAATAAAAAGTCACTAAAATGATCTTATTCCTAACAGTTAAATACTTATAAAATATTTCTGTTGGTGCTCTCATCAAAGAGGAAAGTCAAGAATAAGCAAGTCTGGGGTTTGACATTTTAGCTTTCTCCCTCCTGCATGACACTAGATGTGCTGAAGCACCAGGCAGACACCAAAGGACTTAATATTCTTATCTGTCCTTTTCCATGGATTTGTCCTTAGTTTTGTCCTTCCAGATTTCTGTTTACTTGCTAAATTAAGGTGTTTCAGTGTTGTGTGTGTGTGCACCTTCATACCTCTTCTAAAAGAACTTCTCTCTTTGTCTTTGCCAAGCACTGGCATCCTTGATCTCTTCCAGTTGCCTGAATGAGATCCACAGAGCTCAAATTCTGATAGGAGCAATGTTATGATATTGAAAAATAAGGAAAGCACAGAAGCAAACATTGACATTAGCCAACTAGAGAACTATCAATGATTATTACTTTTACTGTATGCAATTAGCTTAAAAATGTATTTTTGTTTTGCTTGAAAGAAAATATAGTTGTGTTACATTCTTATCCTCATAATGGATAAGCCTACTGTCATTTTATTTTTTACTTCTTGGAGCCTATTGATTCTCACCCTTTCCTCGTGAAGGGAGTTACTTTGCCTCTCTTCCTTTTCATCTCTTCTCTTTCATCTTCATAGAAACATGCATGCTGTCATGAACAAAGTGGATCTCTGCCTTACTTGAGTAATAGAAGAGCTTACAATTTAAGCCACATCCACTGACACAGAAGAATGCAGAAAATAAAGAATAAACACTGGAAAATGTAAGATGTCCTTATTTTTAAACTCTTTTTTCCTAGATGTGATCTATTAATTAAAGATGATTTTTAAGCTTGGCATGGTGGTGCACTCCTGTAATCCTAGCACTTGGGAGGCCTCCCAAGTGGATTCTTGCAAGTTTGAGACCAGCCTGGGCTACAAAGTGAGCCCAAGGCAAGTCTGAACTGCATAGCGAGAACCTGTCTCAAAAACAAAAACAAAAGTAAAAACACAGTTGGTTTTTAGGTTGTGCTTCAGGAAAATATTATGCAAAAGAAAGCTGGTCTGGAGTCTAGTGAGTTGAACATTTCTGTGTCGAAACACAATGCAAAGGGACCAAAAATGTGGCACGCACAAAGCCCTGAGCTTGATCCCTGGCACTACAAAGACCAAAACAAAGCTCAAACAAGAAACAAAACAAAATAAAACCCTAACCTAATGTTTCATATGTTATCTAATAAGGTTCCAAAGATAACCAATTTTAATGTCTTCAGTACTGTGAAGGAGAAATGTTCCTTCCTAATGGACTTGAGTCACTTTTTTTGTGATCAGTTTTCTATTGTGGAGACAGGTAATTTAGGAAATCAGAGCTATTATCTTAACTCTTTAGTTTCTTGCAAAGGTATCAGATTTATCATTTGTTTTTGTTCTTCCAACTTTCTAGAGATCTCAGAAAAACAGTAACAAAGAGAAAACTCCAAATAGTAAGTTGAAATGAAGGAGAATAATTAGCATTTGTCACATTCTGGTGAATTTCTAAGAGATCGAATGGTAACAGCTGTTAGATAAAAATCCCCTAGACTATCAGAAAAGGATTGCAGAGGAAAAGAGCGTTGATCTTCCTAGCAAGGACCCAAGGCCCAGAGGGATCCAGTTCAGGAGGAGGGTGAGAAGAGAGAATGTGGAAAGAATGCAGAATGTAGGGGGATTAGCTAAAATAAACAAGGCTTCCTGAAGTACAACTAAGCCAAACACTCCACAAATAGTCTTCTCTCTTCCCTCACCTTAACACTCAGATCATATTAATATCATCTTGTTTTGAAGTCCCATCAAACTGTTGTTCTTCTGTCTCTGTCGCTTTTATCATGTTGTATCTCATTGGATTTTATTATATGTGATATTATAAACAAAATTTTTATAGGCAAAGAGATAATATAGAAACCATTGTTCGTTTTCTGTTAGCTGGTTCTAAATACCCTGTAATACTTTCATCCTCTTGAATGGTTTCACACTGTTTTGATATAGTATATGAAGTTATACTCAAATATTTCAAGGAAAGAGACGCTATGGTAACTACTATTAAGTCCGGTTATCTTGTGGTGAAACACTATGTTGCTTAAATTGTTCTGTTCTGACCTGTATTATTATGTTGTTATGTCTTCTTTTATCTCAGTCTCCCCCTTTTTAAAAATTTTATTTATTTATTATTATTATTTTTTAATTAAGGGAAAAATTTTAAAAATTAGCAGGGTATATTATAGTAACTTTTTGATTTCCTATTAACTTGATTTGAAGCCCTGTATTGCTCTCACCATCTTGTCTTGACTGATTTTGTTCTATTCTGTTCAGTTTGATAGTATCAAGTTTGAGGGTATAGGTAACTACTTTGAAGGCAATAAGATTCACTATGATGCCCACTCTGGTTTGACTATTGTCTTCTTTTGAAGTCTAGTAATGTCTCCAATGTTTAGGTTTTATTGGTTTTGTTCTGTACTGTTTTGTTCAATTTTATTATACCTGATGATATAGGCAGTTCTTTTTAAGGTAGCAAGAGGCATTATGGTAACCATTGTTGATCACCTAGTATTCTGTTTTTACATCATGTTCTACATCTGTCTTTTGTTTCGACTGACTGCTTTGTTTTGTCATATTTGGTTTTATTCTCTTCCAAAAAAAAGTAATAAGAACTGTGGGTGTAATAAAACCCAAAATGTGTAAATGTTATTGTAAAAAAGAGATGAAAAGAAAGTGCTTTAAAGGATACAACTGCAAGTGTGTTTATGTGTGTAAGATAGATGACCATATTACTAAGTTTTTGTTAGATCATTAAACACAACTGTTTGCAGTCTCACTGTTTGAATGTCCACTTTGTATGCTTTAATTTTGTAACTTGAACAACTATTTCTAAGATGACAGTATGTAATCTATTAACTAGTGATTTCTTACTGTTTATTTTTGAAATTCTGTATTACTTGTACCCTTTTACTGTTTTGTTTTGTTTTGTTTCTTTTCTTTAAATAAGATAAAAAACACTCATATCATGATAGCTGAGCATTTTACCTCAATGAAAAATTGAAAATTCTCTATAAAGACAAAGAGGAACATAAAATTGACTATTGCATCTCAGGGGAAAGAATTAATTTTTTGGACAAGTAGCATAAAGACAAGCTCCTCATATAACAAGTAGAAAGATTTCATGTTGCTGGAAGACTGTATTGTGGGCTCTGACATGAAAATAAAATAAGAAATTGATCCTTGCTATCTAGAACAAGCAACTCCAAAGCACTCAGAATTACAAACCAGTAACATCAAAAAAAAAAAAAAAACCCTCTTAACCGACTTCAGAAGAAATTTCAACAATTCAACCTACAAAAGATAGTGTAAAAATGTCTATTCTCAGAAAAGTGTATCCACAAGAATAAGATACTGTGCTAAAGGAACAAACAAAATGTTAGAGCGGAAGGAAGTAAACGTATGATTGTAAGGACAAAGGAACTATCAGTTCTGATTTACTGAGATCATAATTTAGGACTAGAGAGACAAATAGAAGATATCAAAAAAATGAGATTAATAAAAAGTTTAATAATCCAATTAGGAAGAGTTTCAGAGTTTTCTACTGCTGTCGGCAGGGGTCATCACGCTCCTTACATGTGAAGATCATTCGAAAGTCTACTCTGCTGGCCCTAGGTTGTTGGATTCTGAGGACCAACAGGATGATGGCCTAACTAGGTTGAAACAATTTAATGAATCTGTGTCCTGGAACTGTAACCAATGAATTGAAGAATGGAACTAGTCCATGGAATGATCATAGGTGTAGATGTCTGCATGAATTCATGTCTTAAAGATACAAAAATCATCCTTGGAGTACAGAGATCCTGTATATCTGTAAGTTCATTTAAAATTAAATTTGCTCAATGTATTTTTCTAGTTACTTTTCTACATCTAGAAATATTGAGTACTTAAGGAAATAGCATTTGATATTTTATTCTACCAAACAGATTGTTTCTGGATACTTAGGAATGTTGGGCTTAAGGTGAAATTTAAGAAGTGGGAAGCTGTTGTAAGAGCCTGATGCTGAGGCAGGGGCAGAGGACTTCACTGTGGCAGAGGAAGGTGGAGGGAGGACCTACGTAATGATGTTTTTCAAGATTACTATTTCTAAGTGATATGCTATTTGGGATATTTTGAGGCTCAGAAGTATAAACCATTGAAGAGCTAAAACTACACACAGAGGTAGACAAGCTTAGGGTGAGGAATATCTGCTTCATATTCTATATTCTTCCTTTACATAATGCTCTATGTTTTAAAATTGGCTTGTCACATTCATATGGAAATACAGTATGTCATTGAAACATGTTTCTTTTTACAGCAACATCAAAAGTTATCTCTTTGTTGTGCCTTTTTGTCTGTCCTTAGGGAAAAACCTGAGCTGAGAAGATTTGAGAATTCTATTTGCTGGAAGATTATATTCCTTGAACTTTAATTGCCAATAAAGGCAGTGATTATATTAATCACTTCTCATGTCTCAGGTTAATTTAGTTGAATTAACAGGAACATCCCTGCCAAAAGAATAATACTAAATTTTTTATGTGCAAAATTAGGACCAGATCACCTTACATGTAGGATTCCAAGATCTGGATGAGCCATGACATCTTTGTCTTCCCATTTCAACTCTTATTCTTCTTCCTTGCAGGTGATGTAGGCTATGTCTTATGGCCACTAGAAATAGGACAGAAGTGATGGAATTTGTCTTACTGGGTTTGTCCAGCTGGCCAGAGATGCAGCCAGTTATTTTTGGAATTGTCCTTGCCATGTACCTGGTTGCACTTACAGGCAATGTCCTACTAGTAATTGTTGCCCACTCAGACTCCAAACTTCAGACTCCCATGTATTTCCTTCTCAGCCAGCTTTCTTTCATTGACATATTTCTGACAACCATCACTGTGCCGCAGATGCTGGTGCACACACTGTCTGTGAACCGAACCATTTCCTACAACCGACGCATGATCCAGCTGTTTTTCTTTATGGCTGTGGGCAGCATGGAAGGCCACTTGCTGGCTACCATGGCATATGATCGCTATGTTGCCATCTGTGACCCCCTAAAGTATTCTGCCACTGTCACCAATAGACTTTGTCTGCGTATAACGTTGACTTCCTGGGTGGTCGTCAGCCTTAACAGCCTTCTTTACAGTGTGTTGGTTAGTCGCTTAACCTTCTGTGGCAACTTGGTCACCCACTTTTTCTGTGATATTACTCTTCTGCTGCAGCTGTCTTGTATTCGACCAGTGGTCAATGAAATGCTAATATTCACTGAGGGTGTAGCTGTGGTGGTCAGTCCCTTCTTCTTCATTTTGGCTTCCTATGTCCGCATTGGTATTGCTATAACCCGCATGCACTCATTTGCTGCCCTGCACAAAGCTCTGTCCACCTGCAGCTCCCATATTCTAGTTGTGGTTCTTCTGTATGGCTCTGTGATTCGCATGTACCTCCGGCCATCCTCAAGCTACAACTTGGACCAGGATCGCCAGGTTGCCATCTTTTACACAGTAGTCACCCCCATGCTGAATCCACTAATCTATAGCCTCAGGAACCAGGAAGTTAAAGGAGCTCTCAAAAGACTTTTCAGGAAGCCTTGCATCTCAGGGAACTTCCAGTGTAGCTCGCAAGCAAACAAGGAATGGCAGCACATCTCCTGAGACCAATGCCTCAGATAGATGTGCTCTATTCTTAATGACTGGGACTAATCACATTCCAGGGTTGACTCATCAATTGATTGGATTTGTGAAGAAGTGAATCTATGAGCAAATAGTTCTGACCTCTGTTGACTGAGCTAGAATTTCATGACACTAAGAAAAAAAAATTAAGATTGCAAAACTTTAGTATTTCTTCTTTTAGGTATATATGTAATATGTAACAATTTTTGCTAGGCAAAAAGAAAACAAATCAGTAAGGCTTGCAAAATTTTGATCATTCTAGTGGCAGTGTGTCTTAGTTACTTTTTCATTCCTGGGACACGTACACCAGCATCTACAATTTAAAAGAGCAGAGATTCATTCTGGCTCCTAGTTTAATCCACAGGCGGTTGGCTTCTAGGCAGAAATGGCATGGTAGAAGGGTCTCAACAGAGGAGAGCTGCTCACATCATGGAAATGAGGAAGAAGAGAGGAGCTAGGGAGAGATATATACCCTTCCAGGTCATGTCCCTCAGTGACCCACCTCTCCTAACCAGGCCTCACCTGCCAACAGCATGCTTAGCTTCTGAACTTACCGGTGGCTGAATCCACCATAGAGTACACCATCGCCATGATCCAAGCATCTTCTAAAAGCCCCATCCCTGAACACATGAGACTTTGGGGGAACAGTCTAGATCTAAACCATCACACTATGTGTCCTGTACTGCCTTTCAGAGAGAAGCCAAAGTGAGTTATGATACTATTATACAGAAAAGTGAGTTTAGAATAAGTGGTAGAAGAGTTTAACTCTCCCTTGAAATCATAACATTTAATAGTTTCTCATTTGAAAAATCTCTCATGTCACATCAACAATAATTAGTTCAAAGCTTACAATAATTAAATTATTCTATCTCTACTTTCTTGGCAAAAGATTAGTTCTAACACCAGGACTAGGTTATCAGATTTGTGTTCTGGTAGGAGTAAAAGTGTTAGGCACACATGTTCAAATATGTTTTAGATACATTTTACAGGAGAAAAATATTTAACAATATTTTTATATTGTGAAACTAAGGTAAATAATTACATCATTAATCTATACATGGAAGGCTCTGAAGGGTACAGAACATGCAGATTTGACTGGGGATAAAATCGATACTGTTTGGTCATGTTAATTTTGTTTTGTGTACCAAATCTCCAAGTAGAGATGTTCTGAAGACAATTGGACATATAATTTTTGAGGTCCATGGAGAGATTCTGTCTAGAGATAGAAATATCAGAGGCAACAAAATGTAGATGGTATAAGAGGCAATGGCTCTGGATAAAAATCACCTAATAAAGACTATAGAAAAGAACTATAGAATGATTGCTGCCACGGTGGGCCTACCACGTTAAAGGTTTTGGAGAGGAGAAAGCAAAAAATAACTGAAAAGTGGCCATTAGTGGCCGTGGGTAGGAAGGAAGCAGATAAGTTTTGTATGTCAAAATCTTAACATTTGGAATGGAGGAGTGATCATTCTCTCAAATATAATGGAGAGGTTATTAATTAGAACAGAAAAGACAAGATGTAGATTATCGGAAACTTTAATAAAATTTCAATTAGAGTCATTTTATGATAAAAATGTAAGAAAAGAAAAAGAGTTGTGACTTTGGGCACCTTTAAAGTAAGTTTTTTCCTGAGGAGGTAGATGAAAAGTTCTGGATAGCTGGAGGAGATATAAAGTTAGAGGAGAGCTCCATGTAATGAGTAGGGACATTAAACATATTTGCTGATAGAATTTTTCCAGAAACATTAAGGATTCAAGCAAAAAGGGAATTAATTGTAAGAACCAAGTCCTCGAACGGTTATATGCGTCAACTGAGGAGATTATTTTATCCAAGAGTACTTCTTCCCCTGTAACAACAGGAAGTACGTGGGTTTGGATGGAGGTGGCCGTGTAGATTTAGTAGTGGGCGTGTGGATTTAGTAGTGGGAAGGTGACATCTCCTTGAGGAGATTCCAGATAAAACTAGTGGGAGTTGGTTGTTTTAGAGAATTGTAGAAAAAGTGTCTGTGAAACAAGCATGCTGGAGTTTGGAAAGTAAAGTATGCCAATAGTAAGTGCCCATTTGTGTATTTTGTTTAAAAATCTAAAATTAGTCAGGTCCATGTGTGTTTATTTTCCAATAAATGTGAGGTAGTAATACACAGATATAAGTTTAAAAAATGCTGGATTTACTTAGGACTAGGGTTTTGCCAAACATAACAAAATGGGAACATGAAATAAAGGTCTTTGCAAGGATGGAATTATGAAGAAAAAAAAGGGGAATTATGGTCCTAAAGTATAACATTTATTGTTGTTACAATGGGAAAGAAGAGTACAAATTAGGTGATACAAATTATAAAACAATTTGAAGGAATAGCTCTGCATGGTGTCAGAAAATTGTGGGAAATTGAGAACTAAGTTAAATAAAGTGAAGTAATAGAAGTTCATAGAAATTGGTGTGTTTAAAACCGAGATTTCATACATGGTGCAGTTATTGGTAATGGTGGTTGACCTGGGGGGTCAAAGTAAGAGGTCACAGAAGACACTGAGTCAGAAACAATCTGCGATGTGTGTTATGTGGGCCTTTTATATTGACATTGATGTTTTCAAAAGTGGTAAGCAGCGGTGAACCAAAATAGAGAATCAGAGGCCGAATTCATTGATAAATGAAGGGCAACACTAGAAAACTGACAAGAACAGAAAATCTATTTCAAGGAACTTTAAAGAAAATTCAAAGACAAGAGGAGCAAGGTCTTATGTTGGAACTGGAACTAATATAGGTCCTTCCTCCATCACTCTGAAGTAACTCTGTTTCATGGTATTGCTTCCCTTCATAAAACTGAGTCACTTTTCTTTCTTTCTGCAGGCCAGTCTTCTCTCTTCCCTTCTGTGCTTTGCTCCACTGGACCATGTTCAATGTGGTCTAATCAAATTTGTCTAGGGGAACAAGAATGCGTAATGTAAAACTGGCTCCTTAGACCAGACTCATTGTGTAATGTGTGACTTTGTTGATACTCCTGAAAGTTACCCTCTCTCTGTCTCTCCCTCCTTTCTTTCTTTCTGCTCTTCTTCCTCCACCTCCTCATAGTCTCCTTGTCCTTTTGTTTCTCCTTCTTTGTCTCCCCTTCCCTCTCCCCATCCCCTCTACTTCCTCCCTTCCTTTTTCTTCTGTCTCTGTCTGTGCGTCTGTGTCTCTATCTCTCTCCCTATCACTTCTCTTCTTTCTCCTTAAACAACAGAAATTTTTTTTCATATAGCTCAGAATGCGAGGAAGTCCAAGGCCAAGATACCAATCTTACAAATAATCTGTAGAACAAAATTTTATAAATACTAGGGAAAATCAAGGCATATTTAAAACCATATGACAGTGAAAATACAGCTATCCAAATTGGATTGATGCAGCTAAAATAGTTCTCTAGCTCAGCTCCTCAGTTCTCTGGCTGCTCTCAGCTCTGAAAACAGGGGATAAGAGAAGGATAAGATAAACAGAGCTTGCTGTTGGCCGGCCCTTCTTTCTAAGTTATCTTTCACCTTTGAAACACATAACCCAAGTTGATTCTTTTGGTGGTTTTAGAGGTGCAAGTGGATGAAACTGGAAAATGTAAGTAAAATATCACATGGTTTCTCTTATCTGAGAGACCTGAAATATAAATAAAAGTGCAAAATAAAAGATAGATAAAAGAAAACAGGAGGATAGAACTTTTGCAAAAGGAAAGGAGACAAAGAAAGGAAGGGGGGGGAAGAGATGAAAAACAATTAAGATGCATTACGTATATGTATCAATACCCCACAATGAATTGTAATTATTATGTAAGGCAAACATGTACTAGTAAAACCTGCAATTAAAAAAGATCTCAACGTAAGGCTTGTACTATTGACATCAGTGTTTCGGGATTTCTCCAGTTTCCTTGTTCTCTTCCCTGCATCTTTAAGTATCCTCCCACCAGTGCCCATCTAGTCCTGGAATAACCATTTTCCATGGCTGAGAAAGTTGGAATGGTGTCTAACATTAGGAAAGACAACAGGCATCACACAATCAGGAACCTGAAAAAGAACTGTATATAAAGACCTTGCAAAGACTATTCACAGAAAGAGTAAATTTAAAACAGAAGACAATCAAGTGAAAAAAAGTTAATTGAATCTATTGATGTGATACGTTTTTGGGTGTCAAATTAGAAAATATTTTTAGAATGATATAATGTAGTGCTGATGAGACTCAAATGAGTCAGATACTTTCATATACAGTTGCCAGTAGCTTAAGCATGCTCACACTTTTTGTTTATTAATTCTAAGCTGAGAAATCGTCAAAAATTAATATCCTTATATATTATTCCAGAAGTAATATGGCATGTGAAAAATAACTAAAAACTTCAAATTTAAGGGAATGGCATACTAGACAGGGACATACCTGTTGTTTGATCATTTTTTTTTTCATGCTTAAATCTTATAATCTGAACAACTACTTTGAAGATAACAATATACAATATATTAATCATCATTAATCTCCTAATATTGGGTTTTTGAAATTCTATATCATTTTTATTCTTTTTGGTTGTTTAGTTTTTTTCTTTTTTTTTTTTATTTAAAGGGAAAAAACCAAAACAGTATAAGGGTACAAGTAATACAGAATTACAAAAAAATGGTAAGAAATTACTAGTTAATAGATTATATATTGTTATCTTAAAAATAATTGTTCAATTTACAGGATTAAAGCATACAAAGTGGACATTCAAACAGTGAGACTGCAAACAGTTCTGTTCAGTGACCCAACAAAAACTCAGCAATATGGTCATCTGTCTTTTTTTTTATTTTTCTTTTAATTTTATTTTGAAAGTATACAACAAAACAAGACAGAATAAAGCCAACTAAGATCGTATAGTGAAATTGGTACAGAACTTCACAGCAGGTTACCGGGATAACAGTAATAGGTATCACAGTATATTCTGTTATCTTTATAATAGTTGTTCTTTCAATCACGTATATCAAAATGAGATGAAATATAGAACACTATAGAACTTACTAAAACAGAATATTGAATAGAGCAGTACCATTAATCAGAAAAGAGCAAAACAGTAATAAAAATATTTGCCTTCAAAGAGATGGTAGAAGGAAGTCCCCCTTATTTGCTATGTCAATCTCCCAGGAGACACTCAGATTTCTGGTTCCCATTTGCTAATGGGTGGCGGGGGGGGGGTGGGATATTTGGCTCTAGGCTGGGCATCAGCATCAGTAGGTTCACTATTGCTTAGCAAGGAGGCAGGCTGGTTGTTTGGTTTCACAGCATCCTAAGTTCCAACATGGTATGGATCTCAGGAGCTGCTGCTGGTTCTCCCCGTGGAAGGGCTGCAGTTTGCCAGACCAGCACCGCTTACCAGGGAGGGGAGGTGCTTGCTTGGCTTCCCAGCATCCTAAGTTCCAACATGAAGTGGATTTCAGGAGCTGCTGCTGGTTCTCGCCCTGGAAGGGCTGCAGTCTGCCACACTGCCACCGCTTGCCAGAGAGGGGAGGTGCTTGCTTGGCTTCCCAGTGTCCTAAGTTCCAACGTGGAACTGCTGCTGCTGATTCTCCCCTTGGAAGGGCTGTAGTCTGCCAGACCACCACTGCTTACCAGGGAGGGGAGGTGCTTGCTTAGCCTGCCAGTTTCCTAAGTTCCAACCTGGGGTGGATCTCAGGAGCTGCTGCTGGTTCTCCCTCTGAAAGGGCCAGAGTTTGCCAGACCAGCATCACTTACCAGGGAGAGGAGGTGCTTGCTTGGCTTCCCAGTGTCCTAACTTCCAACATGGCGTGGATCTCAGGAGCTGCTGCTGGTTCTCCCCCTGGAAGGGCTGCAGTCTGCCAGACCACCCTAGCTTACCAGGGAGGGAAGGTACTCGCTTCTATGGTCATCTATTTTAACACACCTAAACACACTTGCAGTTGTATCCTTTAGAGCACTTTTTTCCCCTCTCTTTTTTACAACGAAATTTGCACATTTTGAGTTTTGTTACTCCCATAGTTCTTATTACTTTTTTTGAAAGAGAATGAAATGGCCGCGCCTGGCCATAGGTCTGCAGAGGAGGAACTGGGCAGATCTGGGGTGCCCTCACCGGCCTCTCTGCGTGTCTGGAGGACTCTGGATATCTCCACCCAGACTGCTGGAGTTCCCCCAGGCTTCCAGGTGCAGTGAAGGGGGAAGGTGGGTTTGAGGCTTCCACATCAGCCTCCCCATTCCGGCTTCACTTGGAGAACTGCTGAGCTCCCGATAGGTGGGCTGGCCCACACTACCAGCCTAGCCCAGCCTGTTTAGCTGCCACGCCTGGCCATTGGTCTGCAGAGGAGGAGCTGGGCAGATTTGGGGTGCCTGCATCAGCCTCTCCATGTGTCTGGAGGACTGTGGATATCTCTGCAACCAGGGAGGGTCCACAGGTTCCTGAAGCACTGCGGCCTGTGGTGAGTACCCTAACCCGGCTGCTATTGAAGAACTGTGGAGCTTCCAAGGGGCAGGTGGGCGCACAGTATCCCTGAGGCCCAGCTTGTCTGGAACTGTGGAGTTCTGAGCAGGCAGAGGAGGGCCACTGGTTCTGTAGGCCCAATGGCTTGGGGTAGCACGGTGCCAGAGTCTGAGTAGCTCCAAACATAGAAGGGGATTTTCAACAGATCCTGAGGAAGCTTTCAAATAACACTTGAAACACAGAAATATAGGAAAATGACAAAACAAAAGACCAAATTACAACCTCAAACCTCCAGCCCATCTCAAGAAACCCTAGGAGGGATGTATATAGAAGAAAATATATCCCATCCACCTCATATATCGGACACAATAGCCACTGAAATTGACAAGCAACTCCAGGAAGCTTTAAAGAAATTAAAACTCGAAATAATCTCCCAGATAAAAGAAGAAATGATAAAAGAAAGGAAAGAGATTCTAAATATATCTAAAGAAAACACAGATAAAAAATTGGAGGAACTAAACAAAAAGATAGAATCCCTAGACGAGCAATATAAGAAACAAACAGAATACATAATGCAGATGCACAGAGATATACAGGAAATAAAGAACTCCACTGAAAGTTGTAAAAACCGCCTTAATGAAAGTGAAGATAGAATTTCAGACCTTGAAGACAGGATTGCAGCTAGTGAACAGGAAAGGAAAGATCTTTTGAAAATAACAAGGAATCAGGAAACAACAATTCAACAACTGCAAGACGATGCAAAGAAGAATAACATAAGAATGATAGGGATTAATGAAAGAGAGGGAGACAACATGAAGGATGTCAGGAGGATATTTAGAGAAGTAATAGCTGAAAATTTCCCAAGCATGAGATCATAAACTGACATCAGGATCAGTGAAGCATATAGAACTCCAAAGAGTCATAACGAAAATAAAACTACACCCAGACATATAATAACCTCCATCCCAGAAATCCAACACAAGAATAGATTATTAAAAGCTGTCAGAGAGAAAAGACAGATCACTTATAAAGGAAAACCTATCAGAATCACAGCAGACTTCTCAGCAAACTGATAAAGTCAAGAAGAGCTTGGAGTGAAGTATTCCAGGTCCTAAAGCAAAATGATTTCCAACCAAGACTGATATATCCTGCAAAACTATCATTCAAAATAGATGGTGAAATACAATACTTCCATGACAAAGAACAGCTGAAGAACTTCATGAACACCAAACCAACCCTGCAAAAAATATTGAAAGACAGTTTAGATACACAAAGGAAAAAACCACTAAGCAAAGCAAATAATTAAACAGAACAGAAAGATAAAGATGCAACAGCAGAGAGATAACATTCCTACAATTAACCAGCATTTAACAGTAATAACCATTAATGTAAATGGTCTCAATGCACCAATCAAAAGAAACAGACTAGCAGAATGGATCAAGAAACAAAATCCAACCATATGCTGTTTACAGGAAACCCATCTAACCCAGAAGGATACTCACAGACTGAAAGTCAAAGGATGGAAAACAATTCTTCATGTAGCAGGAATCCAAAAAAAGGCAGGAGTAGCCATTCTGTTTGCAGACAACGTGAACTTTAAACCAACAATGACCATAAAGGACAAAGAAGGTCACTACATACTCGTAAGGGGAAAACTCCAAGAGGAAGAGATAACTATCTTAAATATATACGCACCAAACTCCAGAGCACCCAGTTATATAAAACAATTATTAACAGAAATGAAAACTCAAATTATCAGTAACACAATTGTAACAGGAGACCTTAATACACCACTTACACCAAGGGACAGATCAACCAGAAAGAAAATGAGCAAAGAAATAACAGAACTGAATCACACCTGTGAACAAATGGGTTTGATAGACATATACAGAATGTTCCACCCAACAACATCAGAATACACATTCTTCTCAGCAGTACATGGATCGTTTTCTAAAATAGACCATATATTAGCTCACAGAACATATTTAAGCAAATGCAAAAGAGTTGAAATCATTCCTTGCATATTATCGGATCATAGCGCTCTGAAATTAGAAATTAATGATAAAAGATACTGCAAAAATTCCACAAACACATGGAAACTAAATAACACACTCTTGAGTAATCAGTGGGTCACAGAGGAAATTAAAGAAGAAATTAAACAATACCTAAAAGAAAATGAAAATGCAGATACAACTTACCGGAATCTGTGGGATGCAATGAAAGCCGTTCTGAGAGGAAAATGTATTGCACTGAGTTCCCACATCAGGAAAACAGAACGAATACAAATAAATAACTTGATGCTACACCTCAAACAGCTAGAAAAAGAAGAGCAAGTCAAGCCCAAAGCCAAAAGAAGAGAGGAAATTATAAAAAACAGAGCAGAAATCAATGCAATAGAGACTAAGAAAACAATCCAAAGAATCAACGAATCAAAGAGTTGGTTCTTTGAAAGAATAAATAAAATTGATAAGCCCCTAGCCAACCTTATTAAAAAAAAGGGAAGAAAAAGCTCAAATTCATGCAATAAGAAATGAAAAAGGAGAAATCACTACAGACCCAATAGAAATACAGAGGATCATCGACACCTATTTCGAAAACCTCTACTCTCAAAAGTTTGATAACACAGAAGAAATAGACAGATTCTTAGAAGCATATAAAGTACCAAAGCTAGATCAAGAGGATGTAAAACTGTTGAATAACCCAATCTCTGCTAACGAACTTGAAAATGTAATTAAGTCCTTACCTACCAAGAAGAGCCCAGGCCCAGATGGATTCACTGCAGAATTCTACAAGAAATATAAAGAAGACCTAATGCCGACACTCCTCAAACTATTCAATGAAATTGAAAGGGAAGCAATCCTTCCTAAGTCATTCCTGAAAGCACATATTACTCTAGTACCAAAACCTGAGAAAGACCCAACTATAAAAGAGAACTATAGACCCATCTCCCTAATGAACACAGATGCAAAAATCCTCAATAAAATATTGGCAAATAGGATCCAGCAAATCATCAAGAAGATTATACACCATGACCAAGTGGGATTCATCCCAGGAATGCAAGGATGGTTCAACATACGCAAATCAATAAATGTAATCCACCATATCAATAAAGCCAAAAATAAGAATCACATGATCATTTCTATAGATGTAGAAAAATCCTTCGATAAGGTCCAACACTTATTCATGATAAGAACTTTACAGAAAATTGGAATAAATGGTCTTTACCTCAATATAATAAAGGCCATTTATGACAAACCAACATCCAGCATCATACTAAATGGCCAAAAATTGAAAGCCTTTACTTTAAAATCAGGCACAAGACAAGGATGTCCTTTATCACCACTCCTATTTAATATGGTACTGGAAGTACTAGCCAGAGCAATTAGGCAAGAAAGAGAAATAAAAGGGGTAAAGATAGGAAAAGAAGAAGTTAAATTATCATTGTTTGCAGATGACATGATACTCTACATAGAAGACCCCCTAAACTCCATTGAAATATTTTTAGATACAATAAATAAATTCAGTAATGTGGCTGGATACAAAATCAATACTCAGAAATCAATAGCATTCCTATACATGAACAACAAAATTACAGAGAGGGAAATAAGAGAAACTGGACTATTCACATTAGCAAGCAAAAAAATGAAATATTTAGGAATTACTTTTACGAAAGAAGTGAAAGACTTATACAGTGAAAATTATAATACACTGAAAAAGGAAATTGAAGATGATCTCAGAAAATGGAAAGACATCCCTTGCTAATGGATAGGAAGAATAAACATTGTGAAAATGGCCATTCTCCCAAAACTCTTATACAGATTCAATGCAATCCCAATAGAAATCCCATCAACATACCTTATAGATCTAGAGAAATCACTCCTAAATTTCATCTGGAACCAGAAGAGACCTAGAATCGCAAAGGCAATTCTAAGCAGCAAAGACAAAGCAGGAGGCATCACAATCCATGACTTAAAGTTATACTACAAAGCAACAGTAGTAAAATCAACATGGTATTGGAATCAAAACAGAGCCAAAGATCAGTGGAATAGATTAGAAGATACAACCACAACTACGAACACACTCAACCACCTTATCTTTGATAAAGGAGCCAAGCAGGTTCACTGGAAGAACGACAGTCTCTTTAATAAATGGTGCTGGAAAAACTGGCTCTCCATTTGCCGAAAACTAAAGCTAGACCCATGTCTATCACCATGTACTAAATTAAAATCTAAATGGGTCAAAGATCTGAATATTAAAACAGAAACACTAAATCTATTGGAAGACAAATTAGGTAGAAACCTTGGAGACATAGGAGTAGGTAAAGAATTCATGAACAGGACTCAAACCGCACGGGAAATACTTCCCAGAATCAATAACTGGGACCACTTCTTATTAAAAAGTTTCTGCATGTCAAAAGAAATCTCCAGCATAGTGAAAAGAAAACCCACAAACTGGGAAAAGATTTTAGTGAACTCTCTCTCAGACAAGGGCCTCTTGTCTAAAACATACAAAGAATTACAGAAACTCTGACCTCCAAAATTCAAAGATCCAATCCAAAAATGGGCATCTGAGATGAATACGCAATTCTCAGATGAAGAAATGTAAATGGCAAATAAATACATGAAAAAATGCTCATCATCATTGGTCATTAGAGAAATGCAAATTAAAACCACACTGAGATACCATCTCACTCCTGAAAGAATGGCCAGGATCAAGAAAACCGACAACAAATGCTGGAGAGACTGTGGGGAAAAAGGAACTCTCCTGCACTGCTGGTGGGAGTGTAGACTGGTACAGCCTTTGTGGAGATCTGTCTGGAGATTTCTCAAAAAGTTGGGATTGGAAATCCCATTTATTCCAGCTATTCCACTTCTAGGCATATTCCCAGAAGAACTGAAAGCATCATACCACAGTGATATATATGCACCTATGTTTATAGCAGCACAATTTGTAATCGCCAGATCTTGGAAACAACCCAAGTGTCCATCAACTGAGGAATGGATAAAAAAGTTGTGGTATTTCTATACAATGGAGCATTAGTCAGCTATAAAGAAGGATCAAATTGAGATATTTATCAATAAATGGGCGCAGCTTGAGACCATACTCATAAGTGAAATAAATCAATCTCGCATGTGTGAATACCGAATAGTTTCCCTAATGTAAGTAATGATTCAAATATATAAAAATATGTGGTAATCATGATTCCCCATTAGTTGGCCTTGAAGCCTTATAAAGTTTTCACTCATTAATTAGAAAGGCTTTATTCTGGGCTTCTTGATATGAAAATATTTGAAGCTAGAGTATATGAAGTTTTATCCAAGTATTTCAAGGAAAAAGACACTATGGTAACTACTATTAAGTCGGGTTATATGGTGGTGAAGTACTAGTTTGTTGAAACAGTCATGCTGTGACCTCTATTGTTATATTGCTGTGTCCTGTTTTATCTCAATCTCCCCCTTATTGTTTTAAAAAAATTATTTAGTCATTTCTTATGTTTGTCTTAATTAAAGAAAAAATTCAAAAAATTAGGATATATAAATAGTAACTCTTTTTGCTTTCCTATTAACTTGTTTTGAAGTCCTGTAGTACTCCCACGATCTTGTTTTGTCTGATTAGACTCTGTTCCATTCCATATGATAGTATCAAGTTTGAAGACATAGGCAACTACTTTGAAGACAATAAGATTCACTAAGATACCCATTCTGGTTTGACTATTGTCTTCTTTGGAAGTCCTGTAATGTTTACAATGCCTAAGTTTTATTGGTCTTGGTCTCTACTGCTTTGTCCAACTTTATAATATCTAATGAGATAGACAATTCTTTTTAAGGAAACAAGGGACAACGTTGATAACCATTGTTGATAAACTTGTACTCTGTTCTACACCATGTGCTATGTCTATCCTTGGTATTGACTGACAGCTTTGTTTTGCCATATTTTACTGTATTCTTTCCCCCCCCAAAAGTAATAAGCACTTAGGAGTAATAAAATCCAAAATGTGTAAATTTTGTTGTAAAAAAGAGAGGGGGAAAAAAAAAAGAAAAAGAGCTCTAATGGATATAACAGCAAGTGTGTTTAGGGGTGTTAATTAGCTGACTATATCAATGTTTTTGGATCATTGAACACAGCTGTTTGCAGTCTCCCTGTTTGAATGTCCACCTTGTATTCTTTGATACTGTGATTTGAGGAACTATTTTCAAGATGATAATATGTAATCTACTAACAGGTGATTTCTTACTGTTATGTTTTTTTTGTTTTGTTTTTCTTTTTTCTTTTTGTAGTTCTGTATTACGTGTACCCTTACACCGCTTTGGTTTGTTTTGTGTTTTTCTCTTTTTCCTCTTAAATAAAAAAAAAAGAAAGAGAATGAAACAAAATATGACAAAAGAAAGCAGTCAGGCAAAACAAAGGATAGACATAGCACATCATGTAAAAACAGAGTACAAGGTTATCAACAGTGGTTACCATAATGCCTCTTGCTTCCTTAAAAAGAATTGCCTATATAATTAGGTATAATAAAATTGAACAAAACAGTACAGAACAAGACCAATAAAACATAAACATTGTAAACAGTACAGGACTTCAAAAGAAGATAATAGTCAGACCAGAATGGGCATCATAGTGAATCTTAATAACTCCAAAGTTGTTGCCTATACCATCAAACTAGATACTATCAAACAGAATGGAACAGAGTAAAATCAGTCAAAACAAGATAGTGGGAATAATACATGGCTTCAATTCTAGCTAATAGGAAATCAAAAAGTTACTATAATATATCCTGCTAATTTTTTAGATTTTTTCCCCTTAATTAAAAAATAATAAAAAAATAAATTTTTTATGAATAAGGGGGAGATTGAGATAAAAGAGGACATAACAACACAACAATACAGGTCAAAGCATGACAATTTCAGAAACCTAGTGCTTCACCAAAAGATAACCCGACTTAATAGTAGTTTCCATAGTGTCTCTTTACGTGAAATATTTGAAATAACTTTGTATACTATAGCATTAAACATATCAAGACAGTCTGAAACCATTCAAGTGGATGAAAGTATTACAGGGTATTTAGAACCAGCTAATAGAAAATGGACAATGTTTTCTATATTATCTCTTTGCGTATAAAAATTTTTGTTTATACAATTACATATAATAATATACAACATGAAAAAACCAATAGACATAAGAGCAACAGTTTGGTGGGACTTCAAAACAAGATGGTATTAAATCAGCACTAGCTATTATGATGTCTTGCTTTCTTTAAAATAGCTGTTCATTTCATAACAGGCAATAATATCAAACAGCCCAGAATAAAGCCATTCCAATTAATGAGTGAAAACTTTATAAGGCTTCAAAGCCACATAATGGGGAATCATGATTACCACATACTTTTGTATATTTGAATCATTTCTTACAATAGGGAAACTATTGGGTATTCATACATGTGAATTTGATTTATTTCACTTCTGAATGTGGTCTCAAGCTGCGTCCATTTATTTATAAATATCTCAATGTGATCCTTCTTTATAGCTGAGTAGTACTCCATTGTATAAAAATACCACAACTTTTTTATCCATTCCTCAGTTGATGGACACTTGGGTTGTTTACAAGATCTGGCAATTACACATTGTGCTGCTATAAACATAGGTGCACATATATCACTGTGGTATGATGCTTTCAGTTATTCTGGGAATATGCCTAGAAGTGGGATAGCAGGAAAAAATGGATCTTCAAATCCCAGCTTTTTGAGAAATCTCTAAACTGACTTCCACAATGTTTACACCCGTCTACATTCCCACTAACAGTACAGGAGAGTTCCTTTTTCCCCACAGCCTCTCCAGCATTTGTTGTTGATAGTTTTCTTGATCCTGGCCATTCTTTCAGGAGTGAGATGGAATCTCAGGGTGGTTTTAATTTGCATTTCTATAATGACTAATGATGAAGAACATTTTTTCATGTATTTATTTGCCATTTGTATTTCTTCATCTGAGAATTGTGTATTCATTTCAGACCCCCATTTTTGGATTTGATCTTTGAATTTTGGGGGTCTGATTTTTTTAATTCTTCATATGTTTTAGACAGCAGCCCTTTGTCTGAGGGGCGGTTCACTAAGATTTTTTCCCAGTTTGTGGGTTTTCTTTTCACTATGCTGGAGATTTCTTTTGACATGCAGAAACTTTTTAATAAGAGATGGTCCCAGTTAATGATTCTGGGAAGTGTTTCCCGTACAGTTTGAGTCCTGTTCATGAATTCTCTGCCTACTCCTACGTCTTCAAGGTTTCTACCCAATTTGTCTTCCAATAGATTTAGTGTTTCTGTTTTAATATTCAGATCATGGATCCATTTCTATTTTAATTTAGTACATGGTGATTGGCATGGGTCTAGTTTTAGTTTTTGGCAAATGGAGAGCCAGTTTTTCCAATATCATTTTTTAAAGAGACTATCGTTCTTCCAGTGAACCTGTTTGGCTCCTTTATGAAAGATAAAGTGGTTGAGTGTGTTTGTAGTTGTGGTTGTATCTTCTAATCTATTCTATTGATCTTTGGCTCTGTTTTTATTCCAGTATCATGTTGACTTTACTACGGTTGCTTTGTAGTATAATGTCAAGTCAGGGATTATTATGCCTCTTCCCTTCATTGCTTAGAACTCTCTTTGCTATTCTAGGTCTCTTCTCGCTCCAGATGAATTTTAGGAGTGATTTCTCTAGATCTATGAGATATGTTGATGGTATTTTTATTGGGATTGCATTGAATCTGTATAAGACTTTTGGGAGAATGGCCATTTTCACAATATTTATTCTTCCTATCCATGAGCAGGGGATGTCTTTGCATTTTCTGAAATCCTCTTCAACTTCTTTTTTCAGTGTATTATAATTTTCCCTGTATAGATCTTGCATTTCATTCATAAGAGTAATTCCTAAATATTTCATATTTCTGGTTGTTAGTGGGATAGGTGTGGCTTCTCTTATTTATCTCTGTGATTTTGTTGTTAGTGTATAGGAATGCTATTGATTTTTGAGTATTGATTTTGTATCCAGCTACATTACTGAATTTATTTATTATATCTAAGAGTCTTTCAATGGAATTTAGGAAGTCTTCTATATAGAACATGATGTCATCTGCAAACAACGATAATTTAATTTCTTCTTTTCCCATCTTTACCCCTTTTATTTCTCTGTTTTTTTCTAATAGCTCTTGCTAGTATTTCCAGTAGTATATTAAATAGGAGTGGTGAAAAAGGACATCCTTGTCTTGTGCCTGATTTTAAAGTAAAGGCCTTCAATTTCTGGCCATTTTTGTATGATGCTAGCTGTTAGTTTGTCATAGATGGCCTTTTTTATATTGAGGTAAAAACCATCTATTCCAATTTTCTGTAAAGTTACTATCATGAATGAATGTTGGACCTTATTGAAAGCTTTTTCTGCATCTACAGAAATGATCATGTGATTCTTACTTTTGGCTTTATTGATATGGTGAATTACATTTATTGCTTTACATATGTTGAACCATCCCTGCATGCCTGGGATAAATCCCACTTGGTCATGGTTCATAATCTTCTTGATGATTTGCTGGATCCTATTTGCCAATATTTTATTGAGGATTTTTGCATCTGTGTTCATTAGGGAGATTGGTCTATAGTTCTCTTTTTTAGTTGGGTCTTTCTCAGGTTTTGGTACTAGAGTAATATTTGCTTCCAGGAATGACTTAGGAAGGATTGCTTCCCTTTCAATTTCATTGAATAGTTTGAGGAGTGTCGGCGTTAAGTCTTCTTTGTATTTCTTGTAGAATTCTGTAGTGAATCCATCTGGGCCTGTGCTCTTCTTTGTGGGTAAGGACTTAATTACATTTTCAGTTTCATTAATAAAAATTGGGTTATTCAGCAGTTTTACATCCTCTTGACCTAGCTTTGGTACTTCATATGTTTCGAGGAATCTGTCTATTTCTTCTGTGTTATCAAACCTTTGAGAGTAGAGGTTTTCAAAATAGGTGTTGATAATCTTCTGTATTTCTATAGAGTCTGTAGTGATTTCACCTTTTTCATTTCTTGTTGCATGAATTAGAGCTTTTTCTTCCCCTTTTAAAATAAGGTTGGCTAGGGGTTTATCAATTTATTTATTCTTTCAAAGAACCAACTCTTTGATTCATTGATTCTTTGAATTGTTTTCTTAGTCTCTATTGCATTGATTTCTGCTCTGATTTTCATAATTTCCTCTCTTCTTTTGGCTTTGGGCTTGACTTGCTCTTCTTTTTCTAGCTGTTTGAGGTGTAGCATCAAGTTATTTATTTGTATTCGTTCTGTTTTCCTGATGTGGGAACTCAGTGCAATAAATTTTCCTCTCAGGACGGCTTTCATTGCATCCCACAGGTTCCGGTAAGTTGTATCTGCATTTTCATTTTCTTTTAGGTATTGTTTGATTTCTTCTTTAATTTCTTCTGTGACCCACTGATTACTCAAGAGTGTGTTATTCAGTTTCCATGTGTTTGTGGGATTTTTGCAGTATCTTTTATCATTAATTTCTAATTTGAAAGCACTATGATCCGATAACATGCAAGGATTATTTCAACTCTTTTGCATTTATTTGCATATATGTTCTGTTAGGTAATATGTGGCCTATTTTAGAGAAAGACCCATGTACTGCTGAGAAGAATGTGTATTCTGATGTTGTTGGATGGAACACTGTGTATATGTCTATCAAGTCCATTTGTTCACATGTGTGATTCAGTTCTGTTATTTCTTTGCTCATTTTCTGTCTGGTTGATTGTCCCTTGGTGTCAATGGTGTGTTAAGGCCTCCTGTTATAATTGTGTTACTGCTAATTTGGTTTTTCATTTCTATTAATACTTGCTTTGTATAACTGGGTTCTCTGGAATTTGGTGCATATATATTTAAGATAGTTATCTCTTCCTCTTGAAGTTTTCCCCTAACAAGTATGTAGTGACCTTCTTTGTCTCTTCTGATCATTACTGGTTTAAAGTTCACAATGTCTGCAAACAGAATGGCTAGTCCTGCTTTTTTTGGGTTCCTGTTGCATGAAGTATTGTTTTCTGTCCTTTGACTTTCAGTCTGTGAGTATCCTTTTGGGTTAGAAGGTTTTCTTGTAAACAGCATATGGTTGCATTTTTGTTGAACCATTCTGCCAGTCTGTTTCTTTTAATTGGTGCATTGAGACCATTTACATTAATGGTTATAACTGTTACATGTTGGTTTATTGTTCACATGTTATCTTTCTGCTGTTGCATATTTATCTTTCTCTTCTGTTTAATTATCCGCTTTGCTTAGTGGTCTTTTCCTAAGTGTTTCTAAAGTGTCTTTCAATATTTTTTTCAGGGTTGGCTTGGTGATCATGAAGTTCTTCAGCTGTTCTTTCTCGTGGAAGTATCTTATTGTCTCCATTGATTTTGAAGCACAGTTTTGCAGGGTACATCAGTCTAGGTTGGAAATCATTTTCCTTCAGGATCTGGAATACTTCACTTCATGCTCTTCTTAACTTTATTATTTGTGCTGCGAAGTCTGTTGGGATTCTGATAGGTTTTCCTTTATAAGTGATCTGTCTTCTCTCTGAGAGCTCTTAATAATCTATTCTTGTGTTGGATTTCTGGGATGGTGATTATTATATGTCTGGATGTAGTTTTATTTTGGTTATGATTATTTCGAGTTCTATATGCTTCACTGAACCTGATGTCAGTTTCTGATCTCATGCTTGGGAAATTTTCAGCTATTACTTCTCTAAATATCCTCTTTGATGTCCTTTATGTCGTCCCCTTCTTTTTCATTAATCCGTATCAATCTTATGTTGTTTTTCTTTGTGTCATCTTGTAGTTGTTGAATTGTTATTTCCTGATTTTTTGTTATTTTTAAAAGATCTTTCCTTCCCTGTTCGCTAGCTGCAATCTTGTCTTCAAGGTCTGAAATTCTATCTTCACTTTCATTGAGGTGGCTTTTACAGCTTTCAGTGGAGTTTTTGATGTCCTGTATATTTCTGTGCATCTGCTTTATGTATTCTGTTTGTTTCTTATAGTGCTCATCTAGGGATTCCATCTTTTTGTTTATTTCCTCCAATTTTTAACTGCATTTTCTTTAGATACATTCAGAATCTCTTTCATTTCTTTTATCATTTTTTCTTTTACCTGAGAGATTATTTCTAGTTTGAATTCCTTTAAAGCTTTCTGGAGTTGATTGTTTATTTCAGTTGCTATTATGTCTGATATTTGAGGTGAATGGCATATATTTTCTTCTGTATACATCACACCTAAGGTTTCTTGGGATGGGTAGAAGGTTTGAGATTGTAATTTGGTCTTTCTTTTTGTTGTTTTCCTACATTTCTGTGTTTCAAGTGTTATTTGAAAGCTTTCTCAGCGTCTGTTCAAAATCCCCATCTATACCCTCATCTCCTGGGACTCTGGCACCCAGGTCCCCAGGCTGCTGGGCCTCTGGAACCGGTGGCACTGGCCTGCTTGCTTGGAACTCCACAGTCTCAAACAAGCTGGGCCCGGGGAAAGTGGGTACCCGCCTGCTTCCTTAGAACTGGACTGTTCTCCAAGCACAGCTGGAATGGGGAGGTGGATTCAGGTGCCCCAGACCTGCCTACCTGTTCCAGTGCACTGGGAAGGCTCAAGGGATCCCAAACAAACTGGGCTCTGGGGAAAGTGCACTGGGCAGTTACCCGAGGAGGCCAGGCCTCTGGAACTGGTGGTGCTCACCTGCTTGCTAAGAACTCCATAGTCCTCCAAGCACATGGGGAGGCTGATGCAGGTGCCCCAGACCTACCTACCTGTTCCAGTGCACCCAGAAGATGCGAGGGTCCAAAACAAGGTGGGCTCCGGGGAAAATGGGAGCCTGTCTGCTTGCTTAGAACTCCACAGTTCTCCAAGCCCAGCCGGAATGGAGAGGTGGATGCAGGCACCTCAGACCTGTTCCAGTCTAATTGCTTAGTTTTTAAAATAAAAAGAAAGTTTCCTACACATCACTGTACTGTATATTCGACAATACAGAAAATATGACTAAATGTATGATAGATAAAATTGTATAAGGTAATATGGTTAAATCTGTTTTTGTAGACACATTCCAGATGGTACAGAGGACAGAATAATAATACAATAAAATGATCAATTTGAGATGGTAGAAGTTAGAGTGATTTTTTCTTCCTTTTGCTTTTGAACATTTTCCAAGTTTTCTTTTACAAGTCAAATTTCGTTAAAAAATAAAGTAACATGAAATAATTAGGATTCCCAAAGACCCAAGGAAAATCTAAACATACTCTTGTACTATTCTAATCTTCAGCAAATGTCTGGAAATCTCATGTCTATATTTGTGTCTATATCACTCAAGTAATTTGAGTGATATAAAGTTTGTTTATTTCTTAAAGGGAAACCGAAAGCCAATAGTGGTATTGTGAGTAGTAGGTTTCCTTAGATTTGTGCTCAGGGCTATAAGGTAAAGATCATAGCATCCCTTTTTCTTCATGGTTAGGAATCATGGTGATCATACGGACATTTGAATATTGTTTCAGTTCTTTAGTAGCTATTTGTACTTGGACAAGTCACATTTACTAAAACTCAGTTTCGTCTTCGCAAAATGGGAGTGATAAAGAGAAGATAGGAATAACTAATCATAATAATTATTAAGGTAATAATTTTTTAATTAAAAGGAACAATAGATGTAAGAATACTAAGTTCCTTGTAAAAACAGCAAGAGCACAGTCAAGGTAAAAATTTAACAGCATTATTAATGATGTTCACAATTGAACAGTAAGAAATTCCATTTCTGCCACAGGAGTTCAAACCATAAGTTCAATTCTTTTTCCACGTCTCTAAATTCCTTTCCTTTTTTTTTTTTTTTTTTTTTTTTTGGTACCAGAGATTGAACTCATGGCCTTACACTTGCCAGGAAGGGATTTAAGCTGCTGAGCTAAACCCCTGGCCCTAAATTCCTTTCCTATTGATAGATTCTAGTAATACTTTTAAACTTGCATGAGTGTATTTTCTAACCTTAAAATCCAGGATTGTGTTTTCATTCCTTGGGTTAACAGTTTCATTACTAGAGATGTAAAGTATAATAAAAGACTACCCTGAATATATAGTTTCTTTTCTAATGTTAAATTCAGAGAATAACTTTCTGCATTATATATGCTAAGCATTTCTTTTATATTCAGAGGGGGGAAACTCAAATCGCTTTTATATCAAGACAGGAGTCACAATGGGACCTCTTGGAGTATAATGCACCCTTCTTAAATTTTGGGTCTGTTTTTTTAAATACCATGTTTTTGGTATCTCCCAAGCAACTTCTTTATTCTTTGATGTAAATTTTATTTTATTGTGGTAAGAACATTTAACATGAGACACATTCTCTTAATAAATTTTCATTGCATAATACAGTATTATTGACTATATGTGTTTGTTAAGAGAGTAGATGTCATGTTTGCTGTCTTCACCATAAAACACACAAGCAAAATACAACACAACACAAAACAAAACCCAAAACGGGGCAAAAGAAAATGGTGGAGGTAATAGATATGCTGGACAGAAGGACGATATATGCTCCAGGTAGGATCGAGCAGGACACTGTGAATTTTCATCATCCTATTCAGAACAGCATGCAATTTAAAATTTAGGAATTATTTCTGGAATTTTGCATTTAATATTCTCATGCCACAATTGAATGTGGGTAGTTGAAACTGTGGAAAGCAAAATGGTGGATGAGGGTGGATTGCTATATGCATGTGCTCTATGCTCCATCTCTTCATCCTAAAAATGCTCTTTAATGGAAAAAGAAATCTTTAAAAAGGCAACGGTGCCAAGAGGTGAAGATGGTAAAGAATAAAGGGGATTAGTCATGAAATGTCTGCCTTGGATGGAAAAAGGAGGAGGTGGGCTGAGGAGGCAGGAAATATCAAGTGAGAGGAAACAGTGGAATCTAGAAAAAAATGTTGGGTATGAGATACTTTCTGGCAAATGTGAGGCATCACTTAACTGATAATAAGTTGGCATGATTTCTTTGTTAATATCATTTTATAAGTGCCAGAGCCCTTTTCACCCTGGAAAATTTATTATCCGGGTATAGCTAGAGACTTAGGGAATAAGTTTCTCAAGTCTATGCTAATGGTGTAACTTTTGATTAAGACTTTTATTTAGATAAGACTTTTATTTCTAACACATTACACAAAATTACAATTTTAGTAGCTTTTCCACGGAGTGTCATAGCTGTTTAAATCCCATAAGAGAAACTGTCCAAACGGGCCAAATCAGCCTGCATTTGCACCTTCTACTTCGTGGCTTCATTCACATTCTCTTGATCCTCTACCTATGAGACTAAAAGACTGACATTAACAGATATCGTGGTTCATGAATGCATTTTCCATATCCTGCAGCATTAGTTTGCAGAATTAGACAAGTTCCACACATCAACTACAGAAAAGACCAAGGCGAAGAGTGCAGCCCTCTTAACAATTTGAGAAACTCATTTCCTCTATGAGTCAGCCAGAATTAGTTTCTGTTGCCTCATTTAGGACTCAGAATTATAGTTATTCTCTTTTAGTGCAGGCCCATAGAATTAGAACACCCCCAATTAAAGCCTTTTTCCTTTTTCCTTTCTATCGGTACCGGGAATCGAACTTACGACTGCCTGCTTGCAAGGCAGGCACTTATGCCGCTGAGCTAAATCCCCAGCCCCCATGCTAATGTTTTATCGTAAGTATACTTCTGTTTCATGTTATTTCACATACTATACTTTGAGTTTTAGAGACAAGACAATCTGTAGTGAGAAAATCCATGATATGTACTTAGAAATTTTGGGGGATATCCTAAAGGAAGGAGAGGCAAAACAATTTCCTTGGCATTAGAGTTATAATCCAAGACTATATTTTGGGGTTTATCCAGATATAGAACTCTATATTCTTCTCATCCATTTCCTGAAGGCCCCCTTGACATCTCCATTCCTCAAGCTATAAATGAAGGGGTTCAACATAGGAGTCACCACTGTGTACATGACTGTTACAATGCGACCAGTAGTCACTGAATAGCTGGAAAGGGGCCGGAAGTAGACCCATGTAAGGGTGCCATAGAATATGGTCACCACTGTGAGGTGGGAGCCACAGGTGGAAAAAGTTCTCCACTTGCCCTTGGATGAGGGGATCCGGAGGACTGCAGCGATAATGCAGGCATAGGAGGCAATGATGAAGGCCAGTGCTCCATTGATGACAATTGCACCTTCTGTTTGAATCATTAAGGTGTTAAGGTGAGTGCTGGTGCAAGAGAGCTTCATCAGTGGATAGAGGTCACAAAAGAAATGGGGTATCCTGTTGTTTGCACAGAAGATCAGCCGGCCCATGAGAAAGGTATGCAGTAGGGCATGAAGGTGGGAGAGGACATGGCACATAGCCACTATCTGTGCACACAGCATTCTGGTCAGGATCATAGGATAATGGAAAGGGTGGCAGATGGCGATGTACCTGTCATAGGCCATCACTGCCAAGAGGAAGTTTTCCACGGCTGCAAAGCAAATAAAGAAATAAGTCTGTGCTAAACAGCCCATGTAGGAAATGACCTTTGTAGGGGAGAAAATATTCTGCAGCATCTTGGGGACTGTGGTGGAAGTGAAGCAGATGTCTGCCAAGGCCAAGTTACCAAGGAAGATGTACATGGGGGTGTGGAGGCGAGGAGTGGAGATAATCAGTGTGATGATAGCAAAATTGCCAAAAATGTTGATTGTGTACATGAGCAAGAAAAGAAGTATGAGTGGAATCTGTTCTTCTGAGTGGGTAGAAATGCCCAAGAGAATAAAATGAGACACACTGGTCCAGCTGGTGTTGTCCATCTGTGAGTGTAAGAAGAAGAAAGGATTATTTTCATACGCTCGGAAACACGAGCAGGCTCTTTAGTTATTCTTATTGAAGTACCTCAGTATAAAATTATATTGCACTAATAAAGGGATCACATGCTTAATAATTTCCAAAAATAATAAAGTTTTTTAATTTACATTATGACTATTGTCATAATTAACATTTTTAACAGAGCATTTACCTTGAATCGGGTATTTTGATATATTATCATATTTAAATCAGACAATGACCCCATAAAGCCATTGTTATCATTGTTATTTTACAAATTAGAAAACTTAAGCGTGGAAAGCGTGGAAAGCGTGGAAAGTTTAAACTCACAGGGAGCAAAAATCTGAATTTAATCCCTTAGCTGCTGACATGATTCTTCAGACTAAAACCAGGACATCTTACTTACAGTAATACACTTACTGATGATCTATGTAACCAATAAATCTGCCTCCTGAAGGGGATGTCAGATTCACTTGGTTCAGCAACATTCATTTTAGAGAATGCATTCAAGGGTAACCTTGCTACTGCCCAAAGATTTCCCAAAGACTACACATTGAAAAGTTTCCAGATTGGCAAATTCTGTTAATGTATTTTCTGAACTAATTCTGTCATCAAGGTGTCTTCCTTATCATGACTTTCATGTAAAATGAAATAACACAGTTGATTCGAGTTTTGGACTTACTATAGAAACAACAGTTACAGATATATGAAGTAATTTAACAAAAGAAAACATTGCATTAGATATCTTTACAAAAAGCTTTCTTTTTGTTTTTAACAGAACTCAACATGGTTTTGTTATACATTACCATTATTGAAAGCAAACTATACAAAAGTTTTATACAGATTAAAAAATCCTTGTAAATCTATTTATGTGTATGTATACAGACACACAGTATTTTATGTTATTATAATTATACATATTTACAAACAGAAAACTTTCTGTAGGTTTCCCATGTATTGGTTTAACAATCATGCATCCAAAACATTTGAAAAATTTCCAGAAATTTCCAAAAATCAGAACTTGAATTTTTTCTGTGCCAAATACTACACCAAATCCATGCAAATTAAATGATGTGTAGACATTGTATTAGGTATTATAAATACTCTACACATGATCTTAAGTATACAGGAGAGTACATATAGGCTACATGCAAATGCTACACAATTTTATGTAAGGAGCATAAGCTCCTGAAAATTTTGTTATTCACAAGGCATCCTAGAATATATCTGCCATGAATACCAAAAGATGACTATATTTAGACTTGACAATATTTTTTAAAAAACTGTGGTATATTACTATGGAAAATTACTGTTTTGTAGGTCAAAGAATGTGAATATTATTAACTTCTATTTTTGTGGATCAAAATATGTGAATATTGCAACTTCATATAATCAAAATTAATGCTAATATAATTTTGGTCAGTTATTTACTACTAGCAGTTGGGTTTTTTCCTGATTATCTTTAATACAAAATATTACAAGTCACAAGAAATTTTAAAAAGATTTTAATTTTATATTTTTTATTGTAAAAAGTAAGATATAAAAGACTTTCAGCATAAAAAAATTACTACAAGATAAAATTTGGAGAGGAATGGAAGTAAATGTCTAAATCAGAAAGAAATCATATGAAACTTATAGCTATTAAGCATGCTCTTGTTCTTGATTTTGAAAATGGATGATACCAGTTTCTAACTGCCATAATATTTAGATGGCATTGAATGCATTTTAAGAAATCATGCCATTTTTGTCTTAAAAGTACAATATACATCATAACCTTTTAGCTCTTTAAAGGTTTAATAAATGATTTTATATGCATAAGTTTTCATCAAGGGGTATATGAGAAAAACTAGAAGGACCATCGATTCAACCCAATCTCTAAATGAATGCTCAATCTCCTTCTGTAGTATCGTGGAAAAGTTAACACTCTTGTGGTTCTTGAACGTTTTCTGTGTCAGGAAACTTAGTGATCAGAGCTTCTCTCCCATGGGAGAAGCTAAAGTATAACTGCCTATCATTTTATCAGAACTAGTTTGGTTCTTTGGGACCTTACCAGTACAAGTCCATTATCTTTCAATATAAAAACCTTTGAGAAATATAAACTATTCAACAAAGTCAATATTGTATGACTGTTATAGAAGCCCAACCTCAGTTGTGGGCTGCAGAATGGAGATATGAAAAATATGTTATTCTCAAAACTGTTAGGAGGATTAAATGAGAGTAGTTGGCCCCTGGCAAACAACCAGTAAATACAGGCAAATTTTCTCATCAAGTTTTCTACCTTGTTAGACACAGAATCTTTAGGCTTTTCTGTTATTCAAATCTCCCTACTGTGAACTTCTTCATTTCCCTTAAAACATGATTCCAAGAACTAAGCAACAATAACAGCAATAATAATGTTGGTAGTCCACATATAAGCTATATTGAGGGCTATTCAAGGAATCCTTAGACTTTGCCATTTGGTTATTAGAAGAAAAAGTGAAAACCATGAATAACTGTTCTGTATATGGCAATTTCTAAAACATTATGCCATGCAGTTTTTATATCAATTCCAGAACATTTCTAGCTGTGTGTCCTTTACCAGTCACTTGTGATCTTTATTACACAGATGAGAAAAACAAGGCTGAGTGAGCTGCAGAGGTTTTCTCAGTGTAACTTAGTATTAAATGGTGACTGGATTTCGTACTTATGCCTGAATACCTTGACTGTGTTTAACTTCCTCTCTATGAAACTGGATGCCACCATGGTACAACTCAAGAGAGAAAACATTATTTTTTTAACCCTTAAATGTGGCAATTCAGAATATGATATGAAGTATCCTAAGTTAAATTCAAATTGTTGGATGATGAATGAGGAACATAAGTGGTAGCTATGTTTATTGAGCCCTTCCCCATATGTCACAAATTTTTCTAAGAGCATGACGTATGTTTTTCACAAGGTGACCACAACAACTCTGTGATGTAAGTGTTATTATCTCCACTATACAGACTAGGAACTTGAAGCTAACAGGATTTCTGCGACATGTTCCAGATCATAGAGTTATTAACTGGTAACAATGTATTTTAATTCAGCTCTTTTTGATTTAAACTCATGCTCTTCACCACGGGGCTATACTACTTCTTAAATTGTCCCTCATTATTTCAGTTTTTACCTTTCTTTTTGCTTTTTCATTGCGCTACCATGTGCATTGGTCAATGGTAAGTGTCCATTATATTTTTAATTCTAATTATAAAAATAAAGAGTAGATGTTATTATTTCCAATGAAACCCAACCAAAGGGATGAATTCAATTCTGCATAATCATGGAGTGTAAGATGGGAGCCAGGTTGTCATCAATGTGACTAACTCAGAAGCTATACTCTCTGGAGCTGGGCATAAGCTCACCCTGAATTTATGGGTTAGAAAACATGAGATGTCTGTTTCCAAGTCTTAGGAAAGATGAAAGCTTGCACTAAGCTCTGCTTCACAGAAGCCGTGGATAACTGGCTAAGTGCATGTAACTTCTGTGACAAAGCAGCCCATAAGTCTGTAAAGTGTCCCAGAAGTGGTCAGAGTATGCGTTGCCTGGGGTCTTGGAATTTTGGTTTTTTTCATCATTGCTGGCAGAGATGCCTGACCCACAGTGAAATTTGTCAACCTATCCACATTTCAGGATCAGAGGAAAAGAGTATGGTGTGAGTAAGTAGATGGGAAGTCAAGAATGGAAAACTATCAGAGGAGAATCTTGCTTTATAAAGTGGTGTAGATAAAGAGACAGCAGTGGCATTAGGGATAGAACTCACAGACATAGCATTTGTCTACCATGTGCAAAGATCTTGGTTTGAGCCTCAGTTTCCTAAGAACAAAACAAAGAACAAAAAGAACTCCAATAGAATGAACTTTGAAACAGGAAATGGAACATCCAGGATTTGGTCCCAGGTCTTCCAAGAAAACTTTCTGAGAGCTTAGGGAAGCATTTTGCTTCTTCATCTGGAAAATGGGAAGAATAATACCTGCTTTCGATAATGAAGCTTTTTTGGGGGGGTACTAGGGATTGAACTCATGATCTCATAACCTCATGCTTATCGGGCAGGCACTTATGCTGCTGAGCTAAATCCCCAGCCCTAAAGCTTTATTAAAACAAGTAGAAGAGACTGTAGACAGGAAGGAGCCTTTAAAAGTCCTATGAAACAATGAGAAGCAGAGGAAGCTCTTGCATAACTAACCCATTCCCTAAATTTTCTCCTTTAATTATTTATCTCCCAAAGTGGGACTAAAGTCTGGATCAGTTATGAAGAAGAAAAAGTGGATAACCATGTGCAAGGGATGATTCATGGATTACTTAGCTTTGATTACTCATAGATACCTCCCCAACTGATCAAAGATCTCTAGGAATTTATCAAATGTTTCTGACTCAGGGAAAATTTCCCTGAAAGGAATTACTCTTGACTATGTAAATCATCCATAATTTTTTTGTGTACAGGTTGTAGTGGGGAGGGAGACTGTATCTAAGGGATGGTGGAGGGAAGAAACTAAGAGGAAAGCAACAAACAAAAGATGTCTTAAAGGGTCAAAGACAAACTTCACAATACTCACATTATTGCTCAAAGGATCAAATTTGGAAAAGACGACCCTGCCTCTAGAAATTACTGAGAGCCTATCTGAAGTTGTCTGATTGTCCAGCAATTGCTGCATGAAGGTGTGTAGCCCTCTGAAAGCAGATCTCCACCTTCCTGTGAACTCTGGGCTGGACTGCAATGGGCTGGTCCAAGAGCTTCCATCCTTTTTTATCCAGCTTGTGTATCTTGCCTTGTTTTGTCAGCAGCACAGAGTCAATCACCTAGGGAAGACAGGAATTTGCCTAGAAAAAGAGAAGGAAAGCACCAGATGGGGGTTGGGGTGAACACTTGCATGCTCTTGGTGGTGTTTTTGCTTGTTAAGGGGAGGAGAACAAGACTGGAAAAGGTCCTGGAGCTGAGGTTTTATCACACCCATCTGCATGGTTTCTATGGTTCTCACTAGCATGGAGTCTTCCATGTGTCATCGTCCAACCTTGTTCTCCGGGGATTGGGGCCTATGGGGCAGTGTTTCCAATGTCAGTACTAGTGACTGTAGATTGGTAGCTCAGCTGGCATCAGAAGAGTGACTAGGAGCTGGGAGACTGTCCTGGATGAGAGTATTTACTATGTGTCCTCTAAAGTTAGGTCTTGGGAAGGAAGCCCACAGAAACTCAGATTCCATCAAGGCAGGGATGTCTCCCTTGCCTCGAGTCCTCAGAATTGTAGCCTCTTGTTTTAGTTTCTTTTAAGCAACACATACCTATTATTTTTTAATTGGATGTAAAACATACATCCAATAAAAAGCAAAAAATCAAAGATTTGTTTCTCACCCTCCCATTCTCCCCAGAAGGAATCACTGTGAATAACCTAATATGTATCCATACAGATGCATTCCTATGACCAAGTGAACATTTATATATAAAACTGTGCTTTTACAAAAATAAGAGCCTGTGTTCTTAAACTTTATTTCTCTTATCAATACATTACAAATTTTCTGTAGTATTGTTAGACCTCTCCAATTATTTGTAAGGTATTTCGATGTATATTAAATGTACTGCAAAGTTACATACATTTCCCTATTCTCACCACTTATTTATATTCTATTTCTTGGCTGTACAAAGACTATGGTATGATGAATATTCTTTTACAGGCACTTTTGTGTAGATATATTTCTGCACAGATATAAATGCATAGATAAAGTATATATACATTTTTAATTTCAGTGGGTATCAACAGATTGTCCTCCAAAAGGTTTGTTCTAATTGTACAGTCTTTAAGAACACATGGGAGAGAGTTCTCTTTCTTGCAGTTAAACAGTACCATCTGAAAATTCTTTACTTTTTCTGAGTCTAAGAAGGAAATAAAAGAAACAACATGTCATAATAACTTTACTTTTTATTTTCTTGGTTGAATGGACAATTTCTTACATATACATTTATTATTGTAGTTTCTTCATTGAATTTTTAGGTCACACCCTTGCTAATATTTTCAGTGTGGTTGCCATGTTTTTATTTTTGATTTACAGGGGTTATTATGTGGTTATTTTATGTTTTCCTTCTTGATCTGATTCATAACTCTGCTTTCAGTATTCAGCTTGAATGATCATTTTCTCTTTTCGTTGTACTCTATTCATTCTGATGACAAATCATTATTTTCCCTGAAAAGCAAAATGAAACATTTGTTATCAGCTTTCATACCAATCACTTCTCAAAATGTGAAACTCATGTGAACACAAACACTAATGAATGTATTTAGCTGGCAGTAATATTAGGTTACATTTGCTGAATGCTTATTATGTGTCAGCCATTCTGCTTAACATTCTCAAATGTTTTTGTGATTTAATTCTCACAGTCACCAAATGAATTAGATGCTATTATTATCTCCATTTTTCAGATCAGAAGCCTAAAACTTAGAGAAACTGACTTGCTCAATGTCACCTCACTAGTGGGTGAATATTCTGGATTGAATATAGAGACTAAACTTTCAACTACTGTACTCCATGATGTTCAGTAAATGTGTAGTAATATTTGGTCTTGTCATATATGGGAATCATCTAATTTAATCCTTATGATCCAACACTGGAATTAAAATTAAATTAAATCCTAATCATAGCAAGAGAAACCAAGGAGCAGCATATAAAATTTAAGATAAACACATGAAATAAGTGACTGGAATAAATTTAAAGTGAGTTCTTTCCACAAAGTTGGGACTATTTCTAGTATGTAATAAATATCACCTTTCTGCAAATACTCTGATAATGATGACTTGAACACTTTGGCTTGAGGAGGGTCTCTGAAAATTGGTGCAATCAATATAGCACAGTGACAACAGTTTTAGAACAGACACATTTTTCATTTTATTTTTTATTTTCATTTTTTGGTACTGGGGATGGAACTCATGACCATGCGCTTGCTTATGCACTGAAGAACAGACATATTTTAAATTCAATATTTCCATTAGAAAGTATTCACTTATTTGCTTCTATATTTATTTTTCAATATTTTTCTAAATCTTATAGGTTCTGGAGATGCTAAAGCAAATAAAAGAGAATCCCTTTTTTCATGGAACTTAGAGATTAGCACAGAAGATATTATACAAAGGACTGTTATCTCCATGAAGACAGGGGCAAGGTATGTTCTATTTGCCACAGATAGAGCACATGTAGCAGAATATCAGGCACATAACAGAAACAGTAAATATCTGTAAAATGAATGAAAGAATAAATTAGTCACTTAGACAATTGCTTGTTGAAGTATCATTGAGATAAGTGCACTGGAAAAGAAATGATGAGAGCTTAGAAAATGTATCCACAAAGACCTAACCCAGTTTTCCTAAGTATCTTAGTCTGTTCAGGCTGTGATAAGAAAATATGACAAAGTGGATAGCTTATAAATAACAAAAATGTATTTGCTACTGTTATGGAGGCTGGCAAGTCCATGATCAAGGTGTTGGCAAAGTCCATGTCTGGAGAAGGCATGCTTTCAGGTCCCTAGGTGGTACCTTATTTCTTTTTCTTCACGTGGTGAAAGCAAAAAGACAGTTCTATGAGATTCTTTTATAATGGTTCAAATCCCTTTCATAAAAGGTTCACCCTCATTATTTAATTATGTCCCAAAGGCTCCATCCTCTAAAACCATCAAATTGATGATTAAGTTTCACTATATGAGTTTTGGAGAAGAAAGGAGAGTAAAAGTGATCAAGATGAATGTAATAAAATTTCCATTTTATCTGCAAAAATATTCACACATTTGTTTACAACAGCTTTATTCACAATTTCAAATCTTGGGAGCAATCAAGATACTCTTTACTATGTGAATGGATGAATAAACTGTGCCATATCCAGACAATGGAATATTATCAAGACTTACAAAGACAAGGAGAAAACAAAGAATATCACTAAGTTAAAAAAGACAACTTGAAAAGGCTATATATGTATGATTTCAAATATGTGACATTCTAGGGAAGGCAAATTATGTAGCACGAAAAGGATTAGTAGTTATTGGAGTTTAGGGAAAGGGAAAGAGGAATAAGTGAAAATACTCTGCATGATACTGCAATGGTGGATATATGTGTTAGTATGCAATTGTCCAAATTCACAGACTGTTCAATATCAAAAGTAGAACCTAACATAAAATATAGGCTCTGTGCAGTGATGATGTGTCAATGTAGATTTCATCAGTTTTCAGAAATGTATCTCTGGTGGAGGGTATTAAAGAGAGAGGCTATCTATGAAATGTGGAGTTAATGAGATATTTTACATATCTGTCTCAGTTTGCTGGCAACTCAAAACTGCTCTTAAAAAATAAAATCCTAAAACTTTTATATTTATATTTTTATTATGGACAAAGAAACTCAGAGAGCTTAAAAAACTTATTCTAGAATTTCCCAGCACCTAAATTATGGAATTGTGAATTTTGGATTGTTAGGAATGTTTGAAGGAGTTAGTAAGTAATCTCTTCTTCCTTACGTATGTTATTAAACAATTGATACACAAAACAATATAAATCCAGGTGGAGAGAAAACTGTCACTTTAGTATTGATAATGTTTATATTTCAGAGTGCAACTTGAAATGAAGCCCTAAAAACTTTTCTAGTCAACTCCAGAAGAAGACAGTGGTGGATTAAGGGGCATCTTCCAGGTGGGGTTGGCTGCTTTGCTCTTGGAGTTACACACCAGAGAACAGGAACCCAAAAAGGAGTGGGTCTCAAGGAGAAACATGAAGGAACTGGGAGGAGCATGCCCAAAGTAATCAGTTAGGTGGGCAGAGTTAATAAAGGAGAAAATTAGAAGAGCTGTTACCTAACTGAATTCCTTCACCCCATAGATCAAACCTAGTGAAGATACATTTTTTTTCTAACAAAGGCATACTTTTCTGCCTATATTAAAATAGTTTTGGATCCTATATAAGACAAATATAAGGGAGTTTAATAATTACTGGGATAATTCTCCTGAAAGAATTGTTCAAGTCTGTATCCAGAAACCTCTAAAATATATATCATAAAAAAACAGTTGAGGCAATTCTTATTTTGCAATACACACCATTTACATTTTTTTAGAATTGGTGTGTATATATATACATATATACATATCAGTACACACACCATATATATGTAATTGGAATATGTATGATATATATATCATATTTTGATCATTTTTGATTCTCTGTTCCATTCTATTTTCTCTCCCTTCTCCATTCTTCTGCTTTCCTCCCCTCAAGTCTTTTGTAAAAATTATTTTTCAGAGAATAAAACCAAGTAAAACAGAATAAAGCCAATCAAAACAAAACAGTGAAAGTGATACAGGGCTTCAAAACAGGATAATAAAAAATCAACAATGAATGCCATAATGCTTCCTGTTTTCTTTTTTTAAAATTTTATTTAAAAGGAAAAAGAGAAAAACAAAACAAAACAAAGCAGTGTAAGGGTACAAGTAATACAGAACTACAAAAAAAAAGTAAGAAATCACCAGTTAATAGATTACACATTATCATCTTAGAGATAGTTGCTCAAGTCACAGTATCAAAGCATACAAAAGGGAAGAAGGACTGCACTGATTGTTGGGCTTCTGATGATGTGTATTATGTTTTGGCAGAAAGTTTGTCTGCATTTTTCTTCTGCCCAGAGACTTTGCCTGAGACTAAGATAAAGGGCAATGGACTGATTAATCTTGAAAATGAAATTAAAGAGCAATTGAATGGCTATTGTTGGGGGCTTTTAGCTAGCTTTATGTTGCAAATCAAGAGCAAAGTGCCCAGTAGGATAATTTGCAATACTGTGAGTTTGGCCAGAAGGAAAATGCCAGGAAGGCTATGGATTGTAAAGACAGAGTTGAGATTTTGATTGCTGAGGAGAAACAGAGAGATAAGAAAGATGGCCCTGGGACATCCCAGGAAGCGAGTTTCCACCCTTTGCAGCCTCACCGCAAAGGTAAAAGAATTTGCTCAGAGGAGAAAGCTGCAGAGCATGAGGTTCCAGAATGGCAACAGAGGTTCCAGAATGGTGAAAGAAGCCAATGAGGTTCCAGAATGGTGACAGAGGCCACATGAGGTTCCAGAAGGGTGGCAACATAGAGAAGCTTTTCCTCACAATCAGGTAAACAGAGCCCTGTACTCCACGCAACTGACCCCTACAGCCAAGAGAGAGAAAAGCCTGGCTACTGCTTTAGCTGGCAGCAGACCTTGGCGGCATCCACAAGGTGCTGATTTTAGGTGCAAGGAAAATGCACAAATTCTGAGGGTAAGATGGCTTTCACTTGGATTACAAAGGGCCTGGGAGGCCAAAGAGTGAAGCCAAAAGTGCAGTGGAGACCCCAGAAGTTTGGAAAAGCCAGGAATGTGGATGATCCAAGGAAAGCTGTAAAAACTGAGCAGAGAGGATTTAGGACAAAAACTTCAGGATCTGATATCTCTGGAAGTGCTGTGGGGTTGGAATCATCCAAGCCTTTTGGAGCTTACAACCAGACTGCTTCAGATGCTGAGCATGGATCTCTGAATGTTCATCCTGCTGGTTGTTGGACTTGCTTTGTTTCCAATGCTTTATATTCCCCTGTTTTTAACTTTTGGAATGGTAATGTTTATCTTGTGCCTTTGCATTTCAGAAACGTTTAACCTTGTTTCATTTGTACAAGGGGTTATGGTTAAGAGTTTGCCATAGATCTTGGAGGAGACTTTGGATTTGGACTTTTCAGCAATGCTGAAGCTGTTGGGACTTTGGCAACTCTCGGAGGTGGACTAAATGTCTTTTGTATAAAGGATGCACATGAGTCCTGGGGGTCAGGGGTGTAATGTCATGGTTTATGTCTGTGTCCCGCAGGCCTCATGAGTTTGAATTGTGCATTTGTTATTTGTTCATTGTCTAGTGCTTGGATTGATGGTGTCAGTGCTCCACCCACAAAGGGGAGAAGGTGTGTCTTGCTCTTTGCCGGTTCCTTTTTGCTGTTTGCAGCCACCATGAAAGGCAGCCCAGCCATGCCCACCTGTCTTGGAGCCAACTGAGTGTGGACTAAAACCTCCAAAATTGTAAGAAATAAACCTTTCCTTTCCCAACTTAGGGCTTCAGGTATTTTGTCTCAGCAACAAGTAAAAACTAACTAAGACACATGGGTATGCATATATCACTATAATATGATTAAAAAAATTCTTTGGGGAATATACCAGAAAAGGTATAGTTAGATCAAATTGGATCTCAATTTTTAGTTTTTTGAGTAATCTCCAAACTGATTTAAATAGTGTTTGTATTTATACTGCCACCAATAATGTAGGTGTGTTCTTTTTTCCCATATCCTTGCCAGTATTTGGAGTGTGTGTGTGTGTGTGTGTGTGTGTGTGTGTGTGTGTGTTCTTGATGCTAGGCATTCTGACTGGAGTAAGAATCTCAGAGTTGTTTTGTTTTGCATTTTCCTAATTGCTAAAAATGACGAGCATTTTTTCATGTACTTATAGGCCATTTGTCCTCCTTGTGAGAAGTGTCTATTCAGTTAATTTGTCAATTTTTGGATGGATTATTAGGTTTTGGGTATTAAATTTTTTTTTGTCTTTTTCCTTTTTGTCGGTATCGGGAATCAAACTCACAACTGCCTGCTTTCAAGGCAGGCGCTTATGCCGCTGAGCTAAACCCCCAGCCCCAGGGATTAATTTTTAAAGTTCTTTGTATGAGCTATTCTTGCTAATGGTTTAGAACATTGGAGAAGGAAGTGAAAGTGATTGAGAATTGCCCCAAGAAAGGGAAGAAGGGAAGTCCTAAGATTCTGAAGAATTTAGTGTCAGTAAATGTGTATTGAGCACCTAGTGTGGTCTAAGTGTGCTGTTTACTACTCATAGTAATTCTATGACATAGTTAATTCAAAACTTAGAGATAAGGAAGCTGCCCTACATTACATAGTATGGAAGTGGTGGATTAATGGACCTGATCTCTAACTCATGAGTTCAAGTCTTGAGTTTTTGTTACTGTAACACTATATTTTATTAGAACTGGCCCAATCATTTTTTAAAACAAATGTAGAAGTCAAGGTTCATCATTGTTAAGTGATTATTCAGCAGTCACACAGTTCATGATGGCAAAGCTGCAGTGGATCCCAGTCTTTCTCTTTTTCTTCTATGGAGCATTATATGTTTAAGTCAGAATATTCACTTTGTATTTAATTCTATCAGACATAATGAGCCTTATGTTCTTGGGCTAGCAATATCTTTCCTAATTATTTTATAACTTCAGTTGAATAAAAATTAGGCTTTAATTTTCATTTTGTGTGTATACGCATTCTCTAAATGTGAACTTCTCTTAGGCCTACAGGAAAAAATGTATAGGAGCCATTTTGATAGTGAATGGAGAGCTACTCAGAGCGTGCACACTTGTAAAAGACGATGAGAAGTTGCTGATGTCACCAATTCCCTCCTTATCTTCAAATGTAAATCTCAAATTCAACATCCTGAGAAAAGGGATTTTCTTTTGGGTTTTTCTATAATGCCATTATCACATTTCTGCTCCTAAGGATGATTAAATTAAGGAATTCAAAACAGGGGTGACCAACATCTACCTTAGTAGGAACACTTTGTCTCTTCCATTTAAGTGGAATGATGGAGGTAATTTTAAAATCTATTTTTAAAAAAATTTGTATTCATCAAGGAGAACTTAGTAGAATGACAGTTATATATGCCAGAAATTAACTGAATGGGGTTTAAGTTCTAAAATTTCTCCTAAAAGTTATCCAAAAATCCTCTGCAGGTTGTCAGCATATATTTTTAGCAGTACCCCTGAAAAAGATGCAATAAAGAAACTACTGGAGTATATATTTTTCAGATTTTATTTTAAAGAGAAAAAAGTTAAAATAAAAATAACAATAAGGCAGAGTTTCAAAACAGATTAGTAGGAGAGTAACCATAATACATTGCATATGTTATCTTCATAGTAGTTATCCAGCACACAAGATAGAGGCATGAAATATTATCCAAACAATATTAGCACAAATCTTTCAGTTTAATAAACTAAGAGAAACTAGCCCTAAACATGGACTATTAGCATAGTGATGAAAAAATATAACAGTAAAGGAATACTTAGCAAAACCAAGAACAATGTGGTTCAAGTACTCTTATCTTTGATCATCTGGCTTGATTTAAAATGATTTATTTATTTCAGACTATCTAACAACAGACTTATGCTCAAGCAGAGTGTTCACTCCTTTTGGGAGGTATCAGAATCTTTGTGGGCTTTTAAAGTTCTATTCTCTTGCTTATTTACCTTGCTCATTATTTAATCAAGTTAGTTTTGAGAAAAATTGTTGATTGGAGTGGTATATGTATACAGTGTGAGTGAAATAAGAAAAGGAAGAAAACTAATCATTCAGAGGAATACTTAGATTTCATGTCCACGTAGATATGCTATGATCATTTAGGAATATGTGTCTTGGAATCAGATATTGGGTTTAAATCCTGGTTTTGTTACTGAATATGTATATAACCATAGCCAAGTAATTAGCTTTTCTGAACCTCTAACTTCTCTTTAGTATAATGAAAAAAGATGAAAACATTTACCTCAAAGGAATATGTTTAATCTTGCTAAACAGAACAACTGTCTAAGAACAAGAATTAGAACAAGAGATTATGTTGGTACTCCCTTTCATAAGGTGAGGAAATTTTACTTCAATAAAGAAATTTAATTTTTCCTAAATTGGGAAGCTAGCAAATAGTAGACATAAAATACAACAGAATACTGATAGCTGTGCATTATCTCATCAAAACCTGAATTTGCCCTGTGAGAGAATTATGTCCAAAGTGCTAGCTTCACATTGTGAGAACAAATACATGATATAATTGACTTAGAGAAAAGTTTAATTCTGGCTCATGCTTGTGCAGGTTTCGATCCATGGTTGATTGGGCCTGACTGCTCCTGTTGCATTTGGGACCATGGTCAGGTGGTATGTTATTGCAAGGTGACCATGGTGGAGAAAAACTGCTTATCTCAAGGCCAAGACACAAAAGAGAGAAACAGAAGAACACACCCTTCATGACCTAAAACGCTTCCCACTGAGCCTCACCTCAAAGTTTCCACCACTCCCAGTAGGATCAAACTGGGAACCAAACTTTTAGCACACAGACCTTTGGGCGTTATCTCACTGAACACTCCAGCTCCTAAGCACAGCACTCATCTTGTTGAAAAACGAACCAACTAGTCTCAAAAGAAGCCCAGGTATAGTTAAAATCTTGCAATTGAGATCCTAACTTCTCTATCAATCTATGTCTAATGAGGTCAGTAGTTCTAGTTTATGCACTCCACATTCACTGAGCACTTCTTGATTCATTCTGAAAGTCTGTGTCTTTTGATTGGTGAATTCAAATCAATAAAAGTAACAGTTATAACTGATATGCATTGCTTTATCATTGTCATCTTATTTTCCTGCTCTTGGCCCCCTCTTTCTTTCCCCCTGTTTGTTTGCCTTTTCTGGTGAATTCATTCTGTTTGGGTTTATGGAGTTTAGTCCTTGTTTTCTCTTTCTAGAGTATCCTTCAGAATATTTTGGAGTACTGATTTGATATTCATGAATTTCCTCAGGTGTTCTTTGTCATGGAAGTACCTTATTTCTCAATCAATTTTGAAAGATAGTTTTGTAGGGCACATCAACGTGTTGGAGACTGTTTTCCTTCAGGGCTTGAAATACTTCATCCCAAGCTTTCTTTGATATGAGTGTGTTGAGAAGTTGGCTTTGATTCTGATAGGCTTTCCTTCATAAGTGATTTGCTTATTTCTCTAACTGCTTTTACTGTTCTGTTTCTGTGTTGAATTTCTGAAATCTTGATTATTACATTGCTTGCTGTAGATTTTTTTGATTGTGGTTAGTTGGAGTTTTGTATGTATCACTTATCCATATGTTAAGTGCCAGGGATGTTTTCTGCTATGGTGCCTATGAACAGTTTTTTTTTTTTTTTTTTTTTTTGGTCATTTGTGCTATCTCCTTGCTTTTTCATTAACTCCAATCAATAATATGTTATTCTTCTTTGTATCATCTTCTAAACAAGGGATGTTGGAACTTTTTCCCTCCTAAACCTCTCTTTGCTCCTAAACTTTGTGTTTAAAGTAAGCTATTTAATAATTTATCCTAGAAACTCTCACTCCTCAGATGTTAACCTATAGTAATATTGTTATAAGTGTGTATTGATTAATATTGAATATTAAGGCATGAATATATACATCTAAAGATCCTTCATGAACCCAAGTTGGTAATAAGTAAAAATGGCAACCAATCTAAACTATTGCCAACCAAAAAATGCCAGCCAAAAAAGGTATTATAATTTATCTCATAGAGTATATTACCTTATACAACAGGTTCAAAGAATCAAGCAAATCTATTGCTGTGTTAAAAATACCATTAAGTAGAAATATCAAGATGTGAACAAAATGTAAATGTAGGACTCTATTACATTAACCATTATGTGCTACAAAAATGTACTAATTAAAAAGTATATAAAACACAATAAAAATAAAATTTGAAAACAGTTTAAAAATGTATAGGGCCTGAGAATGTAGCTCAGTGGTAGACTGCTTGCCTAACATGCACAAGATTCTAAGCTCAATCCCCAGCACACACACAAAATGTACATGTACCAATTCCCTACAGTGAATGAAATCAGTATGTACTGAAAAGATGTACTAATGAAAGTAAAAAAAATTGTAAAAAAATATGTGTATGGTCACTGATGTAAGAATAAATGTGAAAGGGGGAATCGGGAAGCGAGTGATTTTATTTCCTTACACACATACATAATGATTAGATTTGTTTGGATAAGTATTTATTGCTTATGAATTTAAAACTATTAATAAAAAAGATGGTGATATAATGACGAAAAGCTTTGAAAATTACCACCGGAAGAGACACTTTCCTCATGTTGTATGTCTGAAAATGTATTACTTAACTCTTTCAGTGGATAATTTGGTTGGACATAACATTCTAGGCTCTCAAATTCTCATTTGCATGTTTAAAAAAGATAGCTATATTGTCCTACTGTGCTGGTTTTAGTGAGAAATAGGAAGTCATTCTAATTTGATTCTTTGTCTGTGACCCCAAACATAGTTAAACTTGTACCACTTAGATGTTAGGAGAGAAGATCTGGATTCTGCCTACTGTACCTCAATATGAGTTCAAGAGCTTAGCACAGTACTTAACTGCCTTTTCTGTTGGGTGTCAATATTTAACAAAGGAGTAGGAAAATAACTAGTTAAAAAAGAGACAGGAAAGAGAAAACACCCAACAAACAAATAAACAAACAAAAAACTGGTTCAACAGTTTTCTTAAGCTTGATACCAAAAGCAAAAATTACAATCTATGAAATGAAAAAAATTGAACTTCACCAAAATTAAAAAATTGTAGAGGATCCGTTAAGAGAATGAAAAGAGAACCTATAGATAGGGATAAAATATTTGCATGTCACTCTTTGACAAAGGATTGGTGTCCAGAGTGTACAGAGAACCTTTAAAACAAAAGTAAATAAAGGAAAAATTCTAATGGGAACATGAATAGAAAACATAAAGAAACATTTCAACAAATAGATATGTGATTGGCAGATGAGAACATAAAAGACACGAGACATTATTAGTTTACAGTACTTGGGAAATGCAAAATAAAATAGCAATGAGGTTTGACCATATAACTGTCAAAATGGATAAAATAACAAATAATGACAACACCAAACATGTAGAAGGATGCAGAGAAACAGCTCAGTGGGAGTGCAGGATAATATAACTCCTGAGAAAACTACTGGGAAGTTTCTTTAAAAACTAAAGGTGAGATAGGTCTGCAGAGGAGGAGCTGGGCAGATCTGGGGTGCCCTCACTGGCCTCTCTGCATGTCTGGAGGACTCTGGATTTCTGCGCCCAGACTGCTGGAGTTCCCTCAGGCTTCCAGGTGCAGTGAAGGAGAGAGGTGGGTTTGAGGCTTCCACATCAGCCTCCCCATTCCCGGCTTCATTTGGAGACCTGCTGAGCTCCCGATAGGTGGGCTGGCCCACACTACCAGCCTAGCCCAGCCTGTTTAGCTGCCGAGCCTGGCCATAGGTCTGCAGAGGAGGAGCTGGGCAGATCTGGGGTGCCCTCACTGGCCTCTCTGCGTGTCTGGAGGACTCTGGATTTCTGCACCCAGACTACTGGAGTTCCCTCAGGCTTCCAGGTGCAGTGAAGGAGAGAGGTGGGTTTGAGGCTTCCACATCAGCCTCCCCATTCCCGGCTTCATTTGGAGACCTGCTGAGCTCCCGATAGGTGGGCTGGCCCACACTACCAGCCTAGCCCAGCCTGTTTAGCTGCCGAGCCTGGCCATAGGTCTGCAGAGGAGGAGCTGGGCAGATCTGGGGTGCCCTCACTGGCTTCTCTGCGTGTCTGGAGATCTCTGGATTTCTGCGCCCAGACTGCTGGAGTTCCCTCAGGCTTCCAGGTGCAGTGAAGGAGAGAGGTGGGTTTGAGGCTTCCACATCAGCCTCCCCATTCCCAGCTTCATTTGGAGACCTGCTGAGCTCCCGATAGGTGGGCTGGCCCACACTACCAGCCTAGCCCAGCCTGTTTAGCTGCCGAGCCTGGCCATAGGTCTGCAGAGGAGGAGCTGGGCAGATCTGGGGTGCCCTCACTGGCCTCTCTGCGTGTCTGGAGGACTCTGGATTTCTGCGCCCAGACTGCTGGAGTTCCCTCAGGCTTCCAGGTGCAGTGAAGGAGAGAGGTGGGTTTGAGGCTTCCACATCAGCCTCCCCATTCCCAGCTTCATTTGGAGACCTGCTGAGCTCCCGATAGGTGGGCTGGCCCACACTACCAGCCTAGCCCAGCCTGTTTAGCTGCCGCGCCTGGCCATTGGTCTGCAGAGGAGGAGCTGGGCAGATCTGGGGTGCCCTCACTGGCCTCACTGCGTGTCTGGAGGACTCTGGATATCTCTGCAACCAGGGAGGGTCCACAGGTTCCTGAAGCACTGTGGCCTGTGGTGAGTACCCTAACCCAGCTGCGATTGAAGAACTGTGGAGCTTCCAAGGGGCAGGTGGGCGCACAGTGTCCCTGAGGCCCAGCTTGTCTGGAACTGCGGAGTTCTGAGCAGGCAGAGGAGGGCCACTGGTTCTGTAGGCCTAATGGCTTGGAGTAGCGCGGCGCCAGAGTCTCAGTAGCTACAAATATAGAAGGGGATTTTCAACAGATCCTGAGGAAGCTTTCAAATAACACTCGAAACACAGAAATATAGGAAAATGACAAAACAAAAGACCAAATTACAACCTCAAACCTCCAGCCCATCTCAAGAAACCCTAGGAGCGATGTATATAGAAGAAAATATATCCCATCCACCTCATATATTGGACACAATAGCCACTGAAATTGACAAGCAACTCCAGGAAGCTTTAAAGAAATTCAAACTCGAAATAATCTCCCAGATAAAAGAAGAAATGATAAAAGAAATGAAAGAGACTCTAAATATATCTAAAGAAAACACAGATAAAAAATTGGAGGAACTAAACAAAAAGATAGAATCCCTAGACGAGCAATATAAGAAACAAACAGAATACATAATGCAGATGCACAGAGATATACAGGAAATAAAAAACTCCACTGAAAGTTGTAAAAACCACCTTAATGAAAGTGAAGATAGAATTTCAGACCTTGAAGACAGGATTGCAGCTAGGGAACAGGAAAGGAAAGATCTTTTGAAAATAACAAGGAACCAGGAAACAACAATTCAACAACTGCAAGACGATGCAAAGAAGAATAACATAAGAATGATAGGGATTAATGAAAGAGAGGGAGACAACATGAAGGATGTCAGGAGGATATTTAGAGAAGTAATAGCTGAAAATTTCCCAAGCATGAGATCAGAAACTGACATCAGGATCAGTGAAGCATACAGAACTCCAAACAGTCATAACCAAAATAAAACTACACCCAGACATATAATAATCACATTCCCAGAAATCCAACACAAGAATAGATTATTAAAAGCTGTCAGAGAGAAAAGACAAATCACTTATAAAGGAAAACCTATCAGAATCACAGCAGACTTCTCAGCACAAACGATAAAGTCAAGAAGAGCATGGAGTGAAGTATTCCAGATCCTAAAGCAAAATGATTTCCAACCAAGACTGATATATCCTGCAAAACTATCATTCAAAATAGATGGTGCAATACGATACTTCCATGACAAAGAACAGCTGAAGAACTTCATGAACACCAAACCAACCCTGCAAAAAATATTGAAAGACAGTTTAGATACACAAAGGAAAAAACCACAAAGCAAAGCAAATAATTAAACAGAACCGAAAGATAAAGATGCAACAGCAGAGAGATAACATTCCTACAATTAACCAGCATTTAACAGTAATAACCATTAATGTAAATGGTCTCAATGCACCAATCAAAAGAAACAGACTAGCAGAATGGATCAAGAAACAAAATCCAACCATATGCTGTTTACAGGAAACCCATCTAACCCAGAAAGATACTCACAGACTGAAAGTCAAAGGATGGAAAACAATTCTTCATGCAGCAGGAATCCAAAAAAAGGCAGGAGTAGCCATTCTGTTTGCAGACAACGTGAACTTTAAACCAACAATGACCATAAAGGACAAAGAAGGTCACTACATACTCGTAAGGGGAAAACTCCAAGAGGAAGAGATAACTATCTTAAATATATACGCACCAAACTCCAGAGCACCCAGTTATATAAAACAATTATTAACAGAAATGAAAACTCAAATTATCAGTAACACAATTGTAACAGGAGACCTTAATACACCACTGACACCAAGGGACAGATCAACCAGACAGAAAATGAGCAAAGAAATAACAGAACTGAATCACACCTGTGAACAAATGGGTTTGGTAGACATATACAGAATGTTCCACCCAACAACATCAGAATACACATTCTTCTCAGCAGTACATGGATCATTTTCTAAAATAGACCATATATTTTATCTCACAGAACATATTTAAGCAAATGCAAAAGAGTTGAAATCATCCCTTGCATATTATCGGATCATAGCGCTCTGAAATTAGAAATTAATGACAAAGGATACTGCAAAAATTCCACAAACACATGGAAACTAAATAACACACTCTTGAGTAATCAGTGGGTCACAGAAGAAATTAAAGGAGAAATTAAACAATACCTCAAAGAAAATGAAAATGCAGATACAACTTACCGGAATCTGTGGGATGCAATGAAAGCCGTTCTGAGAGGAAAATTTATTGCACTGAGTTCCCACATCAGGAAAACAGAACGAATACAAATAAATAACTTGATGCTACACCTCAAACAGCTAGAAAAAGAAGAGCAAGTCAAGCCCAAAGCCAAAAGAAGAGAGGAAATTATGAAAATCAGAGCAGAAATCAATGCAATAGAGACTAAGAAAACAATCCAAAGAATCAACGAATCAAAGAGTTGGTTCTTTGAAAGAATAAATAAAATCGATAAGCCCCTAGCCAACCTTATTTAAAAAAGGAAAGAAAAAGCTCAAATTCATGCAATAAGAAATGAAAAAGGAGAAATCACTACAGACCCAATAGAAATACAGAGGATCATCAACACCTATTTCGAAAACCTCTACTCTCAAAAGTTTGATAACACAGAAGAAATAGACAGATTCTTAGAAGCATATGAAGTACCAAAGCTAGATCAAGAGGATATAAAACTGTTGAATAACCCAATCTCTGCTAATGAAATTGAGAATGTAATTGGGTCCTTGCCCACCAAGAAGAGCCCAGGCCCAGATGGATTCACTGCAGAATTCTACAAGAAATATAAAGAAGACCTAATGCCGACACTCCTCAAACTATTCAATGAAATTGAAAGGGAAGCAATCCTTCCTAAGTCATTCCTTGAAGCAAATATTACTCTAGTACCAAAACCTGAGAAAGACCCAACTATAAAAGAGAACTATAGACCCATCTCCCTAATGAACACAGATGCAAAAATCCTCAATAAAATATTGGCAAATAGGATCCAGCAAATCATCAAGAAGATTATACACCATGACCAAGTGGGATTCATCCCAGGAATGCAAGGATGGTTCAACATACGCAAATCAATAAATGTAATCCACCATATCAATAAAGCCAAAAATAAGAATCACATGATCATCTCTATAGATGCAGAAAAAGCCTTCGATAAGGTCCAACACTTATTCATGATAAGAACTTTACAGAAAATTGGAATAAATGGTCTTTACCTCAATATAATAAAGGCCATTTATGACAAACCAACATCCAGCATCATACTAAATGGCCAAAAATTGAAAGCCTTTACTTTAAAATCGGGTACAAGACAAGGATGTGCTTTATCACCACTCCTATTGAATATAGTACTGGAAGTACTAGCCAGAGCAATTAGGCAAGAAAGAGAAATAAAAGGGGTAAAGATAGGAAAAGAAGAAGTTAAATTATCATTGTTTGCAGATGACATGATACTCTACATAGAAGACCCCCTAAACTCCATTGAAATACTCTTAGATACAATAAATAAATTCAGTAATGTGGCTGGATACAAAATCAATACTCAGAAATCAATAGCATTCCTATACACGAACAACAAAATTACAGAGAGGGAAATAAGAGAAACTGGACTATTCACATTAGTAAGCAAAAAAATGAAATATTTAGGAATTACTCTTACGAAAGAAGTGAAAGACTTATACAGTGAAAATTATAATACACTGAAAAAGGAAATTGAAGATGATCTCAGAAAATGGAAAGACATCCCTTGCTCATGGATAGGAAGAACAAACATTGTGAAAATGGCCATTCTCCCAAATCTGTTATACAGATTCAATGCAATCCCAATAGAAATACCATCAACATACCTTATAGATCTAGAGAAATCACTCCTAAATTTCATCTGGAACCAGAAGAGACCTAGAATCGCAAAGGCAATTCTAAGCAGCAAAGACAAAGCAGGAGGCATCACAATCCCTGACTTGAAGTTATACTACAAAGCAACAGTAGTAAAATCAACATGGTATTGGAATCAAAACAGAGCTGAAGATCAGTGGAATAGATTAGAAGATACAACCACAACTACGAACATACTCAACCACCTTATTTTTGATAAAGGAGCCAAGCAGGTTCACTGGAAGAACGACAGTCTCTTTAATAAATGGTGCTGGAAAAACTGGCTCTCCATTTGCCGAAAACTAAAGCTAGACCCATGTCTATCACCATGTACTAAATTAAAATCTAAATGGGTCAAAGATCTGAATATTAAAACAGAAACACTAAATCTATTGGAAGACAAAATAGGTAGAAACCTTGGAGACATAGGAGTAGGTAAAGAATTCATGAACAGGACTCAAACCGCACGGGAAATACTTCCCAGAATCAATAACTGGGACCACTTCTTATTAAAAAGTTTCTGCATGTCAAAAGAAATATCCAGCATAGTGAAAAGAAAACCCACAAACTGGGAAAAGATTTTAGTGAACTCTCTCTCAAACAAGGGCCTCTTGTCTAAAACATATAAAGAATTAAAGAAACTCAGACCTCCGAAATTCAAAGATCCAATCCAAAAATGGGCATCTGAGATGAATATGCAATTCTCAGATGAAGAAATGCAAATGGCAAATAAATACATGAAAAAATGCTCATCATCATTGGTCATTAGAGAAATGCAAATTAAAACCACACTGAGATACCATCTCACTCCTGAAAGAATGGCCAGGATCAAGAAAACCGACAACAAATGCTGGAGAGGCTGTGGGGAAAAAGGAACTCTCCTGCACTGCTGGTGGGAGTGTAGACTGGTACAGCCTTTGTGGAGATCTGTCTGGAGATTTCTCAAAAAGTTGGGACTGGAAATCCCATTTATTCCAGCTAATCCACTTCTAGGCATATTCCCAGAAGAACTGAAAGCATCATACCACAGTGATATATGTGCACCTATGTTTATAGCAGCACAATTTGTAATCGCCAGATCTTGGAAACAACCCAAGTGCCCATCAACTGAGGAATGGATAAAAAAGTTGTGGTATTTCTATACAATGGAGTATTATTCAGCTATAACGAAGGATCACATTGAGATATTTGTCAATAAATGGGCGCAGCTTGAGACCATACTCATTAGTGAAATAAATCAATCTCGCATGTGTGAATACCGAATAGTTTCCCTAATGTAAATAATGATTCAAATATATAAAAATATGTGGTAATCATGATTTCCCATTAGGTGGCCTTGAAGCCTTATAAAGTTTTCACTCATTAATTAGAAAGGCTTTATTCTGGGCTTCTTGATATGAAAATATTTGAAGCTAGAGTATATGAAGTTTTACCCAAATATTCCAAGGAAGAAGACACTATGGTAACTACTATTAAGTCAGGTTATAAGGTGGTGAAGTACTAGGTTGTTGAAACAGTCATGCTGTGACCTCTATTGTTATATTGTTATGTCCTGTTTTATCTCAATCTCCCCCTTACTGTTTCAAAAAAAATTATTTAGTCATTTCTTATGTTTGTCTTAAAGAAAAAATTCAAAAAAAATTAGGATATATAAATAGTAACTCTTTTCGATTTCCTATTAACTTGTTTTGAAGTCCTGTAGTACTCCCACAATCTTGTTTTGTCTGATTAGACTCTGTTCCATTCTATATGATAGTATCAAGTTTGAAGACATAGGCAACTACTTCGAAGACAATAAGATTCACTAAGATACCCATTCTGGTTTGACTATTGTCTTCTTTGGAAGTCCTGTAATGTTTACAATGCCTAAGTTTTATTGGTCTTGTTCTCTACTGTTTTGTCCAACTTTATAATATCTAATAAGATAGACAATTCTTTTTAAGGAAACAAGGGACAATGTTGATAACCATTGTTGATAAACTTGTACCCTGTTCTACACCATGTGCTATGTCTATCCTTGGTATTGACTGACAGCTTTGTTTTGCCATATTTGACTGTATTCTTCCCCCCCCCAAAGAAAGTAATAAGCACTAAGGAGTAATAAAATCCAAGATGTGTAAATTTTGTTGTAAAAAAGAGAGGGAAAAAAAAGAAAAGAAAAGAAAAAGAGCTCTAACGGATATAACAGCAAGTGTGTTTGGGGGTGTTAAATAGCTGACTTTATCAATGTTTTTGGAACATTGAACACAGCTGTTTGCAGTCTCCCTGTTTGAATGTCCAACTTGTGTTCTTTGATAATGTGGTTTGAGGAATTATTTTCAAGAAAATAGTGTGTAATCTACTAGCAGGTAATTTCTTACTGTTATGTTTTTTTGTTTTGTTTTGTTTTGGTTTTGTTTTGTTTTGTAGTTCTGTATTGCGTGTACCCTTACGCCGCTTTGGTTTGTTTTGTGTTTTTCTCTTTTTCCTCTTAAATAAAAAAAAAAAAAAAACTAAAGGTGAAACTAAATTATGATCCAGAAGTTGCATTTATGATCCAGAAGTTGCATTTAAGTTATGAAAACTTAATGATAGCACAAAACATGTACAAATATGTAAAATTTTGCAGCTTTATTTGAAAATAGTCAAAATTTGAAAAAGAAAGGTCTTTGTCAATAAGTAAATAGTTTATCAAATTGCAGCAATCTATACCATGTGATATTATTCAGCACCATTTTTTTATGCTATGGGTTGCAGGATCTTTGCATCCCCAGTGCTGCATCTCCTGTCCTTTTTTAAAAAAATTTTTTGAAGTAAGGTGTTAATAAATTTCCCAGACTGGACTTGAATTTATAATCTTCTTGCTTCAACCTTCCAGAGTACTGAGATTACAGGTTTAAGCCAGCATACCAGAAAAAAGAACTAAGATATGTTGCATACTTACATCAGCTTCTTGTGATGTTTATAATTATTATGCATTGCAAACATGTAGTAAATATAAAAATTAAAAAGAAGATACTCTAGACAAAGAAAAAGAGAAATGAAACATACAACTTGGGTAAATTTCTACAGAATTACGTTCAGTGAAAAAAATATAATCTCCAAAAATTTACATATTGTACAATTTGTTTTATATAATACTCATGAAATTAAAAATTATAAAAATAGAAAATGGGTAAATTGTTTCCAGGGGAGGTTGGAGGCAATTCTCAAAAATTTGAATGCAAAAATGCTCCACAAGATACTAGTAAATTAAATCAACTTTGTATAAAAGGGATTATACACCAAGACCAAATGATAGTCCAGGTATGCAAGGCTATGTCAGTCTTCAAAAATCACAGATTGTGGTCTACCACATCAGAACAGGATAAAAATGCCAGTAAGCTAGAAGAAAAATCACATATAAAATGCAGAAAATTATTTCATAAAATTCAACACCCTTTCACATAGAAACTCAATATATGAGGAATAGAGGGGGACTTCCTCAATTTTATGTCTAAAACCCTGATAGCTGACATCATACTTTGTGACAAGAAATCAGCAGTTTTCTCACAATATTGGAATAAAGCGAAGATGTCCTCTATAACCTCTCTTTTTTAATCTCATTCTGGAAGTTACAGCTAATGAAATAAATCAAGAAAAGGAAATGAAATATGCATAGATAAAAGGAAGAAATAAAGCCATTTTTTACTTCAGATGACATAATCAATACATAAAGTCCAGAAGAACTGACTGAAAAATCCCTTCTGGTGTTAGTAAGAAACTATGGAAATATTTGTAGATACAAAGCTAATACAAAAGTATTAATTTCTTTCTTATATACCAACAACTATCAAGTGAAATTTGAAATTAAAAACACATTCACATTAGCACCTGACAAAAATAATATAGGTATAATTATAACAAAATATATTTTATGTGTACAAAATCCATATGAAAAAATTCTTAAAACTCCAATAAAAGATGACAGGAAAAACTATGTAAATGAAGATACATTCTGTTTTCTTGAATAACTAAATTCAGGATTATCACATTGCCAGTTCTTACCAACTTGATTCATAGATTCAAAATAACCCAAATCAAAACACTACATAAAGTGGAAATTGTCTGACAAATTATTTCTAAATTTTGGAAAAATAATGTCTTACAATAGCTAACAGGATTATGAGAAGAAAAAGAAACTACTAACACTACCAGACTTCAAGATTTACTATATAATTACAATAATGAAGATAGTGTGATATCGGTAAAATAAAAAACAAATAAGTCAGTGAAATAGAAATGGAGAATCCAGAAATAGTCTACATAAACATAGTCAATTGACTATTGCTATTTGAGCAAAATCAACACAGTGCGTAAGAAGAGAAATCTTACGTACACATTACTAAGTGGAAGAAGCCCATTTAAAAAAATCCTACATGCTATATTGTTCCAATTAAATGTCATTCTAGAAAACACAAAAATATAAAGAAAGAAAGAGGTCAGTGGTTACTAGGAGGCAGTTGGAGAGAGATGATTAGATGGAGTACAGAGTATTTCTAGGGCAGTGAAACTCTTCTGTATAATGATATATTGGTGGATACGGGCCATATGTTCTTTGTACCCATTGGGGTGCAACAACAAGAGCAAATTATAGTACAACCTACTGACTTTAAGTAATGATGCTGTGTCACTGGTGATCAATCAATTGTAACAAATGTGTCACTCTGCTGTGAAACGTTGATAGTAGGGGAGGTTGAAGGTTTTTTTTTTTTTTTTCCAGCAAGCAATACCTGGAAAATTTCTGCTCAATTTTGCTGTAAATCTAAACTTGTTCTAAAAACATGAAGTCTATTGGAAAAAATGGTAACAGCATCTCCTGCCTAATTGTCCAGCCTGCCCTATGACTAAATTTCAGATTTGCTATTCCCCATGATTGGTGAACTAATTTCTCAGGGATATTAGTGGCCAGGAATTAATTCCTCAAAAGAGAGACATTACAAACACCAAATTTGCTTTTTGACACTTGTTTTGATACTAGAAATTGCAGAGATATATTACTGTGATCAAGCCAAGTAACTTAATTTTAGGGTAGCATGAATTATTTTCTTTCTGCTAGTTATCCCACTAATTCTTTTCCCTTTCATCTAAAAGGATATAGTAGAACCGCTGAAAAAGAATGCAAGCAGGTACTTCATTATATCTTCCTTCTTGTAAAAAATTATTTAGTTTGCATTCACTTGATCTTGACACTTCTGAAATCTTTTTAAGTGCTTCTCTTTAAGAAATCTTCCTAATCATTGGAATGCTTTTTTGTGAGAGGACCCAATTTTAAAAAAAATATTTAAAATATCTACAGGTTTGTCTATGGCCTTCCCATCCTGAACACATCTTATCTTGACAAAAATATCTAAAAGTTTTACCACATATTATGTTCAAGCAGAAAATGATTACTTATCATTCCATTGCAAAACCATAACCATTGTTAACCTCTGTGACTTCTTAAAACATCAATTTACATCAATTTTTTATTTTTATTACACTATTGCTTCAAAAATCTACAGCTAATTTGACTAACTTTTACTTTAGAAAATATTTTATGAAAGAACGCAGAAAATAAGTCAAGAACTGAGTACAAAATTGGCACATAGTAGATATGTAACCCTACTGATTTCTTGTTATCTATATGCATTATAATAAAAGACTGTCTTTATGATAAAAGAAATGGAATAGTAAGAAAATACCATAAAATATATTAATCTCTCTCTTAATGTCATCATGTAACATTAGCCTGATATATGCCATCTATCTATCTATCTATCTAGAGAACAAGTGTTAAAATCACAATTAACTGATTTGGTCAAATATTTACATCCTAAGGCAAAGTTTTTATAAATCTGTCTCAAAGATCTGAAGTGTGGAACAATTGGGATAACTATGGATGGTCACTGAATATTTCTGTTCTCATCCACACACCTCATTGCATGCCTGCCTCCTTGGGTAGAAATACTCATCTTAGATCCTGTTGTCATAGGCACCAGTTCTCGATTATAAAATGCTGCACTGGACAATAAGGAGCATGTCATGCTATTCAGCTCCTAGGAATGGTTGTCTTACTGACATCAGGTAAGCATGTAAAGCAGGACTTCTCATTCCATAACCTGACAAAGGAGTGAAATATCCTTTTAATTACATATCAACCTCAGAATCACTGAAGTAATGAAAGCAGAGTTGACCAGGGCACCAAGATTAGAGATCATGGTCATGGTAGGGAGAATGTTTTACCACTGCTGAAAAGTTTACCCAAAGCATCCTTCATGTTTTTATTCCTCAAGCTATAGATGAATGGGTTTAGCATAGGAATAATCACCATATAGAGAATGGAAGCCCGACTTTCTTTCTCTGTAGAGTGAGCTGAGGGGGGGAGTAGATACACACCCATAAGCGACCCATAAAAGAGAAGAACCACCGTGAGATGAGAACCACAGGTAGAGAAAGCCTTCCACCGCCCTCCAGGAGAGGAGATGCCAAACACGGCCCAGAAAATACGGGCGTAGGAGAAGACAATCAACATGAGGGGCAGAGTGAGGAACATCAAGCCCATGATGATGATCATCAGCTCGTTAATGTGGGTGTCGGAGCAAGCAAGCTTCAGAAGAGCACTAGGATCACAATAGAAGTGGGGAATAATGGTGGGGGCACAGAAAGTCACACAGGTCAGCAACAGTGTGTGCACAAGGGCAGGACAATTGGTTAGCAACCAACACATACCCAGCAATAGTATGCAGAGTTGAGGACTGAGGGCCACGCTGTAATGAAGTGGCCGGCAGATAGCCACAAAGCGGTCATATGCCATCACAGCCAGGAGGCAATTGTCAAGACCACCAAACAGAAGTAGGAAATATAGCTGTGTAAGGCACCCAGGGTAGGAGATGGTCTGACTCTGGGTATGAATATTGACCAGCATTCTGGGGACTGAAGCTGAACTGAAGCAGGCATCCGTTAAGGACAGATTGGCCAGAAAGAAGTACATGGGCGTATGGAGGTGTGGGTCAGCGCAGATGGCCAGGAAGATGAGCAGGTTTCCAGCCATGGTGATCAGGTACATGCCCAGGAAGGTGCCAAACAGAAGAAGCTGGTCCTCTGGTCGTTCAGAGAATCCTACCAGGAGGAAGTCTGACGCAGGGGTTTGGTTCAGTTGGTTTGTTTTTCTCATCTTTTGTAGTTTTTGTTTTCTGTTCAGATAAACCCTATCCATGGGTCAATAAAGAACTATTGGATCAAATTTTAGATACATATCTTGAAAGTACTAATCTGAAGGAAAAAGAATATATGATCCAAAGAGAACCTCAGGATCTCACTGAAGATGCAAGAAAAGGCCCATGGAACATTCACAGAACAGTTAAGATAGCATCCATTCAAATGAAGTTGTGCTTTCTATTCAGCAACAAGGTGAAGAGAAAAGAAATCATTTTGATCAGTGAGTCAGTGATACCTATTTGGAAGAAGTGAGAATTGAGCATGATCTTGATAGCAAGATTAGAAAAGCTACAAATGAGGCTGCATTAAAAAGTGTTGCACTAGGGGCTGGGGATTTAGCTCAGCGGCATAAGCGCCTGCCTTGCAAGCAGGCAGTCGTGAGTTCGATCCCTGGTACCCATAAAAAGGAAAAAGACAAAAAAAAAGTGTTGCATGGCCTTTATCACTGTCTTCCTCACACACACGCACACACACACACCACACTTCATGGCCTTCTATATGAGGGCTGAAAATGTCTCTGAAGATGGGCTCCTCTTCACTTGTCCCTGATCTCCAGAGCTGTCTCTTCTTTCAGGTCAGTCCTGACCTTTTCCATAACTGGGAGCACTGCACATCTGGGCTGAGGTTGGGTGTTTGTTATATCCCACTCTCCCATCCGCTTTTAGGAGGTCCCTCCACAAATAGGACACTCCCTCCTTCACTCTCTACCCTTGTCCTCCTCCCTTTTCACCTCTCTTTTTAAAACTGCTCTGGGAACTGGTATTTAGACCCTCTGTGCATTGATGCCTGTGCTTCTACTACATGTCTCTGATATTTCAATTTATCAGAGGAACACGGTGAAAGACATTAATGCTTGATTTTCTTAGCTGAAAATAAATGATTTTCTCTCCTAGGATTTAGAACAAGCTTGTATGAGGTGTCCTATTATCAGGTCTTTGAAAGGTCTGTTCATGTTTTAGTCCTCAGGTATTCTGTGAAACATAAAGAGGCTTCTGATCTCAGGCAAAGACTCAGTTTACACAGTTTACAATGTTACCTGATAGTTTAGCTCGGAAAAGATGTGTGTGTGTGTGTGTGTGTGTGTGTGTGTTCTCAAGTATGCGTGCAAGCATGTGTGCTACCCCTAAGACATCCTTACCTGTCAGAGTATCTATCAAATTAAAGCATCTTCAAATTCTCCAATTCTGTCCTCTAGATGCAAAGTTCTCAGTAATGCACCCTGAGATTTTCCTGACTCAGAATCAGTAGCCTTCTGGTCTACTGGACTGCCCTTATTAGGAACACCCGTGTTTGTGATTCATTTTCAATGTCCCCAGGCCTGAGAACACAAGAGCTAAAAGAATATATGTATTTTTAGAGCTATAAGGCTCCTGATACACCATCTCCCAAACTGCTCATTAGCACCAACTTCAATGTCACCGTGCAGCCTTTTCTCCAGCCAACTCTGGCTGGTCCTGGGAGACCTGGGGGCATCTGTTCCCCAGAGGAGAGCTCTCAGATGTGGATCTCGGGAGTGTGACTCTCAATCTTTGGCTGGAATGCAGTGCATTTCTGCCTGTCCAGCAAGTGTGCTGGGAACACCCACCTCTGCACTGGACAATTCTGTTCCCGTGCTGTGTCCTAGGAAAAAGTAGAATGAAGAAAAAGATCAGGAGGGTATTATAATATAATTGTTTCTGACTTATAGAAACAGAAAAATCCTAATATGAAGCAAGGTCCTCAAAAAATTAAGTCTCAAATGAGGCTTCAAGCTATATTAAGTTCATCCTGCCATTATGGTTCATACATAGTACTTGCTAACAAGGATAATTTACCTCCAATATATGTGTTAATATTTATTAACTCATCTTGAGCATTTTCAGTACATGATTGTAATTTAACAAGTGTAGGATATAGACACTATAGTATTGCTTTATTAGTTTTACAATAGACTTATGCTCAATGTTAGTGACTTGAATAGGGTGTGTAAAGCTTCAAATGCAAGGGATAAAATACTTAACCATGCCTGCACGATTGTAGACATCAATCTCTTTACCACTATAGTTCATCTCAGTGCCATTATGGATTCTCAGGGTCATGCTCGAATCATTAACAATTTTATAAGACTAAAAACCTTTTTAAAACTTGCGTTTCTTTCTTATCTAGCAATATCATACATTTCTTTCTGTTGATTTTATTTTATTTTGGTTCTGGGCAATAAATCCATGGCTAATATATGATAGGCAAGTGTTCTACCAAGGAGCAATAACCCCGGCATGTTTCATAGGACTTTTAGATACACATAATTCCTTAAATGTCCTGTTAGTATGTTTGTCACTTTTTGTCTTGAAGTACTCATTTATCTGCGTGTTTATACTTTTCTGCTGTAGTCATTCTGTTATGTGTAGGCTTTACTTTTAAATTATATCAGGTATTGAATTGAATTAGGTATTGAAACAGGTTAGGCAAGTGTTCTACAATTGAGCTATATCCCCGGCCCTTTTTATTTTATTTTGAGACAGGATCTCACAAAGTTACCTCCAATTGCAATGTTCATGCCTCAGCCTCCTGTACAGCTGTAGTTACAAGCATGTGACACCCTATATATAAAATTTACAAAACCCATATTTTTGTACTCAAAGTTGATAGTTTGCTTTGTGATTCCTCCTGTCTATTATTTTTATACTTTCTCTCCATAGGTCAGGGTAATTCCACTTAGCTATTTCTTCTAGCTTTTAGTACTACAATCACATCTTTAATAGACTATCCCCGTGTTATGTAGCAGGATGAAAGAATCTGGCTTACCTCTGATTTTTACGAATAGCTATCGATAGCAGTTCTATTTGTCAATAACTTCTGTATTCTCTATATATTTGTTAAGTCAGAGCTTGTATGAGTGGTCTTCCAAAACCTTGTGGGTAGCTCACAGTCAGTGCCAGGGTTCTGAAAGTGAACGCCTTGAGAGGAAATGTTCTAATGCAAAAGATGAAAAGAGCACGACTTTATATTCTTTTGAACCTGCAGATGGAAATCCTAAAATCTCACTTTTACTGCCATTCTTGTCAAATGAATCACTAGGTTGAAGTCAATGGCTAACGGAGGGAAATTAACCTACTCACCTACTAAATAAGAACACTAGCAAATTAGTTTTGGCTCTGTTTAATATACCATAGACTTTGCTCTTCCCACAAGTTATGTTTCTTTTCTCCCATATTCAAAATATTCCAGAGAGCCTCAGAATCTCATCCCATTGCAACATCAAGAAAACATCTAATATCCTGTCATAAATGAGATCTAGGTGAAAACATGGTTCTTCAGATATAGCTCCTTCTGTATGCCCCTTTTGTTCCTCTTGACCTGAAGGCCTGACAATATGGGAGCTCCTGCGATGCAGTGTAAAGGAGACACGGTGTTGGCATGAGATGACTATAATCAGTGTTCCCAGTTCCCAGGGTGAGGCAAACAGTTAGATAGGCTTAATGGACAGGAGATACAAAACTGGTTTCTTTTATTCTTAGTGCTGCCAATGTTGCACTGGTAAACATGTGATATCCCCCACCCATCCATGTTTTTTTTTCCAGTTTCAGTTACCTGTATTAACAACAGCCTGAACATTTTAATTGGAAAATTTCAGAAGTAAACAACTTATACATTTTACATAGTGCACCATGTGAAAAGCATAATGAAATCTTCAGCCATCCACACTTCCCTGCCCAGGATATGAATTCTTATTTGTCCAGCATTTCTATGCTGTTGGTGCTAATCACTAGTCACTTGGGAGCCATTTCATTACCAGCTCACCTGTTGCTCTATCACAGTGCTCGCATTCCAGTAACCACCCTCATTTTTCTTAATAAAGTCTCTAGAACACAGGAATGATGATGCTGGGAATTCAGATATGCTAATAAAAACGTATGAAGTGTTTCCTTTGAGTGAAAAGGTGAAAGTTATTGACTGAAGGAGAGAAAAAAATGTACTGATGTCACTAAAAATTATAGTAAGTTATGGTTGGTATCTTATCATGATTAATTTATAAATTCTCAAAGTTGTATATGCATAAAAAAGAGTATAGAGTTTCATTCAATCACTATTAATAGGTATCTTTTGGGTCTTGGAATATATATCCTGTGGATAATATTACAATTTATCTGTGCTACTTTTGATGATACTAAGATTGTTTCTGGTTTGGTGCTTTACAATTAGTAGTGACACAAACATTCTAGTGTATATTTTAGGGGGAATATACTCATATGTATTGGTTGACTATGCCAATACACCTTTGTTGAAGTATGGTTTCTGGGCCTATGTTTTGCTTATATGTATCTTTAGTTTGTCAGAGTGATTACCTTAGGAGGACTGCAGAGGCATATGAGAATTCTGATTGTTCTTTTTCCCATCAACACTTGGTATAATGTATTGCTTTTATTTTAACTATGCTTCTGGTGTGCAGTAGTAACATCGTGAGTTAAAGTTTCTTAAGGACTAATGTGGTTGAAAATATTTTCATAAGATTATTAAAACACATGAGGAGGATAGGGAAAGGGAATGTAGAAGCACATTTGGACATGATCAAAACAAGCATATGCTTATATGGAAATGCCAGAGTGAGACCAATTAATTTGTGCGAGTACAATAGATTAATTATTAAAATAAAACACACGATATTATATTTTGTGATATAGCTTTTTAGGTATATTGATTTTTTAATTTGATGAAAAAGAATAATTATATATTTTTATGTGGAACATTATAGAGAGACCAGAAATAAACCCATGAATTTCCATTGAGTTTTGACAAATCACCACAAGAGCACACATTAGGAAAAAGGAGAGTTTCTCCAATAATGTGAGAGTTAACCAATTGTGTTAATTTGAATGAGGCTCAACTAATTTGACTAGCATAGTTCTGGATGTGGCTTACGGTATTTACTGAAGGCAGATGACTCACCCCAGGGGTTTGAGTAGCACCAACCAAGAGGCTGGTAGCCTGAATGGGCCAAAGGGAAATGAAGGAAGAAGGCTGCTTCTGCTTCTTGGGAGGAGCTCCAGTCTTCGCCTTCACCTTCCATGCTGTCTCCTGGCTTGCAGTGCACACCCTTCAGGCTTGTATCACAGACTCTTCAGCTTCCTGATACAGGCATGCAAGGGATATTACAGTGAGCTCCAGGTTTTCGAACAAAAATCAACCCAAAATTCATTGAAGAATTTAGCCTAAGATCTGGAACTGTAGGAGTGTTATTAAAAAAAAAAAAACAGAGGAAAAGCAGCATAACATTTGTATGGACAATGGTGTTGGTTACAAAACCAAACGCATACATAAGTATCAAAAGCAAAAATAGACAAATGAGATGGAAAGACACTAAAAACCTTATACAAAGCAAATAAAACAGTGAAGCACGTAAAGAGACACACTATGAATTGAGAGAAAATAATTACAAACTATATAGTTAATAGGAAAATAACATTCAGAATTTACCAGGAATTCAGAGGGGAGATTCAATACAGCTTAGTAGAGAAGAAATCAAATCAGAGAGACTCAGAGAAAGTCAACTAAAAACATAGGAAATAGGAAGAAGAAGGGGACATACATCCTGATGCCAAAAATCAACTTGAAATAAGAGACTTGTAAATCAAACAAAACATAGGCATAGAAGTTTGTTGAAGACTCCCATAGAGCTACCAGCAGGACCTCTCCTTGAACTGAGCACAGGAATTGTCATTCTGGGAAGTTCTTAAACAGCTGACGGGACCCTGCTAGTGTGACAGAGTCAAGCTACATAGGACGGACATGGCCCTTTGCCTCTTCTGCCCTCCTCCAAACAGAGGGTGTTCCACCCTGGGACCTTTCATCACCAGCAGACAACAGGGGGAATTCACACAACACTCTCCACTTGCTTAGTGATGTCTTCTGATAAATAAAATTCTTAATTCTAGCACATTCCAAGTTATTTTTTCTTATATTTATGCTGTTTGTGTTCTGTTTAAGAAAGATTTAGATATTTCCTGTTTTATTTTATGGAAAAAATAAAAGCACATTTCCTTTAAAAATAGAAAAATAATAATATTTAATATATTGCACGTTGTTATCATCAAAGCAGTTACTCAGAGTACAAGATATAAAGGCTGGAGATTTAGCTCAGTGGCACAAGTGCCTGCCTGGAGAGCACGCGATCATGAGTTCGATCCCTGGTACTACAAAAAAAAAAAAAAAAAAAAGAAAGAAAGAAAGAAAAAAAAAGGAAGTCTAACAGAGTACAAGATATGGGCATAAAAATTCTACAAATCAGTAACCAGCTTGAGTCCAGAGGCAGTAGCTGGCCCTGTCCTTGCGCACACTTCAGCAGCCATGAGAGACATTGCCCCCTGGTAACCCCTGGGAGGCTTCTGCCCCAAGTAGCCAGCATGGGCTGGGAAAAACAGCAGCCAGCCCTGCACCAGCATGTCCAGTGGCCACCATTGGATACCCATAGCCAGCACTGGCCAGGAGAACTCAGGAGAACCAAACGGTCATGCTCTGGAGAAATTGTAACCAATGTGGGAAGTGCGTGGGACCCCAACTACCCTCTTGTTTGGAAAAACCCAAGAAAATATCAAGACAAAGACACAAAAGGTGGTCCTTGGACTCCAACCCAAGCAGAGGAAGTCCAGGAGATGAAAACATGGGAGAAGTCAGGAGCAGCACACCTGAAGTTTCTGAAGTGATGGCAACTGAAGTAGGAGATAACTTCACAAGGCTATAAAAGAAATTAGAACAGAAATTACATCTCAGGTAAAAGAAGAAAAACATAATAAAAGAATTGCTAAGCATTTCTAAAGAAGACATAGATTAAAAATACAGGAGCATAGGAAAACAAGGGAAACCGTGAAAGAACAATATAAGAGAGATTTAGAATGTATGAAACAGATTCAAAGAGATATCCAGGAAATTAAAAACTCCATTGAAAGTGGACAAAATTGCTTGAAAGAAACTGAAGATAGACTTCCAAACCTTGAAGACAGGTGTGCAGCTTGCGATAGTGAAAGGAAAGATTTCTTAAAAATAACAAGGAATTTTAAAATAACAATTCAACGACTACAAGATGATGCAAAGCAGAATAACTTAAGAATGATAGGGGTCAGTGAAAAAGCAGGGATCAACACAAATGACTTGAAAACTCTATTTACAGAAACAATAGCAGAAAACTTCCCAAAGATGGAAAAAGGATCTGGCGTACAGATAAGCAAGGCAACTAAAAAACAAAAACCAAAAATAAACCTACAGTCAGACATAAAATAATCAAGATCTCAGAAATTCAGTACAAGAACTGAATATTAAAAGCTGTGAAAGAAAATAAACAGATCACCTATAAAGGAAAACCCATGAGAATCATGACAGACTTCTCATCCCAATCATCACCTCAAGAATAGGTTGGAGTAAAGGATTTCAAGTCCTGAAAGAAAACAACTTCCAACCCAGATTGATGTACCCTGGAAAACTACCTTTCAAAATTAACAGAGAAACAAGATACTTCCATGGCAAAGAACAACTGAAGGAATTCATAACCACCAAACCAATGCTATAAAGAATACTGAAGGATCTTCTAGAGAGATATTTAAAAAAGATCATGGTTCCAGGAACAGCAGCAGAGGGCGATCACTGAGCGGGGCAGATAATTGATTGGAGGAGAATAGTAGGCAGTCAACATCAGGAAAAAAGCATGGCAGAGATGAGCCTGTGCATGTTAGCCATAACCATTAATGTAGATGGCCTTCATTCATCAATAAAAAGAAACACAGGCAAGGTAGAACAGGAGACAAGATCCATCAGTGTGCTTTATTCAAGAAACACATTTAACTCTAAAGGAAATTCATAGACTAAAAGTCAAAGGAGAGAAAAAACGCTCTATGTGACAGATAATCAGAAAAAAAAAAGTAGGGGTGCTTGCCTATCAACTGCAGAATGGACAAGAAAGACATGGCATTTCTGTACAATGGGAAGCTACTCAGCATAAAGAAAGATAACCTTGAGGTTCTTGTAGGTAAATGGATACTGCTTGAGATCATGCTCATGGGTGAAATAGTCCAGAGTCATGTGGGTGAACACTGTGTTGTATCAGTAACATAAACAACTAAAGGAGTCAGTGGAATCCCAAAATGCACCGTAGATGTTGTGAAGGTAAAAGGGGAGATGTCTAGAGGGGGAAGGCAGTGGCCATTGTTAATCTGTACCTTCTTTTGAAACTCTGTATTATTTTCATTGTTCTATTTAGCTTGGTTTTATTCTGTTTTGTTTGATTTTATCATATTTGATGACAGGGACAGCTATTTCAAAAATAACAAAATGTATTATAGTAGCCATTATTTCCAATTATCTTGCTTCAAAGCACTGTATTGCTTCACTTGTATTCTTTTGATTGATTTTATTCTATTTTTCTTTGTTTGTTTGATTTATGTATAAGCAGCTACTTTGAAGATAACAAGATGCACTATGGTAGCCAATGTTGTATTCCTACTGTCTTGTTTTGAAGTCCTGTATTATTTTCATGGTTTTGTTTTATCCTGTGCTGTGTTTTTATTTCATTGTGCCTGATAGTATGGACAGTTATTTTGGAGATAACAGGAGGCATTAGGGTGGCTTCTGTTGGTTTCCATTTATCTTGTTTGAAGTCTTGCATCATGTTCATTGTTTTGTTTTGACTGTCTCTATCCTGCTTTATTCCTTTTGATTTTGTTCTCTTCAAAAGAAAAAGGAAAAGTGTCCAAATGATATTAGCACTAACCTTTCTTTTCAACAAAATATGAGAAATTAGTAGTAAAATCATCTTTATTTCCCTTTCCCTTTCCTTTATTTTCCATAACCTAGTTCCTCTTTCATTTTGAACAATTCCTTCCCATTTCACAATATCTGTTGTACATTTTGTCCTTAACTTACTCTTTCAGTTTTTCACAACAGGCAGACAATACGATGTTTACATGTGTGAGTCTGATTTATTTTACTGATGAGTGTGGTCTCAAATTGCATTTAGTTATAAAAATCTCAAATTTGTCCCCACCGGACCGGGGACCAGGCCAGATCAGACTGTAGCAGCGGCAGCTGGGAGCTCCGTGCAACCTGCGGGAACATTTTCCCTGACCTGGGGACCAGGCTGGTTCCCTACCAGACCAGAGACCAGGCTGGGCGGGTGAGTGCAACAGCAGCTGCTGGGAGCTCCGCCCAACCTGCAGGAACTTTCTCCCTGACCTGGGGACCAAGCTGGCTCCCTACCAGACCAGAGACCAGGCTGGGCAGGTCAGTGTAACAGCAGTGGCTGGAAGCTCCCCCCAACCTGTGGGAACTTTCTCCCTGACCTGGGGAACAGGCTGGTTCCCCACCAGACCAGGGACCAGGCCAGATCAGTGACTGTAGCAGTGGCAGCTGGGAATCCCGCCCAGCCTGAGGAGACACTCTTCGTGCCTGAGGACCAGGCCGTAGATCCCTCCTGGGTCGAGTGAGTGGGGCCATCGCAGGGATCCCCATCCCAGGCTGGTGGACCTCTCTCCCACTCCTGGAACAACACTTGAAGCTCCAAAATACAGGAAAATGACAAAACGAAAGACCAAAATGCAATCTCAAACATCCAGCCCATCCCAAGAAAGACCAGGAGCCATGTGCATAGAAGAAAACACATGCCACATGACTGAAATACCTGAAATAATGGTAACTGAAATAAAGAAGCAAGTATGGGAAGCCTTAAAGGAATTCAAACTAGAAATAATATCTCAGATGAAAGAAGAATTGATAAAAGAAATGAAGCAGATACTAAACATAGCTAAAGAAGTTGCAGTTAAAAAATTGGAGGAACTAAACAAATGGATAGAATCCCTGGATGAACAATATAAGAAAAAAACAGAATACATAAAACAGATGCAAAGAGATATACAGGAAATCAAAAACTCCATTGAAAGTTGTAAAAACCACCTGAATGAATGCAAAGATAGAATCTCAGACCACGAAGACAAGATTATAGCCAGTGAACAGGAAAGAAAAGATCTTTTAAAAATAACAAGAAATCAGGAAATAACAATTTAACACCTACAGGATGATGCAAAGAGAAACAACATAAGGTTGATAGGGATAAATGAAAAAGAAGGGGACAACATAAAGGATGTCAAGAGGATATTTAGAGAAGTAATAGCTGAAAATTTCCCAAACATGAGATTGGAAACTGATATCAAGATCAATGAAGCATAGAGAACTCCAAATAGTTACAACCAAAATAAATCTACACCCAGATATATAATAATGACCATCCCAGAAACTGAACAACAGAATAGAATATTAAGGGCTGTCAGAGAGAAAAGACAGATGACCTATAAAGGAAAACCTATCAGAATTACAGCAGACTTCTCAGCACAAACAATAAAGTCAAGAAGAGCATGGAGTGATGTATTTCAGATTCTAAAGGAAAATAATTTCCAACCCAGGCTGATGTACCCTGCAAAATTGTCCTTCAAATTCGATGGAGAAATAAGATACTTCCATGACAAAGATCAGCTGAAAATCTTCATGATCACCAAGCCAACCCTGCAAAGAATACTGAAAGACAGCCTAGATACATTTAGGAAAAAACCACTAAACAAAGCAGACAATTAAACGGAGCAGAAAGATAAACATGCAATAGCAGAAAGATAATATGTCAACAATAAACCAATTTATAACAGTTCTTACTATTAAAGTAAATGGTCTCAATACACCAATGAAAAGAAACAGACTGGCAGAATGGATCAAGAAACAAAATCCAACCATATGCTGTCTACAAGAAACCCACCTAACTCAAAAGGATACTCACAGCCTGAAAGTCAAATGATGGAAAACAATACTTCACGCAACAGGAATCCCCCAAAAAAGCAGGGGTAGCTATTCTGTTTGCAGACAAAGTCAAATTCAAGCCAAAAATGATCAGAAAGGATAAAGAAGGTCACTACATACTGGTTAGGGGAAAACTCCAAGAGGAAGAGATAACTATCTTAAATATATATGCACCAAACTCCAGAGCACCCAGTTATATAAAACAAGTACTAACAGAAATGAAAAACCAAATCAGCAGTAACACAATTCTGACAGGAGATCTTAACACACCATTGACACCAATGGACAGATCATCCAAACAGAAAATCAACAAAGAAATAAAAGAACTGAATTGCACCTGTGAACAAATGGACTTAATAGACATATACAGAGTATTCCACCCAGCAACAACAGAATACACATTCTTCTTAGCAGTACATGGGTCATTCTCTAAAATAGACCACCTATTAGCTCACAGAACATATTTAAACAAATGCAAAAGAGTTGAAATTATCCCTTGCATGCTATCAGACAATAGCACTATGAAATTAGTAATTAATGATAAAAGATACTGTAAAAATCCCACAAACACATGGAAACTGAATAACACACTCTTGAGTAATCAGTGGGTCACAGACGATTTCAAAAAAAGAAGTTAAGGAACACGTACAAACAAATGAAAACACAGATACAACTTCCCTGAATCTGTGGAATGCAATGAAAGCCATCCTCAGAGGAAAATTTATTGCACTGAGTTCCCACATCAGGAAAACAGAATGAATACAAATAAACAACATGATGCTACACATCAAAAAGCTAGAAAAAGAAGAGCAAGTCAAGCCCAAAGCCAAAAGAAGAGAGGAAATTATAAAAATCGCAGCAGAAATCAACACAATAGAGACTAAGAAAACAATCCAAAGAATCAATGAATCAAAAAGTTGGTTCTTTGAAAGAATAAATAAAATCGATAAGCCCCTAGCCAACCTTATTTAAAAAAGGGAAGAAAGAGCTCAAATCATTCAATAAGAAATGAAAAAGGTGAAGTCAATACAGACTCGATAGAAATACAGAAGATCATCAACACCTATTTCGAAAACCTCTATTCTCAAAGGTTTGATAACACAGAAAATATAGACAGATTCTTAGAAACATATGAAGTACCAACGCTAGATCAAGAGGATGTAAAACTGCTGAATAACCCAATTTTTATTAATGGAACTGAAAATGTAATTAAGTCCTTACCTACAAAGAAGAGCCCAGGTCCAGATGGATTCACTGCAGAATTCTATAAGAAATACAAAGATGACCTAATAACGACACTCCTCAAACTAATCAGTGAAATTGAAAGGGAAGCAATCCTTCCCAAGTCATTCCTTGAAGCAAATATTACTCTAGTACCAGAACCTGAGAAAGACCCAACTGAAAAAGAGAACTACAGACCAATCTCCCTAATGAACACAGATGCAAAAATCCTCAATAAAATATTGGAAAATAGGATGCAGCAAATCATCAAGAAGATTTTACACCATGACCAAGTGGGATTCATCCTAGGCATGCAGGGATGGTTCAACATACGTAAATCAATAAATGTAATCCACCATATCAATAAAGCCAAAAGAAAGAATCACATGATCATTTCCATAGATGCAGAAAAAGCCTTCGATAAGGTCCAACATTCATTCATGATAAGAACTCTACAGAAAATTGGAATAGATGGTCTTTACCTCAATATAATAAAGGCTGTTTATGACAAACCAACAGCTAGTATCATACTAAGTGCCCCAAAATTGAAAGCCTTTACTTTAAAATCAGGCACAAGACAAGGATGTCCTTTATCACCTCTCCTATTTAATATAGTACTGGAAATACTAGCCAGAGCAATTAGACAAGAGAGAAAAATAAAAGGGGTAAAGTTAGGAATAAAAGAAGTTAAATTGTCATTGTTTGCAGATGACATAATACTCTACATAAAAGACCCCTTAAACTCCATTGAAAGACTCTTAGATATAATAAATAAATTCAGTAATGTAGCTGGATACAAAATCAATACTCAGAAATCAATAGCATTCTTATACACTAACAACAAAATCATAGAGAGAGAAATAAGAGAAGCCACATTCTTCACACTAGCAAGCAAAAAAAATACAATATTTAGGAATTACTCTTATGAAAGAAGTGAAAGACCTATACAGGGAAAATTATAATACACTGAAAGAAGAAATTGAAGATGATCTCAGAAAATGGAAAGACATCCCATGTTCATGGATAGGAAGAATAAACATTATGAAAATGGCCATCCTCTCAAAACTGTTATACAGATTCAATGCAATCCCAATAAAAATACCATCAAAATACCTTATAAATCTAGAGAAATCACTCCTAAAATTCATCTGGAACCAGAAGAGACCTAGAATATCAAAGGCAATTCTAAGCAGCAAAGGCAAAGCTGGAGGCATAACAATCCCTGACTTGAAGTTATACTACAAAGCAACAGTAGTAAAATCAACATGGTACTGGAATCAAAACAGAGCAGAGGATCAATGGAATAGTTTAGAAGATAAAACCACATATACAAACACACTCAACCATCTTATCTTTGATAAAGGAGCCAAGCAGGTTCACTGGAAAAACGACAGTCTTTTTAATAAATGGTGTTGGAAAAACTGGCTCTCCATATGCCAAAAACTAAAACTCGACCCAAGCCTATCACCATGTACTAAATTAAAATCTAAATGGCTCAAAGATCTGAATATTAAAACAGAAACACTAAATCTATTGAAAGACAAATTAGGTAGAAACCTTTAAGACATAGGAGTAGGTAGAGAATTCATGAACAGGACTCAAACTGCATGGGAAATATTTCCCAGAATCAATAACTGGGACCATCTCCTATTAAAAAGTTTCTGTAAGTCAAAAAAAATCTCCAGCATAGTGAAAAGAAAACCCACAAATTGGGAAAAGATCTTAGTGAACTCCCCTTCAGACAAGAGACTTTTGTCTAAAACATATAAAGAATTAAAAAAAACTCAGACCCCCAAAATTCAAAGACCCAATCCAAAAATGGGCATCTGAGATGAATACACACTTCTCAGAGGAAGAAATACAAATGGCAAATAAATACATGAAAAAATGTTCATCATCATGGGTTATTAGGGAAACGCAAATTAAAACCACACTGAGATTTCATCTCACTCCTGAAAGAATGGGTAGGATCAAGAAAACCACCAACAACAAGTGCTGGAGAGGCTGTGGGGAAAAAGGAACTCTCGTACACTGGTGGTGGGAGTGTAGACTGGTACAACCTTTGTGGAGGTCAGTCTGGAAATTTCTCAAAAAGCTGGGATTGGATGTCCCATTTGTTCCAGCTATTCCACTTCTAGGCATATTCCCAGAAGAACTGAAAGCATCATACCATAGTGATATATGTGCACCTATGTTTATAGCAGCACAATTTGTAATTGCCAGATCTTGGAAACATCCCAAATGTCCATCAACTGAGGAATGGATAAAAAAGCTGTGGTATTTCTATACAATGGATTACTACTCAGCTATAAAGAAGGATCACATTGAAGTATTTATCAATAAATGGATACCATACTCATAAGTGAACTAAATCAAACTTGCATCTCTGAACACCGAATAGTTTCCTTAGTGTAGGAAATGATTCAAACATATAAAAGTATGTGGTAACCATAATTCCCCATTATGTCGCCTTGAAGCCTTATAAAGTTTTCACTCATTAATTGGAATGGCTTCATTTTGGGTTATTTGATATTATGGCCTGTGATGCAATGAACAGCTATTTTGAAGAAAACAAGACATCATAATAGCTAGTGCTGATTTAATACCATTTTGTCTTGAAGCTTCACCAAACTATGGCTGTTTTGTCTCCATTGATTTTATCATGTTGTAGCTTTCTGGATTTTATCATATGTGGTAGTATAAACAAAAATTATTATAGGCAAAGAGACAGTATAAAAACCAGTGATCATTTTTTTGTTAGCTGTTTCTAAATACTCTACAACACTTTCATCCATTTGAATGGTGTTACACAGTCTTGATATGTTTGATGCTATAGCATATGAAGTTATATTCAAATATTTCAATGAAAAAGACACTATGGTAACTACTATTAAGTCGGGTTATTTGGTGGTGAAGCACTAGGTTGCTGAAAGTGTCATGCTTTAACCTGTATTGTTATGTTGTTATGCCCCCTTTTATCTCAACCTCTCCCTTATTCATTAAAAAATTATTTAATTTTTTAAATTTCTTTTTTAAACTAAGGAGAAAAAATAAAAAATCTAGCAGGAATTATTATAGTAACTTTTTTGATTTCCTATCAACTTGAAGTCCTGTAATACCCCCGTTATCTTATTTTGACTGATTAGACTCTATTCTGCTCTGTATGAAAGTATCAAGTATCAGAGTATAGGCAACTACTATAAAGGCAATAAGATTCACTATGATGCCCATTCTGGCTTGACTATTATCCTCTTTTGAGGTTCTGTAAGATTTACAAAGTTTAGGTTTCATTGGTCTTGTTCTCTTCTGTTTTGTTTAACTTTATAATACCTAAAGAGATAGACAATTCTTCTTAAGGAAGCAAGAGGCATTATGGTAACCATTGTTGATAACCTTGTACTCTGTTTTTACATCATGTGCTATGTCTATCCTTGGTTTTGACTGACAGCTTTGTTTTATCATGCTTGATTTTATTCTCTTACAAAAAAATGTAATAAGATCTAAGGGAGCAATAAAACCCAAAATGTGTAAATTTTGTTGTAATAAAGAGAGGGAAAGAAAAGTGCCCTGAAGGATACAACAGCAAGGGTGTTTCGGTATGTTACATAGAAGACCATATTAATATTTTTGATTGGATTACTGAACACAACTGTTTGCAGTCTCACTGTTTGAATGTTCGCTTTGTGTGCTTTGATCCTGTGACCTGAAACACCATTTCTAAGATGACAGCGAGTAATTTATTAACTGGTGATAGCTTACTGTTTTTTTTTTTTTTTTGTAGTTCTGAATTACTTGTATCCTTACACTGTTTTGTTTTGTTCTGCTTTTTTTCCCTCTTTTTCCTTTTAAATAAAAGAAAATTTCAAATTTATCCTTCTCTAGGGCTGAATACTACCCCACTGTATAAAAAGCCCACATATTTTTTGTTCATTTTTAGTTGATGGGCTTTTGGCTTGTTTCCAAGATTTCGCTATAAGTTGTGCTTTATAAACATGATATACACATGTATGGCACTATCAAAGAGAATCCTGTTAGTTTACAGAATTGACTTGTGTCAATTATTTTTTTAAAAATCACTGTTTGTAGTACAGGATAAGGAAGAAGTGCATTTAGATACATATATTTAATACAACATTTTAACCAGAAGCAAGATAATTCTTGAGGAAGGATCATCCCCATACCATTAAACTGCTTGTACACCTAAAAATTGGCAGACCTTGAATTTATTTAGAGGAAGAGGTTAGGAGAAGGCACCTTGTTGCAAGAAGGCAGGATAATTGTGTGCATATCAATGCACTTTACGTTTTTATTTTTTGTCTTGTAAACACATTCATTTTATATCTGTGGTATTATAGGATTTTTATGTGTAACTACTATCTCTTCCACAATATTTTTAAAAGAAGAAAAAACTTAAACAGCATTTCAAAACAAGATAATGGGAGATTTACCATAATTAGTACATTGCATGTGGTTATTTTCCGAATAGTTATTCAGGATGCAAGATATAGGCATGAGATATTGTCCTAAGAATATTAGCACAAACTTTTCTTTCCAATGAACTAAGAGAAACCAACAGTATAACTATCTTAACTGTCATAGAGATATATAAAGGGAAACCACATCCTTTACAATAACAACCAAAAAAAATAAATAGCAATCAATCTAAAAAAGGAAATAAAAGATCAGTACATTGAAAATTACAGTACTTTGTATAAAGGAGATTGAAGATGACATCAGAAAGTGGAATAAGGGGTCAGGGATTTAGCACAGGGGCACAAGTGCCTACCAGGTAAGCACAAGGTCATGAGTTCGATACCCAGTACCCCCCCCCAGTCCTTTATCTGTTATGGCACTACTCTACTAAAAAGAAGCATAAATTAGGAATTGATAGGTATATAGAGGCACCTGGGGACCATAAGATTAAGTCAAATAAATCAGACACACAAACATCACAGTTCCTGCTATATGCAAAACTCAAAAACTCAAAATATAAATCAAGAGCAAAATAAATGATAATAAGGAGTAAGTAGATCTTTTTCAAATTAGAAGGGTAAGAAGAGATGGAGGGAGGGGGAAGGAGAAGGAGGTGAAGGAAATGAGAGAGAAAGAAAACTAACTGAAGAGGGAAAAATGGAAACTGAGCTTTTGGAAACGGAAAAGGGACCAAAAGTGGATGGAGCAGCGAGGGATTATGCACGTGTACCTACTACCCGCAATAGATTTAATCATGCACATGTGTGCTAGGAAATGTAAAAAGGTTCTGCACACGAAGAAACAGCAGAGGCAAAGCCACTTACAGGACTGGCGAAAATCTTTGGTACTTATCATCTGACAGAGAATTACTAGAATATATAAAAAAAAACTCCAAAAATTTAACGAAATAACAAGAAATACAAAATGAACAAGTAATATGAATAGTGCATATTAAAAGCATAAATTCACACAGCTAGTAAATGTATGAAAACTGCTCAATATCTTAGCAGAAAAATTCATGTCAAAACTTCATCGAGGTTTCAGTTTATTCCAGTCACAAAACTATTATAAAGGTAACAAATATTGGTGAGGATGTGGAGAAAAAAGAACTCTTAGTCACTGTAGATGAATATATGCTAGAAAAATCGGTATAGATCTAAAAACAGAACTAGCATATGACCCAACTATACCCTTCTCAATCTACATCTGGTGGAAATGTAGCAGCATACAAGAAACCTGGGGTGCCCCTGTTTTCTGTGTTGCTATTCACCGTAGCAAAGATGTTGAATCATCCTAGGTGCCCATCGGCAGATGTGCAGATATAGAAAATGTAGAATAATTATACAATGGAGTGGTAGCCAGCAATAGAGAAACATGAGAGGATGTCATTCGTTGGAAAACAAATGGAACTGTGGGACATCAGGTTATATAAAATAAACCAACTCAGAATGACAAGCATCATATTTTTTCTCATATATAGAATCTAAAAGGAAAGTAAAAGGAGCCCTGAAATGGAAGAGGGACTGTTGTGGAATGGGAAGGGAACCGCTGGGGGAGGAGAAAAGCAGAGGAAGAGGGTGAGGGAAGGGTGGGTGTGATCAAGGCACAACACAGGCCTGTATGGAACTTTCAGAGAGAACCCTGTGAACTTACAGAATTGATATGTGTCAATAAAATTTTCCACAAATATCACTGTATTTGTAGTACAGTGTAAGGAAGAGGTGCAATGAAATACATGAGTTTCATACATCTTTAACCAGAAGCAAGATAATTCTCAAGGAAGATCAGTCTCATGCCGTTAAACTGCTTGTAGAGGTGCATAGTGGGAGCTTTTGAATTTCTTTAGAGGAAGAGCTTAGCAGAAGGAACCTTGTTGCAAGAATCCAGGATCTTTCTTTGTGTAGA